>NC_091141.1:0-632684 GCF_041381155.1 Argopecten irradians
GTCTATTATTATTATCATTAATAATAATACATAGTCGGTAGAGTTACCTCCTGGGCATAGGGTCGAGGAAAGTTTCTAGTGTAGTTTATCTATTTGAACATGCAAATATTCATAAATATAGTGCAAAATTACATGTCACTATACATACATATATGCTAGTTTCGTTTTGCGTAGGAATGCAATTAACTTTGTTGGTGCATGTAAGTTTTGAATAAAATTTTAACTGCATGAAGAGTTATCTCCTGGGCATAGGGCCGAGGAATACTTCTGGTGCATTTAACTATTTGTATAAGCAAGTATTCATAAACGCACATAGTTTTTGACAAATGTTGGAGTAATGAATATGATTATAAAAAGTACTTTAGCATTATCATGTGTCCATATTCAAAGTTATGTTCTTGAATATATTTACATGTACAAGGATGCAACAAAGAATACATTTATTTTTTATATAAAACTGATATTGGTTACTTTTTGTCTATGTTCGTTTGATTATGAAAAACATATCAGTGCTGTCAGGTATTTATTTGAAATAATTGCATGTTTTTTACCTGTTTTCATCATCTTTTGTACATTATACCAGGTATATTTTATGGAAATAAGGAAAGGAAGTTTTTTTTTGCTAATTGACATTGGAATATTCAAATATTTTGATTTAAATTATTTGTAAAGGTTGAGTTTTTGATGTTATTTTTTATGTCAGCGTTGTATTTCACTATTTGCCTAACTGATTTAAGTTTTTAACTGGACATTATTGTAGTTTGTAACTTGTGTTGGATTTGAGATCAAGATTATACCCCTGGGCATCAGATGATATTCTAAGCTACCTCATGTCATCCAATCAATACTTTTTGTATGTCACATCCTTTAATATCACATTTTGTCGGACAAATATAACAAGACATAAACTGTTAAACATGTTCCACTTTATTCCAAAATTCTATTGTTATATGTTGAAGTTAAAAATGTTGAAAATCCAACTTTTCGTGATATTTATTATTATCTACATAATGTGCTTCAAAGGAAGAGGGAAATAATGGAAAAGTAAAGAGAACAAATATGTAAAATCTGTTTTTTTCATTGGTTAAAAACATGTTTTAGCTATAAGATATTAACAGCAACATATTAGTAATTCCTTAGGACTTCAATGTCTATAGATAAGCATTGCTTGTCTATGCAATCATATAGGGTTTTACATCAATATTTTGTTGTCATTTTAGTAATTATAGGCTAGTTGATGTACTTTTTAATCAGCTTTGAGTGATATATATGAAAGTTGTAAAAATCAAGTACATTGTTCGAAATAAAGGCAAGAAGCTACAACCTCTTTTTTTTGTATTTTGCTTGTATTACACAAGAACAAATCATCCAGTGACTTGTAAGAAAACATTTTGTTTGTATAAGATATGTTTTTTACATTTGGGTAATCATATATACTACAAAAAGTATGAGGTATTAGTAAACTTGAGTGTATTATGTGTTACTATTTCTACAGTACTGTGTGACTGCAACTAACGGTATATGTAATAAAAACAATGACTACTAAACTCTTCTGAATGTTACTTTGGAAGAGAATTTTGATGTTGGTCTCAAAATTAATTACATATCACATATAACATAATGTCTGCTTTATTTTATTGAAATAATTTTTTTTTTTTTTTTCATCATCTTTTATATTATTATTTAATGTGTAAAAATCAATACTTGTCATTAGTTAATGTAATTGTTGGTTATACATATATTTATTTTTATTATTCACCAAAAAGTATTTGATTTAAAAGCCATTGTATTTTAGCACAGATCTTCTGAATTTTTTAAGTTTTGCAGGCATTATTGCTAGTTTTATAACTTGTGTTGGATTTGTGAGATCAATTAAGTGAGTGATATTCACAAAAAAGCTAATGGTCATCCAATCAATACTTTTTTATGTAATACCTTTATATCACATTTTGTACAAATTATAAAGTGCTGAACATTTTTAATTTGTTGTACTATGTTTACCGGACAGTTAAATGCATGTTGAAAATATACTGTGTATTTAATGATATCACATAATTTTGAATAAAAATTCAAAGAGAAAAATATACTTTACTTTTCATTGTTTGTTTTTTTATACTATAAATATTTTTAACATATTGTAATTCCTTAGGACTTCAATGTCTATAGATAAGCATTGCTTGTCTATGCAATCATATAGGGTTTTACATCATTTATTTTGTTGTCATTTTAGTAATTATAGGCTAGTTGATGTACTTTATATCATCTTTGAGTGATATATATGAAAGTTGTAAAAATCAAGTACATGTTCGAAATAAAGGCAAGAAGCTACAACCTCTTTTTTTTTTTGTATTTTGCTTGTATTACACAAGAACAAATCATCCAGTGACTTGTAAGAAAACATTTTGTTTGTATAAGATATGTTTTTTACATTTGCTTTTCGACTCCCAATACGGTAATCATATATACTACAAAAAGTATGAGGTATTAGTAAACTTGAGTGTATTATGTGTTACTATTTCTACAGTACTGTGAACTAACCGGTATATGTAATAAAAACAATGACTACTAAACTCTTCTGAATGTTACCGGAAGAGAATGCAACTTTGATGTTGGGTCTAATATTAATTACATATCACATATAACATAATGTCTGCTTTATTTACACTTGTATATATTTGTTTTTTTTTGTTGTTTTTTTTAATTCTTTCATTACACATGCATATTAATTATTTACATGTGTAACATCAATACTGTGTCATTAGTTAATGTGTTGTTGGTTATACCTATATTTATACACTTGTATTCACCAAAAATGTATTTGAATGTAAAAGCCATAGGCAATGCACATACTAGCACAGATCTTCTGGAATTTATTGTAAGTTGCTGCAGGCTATACTCGGGTGTGAGACTGTGTATTCAATCTTAAGTGAGTGAAATATTCACAAAATGCTTGGTCATGAAAATGCTATATAATGTTATACAGATTATACAATTATAAAGTGCTTGGTTTTAATTTGTGTACTACATGTACCGGTAGTTAAATGCATGTTGCAAATATACTAATTTATTTCTGACTATCACATCTCTTTATTTTGAATAAAAATTCAAATTAATATACTTTACTTTTCCAGTGTTTGTTTTTTATACTGCACAATATGTCAGCCTTTATGTCATCTGCAACTCTTTCTCTCTCTACCTTATGGTGGTGATGAGATCTGAGTGGTCTGTTTTTATGTCATCTGATCCCAAAGGGTCAGGATGACCTATAGTCATCATGTTTTTTTCCGTCACCCTGCACCGTGCGTAAACTTTTCATTCAAACAACTTCTCAATAACCGGAAGACCCAGGGTTCTCATTGAAGGGCTACAAAGTTTGTTCAAATGAATTACCTTTTCAAGAACTTCATTAAGGTTGCAGGGGTCAAAAAGGCTAAAATCTTTAAAAGACTTCTTCTCAATAACTGAAAGGTTCGTGGTACTCTTGTAAGCATCGCAGCTGCTGGCATGAACACTTATAAACTTTTGTATTCACGTAGTCTTTAACATGTCATAATCTCAAATAGAGCTACACTGTTAAAACATGATTCTTTCTTCACAATAGACTAAGACGTCATCAGACATAAATATTGCCTTTCTACTGTATAAATTATTCTCATAAACATGGACGGACCATCTATGTCATAAATATCGTAAGACACGGTAAATAACACTTATGGACGTCACGTAGTTATTAGACCGTCATAATCAATATACGAACGTGGCATGATGTCGTTTCAGTAAGACGGAAACGTCGTTAAACTAAGCCGGGGATTTCTATTCTATATCCATAATGTGCAATTCATCAAACTCGTTAAATAATTCTATACAATCAAATTTTTTAAAATCCGTTTAAAAATTTTATATAGGATAGCCACACATGTAAGATCCACTCGAATTGCATTCACTCATCATACACATAATCTTAATTAATGTCTGCAAAATTCAAAAAGGTTTTAAAAATACAAACAACAAATATTGGCACTAAAAGAAATTGATATCAATTTTTTAGAATCGACATCGAATGCCTGTGATCAAATAACATGATATATTTTCGTTATTTTAACTACAAAAAAACCAGTATAGTAAGTGTTAACTTTCCTCATATTTATACAGGTTGTCTTGCAAAGCTCTAGCATCTGTATAGACCCATGATAATTCCATTTGAACACTTGTGTACTGAAATATTCTTTAGATAGGTGTAGATTTATTATTATTGTTAAATTCATAAAGCCTTAATCAAAATACACATTAATTAACCAGCTCGTAATACATTAGATCTAAATGGATTTTGGATACTTCATACAAATATCGATGTGACGAATGAGACAATTTATCCGTTTGATTATGAAATTAATATCATCGATTTCACACGAACCACTCTTCAAAACACAATATCAAAAAACGATAGTTAGAATATCAAACAATAACATTTTGGTTCTGAATAGTTTTCGTTCTGAAAACATGTTGAATATAAAATCAATGAATTTAAACCATTAAATATACGCATTATTAACTGGAATAGTCGAAGGTCGCCATTCGTCAAACAGTCACCATATATATACCTATTGAAACGTCTATTTTATAATTTACAGAAAGTAAAAATGATATTGGATTTTTCTAATATTCTTGAAATAGCATAAAAAACAATATAATTACGGTTGGTTAGTGAGAGTTAAATAGGCGAGTGCTAGCAGAAACGTTATCAAGTATAAGTTGGATAAGTGCCATTCATCACATAAACACAATGTGAATTTAATGGAATCCTTATCAAAACTTTACACCAAGGTTATAGACTTTCATGCAAATGTCCAAGACACAAGTATTGTTTCTATTTCCTGTTTTGAGTAAATGTTAAAATCATCTTAATAAAGAAAGATAAGACTTAACTTAACACCAAAGTACGGTGATCATCAAACATTCCAAACATAAGAAACCATATATTTAATTTGGCATTACCATGAAATATGCGTACTCTTTGCATAAAATTCAAATGGAAATATATGGATACATGGTAGATAAATGTTGAATTATTCATCAAATATAACAATATGTTGCGTTGAATGTTGGAATATCCAACAAATATTGATGAAATGACCATTCATCAACACAAACTATTTTAAATGAATGCATGCTAGAGAATTTTCTATCAAAGCCTGTGCAAGATATAAGTAACATAAGATGATGTAATATATATTATGTTAAGTCGCCGTCATATTGCAGCCAATTTATGCACTGTAATACTAATTTTATAATATGAAAAACTACCATCCAACATCCATGAAATTGTGTAAATGAACATTTCATCTGCGAATATAGCCCCTAGCGCTAGCGCTAATCAGCATGTATACATGGTCTAAAATTAATTTTAGAACTGTCATAAATGAGCGACAATCGCCATTCATACCTGCACAGAATCTAAGAATTTAAGAACCATCAAAAATACGACATCGCCATGCAACTGAGCAATCTCAAAGAATTTTAGAACTCATCATAAATAGCGACATCGATCATTCATCCTGCACAGAATCTAAGAATTTAAGAACCATTTAGCGACAACTATCCTCATAAATAGCGAAATCGGACATCGACATTCATCCTGCACAGAATCTAAGAATTTAGAAACTATCATAAATAGCGACATCGCCATTCATCCTGCACAGAATCTAAGAATTTATAGAATCTATCATAAATAGCGACATCGAGACATTCATCCTGCACAGAATCTAAGAATTTTCCTGAACTAGAATCTAAAATTTTTAAAACTATCATAAATAGCGACAATCGCCATTCATCCTGCAGAATCAGAACCTTCTAAGAATTTTTAGGAACTATCATCAAATAGCGACATCGCCATTCATCCTGCACACAGAATCTAAGAAAATTTTATAAACTATCATAAATAGCGACATCGTCATTCATATCCTGCACAGAATCTAAGAAATTTAAGAAACTGAACATAAATAGCGTACATTCGCCATTTTCATGCCCTGCACAGAATCTACAGAATTTCAAGAAACTATCCATTAATTAGCAGACATCGCCATTCATCCTGCACAAGAATCTAAGAATATTAGAATTATCATAAATAGCGACAATCGTCATTCAATCCTGCACAGAATCTAAGATTTAAGAACCATCAATATAGCGAACATCGACATACATGCCTGCACAGCAATCTAAGAATTTAAGAACCATCATAAATAGCGACATCGCCATTCATCCTGCACAGAATCCTAAGAATTAAAACCATCGATAAATATCGACTTCGCCATTTCATCCTGCACAGTATCTAAGAATTTTATAACTAACATAAATAGCGTCACATCGCCATTCATCCTGCACAGAATCTAAGAATTTAAGACCACCATAAATAGCGACATCGCCAATCATCCTGCCACAGAATCTAAGAATTTTAGAAACATATAGCATGAAATAGTGCGACATCGAGTCATTCATCTCACAGAATCTAAGAAATTCTTAGTTACTAACATAAATAGCGACTTCGACATTCATCCTGCACTAGATCTAAGATGTATAGATCTATCATAAATACAGCGACACTCGCCATTCATCCTGCACAGAATCTAAGAATTTAAGAACTATCATAAATAGCGACATCGTCTTCCTCCCGCACATTCATCCTGCACAGAATCCTAAGAATTTTAAGAACCAACTATCATAAATAGCGAACATCGCATCATAAATACAGCTTCATCCTGCACAGAATTTTATAACTATCATAAAATAGCGAGACAAGATTCATTTTAAGAACTATCATAAATAGCGACATCGTCATTCATCCCTGCACAGAACTAAAGAATTTTAGAATCTAAGATTCATTTATGAATAACTTAAGAACCATCATAAAATAGCGACAATCGACATTTCATTCAATCCTGAACCATCATAAAATAGCGAGACATCTAAGAATTTAAATAGAACTATAACATAAGAATAGCGACATCGCCATTCATCAGAATCTAAGAATTATGCACAGCCAATCTAAGAATTTTAGTATAACTATCATTAAATAGCGACATCGTCATTCAATCCCTGCCACAGAATCTAAGAATTTATGAACAAATCATGAAATAGCGACATCGCCATTCATCCTGCACAAATCCCTAAGGACAATTTTATAACTATCATAAAATATGCGACATCGAATCTAAGAATTTTAGAATTTTTTAGACAACTGGCAACAGAATCATAGAAACAATCACATAAATAGCGCCATATCCATCCTCCGATCATTTTTTAAGAACCATCATAATAGCGACATCGTCCATTCATCCTGCACAGAATCTAAGCAACTAATCATAAAAAATTTTCAGCACAGAACTATCATAAATAGCGACATCGAATTTTAATAACCATCATTCATCGCCATTCCCTGCACAGAATCTAAGACATCATAAACTAAGAATTTCATCCTGAGCACAGAATCTAGAACTCATAAAATAGTCATTCCATCCGACAGAATCGAATTTAAACAACCATCATTCATTCATCTGCACAGAATCTATGAAATTTCTAGGAACCATCATTAATAGCGAGGTCGTCCATTCATCCTGCACAGAATCTAAGAATTTTAGAACTATCATAAATGAAGCGACAACGACATTCATCCTGCACAGAATCTAAGAATGTAGACACATCGATAAATAGCGACATTGCCAATTCCAACCTGCACAGAAACTAAGAATTTAAGACAACCATGCCATAAATAGCGTCATCGTCATTCATCCTGCACAGAATCTAAGAATTTGAATAACTCTCATAAATATCGACATGGTCATTCATCCTGCACAGAAACTAAAAATTAAGACCCATTTATAAATAGCGACACTCGCATACATCCTGCACAGAATCTAAGAACTTTAAGAACCATCATAAATAGCGACACGCCATTCATCCAGCACAGTAATCTAGGAATTATATAACTATCATAAATAGCGACATCGTCATTCATCCTGGCACAGAACAAAAGAATTTTATATACTACATAATAGCGAACATCCGTCCACCCCATTCAATAGCTCTGCACAGAATCGTAAAGAATATTAAGAACTATCATAAATAGCGACATCGTCATTCATAATCCTGCACAGAAATCTAGAATTTTAATAACTATCCATTAAAATAGCGACACTACGTCTCATTCAATCCTGCACAGAATCTAAGAATTTTAGAAGCTATCATAAATAGCGACATCGTCATTCAGTCCTGCTCAGAATCTAAGGAATTTTTAGGACTATCATAAATAGCGACATCGACCATTCATCCTGCACAGAATCTAAGAACTTTAAAATTATCATGAAATATCAATGGATTATGTATTCTTATACATATTAACTTGAAGTTTTAAAAAGAAAGAGACCCAAAGATCCACAACAAATATTAGAGATGTCACAATTACGAAAAAGAAATCCTCCTAAGGGACGGTGTTTTAACTTTCCGATATCAATCACAATCGTAAATTCTTTTCAGGAATAGTCTAGATTCAGAAAATGGAACATGTTCATATTAGGGTAAAATGCAATGTAATATCATGTACGGGAAATCAACTGATCAATTTGATTTCTACTAAAATAGTTAACTGTGACTGTTAATAAATATACTGGGAAACAACCATACATGATCGATGAAACAGCCTTTTAAGCGATAACTATATGTTCTGAATCGATAGCTTCTGGTCGCATGAGTTCCTGCCCATAATAAGATAACCGTGTATATCATTCACGCCAATTAGGGTCTTTTGTGATCAATTTCTAAACGGGATACGTAATATTTTAAATACTGATGGTAATATATCTAATCTCAAGGTCAAAATAATAATTTTATTTACACAAATTTGGTAGTATTTCACTCGAGCAAGCATCGTTACAAATATCAGATCTGTATGTCTCTATCATTGAAGAGTGGTTGAATTAGATGTCAAATCTGTTTTTTTTCCAGTATGCCAGAAAGGAGATTGTTATGAAAATGCTTATTAGGTCATCTGACCAGACAGGGACGGTTAGGATAAACCTACATGTACTAGTCACCGGTGCTTCGGTCTGTCGTCGATTCGTAAACTTTCCATTCAAACTTCTTTCCAGTAACAGAAAGGCCCAAGGTACTGACACTGCGGCATGTAGAGTGGTGAAATAGAAGGACTAACAAATTTTGTTTCAAATTAATGACCATGACCTTTATTTAAAATCACAGGGTCAAATATAGGCTCATTAATCTTAAAAACAACTTTTTGAGAATAACTATGATTTGCATTATATATATACATTGTAGACCTGATATTGAGTCTGCAGCAGCTGGGATGAAGGACTATAAAGTTTGTTCGCAAATGAATTACCTTGACACTTCACTCAATATCGTAGGTGACAAAAATGCTTATCTCTTGTTTATACCCAAGAGGCCTAGAGCTAGAGACCTGATATTGGGTCTGTAGCATACTAGGACATGAAATGGCTAACAAAGGTCTTCAAATGCATGACCTTTACCTACTTTTAAAGGTCAAAGTAATTGAATATATTAAATATTGGAAAACTATTACAGCTTTAATGAAAAGAGTTCCTTGTATTGCCTTAATTGTTAAGCCACTGCTTTATACTGTGACTGTTTAACGTTGTTTTGTGCCAATATTCAAATGACCCTGGTTAAGGCCCATAGGCCTCCTTGTCTTTTTGATATGCATTATATTAAATGAAGCTAGAGATCATTCATTCTTAATTGAACAAATAGGTAGCTATTAAACAAATCAGAAAAAATTATATGTGCTATGTTTGTCATATGGTACACAAATATTGAGATTTCATCCTATTTGTTAATGTGACCTTGAATGGAAGTATGCTTTTTTGTACTTGTAAAACTCAATAGGTAGTCGTTAAAGGCATTCCTATTAAACCCAATATTATTAGTGAACTTTGTACCCCCCCCGCTTTTTGGGATGAAATGGTTTCCAAGTAAAGAATGATCTCTGACAAGTGAGTTGAAATTTAAAATAATCCACGTCGAAATTTGAATGAGTTATTGTGGACACCTTTTGGTTCATAATGGAATGTTTAGACTCTCTCATTATGTAAATAAAAAGGATAGGGATATAAACAGAATTTCTGTCACACTCTTTGTGGCAAGACAGGAGAAACTCAATGCCCCCTGGCCAATTGGTTCAAATGTTTGACAACTTAAAGAATCGTTATCTTGAGGGTGCAGTCACCAGTCTTACCCCATAAGAAGGTGTGTTTTCTCTTTTTCTTATCCACATGCAATACACTTTGTGCCACCCGAAGCTGTATTACATATGGCTACCAATGCGTGCTGACGACACCAATATCATTATTTTCTCAGTGAAAAATTGAGATGTAAGACATTTTAAAATGCAAATCTTGTTATCTAACCTCAGTTATAGTAGAAAATTTTTGAAAAAATGACATACCGAGAAAACACTATTTCATGTTGATAATGATGTCACAAAGTAACATTGCATGGGTAGCCAAGAAATACAACCTAAGTCAGAAACAGTGTAATTTTTTTCCGAGGAGTAAAATCGGGTATGATGAGACAATTTATTGATATTTGTAGAGAAACATTATTACCTGAGAGATGTACTATCAAAAGACTTTTTGACATCTGCGATCTTGATAATTATGACAGTGATGTGTTATTTCTTGGAAATTCATATTTTAATAACAGTTATTTATAGGGAAACACAATCTATTTTTTGGAATGTAAGGTATATAGACAGTGGGTCACATCGTTACAGTACATTATGGACAGATGTATCTAATGATGTCAGTTTGATGGATGGTTTCTGAAGGCAAGATAGATTACTAAATAACATTTATTTTATTTAAGCAGATTTTTATTAAAGGAAATTGACTGATGGATTACAGGCAATAAACTCTGCTTATCCAATATACCATTACGGATTATATAAATTATCTTATACACCTCATATTTGTGCCAAGGATTTTTTTTATACTATCTAGATACATAGTATATTAATGCACATTACGAGCCAATACTAAAACACTACATCTATTGTCAGGGAAGCTTATCCGAAAATTTGACTGCCATAATCTCTTTACCTTGATCAAAGCCCAAGAACTAATTATGAAGAGTTTGGTGTACGTCAAAAACATTTGTATATTTGTATGGAAAATTTGTATCTGTTTGAATAGTTTCAGATGCTGTCGTGCTTGAAAAACCATGACAGTGAAATAATGAAATATATTTAATGCATAATTGTTACCAATAATTAGTTACCATGACTAATACCAAATGATTTGTTATACGCAAAATAATTTTGAAAGCTACAAGCCAATGAGGTCGCCATAGCACTCAATATGATCTTATATAACCCTTGACCAAATAGAACCCCTTTTTAGCACCATCCATCTGTTCCCCAGGGGTCAACCTACTTGTTCTGTACAATGTTGAATTCACATTCCATATAAAGATGTTATGCGTACAACTACAATATGAAATGTTATCCCAATACTTAGTTTTCAGATAAGAAATCCTTAATTAAAAGGAAAAGCGAAAATATGACCCTTTTTGACCACACATTTCAAGCTTCTGGTATGTCCAGCCCTAGACACCATCACCGTTTACTTGTCAACTTTAGAAAATCCCCATCCCATAGTGGTACATATGTAGGGTACTGGTGCTACCAGTCGAGAATTTTGTTAAAAATCATCTCATTATATATATATAAATAATTAAGGGTAGTGTTGAAAAGCAGACAATCAAGCCAGACACTGTATGTACGTGTACATGTAGTTATCACACTATAATCACCATGATCATTTGGACCCAGTGGTGAACTAAAGAACTCCCCAAGTAATATTTCCATGTTACTTACTTAGTTTTGCCAAAGGTTATTTAAGTTTCAGTCCATGTAGATTTACAGAGTTATTTGCTGATCACAAACTGATGATGTAACAATCTAAATGCATATTTTCAACTTTTTAATGAAAACCTGGCCAATCTGAGTTGGTCCAAAAGCGAATAAAAATATCACAATTAAAACTTCCATTGAAAAGAGAGTATATATATTGCTTTTATGTTTCAACCGCCAAAACCGTATATTTCACTGCTAGAAATGTAATAAAAACAATCATTTCATCATGAATACAAATTCATTGTTTACAGTAAATTACAACACTGGTAATTTGATCTATGCTTTTATCAATTATATGTTTTCTATCGAACGACATAGATCATTCAGAACCCCCCTGCCAAATGGCGATATCAAAGCAGAAGTACATTTTGAATATGTGGAGACATATGTGTATGTCTGTGCGAGACTTATGTGTATGAAAATAACCCAGGAAAAATGAAGTTGAGCCTAAAGAAAGATGAAGTATAATTAAAGTAGGCGGGGCTGCAATATTGCTCAATTGATATCATAATAGTAACAAAGCAATTGATTATAAGAATGACATATCTATCTGATATATACACAAAATGGGTGAGTTTTAAGAGTTATATATGCAAAAAACCCTGAAAAATTTCAAATTTACCAGATTTTACCATGTATGAAAAAAACAAATGTAAAATGAAGTGAAAACCTTAAAATTAAAAGTGCTGAAAGACCCAAGGAAGATAAAACTTATAAAAATAGCATCTCTGCTGGGCACTACTAGACCATATGAAAAGAATCATGGCTATAGAAAAAGCCTTGAAAAAAGTGAAAACCTTAAAAATAGCAATTAAAGCAGTTACTAGATCAAAGTAAATGTCTATGAAGTTCGGTGAAATATCTGCACAAGAGTTATGCTCCGGAAACTGAACATTCAAAAATATATTTTCAGCAGCAATTTTCTATGGTTACAGAAAAAAGCACAAAAAGTGAAAACCTAAAAATAGCAAAAGGCACTACTAGACCATAAGACTAATGTGTTATGAAGTTTGGGCAAATATCTCTGCTGGTTTTAGAGTTATGCTCCGGAAACGAACCTGCTACAATCAAAAATATGATATTTTCAGCAATGTTTCCATGGTTACAGAAAAAAAAAAGTAAAAAAATGATGAAAACCTAAAAAATAGCAAAAGGCACTACTAGACCATAAAAAGAATGTGTCTATGAAGTTTCGTGGAAATATCTCTGCTGGTTTTAGAGTTATGCTCCGGAAATGAACCTGCTACAAAAATATGATATTTTCAGCAATGTTTCTATGGTTACAGAAAAAAGCAAAAAAAGTGAAAACCTAAAAATAGCAAAAGGCACTACTAGACCATAAGAACAATGTGTCTAATGAAGTTTCATGGAAATATCTCTGCTGGTTTTAGAGTTATGCTCCGGAAAAATTCTTACACAAAAACCCTGATATTTCCAGCAATGTTTCCATGGTTACGGAAAAAAAAGTACAAAAAAAAAAAACCTTAAAATAGCAAAAGGCACTACTAGACCATAAGACCAATGTGTCTATGAAGTTTCGTGGAAATATCTCTTCTGGTTTTAGAGTTATGCTCCGCTATAAAAAAATGAACCTGGTAAAAAATATATATCCAATTTCAGCAATGTTTCCACAAATGGTTACGGAAAAAATACAAAAAATGAAAACCCAAAAATAGCAAAAGGCTTACTAGACCATAAGACCATAAGATTGTGTATCAAAGTTTGGGAAAATATCTCATATCCGGTTGTCATTATAGAGACCAGAAACAAATGATTCGGTACAAAAATATTATATATTTAACGTTTTACCACTGTCCAGGTTAAATGGAGTTTTCAAGTAAAACCTTCACTATTTTGAATTAAGGCATCAACAAACCTGTTAAATAAAAAGAAAAAAATATACCATCTTGCTAAATTTTATGTGGGGGTTCCATCTTATGTTGAATTCCGCAAAAAAATTAATTCTTTTGAGTTCATGAAATTCCAAATTGATAACCTCCCCCTGTCATGACAAATGACAGAATTTTAAATATTTGAGATAATATATTTTACATCTATATGTTTTGCCTAACCCCACACATTAATACATTTGAAACTGATGCTTGAATATAAATCAGCAGGCTCCAAAAGAAAATTCACCTATCTATGAAATCTTGTGCCCAATGGGATTTCCAGGAATCTATTTTTGGTTTGATTCTGCGGTCAAACAGTCATTGTTTCTTTTCTGAAGGCATTTGAATATACCTTACCTCTAAATTGGGCCCCACCCCTCCTGCCCCAGGGGGTCAGATAAATTTAAACAAGTTCTGTTCCCATCCCAAGGATGTTTTAGCCAATGGTTATTTGTCACAATTCAAGCAGAAAATCTCAAGAGAAATTGATTTAAGGATTTACCATAAAAAAGCAAAAATAACAAGCATGATTTGGTTTTTCATGCAGAACTCTAAGACAAGTAGCGATTTAATGAAATGTTGACGGACAGATATAGTAATGAAGTTGACATAACTCACCAAATATAAATCATCATAGAAATATACATTTGTAGGAACTTCTAGTCAAAATTTTGATTTTTCAATTTCATGTCATTCCATATATGAAGAATTAACGGTAAAAGTGTTAAAGACAAAAAAATAATTGACTGTACTACAAATGTATATCACAAAAAATCCACGTTGATGTTTTGACCATGTGATTGATCGTATAAATGTGTGTAAAGTAATATTTTCATGTTATCCTTACTGTTTTGCCAAAGGTTATTATGCTTGATTGTATTTTATTTGTACGATTTATGTCACGTAATTTGGACCGTTAACGTAAATTTTACAAAAAAATGACCCATTTTAATTAGGTCAACAATCAAAATGATTGATCTTTTAAAAATTCAGATTGGTGGAATAAATATGATTAATATACGTTTCATTTAATATCCATTTTATGTTTTCAAAATTGATCTGCAAAAATGTAAAATACAATTATTATTTAGCTTGTATATTTGTCACGCCAGCGAATCATTGGAAACCAGCGTTGAATTATAAAAATTGAATGTCAACAGTTCATTGAATTGATGTAAACATCAAAAATATATTGAATGTCAATATTGTCTAATGTAATTACACTGGTATTTTGATCTGTCATATTTTATCAATATATGTTCAAATCAGACCTATATTAGTATGGCGTTAAACGTCTGAGAAAAAATAAATAATGACCAAGTACTATTTTCAGTTTTTTGCTATTCATTTTTTTCACATCAAATCATATTGAAAATATTGCAAAATCAGAGCATATCTAAATTTCCGTTAATCGAATAATATGATTTACCAGCAGTTTTTTTTTACATCAATCAAGATTGAGATAATATATAGAATGCTAAATTCCAAGCTAAAATGTCTCAAAAATAGTATGAGAACCCCAATAAGAAAATAAGACCTATTAGAAAAAAAATATATATGGGTTTTCCCGAAAGCATAGAAGCAATCCTTATAAATGTATCATCTAGTTGATTCGGTATATTTTCAATGTTTCGTTAAATATACATTGAGATAATATGGATATGGTCATATTTTGGCTTTTAGGCCCCATGTACATGCAAACACCTTAAATTAAACAAAAGCCCTTTAATTAAAGAAACAAAAATTTTTGATTTTATAATTTCAGTTAGTGGTGTTCCGATTAAGCGAGTTCGTCGAGTAGTGTTGGTTTGAGGTGTTTTATCAATTAATCGAGAAAGAAATCTGTAATGGAGTTTGTCAGAATTTTCCAACACCATGATAAACGAAAGTATAAAGTTAGCTGATCACATGCAAAAATATCTTAGCCAATTTGTTAAAATAATTCCATTGTGTGTGGTTGTCACTCATATCATTTCAAATTTCAAGCGTCTAGACGAATTGAAGAGTGTATAAGCACTATGTTGTAATGTAAACCTTCAGATGAGCATGATTTGAGTTTTACACAAGGCTTAGTGTCAAATGTTCATATGAAAATAGACGCAATTGGTACGAAATCACCACAATTTCCTGATACCCACATATCCAATAGTGCAATATTGGGGAAACAATCTCTTTTTCTTTTTATAAAATTGATGTCACTCCAGCGTATGTATATTGATGTCACTCCAGCGTTGTGTATTGATGTCACTCCAGCGTTGTGTATATTGACGTCACTCCAGCGTTGTGTATTGATGTCACTCCAGCGTTGTGTATTGATGTATCTCCAGCGTTGTATATTGATGTCATTCCAGCGTAGTATATTGATGTCACTCCAGCGTTGTGTATTGATGTCACTCCAGCGTTGTGTATTGATGTCACTCCAGCGTTGTGTATTGATGTCACTCCAGCGTTGTATATTGATGTCACTCCAGCGTTGTATATTGATGTCACTCCAGCGTTGTATATTGATGTCACTCCAGCGTTGTGTATTGATGTCACTCCAGCGTTGTATATTGATGTCACTCCAGCGTTGTATATTGATGTCACTCCAGCGTTGTATATTGATGTCACTCCAGCGTTGTATATATATTGATGTCACTCCAGCGTTGTATATTGATGTCACTCCAGCGTTGTATATTGATGTCACTCCAGCGTTGTATATTGATGTCACTCCAGCATGTATGTATATTGATGTCACTCCAGCGTTGTATATTGATGTCACTCCAGCGTTGTATATTGATGTATCTCCAGCGTTGTATATTGATGTCAGTCCAGCGCTGTATATTATTGATGTCACTGTCACCCAGCATTGTATATATATTGATGTCACTCCAGCGTTGTATATTGATGTATCTCCAGCGTTGTATATTGATGTCAGTCCAGCGCTGTATATTGATGTCACTCCAGCATTGTATATATATTGATGTCACTCCAGGTTGCGATCTCCAGTGTGGATATGTATATATTGATGTCACTCCAGCGTTGATGTCACTATTATTTATATGTATCTCCAGCGTTGTATATTGATGTCAGTCCAGCGCTGTATATTGATGTCACTCCAGCATTGTATATATATTGATGTCACTCCAGCGTTGTGTATATATTGATGTCACTCCAGCGTTGTATATTGATGCTACTCAAGTTCTGTATTCTGATGACTATTAAGCACTATCTGCAAATATATAAGTCAAATTTAAAACCAATGAAAAGTAATTTTGGTAGTTGACATTTCAACATATAATCCATATTCCATAAAGGATGTATTCTTCTGAGGTTTCAGTCTCATTGAATTCTCGTTTTGACATAGATCAAAGAAATTATGATATTTTTAATTAAAATCTATCAATATCTGTAACAAATTGCCAGTTGCTAATTTTGTCAAAAAATTACATTTCTATTCTAAGTAGATTTTTTATACAGGGATTTTAAGAAATTGACACATTTGGTGGCCATTTTGAAAATTTTTTTTCTTTTTTTTTTTCTTTGCTTTGAGTAGCGCCGAAGTTTTACAATTTTTTTTCTGAAATTGTTTTTTACTTCAATCATCACTGCGCCAGTATTTTTAGCTGTATCGAGCTAATTTTTGTTGTAATTTTTTACAAGCTTTGTGGTAATTAAAACATTAAAGATGCTCCCACCGTTGACAAATAGTATTTTTTTTCAATACAAAAACAAGCGCAGACGAAAATAGTATTTTTCTTCAGTTACAAAAGTAACTTTCTTTACACCATTACCACCATTGAAAAGTTTGAGCTTCTAATTTTTCTTCAATATAGAAATATTTAAAATAATTTATTGCATCCCGAAAAAATTCCGTGGCACTATGTCCTATATGGAATGAAGTACTGATTGTGCATACACCAAAAGCAATATGAATTATTTTATATTATTTTTTGTGTGTTAATTAGACATGTATATACATGATCAAACACCAATTAAAGTTCAAATGACGAGTAACGTTTTTGCTCTATCGGCGGTGGAGCATCTTTAAGCATTACTGTGTGAAATGATACGTTTTTGTCACTCAATGTTAACATTAAATGGTAATCTTAGCACTTTTATTTTTACTCTAAAATATTGAAAAATAACTGATATTGAAATGGGGCAAAAAAGTAAGCACACACATCCCCACTTTTCTGCCTGATTTAGAAAGAGCAATCTTTTTTCCCTATTGATATGCAAAATATTTCCAAAAGTTTAATACTTACAACTTTTAAAAAAAAAGTTAAATCTGGCAATAATGGCTGAAAATGGTGCATTTTGTTGCTCAAAATTAAGGGGTAGGGGTAGCATATGTCGTTATTCGGAGAAAAAATATGAGTCTTACTAATCATCACTGCTATCTCTAAAGAACACCACTGGAAAATAAATTCTACAAACATCCATACATATCCAACATCTCATTAGGAAATTAAGGCATTAATCTCTGGTGTATATGGTCAAAACGACAAAATTCCCATAAAAATCCAATATTTTGTCAATTAGGAATCTTTGAGTGACAATAGCTCAAAAACAAGCACACGGACATATGTTTTTTTCTTCCATTTTCTTCTAAGTATGAACTCCTATTTCCAAAAATCTGTATGAGAAAAAAAAGTTTAATGCAAGAAAATTTTGACTTCTCAGAGGAGTACATTCTTAATATAAACTCTATGTACAACATTATAACATCTGCTCATTTTTGGTGTCTTTTTTCACTTCAGATCAAAATCAGTCTAATGAAATACATAACAGTACAGATAAGCAAGTCGGTAAAATGGAAAAAAAAAATCTTAATATGAAACTCTATACATCTACTAGTGGTTGCTTGTCATCCTGCTTTCAAAACGTTGTTTCCTCATTGCTTTATCCTATAAGAACATCAAAAGTATCATGGTTTTAGGTTAGCGTTATGCTCAGATGATCTTTTGAATATTTTATGCGGCATCAACCATCAGAATTTCAAAGGTTTAGGGATTTTGTTAGTTTAATGTCCAGGGTCATGTAAGGACGTGCCAGGTTTGTTTGTGGAGGAAAACCGGACTACCGGAGAAAACCCACTGACCAACAGTCAGTACCTGGCAACTACCCCACATGGATTTGAACTTGCGGCCCAGATGGAGGGGTTTGTGGTAATATGTTGAGGACATTTGGCCACTTGGCCACCACCGCCCCTCGGAAATTCAAAACTATAGTACATTATTGTCAAAGTAAATCTGAGACAAGATATTGATGGTATACAATAAAAAAAGTCCCAATATGGAAATGAAAATGAAAAATGTCCTAAATATTTGTATGGGACAAACAAACTCCTCAAACAAAAGTGTCCTATCAGTGTATATGTCAATTGACCTAATCAATGGTAAATTCTACTGTATCATTAAAGCAAGTACAATACATGATTTTGTGGCTTCACCTATAAAGTCTTATTCGTAAATACAAAACAGATTCCCATTCATCACTTTAATATTTGGAGTTGACCCTGTCATATTAATGTAAATATGACTAACCTTCAACCAAAAATGGTTAGAAATCTCACTTATCATTATGGGGAAAAGTACAGGCACATGAATAATATGGCTCATGGCTATCTATCATTATTATTTCCAAATTAAGTTATACCTATACTACATTGAGCGGCTTATGTAGTAGCACTGTATGCAATTAGAATTTCTACAATTAAGGACCATTATCGTTAAACACAGTCATGTGTACCATATATAACACAACACACACTCAGATACAGAGACTTGCTTTCTTTCAGATACAGAGACTTGCTTTCTTTTAATCTTGATTAAATCTTTTAAAAATTTTGATCAGCAGTTTTGAAGGAGCCCCACCTTGTCATTAAATTGGCTCAGCTAAACATGCAATATGCACATCAAGGGTCTTTACACAATCACAGACAAAGCAGTCTGTGACTTTAAACACTAATCTGATGCCCACAACTAGTAATTTTACCTCCAAAGTGTCAAATGTAATTAACTAGTCCGATAGGACTAGTGGCTCACCATTTCAAAGTGATAAAAATTGGTAAATATACTAAATTTACAAGAGCGGTGGTCAACTGCATTTTGCTATACATTTTGAGTACATTCTGTATCCAATTATTTCAGCCCAGATGCAGCATTTTATACTGGAATTTGAGTCCAAAATCATGACAGAGCATAAACGATACCCATCATTTGAACAATAATTTGTATAATCGTGTTTTCACGTGTCTAATTAATACAAAAGTGCATATAAAATAATGTGTTTTGCTTTTGTTAAATGCACAATCAGTACTTAATTCCATATAGGGCATATATAGTGGCACGGAATTTTTTCTGGATGCATTTGAATTATTTTTAAAATATTTTTATCTTTAATAAAAATAAGAAGCTCAAACTTTTAAATGGTGGTAATGGTGTAAAGTAAGTAACTTTTGCAACTAAAGAAAAATACTATTTCGTCTGCTCCTGTTTTTGATAGAGAAGAAATACCATTCGTCAGCGGTGGAGCATCTTTAAATCGCCAGACTAGTAAAATTTTGGGGTTCACTAGTCCAAATGAATAGCAGTGAAAAAAATTAACGTCACAGACTGCAAAAGGATATTTGAATAACCCACTGTTAACAGATGGTGCACTCATAATCTGCCAACTGACTTACAATTGAATATATATTGGTTAAAGATGCTCCACCCCTGACAAATGGTATATTCCCTATCAACATAAAAAGAGCAGACAAATTAGTATTATTTTTTTCTTTAGTTACAAAAGTCATGCAATACTTACTTGACACCATTACCACCATTGAAAAGTTTTAGCTTCTTATTTTACTTCAAGATTAAATACTAAATGTACATGGCAATTAATATTACCCTATATATGGAATTAAGTAGTGATTGTGCATGGACCAAAATTATAAATCAGTTATTGTTCAAATGATGGATATCGTTTATGATCTGTTGGCGGTGGAGCATCTTTACAGTAATACTTATCTATTCATGCATGTACATGAATTCTTACACTAATGTTGAAATTTCAACATTATCCAAGAAATTTAAGTAGAGTGCACATTTGAGTGACAATATGTATGTCTTAATAATCCTTTCTCAAAATATACTACATGTATGGCTATTTCATATATGCATGAAACATAGCTATATATATACATACAGATATCTGAACATGCATGTATAGAAATTCATTGTTATGTAATGCATTTGTGCACATAGCATCAACTATATATTCCTCAGAGAAAATATGGTATGTCACAATCAAAGCCTACCAAAAGGACAATCAACTCTGTTATATCTGCAAAGACAAACAATTTCATGTTGTGTACATACCAGTGTGATAGTTATCCAGGTGCGAATTCCGAAATGTTGCAAAAATATTCTCCATGGAAGTGTCTATTTTAGGCAAATATCTTCATCCTGTGCAAGATTCTTGGTCAGCTAGACTAGCTTATAATCATATCTCATGGTCTTGGAAATCTAGAAAGCAATATAAAAAACATCAAAGGTTAAAGAATTCAGACCTTGAAGGAGGTTCTATGTCTTATGATTTACATTAACTTTTTTGAGAGGTGTAGCATCTTTAGTATTTTCTTCAGTTACAAAAGTTACTTACCGATAATTTTCATCATATTACCATTATTGAAAAGTTTGAGCTTCTTTTTTTTTACTTCAAGATAAAAATATTAACAAGAGATCCCTCTTGACACCCATCAAAGAATGATCTATGTCTGATGCTGGAAAGAGGGATCTTTTCTCTGCTTTTTAAACTTCAACTATCAAAATCCAAGATCCAATCCTGTAGGCCATCCTGTTAACCGACCAGTATCATAATATAATATGGAAAAATAAGGCCGATCATGACCATACATGTGAAATTTGAGAATGGTCCCTTCAGCACTTTCTAAGAAATAGCAGTAACAAGAATTGTTAATGGACAGACAGATTGACTCTGGACCACAGACGAAAGCCGACTTGAATAATTGCACCCTGAAAAAAAATCCATGTCACTATGACGTATATATATGGAATGATGTACATTATGTACTGAGTTTGCATGAACCAAAAACAAATGTAATATTCTATATGTATCTGTGTGTTACACACACAGACACATATCAACATGATTATGCATCAGTTATTGTTCAAATGATGGGTAACATTTATGCTCTGTTGGCGGTGGAGCATCTTTAATCTTAACAGACATTGTCCAGGCTTTTTCATGAGAAAATTACTCATTTTTCCAAAATGATGATTTTAAGTGATTATGTGTAGCTACTAGATATATAGCAGGCCATTTAAATTTTAACAGGGGCATGCAATCAAAAAAGGACTTTTAGGTCTAAATAAAGGGAATGTTTTATCTGATATTTAGCAACTGGGTCTGGGGACTTCTTTCGGGCATTACATGTAGCATGAGGATACACATGTGTCTTAAATGAGGACTTAACATTTAAAATGGGAAGAGGGATGGTATTGGAATTCCATAACTTATATTTTGGTTGATTAAAACAGCGAATACGTTATCTAGTTTCAGCTTCCTAAATTAAATTTGTAGTTTCTTCTTGGTTATTCTAGATTTTTTTTTTAAATTCCAAACAGATAGTAACAATATTAGATTTGACAATTAAAATGGCTGTTTCTGCTTAGCAACTTACAAGCTTAATCAAATGGGAATTCAGTTTCCATATGTGCATTAAGTACTTGGAAGTGAGAGGGAAAAGAGAAAAGCTTGGAACAAATCCCTCTTTCCATTATCAGAGACAATTTATAACATTCTTTAATGGGCACCAATATCCCTCTGGGATCTCCTGTTTGATCTCCTTTTTACATATTGTTACATGTTTTGAAACACCTTAAGCTTACATGTACAACCATCGCTTTGAATTGCTGATATTGATGATCAGAACTGTCAAATACAATGTATTATTCTGAAACAGAGAAACTAAAGGTGAGCAAGGTAAACATGGTCAGGCATGATGGGAGATAAATAATTTTGGAACAAGAGAGGAGTTCAAAACCAAATTTAGAGCATAAATGATACCATCATTTGAACAATAACTGATGTTTGATCGTCTATAGATGTGTCTAACTAGCACAGAAATACATATTAAATAATTTCTTCTGCTTTTGGTTCATATGCAATCAGTACTTCATTCCATATATGGCATAGTGCCTACTAGAGTTTTTTTGGGATGCAATTACCGGTAATTATTTCAAATATTTTTATCTGGAAGTAAAATGAGAAGCTCAAACTTTTCCATGATGGTATTGCATGGTGTAGTGTAAGTAGCTTTTGTAACAGACTGAAGAAAACTACTAATTTCTCTGCTCAAGTTATTGATAGAGAAAAAATGCCATTTGTTTGGTTTTTTTTTAGATGGACCTGGCTTATCTTCTCAATTCAAGCTATAGTAGATTAACATGAAGATGAAAGTTGCAGAGTCTGAGAATGAAGCAAAATAACTTGTATTAAAGGATTTGTGCAGCCAAAATTTTTGTTCATAATACATCAGAAAATGGCTTTAAGAGATATATAGAAAATTCCCACCCAACAAATCGTGAAACGTTTAGCGCAAGCGGTAAGTTTTGGTCATAATGTAAGGGTAGTGTCGACTAGGGTTCAGATAGGATGAGCTAGGCGGTCACCTGGATTTGTGATGTCATACTAGTCCAGTAGGTAGAAGGTAGGCCTACGTAGCATATACCTATTAAAGGCAAGAAACTTATTTTGAAAACCACTTGCCCGAATTTAAGATTTCAATCTAATTTTACCCAAAACAGGTTAATTAACATTAAAACCGGGCAAGTTCACACCATGCAATTTTCACTTGCCCGGGAGTATATTTTACTGGTCTCCGCCAATCGGACCTGGGATATTTCTTGCCCTGCCTATACTGTACTTTAGATCTACAGTTTGCGTGTTTGCTACATGTACACACTGCAATTCCCTATTTGACTGGAATAATTTTCAAGAATACACCTTTAGTTGAAGTAATCCTTGGATCCATTTTTGTTACTGAATGAGTCAATTTATATCATGTGTTTCACAAATATGTACAACATAATAAGTGTACATGCATATATAAATTCCTAGGCGTGATCATGGATTTTCATTTCATATGGAGGTGTCAATAAAAAACCTAGAACACAGGTGTATGGGTTATCCATAATTCAAACAAGAACTGTCGCCAGAGTGGACAACTAATACCTCCCACTGTAAAAATTTATAATAACTTCATTAACAGGGGACATTGTAGAACCCTATACTAAGTTTACTGAACTCCCCTTTATGCCATGAGTCTGTATGTGTACCAAATTAAAAAAAAAAGTCTATGGGGGTATATATAACTGACACCTAAAATGTGACCATTATGATGTCTCTAATGTTGACATGATTACATCAACTGATCACTGTCAAAATGGCTGTTCCATCTTGTGGATTAAATCGTCATTACCACGGTTTACCTTGTCTGGCTTAAACTATGTTAATGCAGAGACACTGGAGTGTGTAAAAATATGTGATAACCAACTGCTATGGAATTTATCACATGGGTTTTCCATTGTGAAATGGGATCAAATTAATAAATAGTCTAAATCTTTTTTGTATGAATGGGTTCCAATACCTCAAAATTCCAGATATCATATTTTGCCATTTTGGGTAAATAAAAGACGATTTTAATGTAATCATTATATATAACCTAATATTATTGAAATTTATGTCCTTGCACTATTATCTGATTATTAAAAAAGCTACTCATTCAACATTATGCGGAATCGGACACAATTAACAACATTTTTCGTCACCTTCCTAAGAAACGTCCTGGAATAAAGGTCTGATTGTCGATGCAGAATGAAATTTTATAGTTTGAATATCGCTATGAAGATTATCTTTATTTCTTCATGATACGTGCTGATCACGTAAGGTCATAGTTACCCAAATATCAGTAGTTATAATAAAATGGTGAAATTTGGACCACGGTGAAATATGGACACCTGCTATATAGCTACTTGGAACCCAACCAGTAGTTGTGACTGAACAATAGTTTGTGTGCATATCCTACTCTGCATCCAGATTTCCGAATGTCTGGAGCTGCTGACAAATATTTCATGATGTCAAATGTTGTTTAGTATGTAGAAACAGTGTGTTTCATGATATGCAAATGATTCTTTTTTTTTTCCAGATCAAGACTAACTGTTCCTTCACGGCTACTAGTTGGTATGGTCCCACTAGTATACATTTTCTCCTCTCCTACTACTATATTTATTGCAGCAAGTACCAAACGTATGTACATTGACAAAACTTCATAATTTGTGGTTATTTTTCGTTAATAGAGAAAAGTTTGGCTAAACTTAGTTGGTTAGTATACCGATGGTGTGCACTGGTTGTATTCATAAATGTGTAGCAGGACTGGGTCGTTCATTGGTGACCAGGTAGCTTAGTCGGTAGGGCACTCGGCTTGTATTTTGGGGGACCCGGGTTTGAATCCCTATCTGACTGCTACATTTTCTCCTCTCCTGTTACAGAATTGGCACCCAACTATTTTAAATAACCCACAGTGGTGGTGTTTTGAAGGTCTCATATGTCTTCGAGAAAGGAGGAGGAGTATAGTGGGATTGGACTGGGTGGATCATCGGTGACCAGGTAGAGCACTCGGCTAGTGTTCTGATGGTCCCGGGTTCGAATCCCGGTCTGGCCGCTACATTTTCTTCTCTCCTGTTACAAATGTAAACCCATGACTAAATGGAAATGCACTTCAGTATCCATCCACGTTAATGAACTAACATAATTAAAGTTATAATAATGTATCTTCAACAGCAGCCTGAAGTGGCTTTCGACGATTCAACCCATTCATACAGTGATACACTGATACAGCTGTCATACACAGTAGAGTGGGGGTACGTAATTTCGCACAATTTTGGCATTGATTTCTTTTGTGTTAGTTAGATGTAATATAAATACACATATCTTAATTTTTCCCGATAATAATTATTTATGTAATAACATAAATCATTTTTCACTAGATTTTTTTTGTATATAGCAGTACACATACAAAATTTAACAAGTATATTGCTTTGAATGACCCTTGTACAAATATATTACGTATAGAGAAAAATGCATTACATATGCATTTGGAACTGAAAAAAACATATGTTAATTTATTCACAGTATTCCTGTCACACTGACACCAACGACAGCTGTCATGGACATAAAAACTTCAGAACTGAAAGAGTACAACGCGGTATATTGGGGTGCTAAGAAACGTAATTTCGCACAACCTTTTGCATTCAATGTGAGGATTTTAATGTCTCGAATTTCAACTCTGACTTTCATTGGACAATTGGTAGGAACTGACCACTAATCAAAATGTCGGTACACTGGATGGTTTACATCGGCAGATGTTCAGTGCTTCTGGACTTACATCGGCAGATGTACAGTGCTTCACAACACATGAGTATGTAACTGGATATGCGCAGACGTATCACTGCGCACGAGAGCTGTTATTAACTTGAGGTTAACCTGTAGTTGAACGGGTTTTGGGGACGTAATTTCGCACACCCCTCTAACTTTCTTGTTTTTGGAGAAAATAATTATTTCAAACATTTCATGGACCAACAACATCATAAACAAAGATTAATTACCGTTCAAATCTTGAAATGACATCAAAACACAATTATATTTCTAAATGAAAAAGTGATATTTCGCCGCCATTTTCGTTACGAAAAATGACCGCTCCCCATAGTAAACAATGTAAACGAGGTCAAGAAGTCATAGGGTGTCTGCAGAAAATATCCGTTTTCCGCTTATACTTGATGGATTTTCATACGGGTTTCGATATATTCTTAAAAAAAGGATAGTTTCTCTACATATTTGTACGTGAGTCAGTTATTTATCACCCAGAATTATTTTATGTCAATCGGTTTATTTTCTATTAATTTCTTTACTGAGATGGGCCGTATTATTCCGATTTCGTTTTTTCAAAACAAACTTATCCTGAAAAGTTTAACTAAATATGACAAAATCACGGTGAGAGGCCTCCTTTAGTCACAACATAAACAACAGAGCAAAACTTTCTGACATTTAAAGGAAGATCGCGAAAAATCGTCAGGTGTGCGAAATTATGTACTGTTAACTCTATACTTCGGCTGGGGTCCATTTATTAATCATATATTATTAATCCGTTTTAATTGAATAAAACAGTCTCACAGGCTTGACATGTCTCTGTTCTTAACTTACCACATCGTCGATTAGGCCTAGGCCTACTTATTTGTGTCAACACCGTACCGGGTACCACGACTGCTCCATCACTTCCCTCCCGCTCTCATCAAGCGCATGCAGATCTGCATCAATCTGGGGTCAATCAAAAGCTTATCGCGGGAATTCCCCAATTCCGAATCTCGTTTAAGACCCGACGCTTCATTGGTTAATCCATATAAGGCTATTACACATTTTCTCCACTCTATCTACTGTATGTGTGTGGAAGTCTCTCTATACATATTAGTCCGAATCACTTCCGCCATTCATATACTCGTCATCGTATCTAATTATCGCTCACTGTGGTAGATAAACACAACACATGTCAGCATCAGTACCTATGTTAAGGTACGTGGCTCTGACGCGCGTTAGCCAGCTTACATAACAGCCATGTGGGTGGGAGTGTATCCTCCTCCCTCCCCCGATTGATTTGCACTCTGGCCTTTGTAACATTGAAGTGTAAACCTCTCTTGATAAATTCACTTTTAATGAATACACGACTTTTAGGGTTATGAATCATTCACATTCTCCTCTTCAATATCAACAACTAAGCTTGTCATCATCATAGCGGTATACGCGATTGGGTACAACGCGAGCGATCTATGGGTATTCGAAAGATATACATATTTGTATTTTCGATTTCATTTTACGCTGCTTTCGTTAACTTCAGAGCTATGGTGTGCTCTGCTGTAGACGAGTTCAGCCTGAAACCCACCAAACAATCATCTTCTTAATAGTAATTCCACTTACAGTGTAGGCACCTTGTCTGACGCATTGAAGTGTAAAACTACGTCAATATGCAATTGCATTGAAATGAACATCATTTATTCCGAATGCGTTAGGAACGATTTGTTGGCATCCGTTGTTTAAACGTGTTGCAAAGAGATTGTAAGAAGAAGCAATGTGGAAAGGAAGATTCTTAGTCAAATATATAGTCAGTAAGTTCTGCATCAAATCTCCAGAAGTAATCCAGCATAAAATATAACATTATTTATGGAAAACATAAACAAATGGAAATATTCAAATAAGAAACTGATGTTTCAGCATGTGTATACAATAAAAACCTGTTTTCCATTATTGTAAATGGGGACTTCCTTGTTATAAATTAGAATCCACCGTATGATTTATCGTATGGATAACATTCAAATTACGCTAAAATAATATGTGGCTTTTGGATCTATGCATACTACATTAAAAATGGTGTCTCACTCTTATCATGTTGATAATCTTAATGTAAATCATAGTGAAAGGATGCAATGCTGCATATTTCCATCTGCATACTATATATAGCTGTATATGTATGTATAGCTAGTTTGTTTAATGCTCAGCTACATTTCTGTATAAACAAGAGCTTTAGTGAAAATAGTATCTAGCCAATAACTTGAGGGGACAGATGAGGACAGATGAAATAAGATACTAATGTGAAATATGGGACATAAAACGTGAATCTTTCTTTGTTTTTCCTTATATTGAGTAAGTTTTAATAGTCATGCCACAATAATTCAATTGTATATATTGCACTCCTTTTCAATGATAAAAAGCTAAGGTTTATTTTTGCAGAGTATGTAAGAATCTGACGTTGAATGACGTTATACACGGAGAACGCTTTAGCGGAAAATTTTAGAAGTGGCACAGTCATTGGCCAAACTAAACTAATGGCAAATATATCATTGCTACACAAGTCAAATTGTTTTATTGTAAAATTAAGTAAAAGCATGAAAATTACTACCTTGCTGAATATTAAAATTATATAAGAATTATTCTCAATATTTAGATATTGAGAATAATGATTAATTAGCTCGAAATCATTGTAATACTCCGAGAAACCGAGAATTGGAGTTTTACGATGAAGAGCCACCTTAGTTTTAAGACCAATTGAATAGCATGGTGTCTTCGGGTTATGAGAATTCCAGTCAAAAAGGTTCAGGTGTATGTTATAGTCACACATTATATAACTAATGCCTTTCACTGACGTCTTTTAAAACGCTAAATGAGCAAAACGCATACACAGCAAAAAGTGCAACGCATGTTTTACATACGTTTGAAAAAAACATGCGTTAAACGTATTTTTAAAACATGCGTTTTACGTATGTTTTGGCCACCATGCGTCAAACGTATGTTTGAACAAAACATGAGTTAAACGTATGTTTAACGTATGTTTGTTTTCCACCACATGTAAAAAGGACATCTGTTAAAATAACCCTACTAATTACACGTATAACATTAGTTTTATCAATGTTATTGAAGACCTGCAATGGGTTTTAAAAAAAATGATACTCCCATATGCAAATACATGTTTAATAGCATCTATCGTTTGGTTTCATTTTATCTATATATGTCTTCTAGCAACTTATAGTGAACCTCATATTAGCCTCATGATAGAATAAAGTAGTTTCAATATCGTATGATGATACATGTAGGTATACAATTATATGTACATCTACTGATTGTAAACAGAAGCAAAACCGCTAATGTGGATTTCGTCTTTTTAAATTTAAATTTTAACAGTTTTTAAGACTAATGCTCTGAATAAATACGATCAATATCAGCTGACCAGTGCTTCATGATGTACAATGTAGAAGGTCTACAACTGCTGTTTGATACCAAAGCTGGCGTCTGTTTCTGGTTTAAAAAATAATAGCTTTCCCTACTATATAGTAAGGGTAGGTTATTGTATGTTTTCAAAACCAGAAGCAAACACCTGTGCTATAACATGACAGATTCTAATGGCCGGACAAGTTTATATTCTGGAAATCTTTATTTATTGTATATTCATAGAATGCCTTTAAATGTTATTCTGAGATTCTGTGTAAACATCCGAAGTTTCTTACTTGATTTCTGGACTCTTTGAGCCAGAATTCGAAAACAATTGAACATTGTATGGGCACGACTTCAGTAAAGATTTTAGCCTTTAAAATCTAAGTGATAAGGTGACGTTAAGGACAAATTGATGTAGGAAAAATAAAATCATCCTAAGATTATGAAATTTATCAATTTAGTCACTCGTTTGTAAATACAACATATTATGTATGAAGAAATATCAGTCATTGGACAGGAACCGAAAATACAAATAAAATGGAATTAAACTTCACTTATGAAAATGACAAATATACGGTGCAACTTCAAAGACAATGTAAATGTACATAAAAACAAAAAAGGTGGATTTTGTAATAGGATCAAACATATGTTATAACATATGTTTTGAAACGTCCATTTTACATGCGTTTTACGTTTAACATCTGTTTACCATGCGTATTACATGGAGGTGGAGTGAAAAGTTTATTATCTATAGCTTTGTCATTGTTCGGCTGGGTGTCACTAACACCTTCATACTGGATGAACAAAACATTATAACGAGTTTTTCACGACGATGTTAAGTTCACGACTTAAACTCATTTGCTTCTACTGTACCGAAGTTTGGGGACACATAGCACATTTAAGTAATAGATACACTTACAAAAATACAAATGTAGTGATTTAAACTAGAGGTGTAAGAAGGAAAGGTTTTTTTAGCGTTAATATTTCAGGTCTAGCCAGTAGATAAGCTGAGGTGGTATCGGGGAATAAGTTAGGAATGGTTGAGTATATATTGGGAGAGTAAATATCATGTTTACGCCCCACCTATCCCACTTAGTCCTGTAAGAGTAATCTGACCGTTAAAATAAAAAAAAATACATTTTAAAACACTGTACTATTTTAACTCCTGCACCAGGCAGACATATTTCAACACTTCTTTTCTAGATGATATTTTCCGTAACACGACTTGATTTTATTGATTAAAAGATATTTATACAGTAAAACAAATTCATAACGAATGCACGACTTAATTTTATCGATTAAAAGATATTTATACAGTAAAACAAATTCATAACGAATACACGACTTGATTTTATCGATTAAAAGATATTTATACTCTTGCAACGAACGAAATCATTCATGGTTATAATAAAGTAATTGTCTTTCCCTGTCTTGGTTCCTATAAGATGTCTGTGATTACGAACTCTGCTGATAGCGAAGTAGTTTCGTTGGTCCATAGAGATTCGTTATAACCGTGTGTTACTGTAGTGTCCATATATATAGCCTTTATACATAATACCAAATACCGGTATGTAGACAGACAGACCAGACAGACTGTGAGTGGGCAATAGATGATTTATTGAACTCGAAAACAAACTGTTGCCCGAGGCTGAAGGCCGAGGGCAACAGTTTGTTTCAGGGTCCAACAAATCATCTGCTGCCGGAAAACCTAGTCGATAACTGTTTTGTTATACCCATTGACTCAAAACAATGCATTGACGTCACGAATTGTAGTTGTGACGTCACTCCGGTCCGACAGCACATTTTAACAGTCGATTTTAACAGTTTCTGGACCGCTCGATGGAACATTTCATTTATTGGCATTTTTGTTTAAATAGGAACTATTTTATATGTGTATAACAAAGAAAATTGTCTATAGAGCCAAACGCCTGTGGTAACCTGTAAAACAGTGAGACAAACACGGGAATATTGTGTTCAACACAGTAAAGTAAACGATTTATAACTACGACTAGATAGTACATGAAGTGGTTCTTCCCATCATATCTGTAATTATTCCCAAGCTTCCGGTGTACACAGTTCAAGGAGACCCCGTCACAATACAACAATACTGTTCGTTATATATAGTCAATGGCTGTTTACTTCCTGTAGTGATAACCTCAGACATCATCCTAATGCTTCTTCTGCTACATCCTGTTAGAGCAACATTTGGCTGTGATAAAATTATTTGTATGAAAATAAAAAATACCGTATCACCACGATCTTGCAAGAATGTCTGGTATATCATTGTAATTATATGTATGAAAATAAAAAATACCGTATCACTACGATCTTGCTAGAATGTCTGGTATATCATTTATCCCTTACGACAAAAATGTTTCTCGAATTTTATGATTAGACCGTCCACGCGAACTTACCGAGTTAATTATAAATACAATGCACTCGTAAGGAAATGATGTAATCTAACGAATATCAGTCAGCAAAGATATTCACCTTGTTTGTCAATGTATCCAATTTATAATTGGTGTTATTAACTTATTCACATCTGAAGACACATTTAGACTCTTCTAAATCAATGACTAAAACTATGGTGTTCCGTTAGGGCCAAATTTCAAATATCGCTTCTTCGCTTCTTCGACCTATACACGAAGGAGCGAAGGAGCGAAAATACGACGGCGAAGGAGCGAAACTTTCGCTCCGTCGCCGTCGTGTTTTCGCTCGATCGCCATCATATCTTCGCTCCTTCGCCGTCGTGTTTTCGCTTCTTCGCTCCATCGCGTTCGGTGCACAGCATCACAAGTGATACATTTGGACTCTTTTCAAAAGACGAATACGGAGGCTGAAGGTAACGTTAGGCCTAAACTTGAAAATATGCGTATATATATGATGAAATATAATTTATCCCATAACTATGCATGCTTCACAATGGAAAACTCGTGTGGTAATTCCGTAGCAGTTGGTGCGTACTCCAGTGTGTAAATACCTACGATGCCTCTGATTGGTAAACACCAAGATCTCTTGATTCCGATTGGCTCTCAACTTCGGGCTACTTTTCAAAGGGGAAGAGAAGAAGAGAGATTGCCAATGCCATTGTTCACTTTAAATAAATACAACTGTGAAACGATAACTACAGAAATGAATCATGGAATCAATCGAATCTCTTGGAACTGATAATGAATTGTTGGACACATGTAAAAATCAAAGAATTTTCATCAATAGTTAAATCATTGGTGCCAAAAAGTAATAGTTCTGTTGTAATAGGATGATTTAGGACAGCAAAGGAACGATTACGAAGATCGGAAAAAGGTCTACAATGTAATAAAAAATGTCCGTTATTTTCATCAACTTGACAGTAGGAGCAAAGCGGACTGTTTATTAGATTCCTACGGAACAAATAATATTTAAGTGAACTGCACTCCATCCTCAGTCTCTTATGGTGAACCTGACCCAATCTAATGCCGATAAGATAATATGGTGGGAATTGGAATTTTTGTGCGTTTAAATGAGTTTTAAGTTTTGTTATTGAGGGACTGATTTTGATTTCATCAGGAAGTGCATTCCAAAGATTTATTACAGATGGCAGAAAGGATTATCATGAAAAGGCTTGTGCGACAGGAAGGTGGACGGAAGTTATTACCTAATCTAGTATTATGATAATGAATATTGTTATTGCGCCGAGGAAGTATACCTTGAAGATACTGTGGAAGGAGACCATGAACTATTTTATGAAAGTGGATAATCTTGTGATGTTTACGTCTTTGCTCCAGGGGAAGCCAGTCTGTCTCGAGATATAGTTTTACCCTACTAGTAAGTCTAGTTCCACCTGTAACTATCCGTGCTGCTTCTAATTGGAGATCTTCTAACATATCTGATTGAGTTTTGGTAAGGTTGTCCCATATTATGTCGCCATATTCCAAAATTGGACGAATCAGAGAAAAATACAGAGATTGAAGGGATGCACGATCTAAAGTGAACTTAAATTTACGTAACATGTTTAGTTTGGGTGAAATTTTAGATTTGAGGAAATTGATATGAACTGTCCACCCACCATTTCCCGAAAGAAATAAACCAAGATGTTTATGTGAGGTAACAGCAGTAAGTAAGGTATTATTCATAGATAATGGAGGATGGAGCGGGATATTATTCTTTTTAGATATTAATAAGGTTTCAGGTTTTGCCAGATTGAATTTGATTGAATTTAACCAACCACTTAGTTGACCATTCATGAATTTTTCTTAGACCGTGATTCAGAATATCTGCAGTATTTCCAACTGTATCAACAATGACGTATAATGAGGTATCGTCTGCAAATAACTTTATATTAGCTCTTATGTCTTCCACAATATCATTTATGAATACCAAAAACAAAAGTGGGCCAAGAATTGAACCCTGGGGTACTCCGGCATTTACATTTGACCAATTCGAAAACTTACCATTAATTACTACTCTTTGTTTGCGATGAAGAAGATAGTTGCTGAACCAATTAAGAAGAGACCCCCTTATTCCAACACATGACAGTTTGCATAAAAGCCCTTTGTGCCAAACACGATCAAAGGCTTTGCTAACATCAAAAATACCATTCTTATTTCTTTACCGTTATGTAATGCAGAGAAAATATCATGAGTGATAGCCAGTAGTTAATTTACCGGTGAATCCCCTGTTTAAATTCAGATTGGTAAGGGGATAGTATAGAGTGGGTGTGTAAGAAATTGTAAACATATTTAAAGACACATCTTTCCATGAGTTTACCAACAATAGAAAGTAATGAAATAGGTCTGTAGTTAGTAAAGATGGATTTACTTTCTTTTTTGTGCACAGGCGTGACATTAGCTAATTTCCATTCTGAAGGAATGATACCAGATTGAAGAGATTTGTTAAATAGAGAACAAAGAGGTTTACATATAATATCAGCAGATTCCCTGAGTAATCTAGCATTTATAAGATCAGGACCAATAGCTTTAGAAAAGTCAAGATTCAAAATTGCATCCTTAACATCAGTAAGAGTTGTCAATATTCGATAGATTGTGATTGTGCCCATAGTCAATGTTAGGCAAAACAGTGTCAGTATCATCAATATTGGACTAGGAACAGAAAAAATCATTGATTAAACAAGCTTTTTCGAAATCATCAGAAATACAGGTGTCATTATGAAGAAGTGGGGGTATTGCGGAATTTTTACGATTAGGAAGTAATGAGTATACAGCTTTCCACCACTTCTTTACACTGAGATTAGAAGGTTTCCGAAGGTTTCCACAAAGATTATTGACATATGCGATTTTAGCCTGTTTGATAGAATTGATACATTGCGAATTTGGCGGAAATTTGACCAGTGAGCATCTGTAGGAGAACGTTTGGCTCTTTTATTGGCACGCTTTCGTTTACGAATTAACCTTTTGATTTCATTTGACATCCAGGGCACTTCGAATGATCGTACAGTAATGGTTTTGTTTGGTATACAGGATTTAGCTATTTCAAGTAAGGTCTCTGTAAAAATTTAAACTGAATCGTTAATATCATCAACGTCGATAAATGTATTCCAGTTAACATCATTCAATTTTACTCTAAACAAATCATAATTACCCTTTTCGAAGAGCCAAATGTTACGTTTAAAACTTTGCTGAATTGGTTTAATTATGTTAAAAGAACAGAAAGTAGGACAGTGGTATCTAACCGGTTGGTCGAGGAAGCTCTCTCCAACAATACATTTACTAATTATGTTACTGTCACTAACACACACAATATCTAACAGTGAGTTAGAGGATTCAGTAAAAAATGTAGGTGATTCTACTAATTGAGACAAATTATATAGAATAAGCATATCTCGCAAGTGAGAGGACTGATTGTCGACCAACAAGTTAGCGTTGAAATCACCTGTAAATACAATGTTAGTTATACCCGTGTTAAAGGCTTGTTCAACAGATTGAGATATGTGAGACCAGGTGATAACTGGTGAATTCGGAGATCTATAAAAAGTACCATAACAAAAACTTTTCTGTGCCAAGAACTATTTCCAACCATACACGTTCTATGGTTGGTAATTCAAAATCTTGCCTACGCTTTGCAGGTATAGTATCTTTAACATAGACAGATATACCACCGCCAGTACGATCAGGCCTACAGTAACAGAATGGGTCAGAGTAACCAGGCAGGCTGAGTTCTGGAGAGATATCTGTGACCTTTAGCCAAGTCTCGGTAAATGATTAAATAGTGCATTTGTTAAGTTCGGTATAAAGTATATCGACTTTTTTTTATTTAGACTTTGAACGTTGAGATGGACGAATGAAAAATTATGCTCAAGGTCAAGCTGTTCGCTTATATTTGAAAAGTGATGATGAAGATGAATTCGTGACGAAGGACCGGGATTTATTTCAATATCACCGGACACAGATAGTTGCCATTGAATAAGCGAGAAAAAGTAGGGAAAAAGGCAAAAAAAATCTACTGTAGAAAAAAATGATGTTAATAAACTTACGAAGACAACTATTGCAAAAAGAATGGATTAAAGACCTAACAAATGACAAATATATTAATAGAATCAGAAGTAATAACCCAACACAAAGTGACTTAAGGATACTCAAATAGATGACAATGTTTGAGGACTGAACACAGTTGTTGAAGTTACCAATTCGAGCACGATAGAGCGATAGACTGACTGGCATTATGTAATGCCGAAGAAGATAATGCAAGATTCAGGACTGTGTGCAAGAACTGGTAGTTTAGCATATGACGGAATCAATGGTATAATAGGCAAGGCAGAAGGGAATCGGGAATAGAAAAGGAACAGAAAAGGTATAAGTAAGATGAGTAAGGAAACAAACATCAAAGTAACTATACTAGAGATGGAATCAGGGGAGACCAAAATATCAATACATTTATTTATTTTGTACTGTGACAGGATGTTGATTAGAGAAATTGTCGCTGAGGTACAGTTTAGGTAAGTGGAGAGAAAAGAGATGTGTAGTTTGTAAAGTTCAGAGTTCAGTGCTAATTACAGACATACAGAATACAGGTTTAAAATATTTAGGTGATCGTTCGACATCTTACAATAGAGTTAGATTATATTTGTATTGTATTTACTGTTTAATAGGTAGTTGCTTATTCAAAGTATTAAACAATAGAATATTGGCTCTATATGTATGCACTATATTTTATGGTGGTAAGTTATCACTACACATTGTATGGTGGGAAGTTATCACTACACATTGTATGGTGGGAAGTTATCACTACACATTGTATGGTGGGAAGTTATCACTACACATTGTATGGTGGGAAGTTATCACTACACATTGTATGGTGGGAAGTTATCACTACACATTGTATGGTGGTAAGTTATCACTACACATTGTATGGTGGTAAGTTATCACTACACATTGTATGGTGGTAAGTTATCACTACACATTGTATGGTTGGAAGTTATCACTACACATTGTATGGTGGGAAGTTATCACTACACATTGTATGGTGGTAAGTTATCACTACACATTGTATGGTGGTAAGTTATCACTACACATTGTATGGTGGTAAGTTATCACTACACATTGTATGGTGGTAAGTTATCACTACACATTGTATGGTGGTAAGTTATCACTACACATTGTATGGTGGTAAGTTATCACTACACATTGTATGGTGGTAAGTTATCACTACACATTGTATGGTGGTAAGTTTCTCTGAAGAAGACAAGAAAATGGTTCCCTCAATATAAATATAGAGTTAAATTTAAAGTTATGGGATAAATAAGTTCCCCAACGCGTGACTGTTGTTTATCATGTTTATCTAAACTCGAGTTAGTTAATTTTCAAATTTTTAAAAGACACTCGCTAAAGCTCGTGTCTTTTCAAAATTTTTAAATCAACTAACTCGAGTTTTATAAACATGATAAACAACAGTCACTTGTTGAGGAACCTCTATATCTACATTGTATTCAGAAATATTTATGAACAGCATGATTTTGTCGTAGATATGCTATTTAATGCTGAATGTCATCATATTTGTAAACTAAACTTGTTATTTAAAACATTTTTTTTTCAATCATGCTTTCATGTTGTGGTGAGATTGACGTCTTTCAGTCATCTTTAACGTGATAATGTAGACTCACTGCACTTGTAATGTGACACTAGAAGGAAAGCAAGCATGAAACACATAGACATCGTGGAACTTCGAACTCTTTATAACTAATAGCAAACTCAGACTGTATTACACCATTCATTCTTCTTGAGAAAACATAATGCAAAAGTATATACATAGAGGTGAAATAAAAAAAAAACTAGGTAAAAGATTTTTTTTTATTTATCAAATTCATATTTTAACACAATTACATAATTGTAAGCATGTAAAATAAATATTGATATTATAACTAAGACCTGTACTTTGTGGTTTTGTCAGTCATGTGAAAAGTGGCAAAATGTATTATATATTTAGCTGAAAAACAATATAAAGTCTGAAAAAAAAATATAAATAAAATAGTTACTATCACTATTTTTTAAGAATGAAAAATGTCTGTTGCTATGATTGTATTAATTTGGATGCACTCTTAAATAAATAACAATGTATTTAGTAAATCGGGCCAGGTACCGACATTATGTTTAATACTGCGCATGCGTACATATAAACATTTTGAAGCTCTTTCGCTCCTTCGACCTTTACGCGAAGCAGCGATAATTGAAATTTGGCCCTAACGGAACACCATACCACTACGATCTGTTCATAGTCTACTTGACATGGGCAACTGTATGACGATGGGTAGAGTGAAAATTACATGAAATATAACTTAAAATTCTTATTTGTGCTAAGCCCAGTGGTACAGCTTTTGCCCGAGATCAGTTTTAGATTCAAAGATTTGTTTTATATTGATGAAAACGAAAGGAATCGCTTCTAGTTTTTTCCTTTTCATAGATGCATTATAATGTTAGACAAAAACTTTTTAAAATCAGTTTATTGTTTTCTTTCCTTATTTCCGTCAATATCACGGGCATATAACATACAACATAATTATGGTGTCGTGTCCATACTATTGTTAAATATGTCAATGGAATCTTTAAATAGTCTTACATTAACCACCGCTTCTATTGACGTGTCAGTTGTGACACAGTCTTTGGATATAACGAGCCCCTGTGGTCTCGGTCAGTACTATATCATTAGCTATGCACGGACTCGCGCACGTGCTCCAAACAGGTAGAAGTCGTGCTCGTCGAGTGTTGTAATGGTAATATCTTCAGTAACAATTCCAATCAAACAAAGGAGCTACGCTGTATACATACGATAATAGATTGTTACATGTAGCTTCATTTGGTACCAAAGTGGTGGCTGGGATCAAGTGTTGATGTACATGCACACAGGTATGTGGATTTGGAGATATTATTCTTTACATGTTTATGTTCACCGTTAGGCATATTGATCACTGGTTCGATATTCATAAATGTACAATGTTACACATACTTCATTCTGTATGATACGGGGTTACCTAAACGATAATGGTTGCCAGCATAATCGGTATTAATTCTAAAATGAGCATGAAAATGATGTAGATACACGGGAGTACCAGAGTCTATGGTGGCTACATATGTGGATACACGTGAGTACCAGAGTCTATGGTGGCTACATATTCAGTATCAATTCTAAAATGAGCATGGAATGATGTGGATACACGGGAGTACCAGAGTCTATGGTGCCAACATAATGTTGTATGTGGATACACGTGAGTGCCAAATCTATGGTGGGTACGTAATGTTGTATGTTGATGGACGTGAGTACCAGAGTCTATGGTGGGTACATAATGTTGTATGTGGATGCACGTGAGTACCAGAGTCTATGGTGGCTACATAATGTTGTATGTGGATGAAGGGGAGTACCAGAGTCTATGGTGGTTACATAATGTTGTATGTGGATGGACGGGAGTACCAGAGTCTATGGTGGCTACATAATGTTGTATGTGGATGGATGGGAGTACCAGAGTCTATGGTGGCTACATAATGTTGTATGTGGATGGACGGGAGTACCAGAGTCTATGGTGGCTACATAATGTTGTATGTGGATGGACGGGAGTACCAGAGTCTATGGTGGCTACATAATGTTGTATGTGGATACACGTGAGTACCAGAGTCTATGGTGGGTACATAATGTTGTATGTGGATGGACGGGAGTACCAGAGTCTATGGTGGGTACATAATGTTGTATGTGGATGGACGGGAGTACCAGAGTCTATGGTGGCTACATAATGTTGTATGTGGATGGACGGGAGTACCAGAGTCTATGGTGGCTACATAATGTTGTATGTGGATGGACGGGAGTACCAGAGTCTATGGTGGCTACATAATGTTGTATGTGGATGGACGGGAGTACCAGAGTCTATGGTGGCTACATAATGTTGTATGTGGATGGACGGGAGTACCAGAGTCTATGGGCTACATAATGTTGTATGTGGATGCACGTGAGTACCAGAGTCTATGGTGGCTACATAATGTTGTATGTGGATGGACGGGAGTACCAGAGTCTATGGTGGGTACATAATGTTGTATGTGGATGGACGGGAGTACCAGAGTCTATGGTGGCTACATAATGTTGTATGTGGATGGACGGGAGTACCAGAGTCTATGATGGCTACATACTGTTGTATGTGGATACACGTGAGTACCAGAGTCTATGGTGGCTACATAATGTTGTATGGATTAAATTTCTCCTTACACATTACACCTTACGTAGACACAAATGATTGTTTTTTTGTGTTTGCTGAATTTTTTAACTTATATATAGTGTAATAACACCGTTCTCGGTGTTTATATCTTGAAATGTTGACCAAACTTTTGCTGTCAGTTAGCGACATGGTAACTCATATCGCAAGATTCGATCAGAAATTATATTAATCTTCCTATTGGATCAAGTGGAACTTTCCGTTGCAATGAGTAACCAATCATTTCTTTAAAAGAAATCCTCAGAGATGATATTTACACCACAAAATTGATCAAAGTTCTGTTTAAAAGTTTGTACAATTCGTCTTCCTTAGATATATGTATATATACAAATACAATTTTAAACGACTTTATCCATTTTCATTTCACAGAATCCTGCATTTGCGTTAAAAAATTATCCCTCAAATACAGGAGTGTTACTCAAATGCAGGACTATCTCGTATATACGGGAGTGTCCCCAACCTGTCTAATACTCCATGTTTCTCTATACCATGTACATTATAAAGAGATAGAATTAACTTTGATGTTTGAAGGCACGGGTAAGAGAAAAATAAATTGAATTGAATCAAATCGCTTTTAATTACAAGATACATTAAACTTTATTTAGTGTCGCATACTCGCATACACATGTATATATAATCACAGGCGTTTGGCTCTATTGACAATTCTCTCTATATAGCTATTTACGCCTGTGGTTTGATTGTACAATGTTAACTTTGGCGCTGTATCCCTATTTCCATGGCATACAGTTTATGCATAATTCATTGAGTAAACCTAGTCAAAGTCATATTGATTAAAACATAAGCGAAAGAATAAAAATCAGAAAGTAACTTATGTGGACTCCACGAGCCCCATGTTTAATGATAATCTAAATAATCGTTTGTTTGAGTCATAGTTATCAACCGTTTAAATATATTTGGAAATAACCTAGTGCCCTCCATCCTCGATACTTCAGGGGTTACTAGCTTTCATTTTCGTGAATACATATTAAAACGATTGTGATAGTAACCCCTGGTTATCGAGGATGTTTGTCCTTAAACAATTTTAACTAGATTTTGATACGTCCTACATGCAATATAAATCACAGGGATCTGTGAATAAGTTACAGATTATATAATCATGGACCAACCAGAGTGACCTAAGACCATTTTTAGACGTTTTAGAGGTCTAGATAAAAAAACGATACAATTCATATTCTACATGGTACTATGTACGACCTCTAAAATGTCTAAAAATGGTCTTAGGGCACTCTGGTGGGTCCATGATTATATAATCTGTAACTAATTCTCAGATCCCTGTGAAATAAATGTAAGTAGACTCATGAACTACGAGCGTGAATTGGTGGGATGATCACTGTTCAGTTGTCGATATGTGCCCTTGCACGATTATGCTGGTCACGTGACAGAAAGGAAGACAATCATTGGTTCACATTTCGAATTTCAATTCAAATCTCTGCCCATTTCTCAGAGATACTCTTGACCATACGCACGCATTTTGCATCGACCCGAGATATGGAGTCTTTCACCGCTGTTTTCATTGCCATGGAATTGATTTTCCACTGCATAAGCAATGCTATTGTTCGCGGAAAGGTATGTAACCTAAGTTTTTATTGTATGAACAAGAAAATCATGGGAATAGACACAAGTTCTTACAACTTCTCTAATAACATGACATAGTTATATTTTATAGTAAAGACGAGTGTCCTTAAACTATATTAAGACGTTCATTAGGGATACGGGGCCATTTTAGGGGTCTAAAGTTGCTCTCTGAATAAACACGCGGGCAAAGATTGAAAAAAAAATTCTGGGGTTGATAAAAATATCCCTGGGTTAAAATCTCAGATTTTGAGTTTACTCTTTGCTCCAGTCGAAACAATACTTGGTAAACATGAGCAGACGATTTAATCAGATGAATTGGTAGCATGTTTGGATGAAGGGCTACATCAAGTTATCAAATGGATGACCTTAACCTAGTCCGCTAAACCTGCCTTTATTATAAGGCTTTTTTTTGCCTATAAAATATTAAATTAAGCAAAAAAATAAATAAAAAAGCCTAATAATATAGACAGGTTTAGCGGACTAAACTTAACCTTCATCGAAGGTCACAAGAGTAAAACAGACAAATAATATTCAGTGGCGTAGGAAGATGAAACGTAATGGGGGGGGGGGGGGGTCAAAGGTCCTCAATATTTTGTAAACCCCCCCCCCCCCCCCCCCCCGCCGCTGCACCTTCAGGAGGAGATTAATTCAACTCCCAACCATATATGCTTTATGTACATTTTTCATATATATATAGACAGTGCCGTCGCTAAAAGGACATTAATGAATACGCAAATTGGCCAAATTAGCGTGTGAGCGCCGAAGGCGCGAGATTTTGGTGTGTTAGGGGTCTGAGTGACCCTCGGGAAAAAATATTGTAATTTAGAATGGCTGAGATGAGTTTTACAATGTATTTTGATGATTTTGCGAGCGCCCGAAAGCGCGAGATTTTGGTGTTCGGGGGGTCCGGGGCCTCTCCCGGGAAAAATATTACGATTTAGAATAGCTTAAATGAGTTTTGATGAATTTGCGAGCGCCCGAAAGCGCGAGATTTTTGTGTTTGGAGGTTGGGGGGGTCTCCCCTGGCAAATAATTATGTTTTAGAATGGCTTAGATGAGTTTTACGATGCATTTTGATGAATTTGAGAGCGCCCAAAGACGCGAGAATTTGGTTTTAGGGGGGTTCCGGGGGTCTCCCCCGGAAAAAAATTACCATTTAGAATGGCTGAGATGAGTTTTACGATGTATTTTAATGATTATAAAGCGTTCTTAACATGGTAATTTTTCGATTTAAAGCTACCTACATTTAGAAATGATAATTGTGTCGTCATAAAATTATGCAAACCTACTCGATCTGAATATACCGGCTTCACACCATCGGCACATTGTTGTGTAACATAAAAAACTAATTGTCTCGCTAAGACAAATAAACAAATTGATTTTTTAAGAGACATTTTTTAAATAGTACATAGAATCCCTTGATGGACATTTTTAGTCTAGTTCGTTTGTATTGAATTTTTACTATTTAAGGTTTGACATTATGTGCTTGAACGTTTTTGGAAATGCGCCTCGCAGCGGAAAATTTTCTAGAAGTATGAAAAATGTGCAGGAGGACCCTTTTTTCTTTCAAATAAGCATTTTTTGAAAATTTCAGTCGGCGAAAATGGGGGGGGGGGGCAAAAAGACATGTTTGGCCCCCCCCCGTCCTGGGGAACGGGGGGACCGCCCCCCCCCCCTGCCCCCCCCCCCCCGCTTCCTGATATTTTAGTAATTTCCCAGTCAGTAATATTTAAGTACTATAGGCTAGTACCTCTATAGACGCCACAATGGTATCGGTTCGTTTCGGTAACAAGCTTTTAAAAGTCGTTTCGGTCACATATAGCAGAAGTCGTTTATTGTACGGTCGTTTCGGGACACATAGAAAAGTCCTTTCGGTACTTTTATGTGAAAAATAAAACACACGGTGGCTTTCAATTCGATTTACTAACTGTTTTTCAAAATTGTGGTTCGCAGGGGAAATTAAAGAGTGCCTCCTGAAATTACTATGGGCAGTAAACGAACCCATTCATAAATCACACTTTTCTTAGATCTGAATACAATTAAGGGGGATAACTCGCACAGGATTTTTGTCTCTTCCATATATGGTAATTTAGTCGACCAGCTGATAATCTTTACACTATAAAAATAAGGACAATTTTTCAATTCCAAATTATTTACTTTCTACTGCAACAAAATCTCCTTTCCTCGACTTAGATGATAGTTAAATTACTACCGTTTTCTTCTTTTGAACGATATCTCTATAATTTCCCAACCTACAGTGTGTTTCTACTAGTCTACCATGTTATATATACGTACAGGACATCAGTGTAGTTCTCCCAGAGATGACATTTTTTGGTATAAATTTGACACTAGACTGTACTTGTGTTTTAACTGTAGCAACATTGTGAAAATGCTAACCATTTCTTTCTTGAATCTTGGAATGATACTACTGTCCATGCTGATGTGGCCCAAGTTTTTAATGACCTAGACATAGAAGTAAATTTATATTTGTTACTTTATGGAAATGAAAACTTGACTTTGGAAATAAATTGTTATTTATTTGAATTTGTGCAGTCATTTACAAAGCCCAGTAGAATTTTTTAACCATTATAATTGTTAATTGTATATCTTGTAATTATGTAAATAATATGTTAAATTCAACTTATACAAATGTACTTACAGTGTATATATGTAATAATTGAATGCCATCACTTGTACATAATGTTGACTAAAGAAGGCTTCATAAGTTAAAATAACATATGCCTAATCCATTTTTATTTATCTTAAGACAATAAACTACAGTGTATATGAATGTAAGCTAACCTTTATATCTACATAATTATCCCTTAGTGCACTAGTAGTGCACAATATTTAAACTACAGGTAAACTTACTAGTGGCACAAAAAACATACAGGTAATGGTCGGCTCACCTTTGAATTTCTGGTAGTTACATGAAGTCTAGAGTCTAGATTGTATTTGGTTAATTGCTCAGGACAAAACCAGCGAGAGTGTTGATAATTAATTCTATTAAGAAGCTACCTACTGTTATCATATACTGCAGACTCTATCTGTAAAAGAAATAATTATATCTAGGGAAAGTTCTCAAAAATAAATTTAATTAAATAAATAAATGAATAATTCAGTCGTATTTTCAAACTTTCGTTTTGTTGATAAAGTTTTATTATCAGTATGATTTCATTAATTTAGCTTTAATACATTTATTTAGCACATGTTTGGTACGTGCAACATGTACATCTTTCCACATTGGTATATCAGAAAGTAATAAATAATATACCTTAAATAACAACTTGAGAGTGATCTCCCTTTGTCTATAATTCCAATATTGCCATTCTGTCATTAGGAACTATTAATGATACTTGAGATATCTTTAATTTAAATAAAGATATCTTTTATTGAATAAGAGATATCTTTATTTGAATTAGAGAAAAATTTATTTAAAAATCATGATGAGTCTAATTAAACACAAAATAGAGATATCTCTTACTAAAAAAAGATATATCAAATTTCAATTAAAGATATCTCTAATTTTTGTACTATTTCGATTTGCCTGGAATCGGTTTCAATATGTAGTTCAAATCAGATTCTAAATTTTTAAAGTGAAAAATACCATAATGATGAGAAAAAAAATTTTTTGTGACTTTCACATTTTCTAAAAAAATCAGTGAGAGTTATCTCCCTTTTTTCACTGGTCAGCAAGGATCCGTTTTAGGTCCAAGTTCATTTTTGTTGTATTTTTTAAGTTGTAGATCATACTGTTACAAGTGACATAAAACTAATTTGAGGTCATTTTTTTTGGCAACTTTTGCAGAACAGGAGTCAAGATGGCTGTCATGGCATGCAATTGGTCAAAATTGAACAAAAAGGAACTGGGTTGAGAACAAAAATCTAATACAATTATAGACATTGTTGTGCCTAATATATACTTTCAAAAAGCATTTTTCTTCTGGGAAATAAAATACAATGTCACATCATCATTCAGGGGAGGTGACTCTTACTTGTCAAATTAGGCTCTGTGGAGATTGGAGGAACTTTTTGTGACAGCACCAGTCACAATTAGATCTTGTTGATTTGTGTTTCAATATTAATCTTCGCACAGAGCACGTGAAAATGAGTCATTATCAGAAATATTCCAAATCCAACAAAGAAAACTCAAAAACTCACTAGGGAATTAGGGAATTCATTAGGAAATGATCATTGTATATCAAAAATAACATTGGTAATTATTGATAAGCTCCCAATTAGTTACTATGACAGAAACATATATTTAGATAACATGTCAAGTTCAAATGTCCATGGTGTTACCATACTTAAATACCATTATCTCCTGTTTTAAAATCTATCAATGTAAATAATAACTGTTCATTTCATTTTAAACTAAGCCAAAGTAATAGTTCATGATAAATTATATTATTTTAATATGCATACTCCGTTATCAGTTGACAAATGATATATCTCACCAGTCAACATACTGTACTTTTATAGCATAGTCGTCTGCCGTCCCCCTTGCGCCTTGGGCCATCAGCCGTACGTTAACTTTTCGCGTTTTGAACTTCTTCTAAAGTTCTACCAGTGCGATATAGCTGAAACTTGTATGAAATGATCCTGACATGGTCACAACCAAGTGTTGTCATTTTTCGAGTCAATCCGAATTCCAAGATTGCCACCACAGCCGCCATCTTGATAACACATTTTGAAGTTCTTCTCAAGTTCTACTGGTGCAATTTAGCTGAAACTTGCATGAAATGATCCTGACATGGTCCCGACCAAGTGTTATTTTTCGAGTCCCAATCTGAATTCCAAGATGGCCACCATAGCCACCATCTTGATAACACATTTTGAAGTTCTTCTCAAGTTCTACTGGTGCAATTTAGCTAAAATTTGCATGAAATGATCCTGACATGGTCCCGACCAAGTGTTATTTTTCGGGTCGATCCAAATTCCAAGATGGCTGGCAAAGCCACCATCTTAAAAGCAGATTTTGAACTTTTTAAAGTTAAACTGGTGCAATTTGGCTGAAACTTGCCTGAATTGATCATGATATGATCTTGACAAAGTGTTACATCTCTGGCATTGATCCCAAATCGAAGATGGCACCATGACTTTTGCCATTGAAGTCAGATGACCGTTAAGGCCCATGGGCTTCTTGTTGTTTGTTATCATCTTAAACTTCTTATTTTGCAGTATTTTTGTCCTGGATAACACTTTGGACATTGATTGTTAACCGCTGAGAAAGGTAACACAACAGACATTTGTCCATGGTGTTAACCGATTGAAAAGTTTTGTATTGTACTTGATCATCATAATGACATTCATTAGAGATAAAAATGAACTAAATAGAGAAAATACTATGATTTCAAAGAGTTTGGGAAAATAGCAGTATTGTCCTTGTCTGTGGTGTTACTATGTTTTTCCATACTGTTACCAAAACTAAATGTGGTTGTACTGTTGCCGATTGTATTTGTGATTCATTATTTTGAAATGTATTTTATCTATGAAGATATATACATCAAATATTATAACAATTACATGAAAAGGTGTCTTAAATTTCTTCTTGTGTGACTTTTATTTTTTTAATTTGTTGGTGTTGTTACTATTTTTATTTGGTATACGTAACACCAAGGACAGTAACACCACAGAAGTTTTCTTCATTTTTTAAAGATTTTCATTTCTACTCTTCATCATAGTACAAACTGTAACATCTCAATTTGAACTAACTAGTAATTTCCTTTAAATACAACATATGGTTGCATGTGTATCCGAGATAAGCTAATCGTTTGGAATGATGCACGTGTATCAAGTTCCGTGCTTTATATAGGGGGATGGTCAGTGAAGGTAACTAAGCAAAGCAAAAAGAAAAATGGCAGCCACTTCCTTGGATACCACACTGTCATAACTGGGGAATGTCTCAGACGTAATTTTTGAAAAAAAAAATTCATTATTTTTTTATTAATTTGAAATGCATGCTTTGTAACTTGCATTGTTAGGTTTAAGTATGAATTTGGGTAATATCTCTGGTGACAAGCCCATGTACTGTGGTTGACCTACTTTGAATTGAAAACAAAACTTCAACATAGTTGTTATTTTCAAAACAAAGTACATTAAATGTTAGTATCTTGGTAAAGTCAGCTTTAAGCATCATACATTAACCTTTTGCTATTAAAATATTTCTAAAAAGACAATATATAGAGAAGACAGCAATTTGGAACTTTTCTGAGAATGACTCAAATACAGATGTCTTAAATTCAAATTGAGATACCTATATTTCAAATATTCTCTAATTCAATTAAAGATATCTATATTTTAATTTTTATTTAAAATTCTATTTTTAATTTGACAAGAATTGAAATAGACCTGGCCCGATAATAATGTCTAAGTCTGGTGTCAGGGCCAGAGTATCTCGGGCTTCTGTGTATATGAATGATAGTGATATTCTACCCTCTGGATCACAAAATATAATGCATTATAATGTAAACATTTAAAATAAAATATGACCCTAGGGTAGATTATCCCCAACTCTCTATTCACTTACCGGGTAGTCTTCTCTTACTAAAATCAATTAATCTTATCCACATGAAGGTACCTGATCAATTTGTTAGATCAGATTCCTACTTAAATAATTGCAGAATATCGAGAGTTGTTTATTTGTTTACTGAACTTCTGTTGCTCTTGTTCTTGTAGGCTGTGTCCTTCCGTGGCCTTAGCTTGGTGAGCCGAGCAGCAACATCGCTTGCTGTTGCGGTTAGCCAACGTCTGTCTCTGTCGGAGGCCGTGGTAAGATGTTACATTTTAACGCTTCAAGTGTAGAATACGTTATTCTCTACTGTGAAAAAAGTTCTCTCTGAGCTGTAATATTGTAGCTCGAAAGACTTCTAGACAGAAAGCATACATGCTGTCAGGCTGGGTACATACATGTACATTACCATATACAGTTTTCTCTGTGCAATTGAAACTCTAAGACCAATACAATTAACATGTCCTTATTACATGTATCACTCCATTCGATAAGGATCTGGCAACATCCCATTAGGGCCACGTTCTGGTAACCATTCGAATTGTCCAGTCAAATTGCTGCTTCCCGAATCTAGGAAGAGAATTTTCTATATTGCTATGTAACGGAGTGATTTTAAGAATCTCTATTTTAATTTAAGATTTATTTAACACCAATCTGATATTATTGTAATGTAGGCAATCAATTGGATTCATGTTTAAAATATAACACAATTTTCATGTTTGGGGAATTTATTTGGAGTCAGGTTTTCTTAGAAATTGTCATAATATATATGTACTGTAAAAATAACGCCAATCGAGGTATGATAGAAATGATACCCTTTCATATACACTAGCTACTGTATGGATACATGAAGAATAGGGATATTCTAAACTCGGGATCACAAGATATCTGTATTGTTATACAATGGGATATGCAAATAAATAAAAATTTTATTTTTTGCCTTCCATATCCTTCATGCCTACATATTCAAATAGGGATATCAGTAACCATGTGCACATAAACATATCTGATCATTGCTTAGGCCAGATTCTCACTTGAATATAGCTCTACTGAATATTGTGTATTATGCACCTTTATTTGTTTACTGAAATGCAGCTTGTGTTCTTGCAGGTTGTGTACTTCACCGCTTCGTTTGACTGCAGAGGAGAGGATAGCCCTAGCCTTGCAGACGATGAGCCAGCTGTACCACCCGCTCCCGCCCCTGTGTCTGTCCGAAGATCTGGCCGTGTGAGGAGGGCACCAGCCTGGCACAAGGATTATGTCATGTGATGTCAAAATCAAATGTGCTGTAATATCCTTGTAAAGTCCATGGACTGTTGTTGCTTGAGGATGTGGTAACCCCTCAATAATCGTCCCAACCCCAATCCCTCACCCAAAAAATGTACTCTCTTTGACTGAAACACGTGCAGTGATACAACTATGAGGTTGTTTAAGGTTTTGAGCGATTATCCAGAAACTTGAAACTTGACAGGCATACTCGTTGGAGTGTGCATAAAGGGTTTTCGAGATAGAAATTTCAAGATGGCTGCCAAGGTCCACTTTTATAAATTGGTAAATGGGGTTTAAAGGGATGCCGATCAGCATGCCTATATTTTCGGATCGATTGGCCGCCAAGGTGATATACGGAGGCCTCTGATTGGTTGAAATTTTATACGTGTACATTGCTGAAAAAAGACTAAAATTGGCACTTAAGGTTTTGAGGGACAATGAACACATGCAGTAATACAACTGTGGTGTTATTTGAGGTACATACATTGTGTATGCAATGGTTCCCATTACAACTTGTGTTCAATGCTATAATTTTGACTCAACTGAAGTGTACAGAAAGTAGTCAATAGGTGTTTTTTTTTTTTTTTTTGTCCCTGTCCCTAACAATACTCACATTACCCTGCCCAAATACCCTAGCACAAACACAGCACGCAATCATCTTTAACATTCTAACCACTACTTTCTACATGTACACTCACAGTTGACGTATTCAAAAACATTGTAAAGAATTGATTTGATTAGTTTTATGTCTTATTAACAGCCAGGGTCATTTATGTACATGCCAGGGTCAAAGGTGGAAAGAAATCGCTGACCAGAGGTCAGAACCTGGCAACTGCCCCAAAATTGAATGGAACCTAATTAATGGTCATCGAAAATCTTGGCACCAGTGACATGGGAAAGATATAAATAAAAAAGTTTTTCAAATTGGTGACTTTTGCGCCCATCCTTGAAATTCAAAATGTGTTTTTAAGAACACTTGGTTGGGAACATATTAGGATTATTTCAGACATATTTTAGCTTAATTGTATTGATAGAACTTGAGAAGAAGTTCAGAGTTTGCTTATAAAATGGTGGTCATTTAAGATATGTTCCATTTGCCATTCCAATTCCCTGCTTTGCCTCACCCCGCCCCGCCCCACCCCATTAAAGGAAATTTGATATCCTTAAATAATTAACCGCCCCCTCCCCCCACTTAAGGAAATGTGATATCCTTAAATAATTACCCTCTCCGCCCCACTTAAGGAAATGTGATATCCTTAGATAATTACCCCCGCCCTGCATCACCCTGCCCCGCCCCGCCCCGCCCCCCTTAAGGAAATGTATTATCCTTAAATAATTAACCGCCCCCCCCCCCCCCCCACTTAAGGAAATGTGATATCCTTAAATAATTACCCTCCCCCGCCCCACTTAAGGAAATGTGATATCCTTAAATAATTACCTGCCCCGCCCCCGCCCCCCCGCCCCGCCCCCCCCCGCCCCGCCCCGCCCCGCCCCGCCCCGCCCCGCCCCGGCCCCGCCCCGCCCCGCCCCGCCCCGCCCCGCCCCGCCCCGCCCCGCCCCGCCCCGCCCCGCCCGCCCGCCCCGCCCCGCCCCGCCCCGCCCCGCCCCGCCGCGCCCCGCCCTGCCACCACGTGCCAGCCCATCTAAATCCAGGACGGCAGGTAGAGACAGAATTTGTAGAATTAAATTCTATATAAAACAGGAGTGAAAGGAAGTATAAAAGTGCAGCATGTATTTAAATACATGATGAAAGAGAGAAAGAAAGAAAAGAAAGAAAGAAAGAAAGAAAGAAAGAAAGAAAGAAAGAAAGAAAGAAAGAGAAAGAAAGAAGAAAGAAACAAGAAAGAAACAAGAAAGAAAGTAGGAAAGAAAGAAAGAAAGAGAGAAAGAAAGTCTCTAGTGTGATGAATGAAAGCCCCCCTGCGAGGGGACATCTGTTTATATTTAAAAGGCTGACCCCAAGGCCCCAACCTTGGCAGTCTTCAAATGTTCTGGGGTATTAAAAAAATTTATGAAAAAAAGAAAAAACCAAAAAAAAAAAAAAAAAAAAAAAAAAAAAAAAAAAAAAAAAAAAAAAAAAAAAAAAAAAAAAAAAAAAAAAAAAAAAAAAAAAAAAAAAAAAAAAAAGAGAGAAAAAAAATGTTAATAAAAAAATTAGCATGTAATAATTGTTTCAAATATTTTCATATTTTCAGGATAGTGATACCATGAAGATAGTGACAGTGACACCCGATAGCAGACGTTCCATGATAGCGACCATTAGTAATTAGCAGAGCTTAATTAAGGTATATTCCCTATAAAACTATACCTTTACCAAAATTGTAAAATTAATTACAGTTCTATTGCAAATGTGCATGTTTTGCAAACCATCATAAGATAGTTGCTGTTTAATTTGCTTTTCATCTGTGGTCAAGCGTTGGTCAGTCCTTTTGTCATTAACAATTATGGTTAATGTTATGACGAACAGAGCTCCATTCAGGTAAATTTACTATTAAAACTCAAAGGAAAAGAATATTTGAATTGTGAAATTAAACTGCAGTGATATTGCCAATGTGTCTAATTGTCCCCCTCCCTTACCCTCTTCAATCCCAACCAAATCCATTCCACTCCACACTATGATGGTTGGAAATGAAAGTTGTGGTAAAATGAAATGTTTGACAAAAAGGTTTATTCATTTTCAAATACATACAAATATTTAAAAATAATGTTGACAGAAGTCATTGATGTTGGAATCATTTAGTGAATATCTGAATAAAAGTAATGAAGATCTTTAAATGAAGTATTTAAGAAATAAAATAAAACAAATCAAATTCACATTTTTAATAGAGCATTAACTATAAAAATAGACAATGTTGCATTGACTGGTCTTATTTATTAAATCATATGTTTACAACCATACTAATGATATCACTATTTTGACCCAAATAACAGATCCAGCATCTGGGCCTTTTGATCCATCAGGATAGTGACAACCATCAGGATTTGATGATGAAAAAATGGTTCTATGACAATCACAATCAATTTCAATTGTTTTTGTCTCTAACAGCGGATATCGCTCCTGAAAATTTGGTTATAATCAACGTACAATACTAGAGTGTTCTGGTATAGGGCGGGATTACTTTTTCTAGACGGAAAGACAGAAAATAGGTTCTTTTTTGTCCCCGTAATTATCGGCAACCTTTCCGACAAATAGTTAACTTTCTTCAGTCTCGTGCTTTCTTTCTACTTTAAGTCATCACTTGTAATGTGGGGGACAACTGCATTGAATTGACTGTGCGATGCTGTAGAACCTTTGTCCTTCAATCAGAAAATGGAACTGTCATCACTCAAAAAGCCCGCCTGGATTACCATTGGGGCACCTGTGACCAAAATCCACAAGTCCAGCTTGAAAGTTGCCTTCCAGTGCCAAATGAAGTGGAAAATTCGAAGGAAGGAAAAAAATAACGAACAAGAATCCTTTGATACCAAAATGAGGTAGGTCAGATCTTGCTAATGAGGAGAAATGGGTTAGGAAATGTGAAAATGACATTAACGAAGAAAATGTCAATGAACAAAGCAAGGTGAAAATGGAGGGAAAATAAAACTTGTTGAAATGAACATGTTTGACACAAAGGTGTGGTCCAATTATCAAATACATTATTCAGTTTTAGCAAGATGACAGAAGTCATACATCTTAAAAAAAAAGAAGTTATTGTATGTTAGAATCATTATAATGAATATCTGAATTAAGAATTGAAGATCTTTAAGTTTCAGTTGGCATTCAAAGCCAATATGAATGCCGACTGGACACAAACCAGTGTTTCAGGTTGTCATCTTAATTGATCGTCCTCTGTTTTTGGTTAAAATTCATTTCTGACATGGGGAGGTAATATATCAGTCATCCCCTACCTAAAAGTTTAAAAGATGTTAAATCCAAAATATAGTTTTCCAGATTCACGAGATAGGAGATGACCTTAAAAATCAAAACCAGTGTTCAGGTTGTCATCGTCCTATATATGTACCCGAGATCAGCAGGTAGGTGTAACAAATAATGCGTTTTGATGTGACGGTTACATCATACACTTTTCCTTAGACTTTATCTATGTTTTTCCTGAGATGCAAACACCTTTGTTTATTTGTAAACAAAAGGGCTGTGGAGGTTCCCTCCATGCAACACTAAATATTTCTATATTTTAATTAAGGTTGACTCTGTTTCTGTCTGGAATTGTCTCCCCTTGATTAATATCAATATCCTCTGTTTCTTTCTGATCAGAGAGATTACCAAATATATACTCAATATAAAACAAAAACTGATCAATACCATTTCAGTAATTAATATATGATAATTGCTAAAAATCAATTTCATTGTCAATTCACTGTTCATCTTTTTTTTCAGTTTGTCCGTGGCTTGATGTTTGAGGCTGATATTTAAGTTCAGAAGAATTTGGTAAACAGATAAAGTTCATAATTACAGGTAGGATATATCTATCTAGTGTACTTTACTTCTGAGGTAAAAACTGAGTTTATCATTTTCTGCTAATTACAGTAAGATTAGGTGAACATATCCTTTCTTGTAAATTCTATATATTTTCGTCAGTCTCCTTGTTTCTAATCATCACTTGTAATGTGGTCATTTAAAACAAGATTCTATTTCTTATTATGTAGAATGTTGCTATAATTACAAGCTTTATACTATTTATCTGTGGTCCAGGTTCGTCCGTCCTTTTGTCCATTAACAATAATTGTAATTATTGTTCATGTTATTTCTCAAAAAGAAGACAAGGAATTTAATAGTAACTGTGAATTTTGATAGAAACTACAACAATAAACAATGTATTCACTGGTTTAAATCAACATATATGTTTTCCACCATACTGATTGTTTTCACTATTTCTCCCCAATGGCAGCTCCAGCATATGGACCTTGACTAAGCTTTAGTTTGGTGACTTTTGCTGGCAATCCAAAATGGTAAATATCTCAAAAGGATGTCTCCATCAGATTAGTGACAACCATCATGATAATGAGTCAGTGACATCATCAGGATAGCAACAACCGATGGCAATCATTCCTCGATAGGGACCATTTGTTGTATATGAATTGTAAAGTTCTATCGGGGAAAACACGATCGATATAGGTTATCCTGACCAAATAAAGTATCATGTTAAATAATTTTAAATATTTTTCATTTGCCCTTCCAACACCCCTACCCCCATTCCCAATCCCAACCAGTGACATCTAAATCCAGGACGACAGTAAGAGAGAGATCGAAAATGTCCGTTATCAAAATAAATAGAAAATGTCTTTTTATAAGAAAAATATCCACAAATGATTTTGAATTGTAATTGTATAACTGGAACCTGAATTAAAACTGTGATAACAAGCCCATGGTGGTGAAATGCGTGTGGAGTGTTCAAAGCTGTTTTACACATTGTGGTCGAATTCTTGTATGCCGAACCCTGTCCCTTGCTGTAGAGTAATGCTACTTTTGTCTAGAATGCCCAAAATTGACAGTAGTGTGTTTACCTTATTTATTTTTTTTAATTTTAATTTGTTTTTATTTTTAAATGACGTTACTCGGGTATAGATACAGCGAAAATTTTTTGCATCGTAATAAGCAGGATAGTTAAAAACCAACAGGATAGAGACAACCACCAGGATAAGAAATGTAGACAACCACATTTAGGATACCATTAGTGATGAACAGAGCTCCATTCAGGTAATAATAATAGTCTTTATTTTCCCAAACTGAAGATTACAACATCACATTATAATAATCGTGTATGTAAATAAAGGCATAATATGCTATATTAAAATTATGAGAAAAACATTTTGCAAAGCAATTTTGTTATTAAACATGTAGTAGTAAGTACATCCGTTTTATCTTTCGCATTCAGTCAGATTATAAAGGTATTGACAAATGAATATTCAAGTAAATGGTGAATAAATAACTTTGTTAATAAATAATATACAATCACAATTTAATAGATTAGCTGTTGTAGACAAAGAACATGTTGTAAATATTGATTACACAGACAAAATTATTTGGAGATACTGCAGTATGTTAAGCGTTGTGCCATTTAGTAACTTTTTATAGTGCTATCTCACTGGAACATCTCACTAAAGATACCAAACAAGCACACCCAACCTTTTACATTATACTGACAACGTCAAAAAACCAGTCCTCCCACTCTCTTTACCACTATATAGACTATGGTGTCTTGGCCAGGGGTCAAAAAAAAGCTTGTGTCAAGGGAGACTCGGAAGAAGCATTGTAGCACATTTATTCATTCAAAAGAAGAAAACCTACTTTTTCATCAAAACAGAAACCTCCATAATTTAAAAATATTGTTTAGTTTTATAATATAATCATATTAATATTGCAGAAGATAAAATTCTAAATTCTTTTCTCTGCTTTTATTTTCCAATTATACAATTACATGTAGTAATATTTTCCAAATAATGAAGAATTTTAGATTATAACAATAAAGACACGTTTGTTAATGTGATGTTTTAGTCTATAAGAGCCAGTAGGATCATTTTTAGCTCTTGCATTAACCAGTATATTTTTGAAAATCATTCTTATAATGAATAATCTTCCAAATGTCCTGCATAATCTATCTTATGTAAAGTTTGAAGATAGCCATTGTAGCTAGTAAACAAATTATCTGATATCATGTCTTGTTTTTTGAGTACCCGTAACTTGTTTTCAATTTTTGTTTTATAGTATTCAATTAAAGAATACAGAAAAGTGAAGTTCTTTAATCCTTATACTAACTCTACAAGACATTGACGAAAAAACCTCCCAACTGACAGGACACAAACGACTAGACTGGACCGACATGGGAGGCGCGTACGAACCGACCCTATCATTAAAACTACTAATTCACATTCTCACTACAAAGGACTTCTTTCCTATATTCTATAGTTACTATCATAAATTTCAAAATTGTGAATATTCTTGTTTAGTGATTAATTTGTTAGTTTAATGAAATAAAGTAAGTTAATTGAAAACAAAAAAATAAATTGAAAATATTTGATTGGAAATAAGTGTTAATTTCAAATTTTATTCTTCTACAAATACTGGTTTGAGCTATTATGACCATCTGTCTTGTAGACCAGAACTTTTTTTTTTTTGCTAAAATAAATTTTTTCAAGAAAATCATGGTAATACAATAATGTTTGAATTATTAACATGATGGAAATTTTGTCAGAAGACCAAGATGTAGCAAGAATTATAACATTATGTCATTGATAACGATTTTCAATTAAGTAGTTATCTTCCTTTTAAATATCACCTAGATGTCAATATTTTCAATCCTAAATTTATAACAGCATTTAATCAATATAGTGAACAAAAAATCACAAACTTAGATTATGGAGGTTATAACTGTTATTTTGAAATAAGTACATTTAATTTGTGAATAATTTCAAAAGATGCATCCTGTTCAGCATAATTACATGTATATGTCGTTTAAGGGTTTGCAGAGCTTGCATTGAGGCATCTGTCAATAATCAACTGTCTACACAAAACAAACCATAAGTTGTCTTCCTTATCATGAACCTGCCATCTTAAGGAATCAACTTTATTTGTTTTCAATATTCTTTAGATCGAGACCATATCATGGTAGTTTAATGTGCAATGAGTGTTCATTTTGAGGCAGGTTACATACGGTACTAGAACAGTATCTGAAATACGAATTTCAGTGGTACATATTCACCGGGTCTCTTGACACTTTAACTATTTTGTACAATTGGTACTGTCTCCACAATATTATTACCGTATACAAATTCTAAACGTTCTAAATTAGAATTTTTTTGTCAAAGTACTATCCCACAATCTATAAAGCTTATTATTTTGTTTCAAAACTGTTGGGTTTTCATTTTTTCATTTTAATGAAGCTAAAAATAATTTTGATTTTTAGCAAAAATAGCTGAAAAAAAATAACAACTTTTTGATCTGTATAAAAAATCAAGCACACTGACCCTCTATTTTCATGATTGTTTTAGAAACAGCAACTTGTTTTCTTTTGAACTGCACTTTTTTCTGTGAAGCGCTAAATCTGTGAAAATTGTAAAAAAAAAAAAAAAAAAAAAAATCATATTCAAAATGTAGCAGGTATAAGGGCAATATAAACACAAGTTCAAATTCTATATTCTTTTCCTGTTTTCGGATTGTATAAGTTCTGCAAAAATTTAACATGCTAGTCTTTCATAATAACATTTCAGTAAAGAATGAACTTTTATGCCTCCGCCACAATTCGCATCAAATAAGTATCCGATTCATACAATGTAAAAGCTCAAAATCAAGCACACTATCATTTTGTTTTTATTCCATTGTCAACTCTAGGACCCCTAGTTGGTGCATAATTGCATTTTGGGGGACTGATCGTCTGTCAACAAGATGGCCGACCAGTGTAGCCATCTTGGATTTTGATAGTTAAAGTTTTGTTACCGCGCTATTTCTCAGAAAGTACTGAAGGGATCTTTCTCAAATTTCATTATGTAGGTTTCCCCTAGGACCTAGTTGTGCATATTGCATATTGGGACTGATCGGTCAACAAGATGGCCGCCAAGTGGCCATTCTTGGATTTTGCTAGTTAAAGTTTGGGTATTTCTCAGAAAGTATTGAAAGGATCTGTTCTCAAAAATAGGTTCCCCATGCAAAGAATTCAAATTTCATTATGTAGGTTCCCCTAAGACCACTAGAAGTGCATATTGCATTTTGGGACTGATCGGTCACAAAATGGCCGCCTAAGGGTAGATCTTGGATTTTGATAGTTAAAGTTTGTTCGCATATTTCTCAGAAAGCTACTGAAGGGATCTTTCTCAAATTTCATATGTAGGTTTTTCCTAGGACCCTAGTTAGTTGCTATTATTGCTGAAGGATATGGGATGTTTGGGACCCCCACTGATTCGGTCAACAAGATGGCCGCCAGGTAGCCATCTTGGATTTTGATAGTTTAAAGTTTGTTACCGCTATTTCTCTCAGAAAGCACTGAAGGGATCTTTCTCAAAATTTCATATGTAGGTTCCCCTAGGACCCAGTTTGTTGTGCATATTGTATTTTGGGACTGATCGGTCAACAAAGATGGCCGCAGGCAGCAGCCATCTTGGATTTTGATAGTTAAAGTTTGTTACCGCTATTTTCATAAAGTATTGAAGGGATCTTTCTAAAATTTCATATGTAGGTTCCCGTAGGGCCCTTAGATTTCTATAAAGATTAAAGAGTTATTTACCTATCCAATAGTTTGTACAAACACTGGCTCTTGGGGGAAGGGAACGATTGGAGATTACTGTAAACCAACTTTCTTTTGTATACAATTTACCTTCATGAATTTTGCTACTACAGTAGATTCATCTCCACAGGTGTATATCAATATTACTTATTGGCCAGATACATGTATGTATATGCCAATTTCAATGCATTCTAAGACTGAAGTGTCCTTTCAAAAGGAATTGAATCAATTGGTCCTGATAACATATAATGTTCAGTTCATATTTTATATATGATAAAAGTAAAACCAATTTCATCTAATGAAACATCTCTTTTTTTTTAAATTCGAAACAATGTTTCAAAAAATGTTACATTACTTCCACAGTTTGCCAAATGAAAAAAAACCTTAAGAATTTAGAATCACACCATTTACCATTGGATCTGAATATTCTTATGCTCCCTGTTTTGAATGAATTGATCTATAAAACCTGTGAACTATTTTTGAAGCATTTTTAAGTCTCCATCTATATCATTTTGTATAATTACATCTCTCTTAATTTCAGCTGAACCACTATTCTATAGTTTAATAAAAGGAATAGTGTCGATCTGTCTTACAAAGCATTCATCCCGATTTGGAAGTGAAATAAAAAGATGATTTAATACGTTTAGGGGTCAAAAGAGTTTTTATGATTACAAATTCTACCAATTGGCAAAATTTTCATTCTGTTCCACATCTTCAATAATAGATTTTTCAGTTTAATCTATTTTTTTGTCATAGTTCAATTTTGTTATTGTATGAAAATCTGCATGAAATTCAATACCAAGAAGTGTACAATAGATTTAAGTTCAAGTGTGTCACTGCTATAATTTTTACTACCAATCCAATTATCTTTTCGCTTTAAGTGAAACAACATATAATGGATATAAAAATCTTTTCACCTTAACTGAAATAACACATAATGGAAATAACTATCTTTTCGCCTTAACTGAAATTACACATAATGGAAATAAAATATTTTTACCTTAAGTGAAATAACACATAATGGAAATGAAAACATTTTCGCCTTAAGTGAAATAACACATAATGGAAATGAAAACATTTTCACCTTAAGTGAAATAACACATAATGGAAATAAAAACATTTTCGCCTTAAGTGAAATAACACATAATGGAAATAAAAATCTTTTCACCTTAAGTGAAATAACACATAATGGAAATAAAAATCTTTTCGCCTTAAGTGAAATAACACATAATGGAAATAAAAATCTTTTCACCTTAACTGAAATAACACATAATGGAAATAACTATCTTTTCGCCTTAACTGAAATTACACATAATGGAAATAAAATATTTTTACCTTAAGTGAAATTACACATACTGGAAATAACACTCTTTCGCCTTAAGTGAAATAACACATAATGGAAATGAAAACATTTTCACCTTCAGTGAAATAACACATAATGGAAATAAAAACATTTTCGCCTTAAGTGAAATAACACATAATGGAAATGATAACATTTTCACCTTAAGTGAAATAACACATAATGGAAATAAAAACATTTTCGCCTTAAGTGAAATAACACATAATGGAAATAAAAACATTTTCGCCTTAAGTGAAATAACACATAATGGAAATAAAAATCTGTTCACCTTAAGTGAAATAACACATAATGGAAATAAAAATCTTTTCACCTTAAGTGAAATAACACATAATGGAAATAAAAATCTTTTCACCTTAACTGAAATAACACATAATGGAAATAACAATCTTTTCACCTTAACTGAAATTACACATAATGGAAATAAAATATTTTTACCTTAAGTGAAATTACACATACTGGAAATAACACTCTTTCACCTTAAGTGAAATAACACATAATGGAAATGAAAACATTTTCACCTTAAGTGAAATAACACATAATGGAAATGAAAACATTTTCGCCTTAAGCGAAATAACACATAATGGAAATGAAAACATTTTCACCTTAAGTGAAATAACACATAATGGAAATAAAAACATTTTCGCCTTAAGTGAAATAACACATAATGGAAATAAAAACATTTTCGCCTTAAGTGAAATAACACGTAATGGAAATAAAAACATTTTCGCCTTAAGTGAAATAACACATAATGGAAATAAAAATCTTTTCACCTTAAGTGAAATAACACATAATGGAAATAAAAATCTTTTCGCCTTAACTGAAATAACACATAATGGAAATAACTATCTTTTCGCCTTAACTGAAATTACACATAATGGAAATAAAATATTTTTACCTTAAGTGAAATTAAACATACTGGAAATAAAAGTCTTTTCACCTTAGTGTAATTACACATAATGGAAATTACATTCTTTTTAAGTGTAAAGACACATAATGGCTTCACCCCTCAGACCCCATGGGGGTTCAGCCACACTAGTTGTATTAATTTAAATTTCCACTCAATAAAGATGCGACAATGCTAAGGGATGCTGAACATTGCCCAACTTGATCCTGTGTTGATCTTTGATCTATTTACTAAGTAAGAAAGTGTTATAGGTTAATACATAATAATATGGATGGATTAAATATCATACTTAAAAAGTAAGTAAGTTCTTTGTGTATGTGAATGTAAGTGTATTAAAATAAAACCTTAGCAAGTAAGAGAATGTTTGTGTATGTATCTTAATTATTGTATGGATGAATAAACTTATAATCTACAGCGTATGAGAATGTGCTATGTGAGAGTGTAAGGGTCTGTATGATTTCACAAGAGAGAAATAATAAATACATATTAAGCATGTATGATGATCATTGATCAGTTATCTTGTGTACATTACATTTATTGATGAAAACACTGAAAAAAATGTAAATTATAAAAAGAATAAATGTCTTGGGGCCTTGACCAAGTTTGACCGGGACTTTTGACCCTTTTTGGCTGAGTTATGGCCCTTTGATTAACGAAAAACTCTATTTTCGTCTTTTTGGTCAATAACTCTTGCAAATATTACTGGATTTTCTTGAAACTTGGTAACATGGTTAAATGACACACTGTTAAAAATGTATTCATATGTGACATTGAAAATTTTGATTTCCTTTTCCTATTTCAGAGCAAAAAAGAGGAAGAAAACCTAAGGAGTGGAAGTTTCTTGTTTTCCTACTAAGCAAGGCTAACGATGACTATTTGCCAACGTCAGTTGAAATTAATCGCCTACAACGCTGTGGATATGGTAAGCACATGACCTTAATCTTCTTTAACTATGAAACAAGTTCCTAAAATTTCATTGCCCTGAATTCATTTGCCTAGTCAAGTCAAGATTTCAATTACATTTCCAGCTTTTTTTGGTCACCTGAAAGGCTCAAGTGACCTATTCTAATTACGTTTTGACGCCATTATCCATAGTGTATCCGTAAACAAGGGGGGGGGGGGGCGCAAAGTGCAAGATTTTATAACCCCCATTCGATCTTGAATTAACGATTTGTCTTATAAATATGTTATTTCATATTTGAGCAGCAGTTGCACAAAATGTCACTTTTCAATGCAATGTAACAGACACTAACACACACTGAAAATGGTTTTGAAGGAGATCAGGGGGAATCTGCTATGAGAAAAAATTGAAAATCAGCTCCATGAAACTTTCTGTGTTTATTGTACAAGTGCCCTATAGTTGTTTCTTTTGCTGTTGCAGACGTTCAATCTTTGGGATTTTTTCTGTTACAATGGAAAAGATAACCAAATTACAGTTTCTTTTTATTACATGCTGTTATTTTTTCCTGTTTTTAATACTGACACACATTTAAAGTCATTGTTACTTTGACTTTGATGTATTTGAGTTTTTATACTAACTGCGCGGGAGATAATGTCACGCTTGTGGATCCTTGTTTTCTTTCAAATGTGCATTTTTAGAAACATTACAGTTATTAAAGTCGTCGTTTTGAAGTATTGAATTATATAAACCCTATGAACATTATTTGTTCAATTTCTATAGGAAAATGAGTAAAACTTATCCGGAGATAGCATTTTAACATACCGGTATCATATCAAAATTGGGATCTCTTGTGTACAAAATGATAGTGGGGGTATATTTAGTTCTAGTTAGATGGTGATTCTATTATGTATTATTGGTACCCCAGCGTTCTTTTCTTTCTTTCCTAAGATGAGATTTATTTTACAGGATACCCATCTGCCCAGTTTGTCAAACCAAGATCGCTATCCAGTGAAAACTGCCATTCCAGTTGACATGCCCTTGAATGACTTTCAGTCCATGATTTGCACATTATACCCAGATGCACGCCTTGGAATGATTGGATTTACCTTCGCCAAGTGTGACCAAGGGAAGAAGCTACGTAGAATTGAAGCAGACGCTGTTGCAGATCTGAAAAGCATCTTGAAGCAGGGGAAATTATACCTTATTCCTAATCGGGACTTGAGAATGGCAAGTATTAAGTGTTGATGGACACCCTACCCATAATTGAGTGCTTTTAGTAATGCAAAGCAGTTAATGGTATCATCATTATGTACACATTTTAATGCCTATACCATGGAACAAGGGATGGCGACTATTAGTGTTACCCAAATATACAAATATAACATATCATGTATTGTCCCATTTTGTCTAATTTTATTAATTGGTAATTTGGGCTTTGACATTTTTAATCATATTTCTAGTTAGAATCATAGAAATGTTTTGGTGAAAAACTGTCTGAGCATAGATAGCTTTTTAAACCACATTTGGTCTGTTGTTCATTTGTTCAAACATCCGTCCATAAACAATTCTTGTCATCACTATTTCTCACAACACATATTGGAGGGATCTCTCTTAAATTTCATATGTAGGTTCCTCTTGGTGCCTAGTTATGAACATTGCATTTTGGAACTGATCAGTCTCTAAGATGGCCAGCAGGCAGCCACCTTAGATTTTAACAACTGAAGTTTATTATCACAATTTGCCAGATATCATATTACACATGAGATCAGACTCATGGAGAAACATTTTTCCTGATTTCTTTATGTAAATGGATTTTAACTATATATGCAACCACACTGATAGGTAAAACAAATATTTAGCATGAGTCTTGTTTTAATTGCAAATGCAATAAATAACTGGCCATAGATGCATGATTTAGTAACTATATGAATATTGTGCTAATGGTTGATTTCATTTTAGGAAACTCCACTGCTTATGGAAGAAGAAACGATAGTTCGAGAAAATGTAGAAGCTGTTGTCCAACAACCTCCACCACTAGTTGTCCAACAACCACCACCACCAGTTGTCCAACAACCTCCACCACCAGTTGTCCAACAACCGCCACCACCAGTTGTCCAACAACCTCCACCACCAGTTGTCCAACAACCGCCACCACCAGTTGTCCAACAACCGCCACCACCAGTTGTCCAACAACCTCCACCACTAGTTGTCCAACAACCACCACCAGTTGTCCAACAACCACCACCACCAGTTGTCCAACAACCTCCACCACCAGTTGTCCCAACAACCTCCACCACCAGTTGTCCAACAACCGCCACCACCAGTTGTCCAACAACCTCCACCACCAGTTGTCCAACAACCACCACCACCAGTTGTCCAACAACCTCCACCACAACTACCGCCACCACCAGTTGTCCAACAACACCACCAGTTGTCCAACAACCGCCACCACCAGTTGTCCAACAACCTCCACCACCAGTTGTCAGTTGTCCAACAACCTCCACCACCAGTTGTCCAACAACCACCACCACCAGTTGTCCAACAACCTCCACCACCAGTTGTCCAACAACCGCCACCACCCAGTTGTCCAACAACCTCCACCACCAGTTGTCCATCAACCTCCACCACCAGTTGTCCAACCAACCCCAGAGGCTATGCCACAACCAACGCCAAATCACATTGTTGATGAAACTCTCGTACAGGTATTAAATTTATCAAACTGTAAATATAGAATTATGTTGTGGAAAGTATTTGGTTGGTGCTTTTTCATTATACTAAGTGTCATCATAAAACGAAAAATGACACTCCTTTCATATTCCTTTGAGCTCAAGCTCGCTTTAAAGGAGTAGATATGATAGGACCAGTATTTTGGCCCTTATTTTTCAGGCCGAAAAATATTAACTCTGATCCACATCAATTTCACATAAATAAATACTCTCATACTTGCCATTCATCAAAACATAACTTTTTATAACCATGTACACGATGTGCTCCACCTATGACGTCATCAAATTGATGATTTTCCTCTTCTTGCCAAATTTTGCTAAAAATTTTAAATTCATATTTACTTTTAAAAAATCCAATTTCTACCTGTAAATGGATTTGGCCGACCACATGTCTTTTTGGGGCATTTTTGAATATGTTTTTGTTATCTGGTTGCCAAAAAAATGGTAAAACTTGAACACAAGATTTCGCTATTGACAAATTTTTTTGTCCATGAAGGCTTACGAGAATTCATTTTTTTGCTAATGACGTCATTCTCTTTGAAGACACTGCTCCATGTAGGCGGCCACAAATTTTTAGGTAAACCACTCAAAAATATTTTAAATTTCAAAATATTTTATCTATATTTTTTGTGAAAAATCTATGGCGGGATCAAACTGCATGTAATGACGTCATTTTATTGCCAGAGAAACTGTTTTATCCCTCACATACAAAACATCTTTATTTGAATGATATTTTTGGTTAAAGAAGTGTTATCAAATGTATTAACTGTTATAAAAAAATATGGGATTTTTCTAGCTATAAATTAGTATTGACATTACAGCTTGGTGTTTGTCTGGTGTCAGTGAAATTGTCAAGTTTGATAATTAACATGGTAGAATGAAAACAGAGCTTTGTAGTCTAAAACTTACATTATTGCTTTGTCTTAATGATATAATAAATGTTTTACATGGAATATAACTTTTCTTTGGATTTTTTAATTTTTCATTTTGTATTTCTTTCCATACGGGTGAGGCATAAGGGCACAGACAATAAGACATATCGGCTTGATCAAGAATTTTCAATGTAATTGACACAATTTGGGGACTTTTGTACTATAGTAGTGGTACATTTGAGACAATTGATCAAATTCAAATAAAAAATTAAATGGTCAGATCTAGAGTATACAGTGTTGTTACTAGAGTGGTATACAGTGTTGTATACAGTGTTGTACTATAGTAGTGGTATACAGTGTTGTACTATAGTAGTGGTATACAGTGTTGTACTATAGTAGTGGTATACAGTGTTGTACTATAGTAGTGGTATACAGTGTTGTACTAGAGTAGTGGTATACAGTGTTGTACTATAGTAGTGGTATACAGTGTTGTACTATAGTAGTGGTATACAGTGTTGTACTAGAGTAGTGGTATACAGTGTTGTACTATAGTAGTGGTATACAGTGTTGTACTATATAGTAGTGGTATACAGTGTTGTACTATAGTAGTGGTATACAGTGTTGTACTATAGTAGTGGTATACAGTGTTGTACTAGAGTAGTGGTATACAGTGTTGTACTATAGTAGTGGTATACAGTGTTGTACTAGAGTAGTGGTATACAGTGTTGTACTAGAGTAGTGGTATACAGTGTTGTACTAGAGTAGTGGTATACAGTGTTGTACTATAGTAGTGGTATACAGTGTTGTACTATAGTATAGGTATACAGTGTTGTACTATAGTAGTGGTATACAGTGTTGTACTATAGTAGTAGGTATACAGTGTTGTACTATAGTAGTGGTATACAGTGTTGTACTATAGTAGTGGTATACAGTGTTGTACTATAGTAGTGGTATACAGTGTTGTACTATAGTAGTGGTATACAGTGTTGTACTATAGTAGTGGTATACAGTGTTGTACTAGAGTAGTGGTATACAGTGTTGTACTAGAGTAGTGGTATACAGTGTTGTACTAGTAGTAGTGGTATACAGTGTGTTGTACTATAGTAGTGGTATACAGTGTTGTACTATAGTAGTGGTATACAGTGTTGTACTAGAGTAGTGGTATACAGTGTTGTACTATAGTAGTGGTATACAGTGTTGTACTATAGTAGTGGTATACAGTGTTGTACTATAGTATGGTATACAGTGTTGTACTATAGTAGTGTATACAGTGTTGTACTAGAGTAGTGGTATACAGTGTTGTACTATAGTAGTGGTATACAGTGTTGTACTATAGTAGTGGTATACAGTGTTGTACTATATAGTAGTGGTATACAGTGTTGTACTATAGTAGTAGGTATACAGTGTTGTACTATAGTAGTGGTATACAGTGTTGTACTATAGTAGTGGTATACAGTGTTGTACTATAGTAGTAGTGGTATACAGTGTTGTACTATAGTAGTGGTATACAGTGTTGTACTATAGTAGTGGTATACAGTGTTGTACTATAGTAGGTACGGTATACAGTGTTGTACTATAGTAGTGGTATACAGTGTTGTACTATAGTATAGGTATACAGTGTTGTACTATAGTATAGGTGTACAGTGTTGTACTATAGTAGTGGTATACAGTGTTGTACTATAGTAGTGGTATACAGTGTTGTACTATAGTAGTATAGGTATACAGTGTTGTACTATAGTATAGGTATACAGTGTTGTACTATAGTAGTGGTATACAGTGTTAGAGTATAGTATACAGTGTTGTACTAAGTAGTGGTATACAGTGTTGTACTATAGTAGTGGTATACAGTGTTGTACTATAGTAGTGGTATACAGTGTTGTACTATAGTAGTGGTATACAGTGTGTTGTACTATAGTAGTGGTATACAGTGTTGTACTATAGTAGTGGTATACAGTGTTGTACTATAGTAGTGGTATACAGTGTTGTACTATAGTAGTGGTATACAGTGTTGTACTATAGTAGTGGTATACAGTGTTGTACTATAGTATGGTATACAGTGTTGTACTATAGTAGTGGTATACAGTGTTGTACTATAGTAGTGGTATACAGTGTTTGTACTATAGTATAGGTATACAGTGTTGTACTATAGTATAGGTATACAGTGTTGTACTATAGTATAGGTATACAGTGTTGTACTATAGTATAGGTATACAGTGTTGTACTATAGTATAAGGTATACAGTGTTGTACTATAGTAGTGGTATACAGTGTTGTACTATAGTATAGGTATACAGTGTTGTACTATAGTAGTGGTATACAGTGTTGTACTATAGTATAGGTATACAGTGTTGTACTATAGTATGGTATACAGTGTTGTACTATAGTATAGGTATACAGTGTTGTACTATAGTATAGGTGTACAGTGTTGTACTATAGTAGTGGTATACAGTGTTGTACTATAGTATAGGTATACAGTGTTGTACTATAGTAGTGGTATACAGTGTTGTACTATAGTATAGGTATACAGTGTTGTACTATAGTATAGGTATACAGTGTTGTACTATAGTAGTGGTATACAGTGTTGTACTATAGTATAGGTATACAGTGTTGTACTATAGTATAGGTATACAGTGTTGTACTATAGTATAGGTATACAGTGTTGTACTATAGTATAGGTATACAGTGTTGTACTATAGTAGTGGTATACAGTGTTGTACTATAGTATAGGTATACAGTGTTGTACTATAGTATATGTATACAGTGTTGTACTATAGTATAGGTATACAGTGTTGTACTATAGTATAGGTATACAGTGTTGTACTATAGTATAGGTATACAGTGTTGTACTATAGTAGTTAGGTATACAGTGTTGTACTATAGTATAGGTATACAGTGTTGTACTATAGTATAGGTATACAGTGTTGTACTATAGTATAGGTATACAGTGTTGTACTATAGTATAGGTATACAGTGTTGTACTATAGTAGTGGTATACAGTGTTGTACTATAGTAGTGGTATACAGTGTTGTACTATAGTAGTGGTATACAGTGTTGCACTAGAGTAGTGGTATACAGTGTTGTACTATAGTAGTGGTATACAGTGTTGTACTATAGTATAGGTATACAGTGTTGTACTATAGTATAGGTATACAGTGTTGTACTATAGTATAGGTATACAGTGTTGTACTATAGTAGTATGGTATACAGTGTTGTACTATAGTAGTATGGTATACAGTGTTGTACTATAGTAGTGGTATACAGTGTTGTACTATAGTAGTGGTATACAGTGTTGTACTATAGTATAGGTATACAGTGTTGTACTATAGTAGTAGGGTATACAGTGTTGTACTATAGTAGTGGTATACAGTGTTGTACTATAGTAGTGGTATACAGTGTGTTGTACTATAGTATGGTATACAGTGTTGTACTATGTATAGGTAGTACAGTGTTGTACTATAGTATAGGTATACAGTGTTGTACAGTGTTGTACTATAGTAGTGGTATACAGTGTTGTACTAGAGTAGTGGTATACAGTGTTGTACTATAGTAGTGGTATACAGTGTTGTACTATAGTAGTGGTATACAGTGTTGTACTATAGTAGTGGTATACAGTGTTGTACTATAGTAGTGGTATACAGTGTTGTACTATAGTATGGTATACAGTGTTGTACTAAGTATAGGTATACAGTGTTGTACTATAGTATAGGTGTACAGTGTTGTACTATAGTATAGGTGTACAGTGTTGTACTAGAGTAGTGGTATACAGTGTTGTACTAGAGTAGTGGTATACAGTGTTGTACTATAGTATAGGTGTACAGTGTTGTACTATAGTATAGGTGTACAGTGTTGTACTATAGTAGTGGTATACAGTGTTGTACTATAGTAGTGGTATACAGTGTTGTACTATAGTATAGGTGTACAGTGTTGTACTATAGTATAGGTATACAGTGTTGTACTATAGTATGGTGTACAGTGTGTTGTACTATAGTATAGGTGTACAGTGTTGTACTAGAGTATAGGTATACAGTGTTGTACTAGAGTAGTGGTATACAGTGTTGTACTATAGTATAGGTGTACAGTGTTGTACTATAGTAGTGGTATACAGTGTTGTACTATAGTAGTGGTATACAGTGTTGTACTATAGTAGTAGGTGTACAGTGTTGTACTATAGTATAGGTATACAGTGTTGTACTATAGTATAGGTATACAGTGTTGTACTATAGTAGTAGGGTATACAGTGTTGTACTATAGTATGGTATACAGTGTTGTACTATAGTATAGGTGTACAGTGTTGTACTATAGTAGTGGTATACAGTGTTGTACTATAGTAGTGGTATACAGTGTTGTACTATAGTATAGGTATACAGTGTTGTACTATAGTATAGGTGTACAGTGTTGTACTATAGTAGTGGTATACAGTGTTGTACTATAGTAGTGGTATACAGTGTTGTACTATAGTATAGGTGTACAGTGTTGTACTATAGTATAGGTATACAGTGTTGTACTATAGTATAGGTATACAGTGTTGTACTATAGTATAGGTGTACAGTGTTGTACTATAGTATAGGTATACAGTGTTGTACTATAGTATAGGTATACAGTGTTGTACTATAGTATAGGTGTACAGTGTTGTACTATAGTATAGGTATACAGTGTTGTACTATAGTAGTGGTATACAGTGTTGTACTATAGTAGTGGTATACAGTGTTGTACTATAGTATAGGTATACAGTGTTGTACTATAGTAGTGGTATACAGTGTTGTACTATAGTAGTGGTATACAGTGTTGTACTATAGTATAGGTATACAGTGTTGTACTATAGTAGTGGTGTACAGTGTTGTACTAGAGTATAGGTATACAGTGTTGTACTATAGTAGTGGTATACAGTGTTGTACTATAGTAGTGGTATACAGTGTTGTACTATAGTAGTGGTATACAGTGTTGTACTATAGTAGTGGTATACAGTGTTGTACTATAGTAGTGGTATACAGTGTTGTATATAGTATAGTGGTGTATACAGTGTTGTACTATAGTAGTGGTATACAGTGTTGTACTATAGTATAGGTATACAGTGTTGTACTATAGTATAGGTGTACAGTGTTGTACTATAGTATAGGTATACAGTGTTGTACTATAGTAGTGGTATACAGTGTTGTACTATAGTATAGGTATACAGTGTTGTACTATAGTATAGGTATACAGTGTTGTACTAGAGTAGTGGTATACAGTGTTGTACTAGAGTAGTGGTATACAGTGTTGTACTATAGTAGTGGTATACAGTGTTGTACTATAGTAGTGGTATACAGTGTTGTACTATAGTATAGGTATACAGTGTTGTACTATAGTAGTGGTATACAGTGTTGTACTATAGTAGTGGTATACAGTGTTGTACTATAGTAGTGGTATACAGTGTTGTACTATAGTAGTGGTATACAGTGTTGTACTATAGTAGTGGTATACAGTGTTGTACTATAGTAGTGGTATACAGTGTTGTACTATAGTAGTGGTATACAGTGTTGTACTATAGTATAGGTATACAGTGTTGTACTATAGTAGTGGTATACAGTGTTGTACTATAGTAGTGGTATACAGTGTTGTACTATAGTAGTGGTATACAGTGTTGTACTATAGTAGTGGTATACAGTGTTGTACTAGAGTAGTGGTATACAGTATTGTACTATAGTAGTGGTATACAGTATTGTACTATAGTATAGGTATACAGTGTTGTACTAGAGTAGTGGTATACAGTGTTGTACTATAGTAGTGGTATACAGTGTTGTACTATAGTATAGGTATACAGTGTTGTACTAGAGTAGTGGTATACAGTGTTGTACTAGATGGTGGTATACAGTGTTGTACTATAGTATAGGTATACAGTGTTGTACTATAGTAGTGGTGTACAGTGTTGTACTATAGTATAGGTGTATACAGTGTTGTACTATAGTAGTGGTATACAGTGTTGTACTATAGTATAGGTATACAGTGTTGTACTAGAGTAGTGGTATACAGTGTTGTACTAGATTGGTGGTATACAGTGGTGTACTATAGTATAGGTATACAGTGTTGTACTATATAGTAGATGTGGTATACAGTGTTGTACTATAGTATAGGTATACAGTGTTGTACTATAGTATAGGTATACAGTGTTGTACTATAGTATAGGTATACAGTGTTGTACTAGAGTAGTGGTATACAGTGTTGTACTATAGTAGTGGTATACAGTGTTGTACTATAGTAGTGGTATACAGTGTTGCACTAGAGTAGTGGTATACAGTGTTGTACTATAGTAGTGGTATACAGTGTTGTACTATAGTAGTGGTATACAGTGTTGTACTATAGTATAGGTATACAGTGTTGTACTATAGTATAGGTATACAGTGTTGTACTAGTAGTAGTGGTATACAGTGTTGTACTATAGTAGTGGTATACAGTGTTGTACTAGAGTAGTGGTATACAGTGTTGTACTATAGTAGTGGTATACAGTGTTGTACTAGAGTAGTGGTATACAGTGTTGTACTATAGTAGTGGTATACAGTGTTGTACTATAGTAGTGGTATACAGTGTTGTACTATAGTATAGGTATACAGTGTTGTACTATAGTAGTGGTATACAGTGTTTGTACTAGAGTAGTGGTGTACAGTGTTGTACTAATAGTAGTGGTATACAGTGTTGTACTATAGTAGTGGTATACAGTGTTGTACTATAGTAGTGGTATACAGTGTTGCACTAGAGTAGTGGTATACAGTGTTGTACTATAGTATAGGTGTACAGTGTTGTACTATAGTAGTGGTGTACAGTGTTGTATTATAGTAGTAGTGGTATACAGTATTGTACTATAGTATAGGTGTACAGTGTTGTACTATAGTAGTGGTATAAAGTGTTGTACTATAGTATAGGTATACAGTGTTGTACTAGAGTAGTGGTATACAGTGTTGTACTATAGTAGTGGTATACGGTGTTGTACTATAGTAGTGGTATACAGTGTTGTATTATAGTAGTGGTATACAGTGTTGTACTATAGTATAGGTATACAGTGTTGTACTATAGTAGTGGTATACAGTGTTGTACTATAGTAGTGGTATACAGTGTTGTACTATAGTAGTGGTATACAGTGTTGTACTAAGTAGTGGTATACAGTGTTGTACTAGAGTAGTGGTATACAGTGTTGTACTAGAGTAGTGGTATACAGTGTTGTACTAAGTAGTGGTATACAGTGTTGTACTATAGTATAGGTATACAATGTTGTACTAGAGTAGTGGTGGTATACAGTGTTGTACTAGTAGTAGTGGTATACAGTGTTGTACTAGAGTAGTGGTATACAGTGTTGTACTAGAGTAGTGGTATAGGTACAGTGTTGTACTATAGTAGGTATACAGTGTTGTACTAGAGTAGTGGTATACAGTGTTGTACTATAGTAGTGGTATACAGTGTTGTACTATAGTATAGGTATACAGTGTTGTACTATAGTAGTGGTATACAGTGTTGTACTATAGTATAGGTATACAGTGTTGCACTATAGTAGTGGTATACAATGTTGTACTATAGTATAGGTATACAGTGTTGTACTATAGTAGTGGTATACAATGTTGTACTATAGTATAGGTATACAGTGTTGTACTATAGTAGTGGTATACAGTGTTGTACTATAGTAGTGGTATACAGTTTTGTACTATAGTAGTGGTGTACAGTGTTGTACTAGAGTAGTGGTATACAGTGTTGTACTAGAGTAGTGGTATACAGTGTTGTACTATAGTAGTGGTATACAATGTTGTACTATAGTATAGGTATACAGTGTTGCACTAGAGTAGTGGTATACAGTGTTGTACTAGAGTAGTGGTATACAGTGTTGTACTAGAGTGGTGGTATACAGTGTTTTACTAGAGTGGTGGTATTTAGTGTTTAATACAGTAAGACACATGTATAACAAACATGCTTATAACATTGTAAATTCATTTCCTGCTCAATGTTCAAATAATATATCTGCATAATATATAACAAGATTGTTATGATAAAGCCTCAAAGCACCTTTGTTATAAATATAATTATATGACATTTTTATTTTTATATTATAGCTCTCAGCAATCTCAACGGCATACTCTCTGGCAGCAAGCATGTCACAGTCCATAGACATCATGTCGTGAAAGACCTTATGGACGTTTATGGAGATGCTGACATTCTTCAACACATGCTAAATGTGTCGTTTGAAGGAGAGGAAGGTCAATATGCAGGAGGGCTGACTAAAGATGTGTTCACAGCATTTTGGGAGAGAGCATATATACAATTTTTTTGTGGTGAAGATTTTTTAGTGCCTTTTATGCCCCCCCCCCCCCCCCCATAAGTATTGTGAAGCCATTTCAGCTTTTCCTATACTTGGAAGAATCCTATGCCATGGCATTGCCTTGATAGGATTCCTCCCAGTAAGGATAAGTAGAACTGTTCTACTAAATGTAGGGCTTGGTCCGATGATGGATGAGAAAATACTGCTACAGGATTTTCTATCCTTCATCTCAGAGCACGAGAGAGAGTTGACTAGGAAAGGACTTGATGCCTTTGACACATTGTCACAAGGAGAGACTTGTCAGGTAATTGATATGTTTTCTAGGTTCAACATGTCTGTGGTTCCTACAAGGAACACTTTTAAGCAGCATGTGTTGAACCTAGCAGTGTATGAATTAACTGGGAAGCCTTCCTTCCTCTGTAACCAAATGAAATCTGGCATTCCTGATATCTATCAGGATGTCTTTTTTCACCAGGTTACAAAGGAAGGCCTTGTGACAATGTGTGAAAGGTTGGCGCCAACTGCCTCGCGTGTCTTTGATCTGTTGAGGCCTGAGGCAGACAGTATATTTTACTTTCTGAAGGACTTTGTTCTTTCATTGTCCTCTCATGAAGATCTTATCCGTTTTCTCCAGTTTGTGACTGGTTCATCAGTTATGCCCTCATTAGCTATAACTGTGATATTTCACCATGCGGATGGCCTACAAAGACATCCAATTGGTAGGACATGTGGTAATGTCTTGGATTTACCCCTAGAATATGACACCCTTCAAGAATTTAAAAGAGTTCCTTTGTATTATCAGGAATGATGACTCATTCCAAATGCATATGGCTTAAAATACATTTTTCTTATTATATTTATGACACAAATTACCTATTAAGTGATAATTGTAATAAGTTCAACTAAGAGAAACAAGAGGCCCATGGGCCTTAACGGTCACCTGTGTTCAGATACAGAATGAAACAAAGACATGCATATAAACACTATATATTTGCCCATCAGGCCCTTGAAGTCAGTCAGTGATTTTATAAATTTGACTTTTTAATCTATGCAGATTATTTGGTTCCATCAAATCTGTGAATTCAGAAGAAAGATTTTTGAAGTGTTATCTATTTTGACCCCTTTTGGTCCCACCCCTCTGGCCCCTGGGGGTCGGCCAGGACCAATATGGATATGATGTTAAAATGCTATCTCAGACTAATAATTCTAACCCAGTTTGACTAATTTCCTATGAAAAATAGGCAAATAATGTTCATAAATGTGTTTTTCCTATATAAACTAAAGTAAACTTGACCCCCTCCCCAGAGGGAAACATGGGACCCCAGGGCCATGAAATTCACAATTTTTGTAAAGGACTTTAAGACCTTTCAATCTATGCAGAGTATTTGATTCTACCAGTTCCAGAATTTCAGAAGAAGATTTTTGAAGTTTTAGCCTATTTGACCCGTTTTGGCCCCGCCCCTAAGGCCCCTTGGGATCAGTCATAGAAAATTTGGTAATAAGATTCAATGGTCATCACATAGGGATAATTCTGACTACAATTGACTAATTTCCTATTATAATGACTAAATAATGCTCAAAAATGTCTTTTCCCTTTATAAACTACAGTAAACTTACCCCCCTCCCCAGGGGGAAACCTGAGACCCAAGGGTCATATAATTCACAATTTTCATAAAACACCTTAAGACCTGCCTTTTTTATGACGAGTATTTGATTCTACCATTTCCAGTATTTAAGAAGAAGATTTTTAAAGTTTTAGCCTATTTGCCCCTTTTGGCCCCGCCCCTGTGCCCTGAGGGGGTTGACCAGGACCAATATAGATATGATATTAAAATGTTATCTCAGGCTAATAATTCTAAACAAGTTCGACTCATTTCCTATGAAAATTGAGCAAAAAATGCTCATAAATGTGTTTTCCCTAGTAAACTTGACCCCCTCCCCAGGGGGAAACGTGAGACCCCAGGGTCATATAATTCACAATTTTTGTAAAGGACCTCAAGACCTTTCCATCTATGAGTATGTGATTCTACCATTTCCAGGATTTCAGAAGAAGATTTTTGTAGTTATAGCCTATTTGACCCCTTTTGACCCCACCCCTAAGGCCCCTGGGGGTCAGTTATGGAAAATTGGTTAATAGGATTCAATGGCCATCTCATACGGATAATTCTGACAATATTTGACTCATTTCCTATTACAAATGATCAAATAATACTCAAAAATGTGTTTTCCCTATATAAACTATAGTAAACTTAACCCCCTCCCCAGGGGGAAACCTGAGACCCCAGGGTCATATAATTCACAATTTTTGTAAAGGACCTCAAGACCTTTCCATCTACGAAGAGTATGTGATTCTACCATTTCCAGGATTTCAGAAGAAGATTTTTGAAGTTATAGCCTATTTGACCCCTTTTGACCCCGCCCCTAAGGCCCCTGGGGGTCAGTTATGGAAAATTGGTTAATAGGATTCAATGGCCATCTCATACGGATAATTCTGACAATATTTGACTCATTTCCTATTACAAATGATCAAATAATACTCAAAAATGTGTTTTCCCTATATAAACTATAGTAAACTTAACCCCCTCCCCAGGGGGAAACCTGAGACCCCAGGGTCATATAATTCACAATTTTTGTAAAGGACCTCAAGACCTTTCCATCTATGAAGAGTATGTGATTCTACCATTTCCAGGATTTCAGAAGAAGATTTTTGAAGTTATAGCCTATTTGACCCCTTTTGACCCCGCCCCTAAGGCCCCTGGGGGTCAGTTATGGAAAATTGGTTAATAGGATTCAATGACTATCTCATACGGATAATTCTGACAATATTTGACTCATTTCCTATTACAAATGATCAAATAATACTCAAAAATGTGTTTTCCCTATATAAACTATAGTAAACTTAACCCCCTCCCCAGGGGGAAACCTGAGACCCCAGGGTCATATAATTCACAATTTTTGTAAAGGACTTTAGGACCTTTCTATCTATGAAGAGTATTTAATTCCATCACATCTGTGAGTGGAGAAGAAGATTTTTGAAATTTTAGTCAATTTTACCCCTTTTAGCCCCTCCCATAGCTCCCTGGGGGGTGGGGACCATATAATTCACAATTTTGATTGGCCTTATGCCTTAGAAGGTTTGTGCAAAATTTCATTGAAATTGCTTCAGCAGTTTTGGAGAAGAAGTTGAAAATGTAAATTGTTTACGGACATACGACGGACGACGCACGACGCACGACGCACGACGGACGACGACAGACAAAAGGCGATTAGAATAGGTCACTTGAGACTTCGTCTCAGGTGACCTAAAAAACCTGAAATGAAATGATGGCAAAGATGTACAAAAACATAACTCAGTGGTAGACAGGGTTTTATGCTATTAGCAAAAGAAATAGGATCAATTTCCTTCACCAATCTTTATGTGCCAACTTCAAGTCAAAGATGACTTAATTACTGTTTACAAAGATAATATAGCTGTTTTTATCCTTATTTCCTATTCAAAGGCAAAATTGGAAGCTTGCTATACATTACGTTGGTATGAATACGAGTCATATGTGTGTAAGACTGATTTTGTGGTTTATGTTATGCTTCTTAAAATGTTTATGTAATTAAATTCCATTTTGTTATAATACCTAGTCTTATCAATATACTAATTTGTGAAACTACTCTTATACATAAATAAAATCTGAAATTAAATTCCTTGCAAAAATGATCGAGTCTGGGTTTATTGCAATGTAACAGGAGATGACAGTTCTGATCACATTGTATTGGTTTATTTGAGTAAATAATATATGTAAAACCTTTCTATTCTATAATTCCATTTTTTACTTATTATTGTAGATGCATAAATATACCATATTATGTGTTCCCTTTTTCATTTGATCTCTTATAGTGCCTAAAATGACTTATTTTACCATCTTATGTTATTTCGCTGACAATGTTGGAGATAATTTAATAATTTTGCCTTTGTTAAATGTGTAATAGTAGCTCAATTTAATTTTGTTTTGTGGCATATTTATGACCTTTTAGAATTTTCTTTGAATTTCAACTTGGTAATGGTTATTTTTATTTCATTAGTTAAAGATGCTCTACCACTGACAAATAGTATTTTTTCTCTATTAAAAGCAGGAGTAGGCGAATTAGTATTTTTTCTTAGCTACAAAAGTTACTTACTTTACACTATTACCACCATTCAAAAGTTTGGGATTTGAATTTTATTTCAAAATGAAAATATTAAAAAAAGATTAATTGCACCATGAAAAAATTTCATGGAACTATGTCCTATATATGGAATGAAGTATTGATTGTGCATGCACCCAAAGCAAAATTAATCATTTTATATTATTTTTTGTGTTAATTAGACATAAATACCAATAATTTTTAAAATAATGAGTATTGTGTAGCCTCTGTCGTCGGTGGAGCATCTTTAAACACTTCCCCATAAATGCGACCTACATTTTGAAACATTAAAATATTCAGATCTGTATGATTTGAATATGGACCTTACTATTCTTTATTTCATTTTTTAAAATTATTATAGATGCATTAAAATACCATATTTTGTTTTCCCTTTTTTATTCTCTTTTATCATCTTATGTTATTTCTCTGAAGATATTAGAGATAATTGTTTTGTCTATTAAATGTGTAATAGTAGCTCAACTTTATTCTGTTTTGATACATATGTATGACCTTTTTTAATTTTCTTTGACTTTTAACCTTGTGATGGCCATTTTGGTCATCTGTGTTGTCACTTCCAGCCTTCTTTACCATGGTAGTGTATTTGAAATGTTTATTGTTATGTGTATAATCACAAAATACAAATAAATTATTAATGATGCAAACTAAAGACAAGCTTCTGTTTTCAATGATTATAACCTTGTCCTGACAATACTATTATACTAAACTATAAGGCATTTTAACTTCAAAGTACACAAGCTTGAGGTTGTATTTCAAATTCCCTGTCATACCTAGTCCAAGCTATTTCAAAATTGAAGTAAATGATTTTGGTACACTTTCACTATCTTACCCAAATGGACCCACATGCAAAGTAAATAGTTCATTGCCTTATAGTTTAGGAATAGATCATGGACAAGGTCGGTCTGACCGATACAATGCAAGATTAGTCCCCAGCATATTCATGGTGGGGAACTAATAGGTAGAATCAAAAACAAACAAATTGCATATATGAAAGTCAAATTTTAATGAACAAGAATTCAACATAAGTGGATGTGTCGCCTGCACAGCAGTTTAAACATCACAAAAAATAGTTATTATTTAGGGTGAAAATATTGTTACGATTTTGACCAGTATGAAACCCATCTGCGATCTTATTGATATAAAGCAATATATATACCAATAATTTGGTTGAAATCGCATAATAAATACAAAAGTTATGGAGCAGTAACCAAAAAATTGTCAGTTTTGATCATTTTAAAGGCCTGTAACTCTTGAGAATATTGACACTATTTTGACCATTATCGAACTCATATGAGATCTCTTCAATATGAAATAATACAAAAAATTTGGTTGAAATAGAACAATAAATATTGAATTAATCGAGCGGAAACCATGGATTTATCTGTTTTGACGATTTTAAAGTCCCGTAACTCTTGCTAATATTTACCAATTTTGACCATTATCAAACTCATCTGAGATCTCATTGATATAAATTAAAACAAATTAAACAATATATAAAATTTGGTTGAAATGGACAATTAATACTAAAGCTATTGCACGGAAACCATTTCCCGGATGCCGATGCCGACATAGTGGTACCTAAGTGTCGCCTTTGCAACACAAAAACCATGAAAAAATGGTATGGTTTATAATTAATAGCCAAAAAATGTAAGGAATGTTATTTTTGTAACTCTATAATTCACAATTTATGAAGTTCAACAGCACATAGTTGTGTCTTAGAAGTCATTCCATCAAAGTATTGCTGTTGCATGAAAGTTAATATGAATACAGCAAGATTCATGATGGAATTAGAATTCTATCAACTGCTTCAACACAAAGCCTGTACTGTTCTTCTAAAGAAGCAGCTCCAGAGGTTTCGTAAAGGATTCTTTGCATATCTTGGTAGTTCAACACATGACCTCTCCTCTGAATGACCCTGTCGCTATCATTGAGTTGAACATCTGTCTCACTCAAACCAAATGCCTGAAGTTTGTCTCTCAAATTGTCTGCATTTGTTTCTACATTTGTTTCTACGGTACGAATTTCGGCATCACCCATCAGCATGCCCTCAGACCATATTTGTTCTGGAGTTCTGTTGGACTCCTGTCCGCATCCTGTGGTTGTTCCAGCCTTTCATAAAGGAGTTCAGTTTTTTGTTTACCTCTGGAATATACACCATCTGTAAGGCACATATATGGCTGTCATTGTTGATGTCCAGAATGCCACTGTCTTCCATCATGTAGAATTTCTGGTAGAAAACATCACCCACTTGTTCCTGAACATCTCTCCACAGGCGCTCTATCCGCTGATTATGGACTGACCTCCCTGTCAAGTGGCTTGTTGTGGAATTTTGAACCAAGTTCATAAATAGAGCAACTTGAATATTTTCCCCTCCATGGTCACTCCTCACTCTTGCTGGCAGTCCATATCTCATCACTGCACCAATAAAAAGGTTCAGGACTGTTTTTGACGAGTTATCAGCTCCATATTCCAGGAATGTAATCAAACGGGAAAAGCCATTTATACACCCATGAGTCACAATACCCCACCTATGAAAAGAGAACAAACAAAAATAATTATAAATAAATGAACCTAATTGCAATGAAGACTTGTCCAAAATTAAAAATAGTTCACGAATTTAGCCATTGGTGATGATACTCAAGTTCAAATGAATTTGTGTCATATATCAGGGGTTAATCTATAGCTAGGTTTTGGGGAACTACCCTTTTTCAAAATAGGGGGAAAACTGGGAGAAATATAGGTGAATTTCACTCCTCTGATACTGGTCCAAAATCATATTCATTTTGACAAAAAAACCTGTAAAACAATTTATTTTATTTTCAGATTTAATATAACAAGACATTTTAAGCTCAAAAATTAAAAGTTTGAGTTAATAATACAAGAGATCCCAGAGGGATCTTGGCGCCCACCAAAGAATGATCTATGTCTGACAAACAAAAGAGGGATCTTTTCTCTGCTTTTCAAACTTTTCGTACAGCTGTACATATTACTACATATGAAATTTGAGAAAGATCCTTCTAATACTTTCTGAGAAACAAACTTTATTATCAAATTCCAAGATGGCTACCTGTCAGCCATCTTTTTGACTGATCAGTTGAAAATGCAATAGGCACAAATAAGGTCCTAGGGGAACTTACATATAAAATTTGAGACAGATCACTTCAGTACTTTCTGAGCAAAAGTGGTAACAAGTTTCAACTATCAAAATCCAAGATGGTGGCCTATCGGCCATCTTGTTGATCAATCGGTCCCAAAATCGAATATGCACAACTAGACCCCTAGGGGAACCTGCAAATGCAATTTGAGACAGATCCCTTCAGTACTTTATGAGAAATAGCGGTAACAAACTTCAATTGTCAAAATCCAACATGGAGTCCTGTCGGCCATCTTGTTCACTGATCGGTCCCAAAATGCAATATGCACAACAAGACTCCTAGGGGAACCTACATGTAAAATTTGAGAGCGATCCCTTCAGTACTTTCTGAGAAATAGTGGTAATAAGCTTCAACTATCAAAATCCAAGATGGCGGCCTGTCAGCCATCTTGTTCATCGATCAGTCCGAAAATGTGATATGCACAACTGTACGCCAAGGGGACCTGTACATGCAATTTGAGACAAATCACTTCAGTACTTTCTGAGAAATAGCGGTAACAAACTTCATTGTCAAAATCCAAGATGGCTTCCTGTTGGCCATCTTGTTAACCGATCGGTACCAAAATGCAACATGCATAACCAGGGACCTAGGGGACCATGCACTTGAAATTTGAGACAGATCCCTTCAGTACTTTCTGAGAAATAGTGGTAACAAACTTCAATTGTCAAAATCCAAGATGGCGTCCTGTCGGCCGTCTTTTTGACTGATTGGTCCAAAAATGCAATATGCACAACAAGACTCCTAGGGGAACCTACGTGTAAAATTTGAGAAAAATCCCTTCAGTACTTTCCGAGAAATAACGGTAACAAACTTTAACTATCAAAATCCAAGATGGCTGCCTGGTGGCCATTTTGTTGATCGATTGGTCCCAAAATGCAATATGCACAACTAGGCCCCTAGGGGAACCTACATGTAAAATTTGAGAGAGATCCCTTCAGTACTTTCTGAGAAATGGCGGTAACAAACTTCATTGTCAAAATCCAAGATGGCTTCCTGTCGGCCATCTTGTTAACCAATCGGTACCAAAATGCAATATGCACAACTAGACACCTAGGGGAACCTACATGTAAAATTTGAGAGAGATCCCTTCTGTACTTTCTGAGAAATAGCGGTAACAAACTTTAACTATCAAAATCCAAGATGGCTGCCTGGCGGCCATTTTGTTGATCGATTGGTCCCAAAATGCAATATGCATGTAAAATTTGAGAAAGATTCCTTCAGTGCTTTCTGAGAAATAGCGGTAACAAGAATTGTTAACGGACAGAAGGACGGACGGACGGACGGACCACGGACGAAAGGCGATTTGAATAGCCCACCATCTGATGATGGTGGGCTAAAAATATGCAGTACCTGTATGATAAAAATGAAATGTAACCAAGTGATGAGAAGGACAAAAATGTAAATCATTAAATGAACATATATAATCATGAATCCCTCTTCCCCATTATTTCTATGCCAATCAGTCACCTGACAAATTTAGCAGAGATTATAGAATATAAAAGTTACCTACCGGTAATTAGACGCATGTGTCCATCTATATGCCACAGGCTGTTTGGTACAGGCACCTTGTAGACACGTCTCACTATGGCACGACTCCATCTCTGAGCTGCTGCCTCAGGATCAATCCTATTCAGAGTACTACGGACTCTATGCCTCTGTAGTTGAAGTCCTTGACTTCTAAGGTAACCACTCATCATCTGAAATCAGTATTCAAATTTAATGGTAACCATTTTTGTATGTGGTTTTTTTTTTCGTTAAACAAACAAAACCACTACCAGTACTAAACAAGAAATCAAGATGAAAGTTTCTAAAAACAAATATTGTGTCTAAATGAAATAACAAAATTGACACGTACATTTCAACTTAGATGGGACTGTTGCAATTGGCATTGAATTTTAAACCAATTGCAATTCAACAGTTGCAATTGTTTCCCTGTGTATTTTGGGAATATTTCATTGCAAGTTTGTCAAATTTGGAGAGAAGTTATTTTCAAAAACCTTTATAGGTTATTTATTAAATCATCAACTGTGTAAATTGAAATGCAATAACTTAACCAATCCACAATTACCCCTTGTTGTCGACTATAGTCAACAGAATTTTACCCTCCCCACTCTCACAGTGTCAAATTTAGTCGACACTTGATAACCATATTGACGTTCTTTTGTCACAATAAATTTCCAATTAAATTCAAATTCAATCAGTGATTTTAAGTTAGTAATTAACTTTCCAAATGATCAATGAAATATTTAATTGGACCATGTATATTGTTTTTATGGCAGAGAAACAAGGTAAATAAAATACGGATGTTATCATCATGAACAAAATGGCGGTCTGTTGCACATTTGCTCCACATTGCAATATCAAAATAAAATCTTGATGTCAGTGTTTTTCCTGGGTATTTTGGGAAATTGCCACCTGGTGAAAATTGGGAAATTTTGTGCGATAAAAGTTTACATTTGTTACAGTTATTGCACGGAAACGAAGTGTTACAGACAGACGGACAAACCCAAATTAATATTTGAAATGAAAAATTTGAACAGTGTTTATGGAAATCTTGGAAAAGGTAGAATAGACAATTATGCTTTTCTAAGAATCAAGTGTAAGAATGGTTACTAAAATACGACGTTCAGGCTTGGGATTTCCTGAATTTTTTTAGTTTTATCGCACAAAATACGCGTCAAATCACTGATTTGGGAAATTTAGACATAGATTTGGGAAAAAATTACAAAAAATACAATTGGGAATGGGGCCTTAAATTATTTTGGCCCCATATATATAGGCAGGAAAAACACTGGATGTACAAGCAGGTTATAAATAATTCATAAATAAAATAGTTGCATTAACTTGGTATGCTTGAACTAAATGAATTAGCATACAACAACTGGCCATTTTGTTCCGACATTTTCTCAAAAACTTTCAGGTATGAGATAATAAACTACTTTTGATACATATGGAATATTAATTGGGAAAGAATACAAGACAGGGAAAGAGTTTAAAATATATAGTAAGAACTCAAAAGTACAAGTATAGAAGTATAGAAATATAGAAGTGAATGCTTATCAAGAGTCATGATCAGGTCCTGGATCCGTTATCGGTTGGAAATTTTCTGTAATATTAGGATTTTTCACAGTATTTGCCTTTTGGAGTGGAGTTGATATTCAACCTCAGCTTTACATATAAAGGTAGGGAAAACATGGAGACGTACCCATAATATTTTATATAACATTTTACCTCATTTCCTGCATTTGGATGTGTCTGATGAAGGTCTTCAACAGCAGCATCTAGATCACTGTCACTGATAGCTGTATATTTGACGCTCCGTACAGACAGGTTTTCAGATTTCAGAGTCTTGTAGACTAGGGATGGACTGCATTTTAGTTGAGATGCAACTGCTCGAGCTGTGAAGCCTTTCTTCAACTTATCAGGTCAACGGTGATGCCAAAAGCAGGACAGCCTTTTCCTTTAGGAGACTCATTATGTATGGATCCTTATAATACAAAAGAGAAAAAAAAGATAATAATAAATAACAAATACTGAATTTACTGTAATTAGCGTTCAGGGGACTTAAAAAATTGTAACAAATAAGCTGATAACGAGAATTAAAAAATGGCTGCCTACATGGAGGTGCAAGACTTTTACCAGGGGACACGATTTCAAAGTCCAAGGGGTTGGAATCTATATGCTCACACATCTGTTACGGTTAGTAGAGCTTTTTTTTTTTTTTTTTTTTTTTTTTTTTTTTTTTTTTTTTAAGGTTTCAAAATCGATTTTATTCCCCAGCAAATTTGAGGGATGCCAGGGTTGGGACCCTGGGTTCATCCCTCTTACAACATATAGCCTCTCACAGGAGGTCTCTTTCACTCCTTTTACTCGATCGCTTTCATTCATCACATTTGATTTGCTCCATTCATTCTCCAAACTCATTCATACAAATACAATTATACAGTAGATATATAACTTTAAATTAAGTGAAAGGGTTTCTCTTGTATTCATACATGTAATCATTTATATTATTTATGTTATGTCACCTATTTGTTAATTATGACATCATATTTTTTTAAATTCTTGTGGCATAAAGTTGAGCACAAATATATATCTACAAATTTAAAATAAGTGAGAGATTTCTCTGTTATTCATACATGTAATCATTTATATATATGCTATGTCACATATTCCTTGATTTTGATATCACAATTGTTAAAATTTTAGTGACATAGAACTGAGCACTGAAAAAGAATCAGACAAGTTTGTAACATTTGTAGATAGGATCAATTGATACAACTGCTTACATGTATGTGTACAAGAGACGCTAGGTACAGTATCAATCATCAATTGGGAACCTCAAAAAATACATATATGTATGGCACACTTACATTATGAACTACATGACTTTAGACATTACGAAAAACAAACAAAAAGCAAACAAAAACAAACACTACATATATATCCATAGCACTCGACATATGTGCAACTAAAACAATTGTTCCATTTCTCATTTTCCTATACCAGCACACATATATTACATGTATTTATACATATACTTGTTCGCACTGTTGTGCCCTAATACAGACTTAACACATACATGTATAAATTTTTCACAATAGCAGTAACTCATTATTTATCTTCAGCAGCAACATGACCCATAAAAGTCCATTGTGTTTCCACAAGGGTCAGTTGAAACTGGTTAATAAAAATTAAGAAGTAAAACAATTCTGCATATGCAATCTTGGGAAATTAAATTAACTCATATACATATATTCACACATACCATATATACATACATGCATTGTATATGTGTAATTTTAATAAAAGCCAATGAATTAATCCTTATAAGATTTCATACATAAGAAGGTTCATATATATCATAAGCACATTTTCTTTAGATATTAGATATTTATATATTTATATTTATTTAGATATTTTTTTACAATTTGTTGGCTAGGGTAGTATGAGATATTGACCTTCTTGAAGAGCTAATTTTGTTGTAATCATAATTGGTACATAGATAGTTCCACATATGTCACATGTATAGGAGACAACAAAACAACAACAAAATAACACAAACATAAACAACACCTTTTTAGCACAAGAAAAATATCTAGTTGCCCATAATATAAAAAAAAAACAAATGTTTGTTTTTCAGATATTTTTTATTTAAAAAAAAAAATAAAAAAAAAAATAATAATAAAGTAGTTAAATAGTTAAGGGGAACCATTTTTGGTTAAATTCATTAACAGAGTTATTTTCAGTGGCCACTATTTTTTCAATTTGTTTTATTTTACAAAACTGTTTCTTACAGCTCTCAAAATTTGGTTGGGTCTTCCTGAAGCGACAGTTATAAATATGGTATTTGATTATTAATATCAAATGATTAATAACAGGTGGTCCGTTTTCACAAATAAATAGTATATCTCTTATTCCCAAATCTTCACCTACCGTATGAATGTTGTTTTGGCTTATATTATTTAACCAACTTTTGAATTCTTTCCATATTTTGTCTACTTTGCCACAATAAAACAGTAAGTGTTCAATAGTCTCCGGAGAGTTCTTACAGAAGGTACATAAATCATTATCAATTACATTAATTTGGTGTAAAAAAGTATTTGTAGTTAGAATTCTATGGAGAATTTTATATTGTAGATTTTGAATTCTTGTATCCATAGTCATATTAAAACTAAGTGTATAAATTTTCCTCCAGTCTAATTCCTCATTTGGGTCTATATGAAGTTTTCCAATCCATTTGTGTTGCTTTTCAATAGGGAAGTGTTTATAACTTCTCAGAAGAGATTTATATACATATTTCAAATCTGTTAATTTCAAAATATTCTGAAATAAGTTTATAATTACATTGTTACCTAATGCATTTTCTCTTCTCACCTTATGCTGCATAGGCCGTCAGGCAGCCATCTTGGATTTTGTTATTCAAAGTTTGTTATCGCTATTTCTCAGAAAGTACTGAAGGGATCTGTCTCAAAATTCATATGTAGGTTCCCCTAGGGCCCTAATTGTGCATATTGTGATTTTGGACCGATCGGTCAACAAAATTGCTGCCAGGCAGCCATCTTGGATTTTATATTCAAAGTTTGTTATCGCTATTTCTCAGAAAGTATTGAATGGATCTTTCTCAAATTTCACATGTAGGTTCCCCTAGGGCCCTATGTGCATATTGTGATTTGGGACCGATTGATCAACAAGATGGCCGCCAAGGAGTCATCTTGGATTTTGATAGTTGAAGTTTGTTACCGCTATTTCTCAAAAGGTACTGAAGCGATCTGTCTCAAATTTTATATGTAGTATGTTTGAAAAAAGTTTAAAAAGTAGAGAAAAGATCCATCTTTCCTTTGTCAGATATAGATCATTCTTTGGTGGGCGCCAAGATCCTTCTGGGATCTCTTGTAGTTATTATGATTGGTATATTTACTAGTATTTAAATTAAATCATGTTGTTCATTCTGTTAAATTTAGCCCAGTCAATATATATGTATACACTTTCTACAGCTGTAAATAACTAAAATAGATAACAGAGCCAAATCATTTTATTGCAAGTCCAATATGTTGGTACCAGAAAATTATTTAAAGTTTTAAAAACTAGCTCTTAGATAAACTACCAGACTTGTCAAACAAAGGTATAAATATTAACGCTTCTATGATATATTTTCTATACAGCCTACATATTGCAAAGAGCATATTTTTAAAGGATTTGATAATTTTATACATCAATTACCATGTTGATACTAATGTTTATTTACAATGTTGATACTAACAGTAATCTACCATTTTGATAATCAATTCAATAACCATTTGACTGTCATTTATATGTTGATAGCATGTTAACTTGGCCTGCTCCATCTCCATGCATTCAGCCTGACCCTGCCATTCCATCCATGATACTGTGCTGTGGTGATGTGGAACAGAACCCAGGCCCTGACTTTAAGGTAGTATCAGCATGAAATGTTCAAGTTCATCAAATAAATTGATGAATTCTAGTTACCATAAATCATATACAAATATATATATAAATTTTGGAGTTTATAATAAACAGAGATTAAACAACAGTTCTTTGGTTTTGGATTTAGTTAACAAGATAGTTAGGATGGGACATGAAAAAATGGTATGGTTTATAATTAATAGCCAAAAAATGTAAGGAATGTTATTTTTGTAACTCTATAATTCACAATTTATGAAGTTCAACAGCACATAGTTGTGTCTTAGAAGTCATTCCATCAAAGTATTGCTGTTGCATGAAAGTTAATATGAATACAGCAAGATTCATGATGGAATTAGAATTCTATCAACTGCTTCAACACAAAGCCTGTACTGTTCTTCTAAAGAAGCAGCTCCAGAGGTTTCGTAAAGGATTCTTTGCATATCTTGGTAGTTCAACACATGACCTCTCCTCTGAATGACCCTGTCGCTATCATTGAGTTGAACATCTGTCTCACTCAAACCAAATGCCTGAAGTTTGTCTCTCAAATTGTCTGCATTTGTTTCTACGGTACGAATTTCGGCATCACCCATCAGCATGCCCTCAGACCATATTTGTTCTGGAGTTCTGTTGGACTCCTGTCCGCATCCTGTGGTTGTTCCAGCCTTTCATAAAGGAGTTCAGTTTTTTGTTTACCTCTGGAATATACACCATCTGTAAGGCACATATATGGCTGTCATTGTTGATGTCCAGAATGCCACTGTCTTCCATCATGTAGAATTTCTGGTAGAAAACATCACCCACTTGTTCCTGAACATCTCTCCACAGGCGCTCTATCCGCTGATTATGGACTGACCTCCCTGTCAAGTGGCTTGTTGTGGAATTTTGAACCAAGTTCATAAATAGAGCAACTTGAATATTTTCCCCTCCATGGTCACTCCTCACTCTTGCTGGCAGTCCATATCTCATCACTGCACCAATAAAAAGGTTCAGGACTGTTTTTGACGAGTTATCAGCTCCATATTCCAGGAATGTAATCAAACGGGAAAAGCCATTTATACACCCATGAGTCACAATACCCCACCTATGAAAAGAGAACAAACAAAAATAATTATAAATAAATGAACCTAATTGCAATGAAGACTTGTCCAAAATTAAAAATAGTTCACGAATTTAGCCATTGGTGATGATACTCAAGTTCAAATGAATTTGTGTCATATATCAGGGGTTAATCTATAGCTAGGTTTTGGGGAACTACCCTTTTTCAAAATAGGGGGAAAACTGGGAGAAATATAGGTGAATTTCACTCCTCTGATACTGGTCCAAAATCATATTCATTTTGACAAAAAAACCTGTAAAACAATTTATTTTATTTTCAGATTTAATATAACAAGACATTTTAAGCTCAAAAATTAAAAGTTTGAGTTAATAATACAAGAGATCCCAGAGGGATCTTGGCGCCCACCAAAGAATGATCTATGTCTGACAAACAAAAGAGGGATCTTTTCTCTGCTTTTCAAACTTTTCGTACAGCTGTACATATTACTACATATGAAATTTGAGAAAGATCCTTCTAATACTTTCTGAGAAACAAACTTTATTATCAAATTCCAAGATGGCTACCTGTCAGCCATCTTTTTGACTGATCAGTTGAAAATGCAATAGGCACAAATAAGGTCCTAGGGGAACTTACATATAAAATTTGAGACAGATCACTTCAGTACTTTCTGAGCAAAAGTGGTAACAAGTTTCAACTATCAAAATCCAAGATGGTGGCCTATCGGCCATCTTGTTGATCAATCGGTCCCAAAATCGAATATGCACAACTAGACCCCTAGGGGAACCTGCAAATGCAATTTGAGACAGATCCCTTCAGTACTTTATGAGAAATAGCGGTAACAAACTTCAATTGTCAAAATCCAACATGGAGTCCTGTCGGCCATCTTGTTCACTGATCGGTCCCAAAATGCAATATGCACAACAAGACTCCTAGGGGAACCTACATGTAAAATTTGAGAGCGATCCCTTCAGTACTTTCTGAGAAATAGTGGTAATAAGCTTCAACTATCAAAATCCAAGATGGCGGCCTGTCAGCCATCTTGTTCATCGATCAGTCCGAAAATGTGATATGCACAACTGTACGCCAAGGGGACCTGTACATGCAATTTGAGACAAATCACTTCAGTACTTTCTGAGAAATAGCGGTAACAAACTTCATTGTCAAAATCCAAGATGGCTTCCTGTTGGCCATCTTGTTAACCGATCGGTACCAAAATGCAACATGCATAACCAGGGACCTAGGGGACCATGCACTTGAAATTTGAGACAGATCCCTTCAGTACTTTCTGAGAAATAGTGGTAACAAACTTCAATTGTCAAAATCCAAGATGGCGTCCTGTCGGCCGTCTTTTTGACTGATTGGTCCAAAAATGCAATATGCACAACAAGACTCCTAGGGGAACCTACGTGTAAAATTTGAGAAAAATCCCTTCAGTACTTTCCGAGAAATAACGGTAACAAACTTTAACTATCAAAATCCAAGATGGCTGCCTGGTGGCCATTTTGTTGATCGATTGGTCCCAAAATGCAATATGCACAACTAGGCCCCTAGGGGAACCTACATGTAAAATTTGAGAGAGATCCCTTCAGTACTTTCTGAGAAATGGCGGTAACAAACTTCATTGTCAAAATCCAAGATGGCTTCCTGTCGGCCATCTTGTTAACCAATCGGTACCAAAATGCAATATGCACAACTAGACACCTAGGGGAACCTACATGTAAAATTTGAGAGAGATCCCTTCTGTACTTTCTGAGAAATAGCGGTAACAAACTTTAACTATCAAAATCCAAGATGGCTGCCTGGCGGCCATTTTGTTGATCGATTGGTCCCAAAATGCAATATGCATGTAAAATTTGAGAAAGATTCCTTCAGTGCTTTCTGAGAAATAGCGGTAACAAGAATTGTTAACGGACAGAAGGACGGACGGACGGACGGACCACGGACGAAAGGCGATTTGAATAGCCCACCATCTGATGATGGTGGGCTAAAAATATGCAGTACCTGTATGATAAAAATGAAATGTAACCAAGTGATGAGAAGGACAAAAATGTAAATCATTAAATGAACATATATAATCATGAATCCCTCTTCCCCATTATTTCTATGCCAATCAGTCACCTGACAAATTTAGCAGAGATTATAGAATATAAAAGTTACCTACCGGTAATTAGACGCATGTGTCCATCTATATGCCACAGGCTGTTTGGTACAGGCACCTTGTAGACACGTCTCACTATGGCACGACTCCATCTCTGAGCTGCTGCCTCAGGATCAATCCTATTCAGAGTACTACGGACTCTATGCCTCTGTAGTTGAAGTCCTTGACTTCTAAGGTAACCACTCATCATCTGAAATCAGTATTCAAATTTAATGGTAACCATTTTTGTATGTGGTTTTTTTTTTCGTTAAACAAACAAAACCACTACCAGTACTAAACAAGAAATCAAGATGAAAGTTTCTAAAAACAAATATTGTGTCTAAATGAAATAACAAAATTGACACGTACATTTCAACTTAGATGGGACTGTTGCAATTGGCATTGAATTTTAAACCAATTGCAATTCAACAGTTGCAATTGTTTCCCTGTGTATTTTGGGAATATTTCATTGCAAGTTTGTCAAATTTGGAGAGAAGTTATTTTCAAAAACCTTTATAGGTTATTTATTAAATCATCAACTGTGTAAATTGAAATGCAATAACTTAACCAATCCACAATTACCCCTTGTTGTCGACTATAGTCAACAGAATTTTACCCTCCCCACTCTCACAGTGTCAAATTTAGTCGACACTTGATAACCATATTGACGTTCTTTTGTCACAATAAATTTCCAATTAAATTCAAATTCAATCAGTGATTTTAAGTTAGTAATTAACTTTCCAAATGATCAATGAAATATTTAATTGGACCATGTATATTGTTTTTATGGCAGAGAAACAAGGTAAATAAAATACGGATGTTATCATCATGAACAAAATGGCGGTCTGTTGCACATTTGCTCCACATTGCAATATCAAAATAAAATCTTGATGTCAGTGTTTTTCCTGGGTATTTTGGGAAATTGCCACCTGGTGAAAATTGGGAAATTTTGTGCGATAAAAGTTTACATTTGTTACAGTTATTGCACGGAAACGAAGTGTTACAGACAGACGGACAAACCCAAATTAATATTTGAAATGAAAAATTTGAACAGTGTTTATGGAAATCTTGGAAAAGGTAGAATAGACAATTATGCTTTTCTAAGAATCAAGTGTAAGAATGGTTACTAAAATACGACGTTCAGGCTTGGGATTTTCTGAATTTTTTTAGTTTTATCGCACAAAATACGCGTCAAATCACTGATTTGGGAAATTTAGACATAGATTTGGGAAAAAATTACAAAAAAATACAATTGGGAATGGGGCCTTAAATTATTTTGGCCCCATATATATAGGCAGGAAAAACACTGGATGTACAAGCAGGTTATAAATAATTCATAAATAAAATAGTTGCATTAACTTGGTATGCTTGAACTAAATGAATTAGCATACAACAACTGGCCATTTTGTTCCGACATTTTCTCAAAAACTTTCAGGTATGAGATAATAAACTACTTTTGATACATATGGAATATTAATTGGGAAAGAATACAAGACAGGGAAAGAGTTTAAAAATATATAGTAAGAACTCACAAGTACAAGTATAGAAGTATAGAAATATAGAAGTGAATGCTTATCAAGAGTCATGATCAGGTCCTGGATCCGTTATCGGTTGGAAATTTTCTGTAATATTAGGATTTTTCACAGTATTTGCCTTTTGGAGTGGAGTTGATATTCAACCCCAGCTTTACATATAAAGGTAGGGAAAACATGGAGACGTACCCATAATATTATATATAACATTTTACCTCATTTCCTGCATTTGGATGTGTCTGATGAAGGTCTTCAACAGCAGCATCTAGATCACTGTCACTGATAGCTGTATATTTGACGCTCCGTACAGACAGATTTTCAGATTTCAGAGTCTTGTAGACTAGGGATGGACTGCATTTTAGTTGAGATGCAACTGCTCGAGCTGTGAAGCCTTTCTTCAACTTATCAGGTCAACGGTGATGCCAAAAGCAGGACAGCCTTTTCCTTTAGGAGACTCATTATGTATGGATCCTTATAATACAAAAGAGAAAAAAAAGATAATAATAAATAACAAATACTGAATTTACTGTAATTAGCGTTCAGGGGACTTAAAAAATTGTAACAAATAAGCTGATAACGAGAATTAAAAAATGGCTGCCTACATGGAGGTGCAAGACTTTTACCAGGGGACACGATTTCAAAGTCCAAGGGGTTGGAATCTATATGCTCACACATCTGTTACGGTTAGTAGAGCTTTTTTTTTTTTTTTTTTTTTTTTTTTTTTTTTTAAGGTTTCAAAATCGATTTTATTCCCCAGCAAATTTGAGGGATGCCAGGGTTGGGACCCTGGGTTCATCCCTCTTACAACATATAGCCTCTCACAGGAGGTCTCTTTCACTCCTTTTACTCGATCGCTTTCATTCATCACATTTGATTTGCTCCATTCATTCTCCAAACTCATTCATACAAATACAATTATACAGTAGATATATAACTTTAAATTAAGTGAAAGGGTTTCTCTTGTATTCATACATGTAATCATTTATATCATTTATGTTATGTCACCTATTTGTTAATTATGACATCATATTTTTTTAAATTCTTGTGGCATAAAGTTGAGCACAAATATATATCTACAAATTTAAAATAAGTGAGAGATTTCTCTGTTATTCATACATGTAATCATTTATATATATGCTATGTCACATATTCCTTGATTTTGATATCACAATTGTTAAAATTTTAGTGACATAGAACTGAGCACTGAAAAAGAATCAGACAAGTTTGTAACATTTGTAGATAGGATCAATTGATACAACTGCTTACATGTATGTGTACAAGAGACGCTAGGTACAGTATCAATCATCAATTGGGAACCTCAAAAAATACATATATGTATGGCACACTTACATTATGAACTACATGACTTTAGACATTACGAAAAACAAACAAAAAGCAAACAAAAACAAACACTACATATATATCCATAGCACTCGACATATGTGCAACTAAAACAATTGTTCCATTTCTCATTTTCCTATACCAGCACACATATATTACATGTATTTATACATATACTTGTTCGCACTGTTGTGCCCTAATACAGACTTAACACATACATGTATAAATTTTTCACAATAGCAGTAACTCATTATTTATCTTCAGCAGCAACATGACCCATAAAAGTCCATTGTGTTTCCACAAGGGTCAGTTGAAACTGGTTAATAAAAATTAAGAAGTAAAACAATTCTGCATATGCAATCTTGGGAAATTAAATTAACTCATATACATATATTCACACATACCATATATACATACATGCATTGTATATGTGTAATTTTAATAAAAGCCAATGAATTAATCCTTATAAGATTTCATACATAAGAAGGTTCATATATATCATAAGCACATTTTCTTTAGATATTAGATATTTATATATTTATATTTATTTAGATATTTTTTTACAATTTGTTGGCTAGGGTAGTATGAGATATTGACCTTCTTGAAGAGCTAATTTTGTTGTAATCATAATTGGTACATAGATAGTTCCACATATGTCACATGTATAGGAGACAACAAAACAACAACAAAATAACACAAACATAAACAACACCTTTTTAGCACAAGAAAAATATCTAGTTGCCCATAAATATAAAAAAAAAAACAAATGTTTGTTTTTCAGATATTTTTTATTTAAAAAAAAAAATAAAAAAAAAAAAATAATAATAAAGTAGTTAAATAGTTAAGGGGAACCATTTTTGGTTAAATTCATTAACAGAGTTATTTTCAGTGGCCACTATTTTTTTAATTTGTTTTTATTTTACAAAACTGTTTCTTACAGCTCTCAAAATTTGGTTGGGTCTTCCTGAAGCGACAGTTATAAATATGGTATTTGATTATTAATATCAAATGATTAATAACAGGTGGTCCGTTTTCACAAATAAATAGTATATCTCTTATTCCCAAATCTTCACCTACCGTATGAATGTTGTTTTGGCTTATATTATTTAACCAACTTTTGAATTCTTTCCATATTTTGTCTACTTTGCCACAATAAAACAGTAAGTGTTCAATAGTCTCCGGAGAGTTCTTACAGAAGGTACATAAATCATTATCAATTACATTAATTTGGTGTAAAAAAGTATTTGTAGTTAGAATTCTATGGAGAATTTTATATTGTAGATTTTGAATTCTTGTATCCATAGTCATATTAAAACCGATTGGCCAACAAGATGGCCGCCAGGCAGCCATCTTGGATTTTGATAGTTAAAGTTTGTTACCACTATTTCTCAGAAAGCTATGAAGGGATATGTCTCAAATTTCATGTGCAGGTTCCTCTAGAGGTCTTGTTGTGCATAAAGCATTTTCGGACTGATCGGTGAACAAGATGGCCGACAGGCCGCCATCTTGGATTTTGATAGTTGAAATTTGTTACCGCTATTTCTTAGAAAGTACTGAAAGGATCTTTCTCAAATTTCATATGTATGTTGCCCTAGGGCCACAGTTGTGCATATTGCATTTTTGGACCGATCAGAAAACAAGATGGCCACCAGGCCGCCATCTTGGATTTTGACAATTGAAGTTTGTTACCGCTATTTCTCAGAAAGTTATGAAGGGATCTGTCTCAAATTTCGTGTGCAGGTTCCCCTAGGTCATTAGTTGTGCATATTGCATTTTGGGACCGATCGGCCAACAAGATGGCCGCCAGGCAGCCATCTTGGATTTTGATAGTTAAAGTTTGTTACCGCTATTTCTCAGAAAGTAATGAAGGGATATGTCTCAAATTTCATGTGCAGGTTCCTCTAGAGGTCTTGTTGTGCATAAAGCATTTTCGGACTGATCGGTGAACAAGATGGCCGACAGGCTGCCATCTTGGATTTTGATAGTTGAAATTTGTTACCGCTATTTCTTAGAAAGTACTGAAAGGATCTTTCTCAAATTTCATATGTAGGTTGCCCTAGGGCCCTAGTTGTGCATATTGCATTTTTGGACCGATCAGACAACAAGATGGCCACCAGGCCGCCATCTTGGATTTTGACAATTGAAGTTTGTTACCGCTATTTCTCAGAAAGTTATGAAGGGATCTGTCTCAAATTTTGTGTGCAGGTTCCCCTAGGTCATTAGTTGTGCATATTGCATTTTGGGACCGATTGGCCAACAAGATGGCCGCCAGGCAGCCATCTTGGATTTTGATAGTTAAAGTTTGTTACCACTATTTCTCAGAAAGCTATGAAGGGATATGTCTCAAATTTCATGTGCAGGTTCCTCTAGAGGTCTTGTTGTGCATAAAGCATTTTCGGACTGATCGGTGAACAAGATGGCGAACAGGCTGCCATCTTGGATTTTGATAGTTGAAATTTGTTACTGCTATTTCTTAGAAAGTACTGAAAGGATCTTTCTCAAATTTCATATATATGTTGCCCTAGGGCCCTAGTTGTGCATATTGCATTTTTGGACCGATCAGACAATAAGATGGCCACCAGGCCGCCATCTTGGATTTTGACAATTGAAGTTTGTTACCGCTATTTCTCAGAAAGTTATGAAGGGATCTGTCTCAAATTTCGTGTGCAGGTTCCCCTAGGTCATTAGTTGTGCATATTGCATTTTGGGACCGATCGGCCAACAAGATGGCCGCCAGGCAGCCATCTTGGATTTTGATAGTTAAAGTTTGTTACCACTATTTCTCAGAAAGTAATGAAGGGATATGTCTCAAATTTCATGTGCATGTTCCTCTGAAGTTTGTTAATCTGTCTCAAATTTCGTGTGCAGGTTCCCCTAGGTCATTAGTTGTGCATATTGCATTTTGGGACCGATCGGCCAACAAGATGGCCGCCAGGCAGCCATCTTGGATTTTGATAGTTGAAATTTGTTACCGCTATTTCTTAGAAAGTACTGAAAGGATCTGTCTCAAATTGTATTTGTAGGTTCCTCTAGGTCCCTAGTTGTGCATATTGCATTTTGGGACTGATCGGTGAACAAGATGGCCGACAGGCAGCCATCTTGGATTTTGATAATTGAAGTTTTATTACAACTATTTCTCAGAAAGTACTGAAATAATCTGTCTCAAATTTCATGTGCAGGTTCCCCTAGGTCCCTAGTTGTGCATATTGCATTCTCAGACCATTCGGTGGATGGGAAAAAATAGCCGATAGGCCGACATCTTGGAATTTGATAATTGAAGTTTGTTACTGCTATTTCTCTGAAAGTACTGAAACGATCCAAATTTCAAATTTAGGTTCCCCTAGGATTTTAGTTGTGCATATATATTGCATTTTGGGACCAATTGCTGAACAAGATGGCCAACAGGTAGCCATCTTGGATTTTGATAATTGAAGTTTGTTACTGCCATATATCTTAGTAAGTAATGAAAGGATCTTTCTCAAATTTTATATGAAGTTTGTAGTAAAAGCTTGAAAAGCAGAGAAAAGATCCATCTTTCCATTGTCAGATGTAGATCATTCTTTGGTGGGCGACAAGATCCCTCTGGGATCTCTTGTCTTATGTAATGTTTTCAAAGTGGAGATTGGTGGAAAAGAAATAAATTATTGTAGATTTATTGAATCAGGATATTATACTAATTTCATGGCCCAAGTAGGTAAGGACTGCCTGATGGAAGTTTTAAATACATCAGCAAAATCCTTATTTCTGCACCAGGTTGTAACTGAATCAGATATTCTAAAGTTAATCCAAAAGAGGAAGAGCAATAGGGAAAATAAAGGGGAAAAAAGGTAGAGCAAACAAAAATTACAAAAACAATATAAAAAAATTAAAGCAGATACTGGCAAATTTAGTAAGCCTGGCTCAGAACTGTAATGTCAATTTTAGCTATCATATTCTACATTGTGTTGGCAAAGGCTTTCATGATGAAGTTGAGCCTAAATGCAATCTCAGATGGCTGGTTTTTACATTCTGACCTGAATGATGTATCAAGATCTATTTGGCAAAGAAAGTTATTGTCATTTCCATTAGATAAATTAGTTTAACATCAAAATCCCCAGCCTTTTTTTTCTTAAGAAAATGTTTCTCCCAGTGCAGCTTTACTAGCACAATCAAATTCTCTAAATCATTTATCTAACTGTCATCTACTATCGGATGGCAAAACAAGATTTGAAGAAAGATTTCCAACCTCCAAATCCCCACCAAAATCTTTTTGAAACAAAATCATTTGGCAATTCATGAAAAGTGAGATCGGACAGGTACTGAAAGTGTTTAAAACATGTAAAACTTCTATTGATGAACATAAAAGTTTTTCCACAAACACGATTTATGAGATTGTTCCTCCTGGTCAAAAAGGAAGTGTGTTGCTACAGCTGAAGCTATTAATGGACAGTTACAGAATGCTCCTTTTCAAAATCTGGCAAATCTATGTGGTACATTGTATTTTTTATTCCTTTATACACAATTTGGTTCAAACCAGGAAATCTTGTTTTTCATACACATTTAAAAATGTGGAAATTTAGAAATTACAATGTATCTTATGACTCTCTAGATATTTCTACGGGTATTAAATGTATGCATTGTCATTTTCTGAAAGACTATCTTATTCCAGTCTTAGACAATCACACTGACAAAGATTTCAACTCAACTCAGTACTAAAGTCATGGAAGGTTTAGGTTTCTGTGGAAAAACATTTGTAAAACTGACTTGTGAATTCAGCTAAAACTATAACTTACACTTGCTTGGGTCTTATGAAATCAGCTAAATCTACTTTTTCACTTGCTTGGGTCTTTGTCAGCTAAAAATCAGTTTTAAAACTATAACTTTGACTTGCTTGGGTCTTGTGAATTCAGCTAATACTTTTTAAACTTTGACTTGCTTGGGTCTTGTGAAATCAGCTAGAACCATAACTTTGACTTGCTTGGGTCTTGTGAATTCAGCTAAAACTATAACTTTCCCTTGCTTGGGGCTCATGAACTCAGCTAAATCTACTTTTTTTCACTTGCTTGGGTCTTGTGAAATTAGCTTAATCTTTAACTTGCACTTGCTTGGGTCTTTTGTAATCGGCTAAATCTACATTTTGATCTTGTTTTTATATAGTCTTGTAAAGGCAATAAATTAAATATTTTTTCAGCTAAATACACATGTATATGTTTTTCACTTGCTTGGATTTGTAAAATCAGCTAAATCTACATATTACACTTGCTTTTATATTGTCTTGTAAAATCTTGCTTGGCTGTGGTACTCACTTTAGTCTTAAATTTCTTACTTATAGTTTTCTAGCAATATTTCTAATACCAATGTTAGAATGTATGTTAGTTAAAGTATTAGATTAACACATTGTGCTTGATATTGCTTGTCTCTAAAAGTAAAACTGTACCATTATATACATACTGTCATTTGTAATACGTGTATAACATTTGTGTATTCGTATTAGTCATGTGAAAATTTTTCATAATTTATCAACAAGATTGGTTTCAATCTTGATTTTCAAGATACCTTTAAAACATTGTACACCCTCACCATAAGATGATGGCTTTATATCTTAGAGGGATATTTTAATATGTAATATGGTTTTTATTTATAATTCATTTTTTTTAGTGCAGAAGGACATGTGAATTTATGTTGTGGTGCAATACCCATTAACATTAAGTCAAGCATCAACTTTTTCATTCAAACATGCTTCTGTTAAATAACATGTCCAGAGACACATTGCCTCTTGAGAGGAAGAGCTACATGTGTTCCAATTTTACTCAAATCAATGACCTTGACATTCTTTCCAGGTCACAGCCATTATTTGGCCTAAGATTTGATAAGAGGCAAAATAGCCATCATTTTGATATTGTCTAGTGGTAACCACAGTTACCAACCTTTGATAGTGTCTAGAGGTAACATAGGTTGTTTTTGTTTTTGTTTTGCCATCTTTAATTAATGATTGTGTGGTTGAGATGTCGTCATACAAATCCTGGCCAATTTTTCACTGATCTTTGATCTCAGTTTTTGATGGTAAGTTACAATTAGAATAATAATAATTAGTACTATTATATGATAATATCAGTCATACTTGACATTTCACATTAACTTTTAACATTTCATTAGTGGTGATAAGCATGTTTAATGCCAGTTAGTAAGCATTTAAACTGGTTAGACTATAGATCATTTGAACTACTTGTAAGTATTTTAAATTTGAACTGTGCCACTTTTTTAGCCCACCATCATCAGATGGTGGGCTATTCAAATCGCCTTTCGTCCGTGGTCCGTCCGTCCGTCCTTCCGTCCGTCCGTCCGTCTGTTAACAATTCTTGTTACCGCTATTTCTCAGAAAGTACTGAAGGGATCTTTCTCAAATTTCATATGTAGGTTCCCCTAGCACCCTAGTTGTGCATATTGCATTTTGCGACCGATCGGTCAACAAGATGGCCGACAGGCGGCCATCTTGGATTTTGATAGTTAAAGTTTGTTACCGCTATTTCTCAAAAAGTGCTGAAGGGATCTTTCTCAAATTTCATATGTAGGTTTCCCTAGGACCCTAGTTGTGCATATTGCATTTCGGGACCAATCGGTCAACAAGATGGCCGACAGGCGGCCATCTTGGATTTTGATAGTTAAAGGTTGTTACCGCTATTTCTCAAAAAGTGCTGAAGGGATCTTTCTCAAATTTCATATACAGGTTCCCCCAGGACCCTAGTTGTGCATATTGCATTTTGGGACCGATCAGTCAACAAGATGGCCGACAGGCGGCCATCTTGGATTTTGATAGTTAAAAATTTGTTACCGCTATTTCTCAAAAAGAACTGAAGGGATCTTTCTCAAATTTCATATGTAGGTTCACCTAGGACCCTAGTTGTGCATATTGCATTTTGGGACCGATCAGTCAACAAGATGGCCGACAGGCGGCCATCTTGGATTTTGATAGTTTAAGTTTGTTACCGCTATTTCTCAAAAAGTACTGAAGAGATCTTTCTCAAATTTCATATATAGGTTCCCTAGGGCCCTAGTTGTGTATGTTGCATTTTGGGACCGATCGGTGAACAAAATGGCCGACAGGCGGCCATCTTGGATTTTGATAGTTTAAGTTTGTTACCGCTATTTCTCAAAAAGTACTGAAGGGATCTTTCTCAAATTTCATATGTAGGTTCCCCTAGAACCCTAGTTGTGCATATTGCATTTTGGGACCGATCGGTGAACAAGATGACCGACCGACGGCCATCTTGGATTTTGATAGTTAAAGTTTGTTATCGCTATTTCTCAGAAAGTACTGAAGGGATCTTTCTCAAATTCCAAGCATAGTTTCCCCTTGTACCCTAGTTGTGCATAGTACCTTTAAGGACTGCTCCATAATGCTTTTTGGGACTGATCGGTAAAAAAGATGGCCAACCGGCCGCCATCTTAGATTTCATTGTTGAAGTTTGTTACCACTTTTTCTTAGAAAGTACTATAGCGATCTGTCTCAAATTTTATATGTAGTGTGTTTGAAAAAGTTTGAAAAGCAGGGAAAAGACCCTCTTTCCATTGTCAGACATAGATCATTCTTTGGTGGGCGCCAAGATCCGTCTGGGATCTCTTGTTAAAGGGTATGATAAACGGCAAGTGTATGATACAATGTATTACCATTTCATTGCATGAGTGTACTGTAATTGATTCTCATCACATATTTGTTCTCCATATATATGCATTACCTGTACAAATAGGTAGTTTTTAGGTCATCTGACCCGAAGGGTCAGGATGACCTATAGTCGTCATGTTTCGTCCGTCGTCGTCCGCCGTCCGCCGTCCGCTGTGCGCCGTCCGCCGTGCGCCGTGCGTTAACTTTTCACATTTTGAACTTCTTCTCAAGTTTCTACCGGCGCGATTTAGCTGAAACTTGCATGAAATGATCCTGACATGGTCCCGACAAAGTGTTGTTATTTTTCGGGTCAATCCCAAATCCAAGATGGCCGCCACAGCTGCCATACTGAAAAACACATTTTGAACTTCTTCTCAAGTTCTACCGGTGCGATTTAGCAGAAACTTGCATGAAATGATCCTGACATGGTCCCGACAAAGTGTTGTTATTTTTCGGGTCAATCCCAAATCCAAGATGGCCGCCACAGCTGCCATATTGAAAACACATTTTGAACTTCTTCTCAAGTTCTACTGGTGTGATTTGGCTGAAACTTGCATGAAATGATCCTGACATGGTCCCGACAAAGTGTTGTTATTTTTAGGGTCGATCCGAAATCCAAGATGGCCGCCACAGCTGCCATATTGAAAACACATTTTGAACCTTTTCTGAAGTTCTACCGGTGCGATTTAGCTGAAACTTACATGAAATGATCCTGGCATGGTCCAAAAAAAATGTGTTGTTATTTTTCGGTTCGATCCTAAATCCAAGATGGCCGCCACAGCCGCCATATTGAAAACACATTTTGAACTTCTTCTCAAGTTCTACTGGTGCGATTTGGCTGAAACTTGCATGAAAACAATCCTGACATGGTTCTGACAAAGTGTTGTTATTTTTCTGGTTGATACGAAATCCAAGATGGCCGCCACGGCTGCCATATTGAAAACACATTTCAATCTTTTTCTTAAGTTCTACTGGTGCGATTTAGCTGAAACTTGCATGAAAATGATCCTGACATGGTACCGACTTAATGTTGTTATTTTTCGGGTCAATCCGAAATCCAAGATGGCCGCCACAGCCACCATCTTGAAATCACATTTTGATCTTCTTCTCAAGTTCTTACAGTGCGGTTTAGTTGAAACTTGAATGAAATGATCCTGACATGGTCTCGATTAAGTTGATATCTCACCAAATGGCACGAAATAATAGGATTTGTATATTCAAAAACCAGTGGCACTGGATGAATCCAGAAATTAAATCAACCCACAAATCTCTTGAGTTCTCATGTTTAAATGAAAAGGTTTATTGCCATAATACCTGGGGGTTTTAGTATGATAAACAATTATCAGATCAAATTATGCAGTAGATGTTTTGCCTACAGATTTTATTTACATTAAAACTGTTGCTTGTTGGACCAGTTCATGTAAGTATATAATGCAAATAAATGTTTGTTTAACCCAAAAGAGGAGTTTGTTTTCACGCTCATATTTAAGTTGTAGATTGCATGAGGATTCAAATTTGTTAAATGATTGGGTTTATATCCCACTAATCTGAGGTGGCCCGTTCCCATATTATTCTCCTAATGGTGAGTCTGTTACAAACTTCTTAATACTTGAGAGTTGAAATTGTGTATATTTTCTTTTTAAACAACAACAACAAAATTTTTCTTTCTGCAACATTTTTTTATGTTCTTAAAAATGTTCTGCAATATCATAATTTCTCTATGATCTTCCTATATTGCCAGTATTAACATCAGAACCCTCCGGATTATACTTCAACATCTGTAAATAGACCAACTTGATGATGTTGCTTAATTTAATGTATTTTGAAATAGTATAGAAAAGAAAATAAACAATTAAACTTCGTTCTTTTTATGCTGTATAATGATTCATATTATCCAGTGATTAGTCCGCTAAACCTGCCTATATTATTAGGCTTTTTTATTTATTTATTTTTTTTTTTTTTTAAGCAAAAAAAAAAAAAAATTAAAAAAGCCTAATGATATAGGCAGGTTTAGCGGACTATCCAGTGATATCCTTGGAGAAAATATTAAGAAATCCTGGATTGCGTACAAGGCAATGATAATGTTTAATAATTATTGAATATTTTTCTTTGGCATGAATAAAATATTTCATTTAAACAGTTTATTCAGTGGTGAAAATAAAGCGCTAGAAATATATATATATATATAAAAAGAAAAAGAAGGAAAAAAAAACCAAAAAAAATTACGCCGGCGGTGTGATTCGAACTCGGAGATATTTTATCGGAGTACAAGAACGATAACTCTGTGCATCAACAGGAAGTTATCGAAGAATTGCATTCTGGGATTCGACAAGGTAACGTGGTGGTTGTTTTGTAAAAAGTGCTGGCAATGTTGAACTTTTTCTTGCGTTTTGTTGGTGTAAATGGCGTTTTTAACATTGTTTGTACATCACATATAACATGTTTTAACGTGAACCGATTTACATATGGTTTTGGTGATTAAAAAATCGTCAGCATCGTAAAGACATCGGCTCCTCAGCACATGATCCAGTAATATTTGACATAGATGCTGGGAGTTTACACTGAATTTGCGATGTTTTATGTAATTTTATTTTGGGCGAGTACATTTCGTTATGAATGAGTAAACATGATCTGTTTTCTAGCTGAATTTTTCTTTTCGGATTTGATTTTATGTAGGCCTACTAGGCGTCTACACTCGTTTGTCCCAACGCTAATCATAATGTTATTTGTACCTGGTAACAGTTTTGGGACACTCCCGTATATGCAGGATAGTCCTGCATTTGAGTAACAGTCCTGTATTTGAAGGATAATTTTGTTACGCAAATGCAAGTTTCTGTAAAAATGAAAACTGATAAAGTTGTTTTTAAACATTGCTATAAAAAAGGGCGTCATTATTTTTACATGGCATCATCACACTAATACAACTACTTACACATCATTTACTCCAAATGGGAAAAAATTTCATTATCTAAAATGTTTGTAAAATAAAATCATCTCTATTGCTTACTTATGGGGCTAAAAAATAGAACACAGGTTACTGGTAAAAGGTCAATCAACCATGTCACTGTATTTGCACTAAATTTCCCTTGATGGTTAGAACACTGTAGTCTATGGAAGAGCACCTCAATTGTCCACTTTATGAATTATTAGAATCATAAGCTTTGCTGAATATTACTGGCATTGAGTTCATAACAAGAAAAACAATATTGAACACAAATAACTTCTACTTTCACTTTCCTCTTCTGCAAAAATACGTGACTCCAGCTACAAAATAATATATCTCAACGTCATTCTCCGTATATATGTTACTTAATAATTATAATTTTACATGTTTATAAACATTATCAAAATTATATTGACCTTAACCATCACTCAAGATGTCTTCTGTGCAGCTTTTACTCAAATAGGGATAAGATATTCCTTCTTTAAACTCTTATCACCCTCGGGTGGATGAAAATGGCATTAAGGAATAAAAATTGAAAATAATTTCAACTGCTAAGAATGTTAGACCTAACGGTTATTAATGGGCCACTAACCTTCCGAAATGGCTTTCAATTTTTAGCTCACCTGGTCCAAAGGACCAAGGTGAGCTTTAGCTGCGATGACGTAGCTCTGAACGACGGATGGAAGATTTCTGACAGATGGTCGTCGTCAGAGCTACGATTCCGTCCCATTGACCGTAGTGTTGCAAAACATCCAGCGGTGAAAATGTTGCATTTCACGTGTGTCATGTAATTTTGTAATTAAATTCAACAATATCAAACATTTTAAATATAAAATGATTATTTATTTACCTACCTCCATGTCTAAATTATGTTTTTAAAACACTTTTGAATGGCTCACATCTCCGACACGGCTCACTTGGCCGCCATGATGCTTCTCGTTAGAAAGTTCTCGCGCTCCAAATATGGCAACTAGTACCATATATGGAATGACCTACAAATTTTCACTACGAAAGAAATAAATGTTACAAAGTTTTTAACATGAACTTTAAAAATTCTTTTACGCTAAATTCTAAATAATACTTACATTTATCAGTTCCACCATGTTTATTCTTAGTTTATTGGCTTTTTAAAACTTTTAAACATATTTTACCTGTTAAGCGTTTCATTTCGTCACGGTTTCCGGTTAATCAAACATGGCGGCGTATTTGAACAGAATTATACATGTGCTGTGTTTGCCTTGAATTTTACCACTAATAGTTGATGAAACATTATAATCGAAAGGTTTGTGAATTGAATATTGATCATAGTTGTCAGAACAATACAGTTACATAAGGATATTACCCGAAAAATATATTTTTATCAGTCTCAAGTGTGCGCGTGTGGATCACAGCGGGGCTTGCAACACTAGTGGCAATGGGGTGGAATTCATACGCTGCCGGGAACCGGAGTGGAGGCAGGGTATGATTATTCGTTCTAGGTGAGCTTATGCCATACCGTGGCGTCCGTACGTCAACAATCGACTTCTTCTCCATAACCGCTGGTCGGATTTCAACAAAATTTGACTGGTAGCATCCTTATGGGCTACTAACTGAAAATTGTACAAATGATGGGGGCTGACCCCTCAGGGGCCTGAGGGGCGGGGCCAAAAGGAGTCAATTTGGCTATTTCTATTTAAACGACTTCTTCTCTGAAACTAAGCATGGGAGAGCACCCAAAATGCAATGGTAGCATCCTTATAGGCTGGGGATTCAAAATTGTACAAATGATGGGGCTGACCCCCTGGGAGCCTGAGGGGTGGGGTCAAAAGGGGTCAATTTGGCTATTTCCATTTAAACGACTTCTTCTCTGAAACTAAGCATGGGATAGCACCCAAAATGCAATGGTAGCATCCTTATAGGGTGGGGATTCAAAATTGTACAAATGATGGGGCTGACCCCCTGGGGCCTGAGGGGCGGGGGTCAAAAGGGGTCAATTTGGCTATTTCCATATAAACGACTTGTTCTCTGACATTAAGCATGGAATAGCATCCATAATGCAATGGTAGCATCTTTATAGGGTGGGGATTCCAAATTGTACAAATGATGTGGCTGAACCCCCGGGGGCCTGAGGGGCGGGGTCAAAAGTGGTCAATTTGGCTTTTCCATATGAACGACTTCTTCTCTGAAACTAAGCATGGGATAGCACCCAAAATGCAATGGTAGCATCCTTATAGGCTGGGGATTCAAAATTGTTCAAATGATGGGGCTGACCCCCTAGGGGCCTGAGGGGCGAGGTCAAAAGGGGTCAATTTGGATATTTCCATATAAATGACTTCTTCTCCGCAACTAAGCATGGGATATATATATATAGCACCCATAATGCAATGGTAGCATCCTTATAGGGTGAGGATTCAAAATTGTTCAAATGATAGGGCTGAAGTGGTCAATATGACTATTTCCGTATAAAAGACTTCTTCTCTGTAACTAAACATGGGCTTACGCTCATAATGCAATGGTAGCATCCTTATAAGGTGGGGATTCAAAATTGTGCAAATGATGGGGCTGATCCCCCGGGGGGCCTGAGGGGTGGGGTCAAAAGGGGTCAATTTGGCTACTATTTTCATATAAATAACTTCCTCTCTGAGCCTTTGTATTGGATAGCATATTTGTATGGTATCTATAGCATTATTATATGGTTGTGTTTCAAAATTAAAAAAAATTTGGAGTCCATTTTACTAATTTTTCTAATTGTTAGAGTCTTTGTGATAATTACAAAAAAAAAAAAACCAAAAAAAAAACCAGGTGAGCGATACAGGCCCTCTGGGCCTCTTGTTAAATTGGGAATTTAAAAACAAGATTGATTATTTTATAGAGTCACAGAAGCTATTAATCAACCGTTACACTTACCATCACCTTCTTGACACTTTAATCATTTTCATAACGGGTGTCGTTTCTCGCCATCCGTCCTAATAACCACACGTCGGCCGATTATCACTGCGCGACATGGCAAAACAGCAAAATGATTCTTCACTGTTAACATAGTTTACACAGGGAATCTAGCATTTTGTTCGTGTTTTAACATCCTCTTAGGCCATTCATAATTGATATACATTTTTAGCCCACCATCATCAGATGGTGGGGTATTCAAATGGCTTTTTGTCCGTTGTCCGTGGTCTGTCCTTCCGTCCATCCGTGAACAATTCTTATCACTATTTCTCAGAAAGTATTAAAGGGATCTTTTTTAAATTTCAGATGTAGGTTCACCTATGGCTCTACCTAGGGCCCTAGTTGTGCATATTGCATTTTGGGACCGATCGGTCAACAAGATGGCCGCCAGGCAGCCATCTTGGATTTTGATAGTTAAAGTTTGTTATTGCTATTTCTCAAGGACTACCGAAAGGATCTGTCTCAAATTTCATATGTAGGTTCCCCTAGGGTCCTAGTTGTGCATATCACATTTTGGGACCAATTGGTCAACAAGGTGGCCACCAGGCAGCCATCTTGGATTTTGATAGTTAAAGTTTGTTATCGCTATTTCTCATTAAGTACTGAAGGGATCATTCTCAAATTGCACATGTAGGTTCCCCTAGGGCCCTTGTTGTGCATATTGGGATTTGAGACTGATTGATAAACAAGATGGCCGTAGGGCAGCCATCTTGGGTTTTGTAGTATGTTTGAAAAGTTTGAAAGTAAAGAAAAGATCCATCTTTCCATTGTCAGACATAGATCATTTTTTAGTTGGCGCCAAGATCCCTCTGGGATCTCTTGTCTTATATTAATATTGTTTCAAGAAACTTATACTTTCTGTTTTGCAATGGTAGTTTAATATTAAGTTTTACCTTCACAGATTTGAGCTTGAAACTAAGCACAGGCACATATACGTGTGAATTACAAGTCACTTGTAAAAATAATGAACAAGATGGTCGCCAGGCAGCCATCTTGGATTTTGATAGTTGAAGTCTGTTATCGCTATTTATCAGAATGCACTGATAGGATCTCTCTCAAATCATATGTAGGTTGCACTAGGGCCCTAGTTATGTATATTGTGTACATATTTTGGGACCGATCGGTCAAAAAGATGGCCGCCATGCAGCCATCTTGGATTTTGATAGTTAAAGTTTGTTATCGCTATTTCTCAGAATGCACTGATAGGATCTCTCTCAAATTTCATATGTAGGTTGCACAAGGGCCCTAGTTTATGTATATTGCATTTTAGGATCGATCACTGAACATGATGGCCGCTCCATCTTGGATTTTGATAGTTAAAGTCTGTTACCACTATTTATCAGAAAGATGCTAAAGGGATCTGTCTCCAAATACCATAAGTAGGTGGTACCTAGGGCCCTTGCTGTGCACATTGCAATTTTGTTTACTAATCCATCAACAATATGGCCGACCAGCCGCATCTTTTATCACTCTTTGTCAGAAAGTTACTGAAGCGATTCCATACATAGGTTCCCCTTGGGCCATAATAGTTGTGCATAGTAACCTTTTCTGGGACTTGAATCGGTCAACAAGATTGGCCATTACTGTGCCGGCAGTCCTAAAATTTCACCTCTGTTTCTCAGAAAGTTACTGGATGTGATCTGTCTTAAAATCTCATATATAGTTATTGTTTGTAAAAAAAAGTTTTAAAAGCAGGGAAAAGATCCCTTCATTCCATTGTCAGACATAGGCCTTTCTTAGGGTGGGCGTCATGATCCCCTCATGGGAACCTCTTGCTGAAGTGAACAGTCAACAAAATGGCCGACAGGCAGCCATCTTGGATTTTGATAATTGGCGTTTGAAAAGCAGACAATTAATATCCCTCTTTTCAGTGTCATATCATTCTTTGGTGGGTACCAAGATCCTCTGGAATCTTCTGTTACATTTAATTTTTTTTCGGGGAAAAACAGGTGTTTGGGTTTTGAAAACATTCAACAATAACATTTTGTGTTTTAGGTCAGTTTCTCACTACACAAGCTACAATAACCAAGATTTAGTCAATGATTGATGTGGTGTAACATACACATAATGGCATTTGAAAAATGTATATATGCACTATACATTATTTGTGAATATTTTGTTTACTATTCAAGTTTTTTTTTTTTTTTGGGGGGGGGGGGTGGCCAAGTGGTTAAGCCCTTCACCTCTTATATGCGGGTTTGAATCCCAAGTGGGGCAGTTTGCCAGGTACTGACCACTGGTCAGTGTTTTTCTCCGGGTACTCCGGTTTTCCCTGTACTATTATTCCTGGCACATCCTTACATGACCCTGGCTGTTAAAAGGACGTTAAACTAATAAAACTAATTCAAGTTTTTAAGAGGGTTTAATGAACTTTAATCGTTTTTGCACTTTGAAAATTTTAGTGCTATTATTTTGATAATAACATTTACATTTGATACTTCTTAGTTCTGTATTCTGTATACAAGAAGACACAACACGAACATACCGCAGTCTCCCAGTACACTCACCTCGCACAACATACACGCAACATACCGCATTACATGGGAGGCCGTCCCTTACATGACCATCAGCTGTTAATAGGACGTTAATAAATCAAACAAACAAAAAAGTATTCTGTATGTGGTATATACCAAATTCATTGACAAAGTGGAACATAGAACAAAGATAATTATGAGTGTTGGCTGTGTTGATTGTATATGCTAGTAATTGCTGATCAGTCATGTTTTGCTTTACTAATGCATTGTATAATCATAATTTCAGATTCTATCTTTTGCAATGCCTCGAGGGAAGTTTTGGCGAAGAGGGCTTGCTGCAAAGAAGGGGAATGGCCACCCCTCTAACAAAGGCTTGACGAGTGTGACGTTGACATGGGTACGCCCCCTGTAAAAAAGGCACTGGTTGACGACATGGGTACGCCCCCCTGTAGAAAAGGCACTGGGTGACGATGGTTTGAGTGTTCATTTCAAAAATGCTTTACGAGTGACATTGACATGGGTACGCCCCCTGTAAAAAAGGGCACTGGTTGACGACATGGGTACGCCCCCTGTAGAAAAGGCACTGGTTTGACATGAAGGTACGCCCCCGAAAAAGGCACTTGAAGTTGATTTGAGCACTGTGTTTGAGCACTGGTTTGAGTAACTGAATTTGAGTATTGATTTGAGTATGATTTGAGCAATGATCGAAACACTGGTTTGAACAAAGATTAAAGCTTTAGTTTTTGAACAATAAATTAAGCAATGCTTTGACAAAATTTTTATGGAAACTGATTTTGAAAACTGAATGCAATGAATCTACCTCTGAATTGAGCAATAATTTTGACAGCAGATTTAAGTACTGGTTTGATCTTAGCAAAGAATACTGAACTACAGACAGAAACCAACATTTTCTCAACAGCCCACCTACTACAGGTAGAAATTACCTGAACCAAACTGTGAAAAAACCCTAAAAATTCTGTTGGAAAAAACTTGAGTACCACAGTTCTGAATAAGAACAGAAAACACAAACCTTTGTATAACATTATGCTAGTCACTGCTAAGTATGAACGCATAAGAAAAAAGATTAATGACAAAGCTATAAAAAAGCAGAAAACAAACTCCAAAGGGAAAAAGAAAAAAATAAAGAAAAAGCCTCTCTACAATATCATGCTGATAACAAATAAATCAAACAGGAAAAAAAGCAAAGTTCCACAAATGTCAGCAGATGCAATTCAACCTGATCGAAATACTGAAAAATGTACCAGGATGGGTAAACAAGCAATGAGAAAAAGAAACATCACAATACAAAGAAAAAATGTCTACAGAGACAAAAAATTGCCATCAAATGTTAGAAAAATAACAACAAAAACCTAGTTGTGGTCACAGAAAGAATGCCCATTGCCCAGAAAAATATTGCATCAGAACATACAGGGAAAACAAAAAGCGCCAGCAACGGAAAATCAAAGGCAAAGATTTGCTCAAGTAAGCAAAAGAAAGGAATACTAAAGTATAGATTGAAGGCACAAACAAATGATGAGCAATTGCAAATTGATCAAAGTTCTGTACAAAACTTGAAGACTGATGATACAAAACTTCCTTCAATCAAACATGAAACAAGGAAGAGAAAACCAAAAGTTGTTGGCGGAAAATTAAAACTTGATCATGAAAATACAACATCACCTGAACAAATCCGCTTAAGTGATGAAATGATGAAAACAGTAGAGCATCGTATTGCAGAGCTATCTTTTCTAAAGCATGTAGAAGATGTTTGTGCTGAGAGAAATGTTAATTTAAAAAGAAATTCAGAGCAAGCCCAAACTCAAAAACTTGCTGATAGTACAGCTTTTACCAGCAGTATGGATGTTATTTTTGAAAAACAAACGGGTCCTGTTACTTACTATTTTCAGAAATTATCGTTTTGTACAAAATACAAACTGATCAGCAAGTTGGGTATTGAAACTAACATTATATCAACTGAAAAATGCGACCGAAGAATCTTGGGAAAACCTCTGAACACGAAAATCATTATGGGTGATGGAAATTGTTTCTTCAGAGCCTTGTCGTTTGCGGTATCAGACGAAGAAAGTCACCATAAATTATTGAGGAAAGCAGTTGTTGCGCATATGATAAAATTTCAAAATAAATTCAACAGCTATTTACGACTAGGATATAAGTCTGTACCTGAATATTTGTCGAAGAAAAGCATGCTACATGATGGTACATGGGCTACTGAAGTCGAGATCTTAGCTGCAGCAGACTTGCTTCAAACAGACATTTACATTTTTGATGAAGCAGTATATTCATGGCAGCTCTTCTCTGCAAAACAAGTAGATAAAAGAACAAAAGTGGAACTGGAAGCCATTTATATGACACATTGCGATCAGACACATTACAATGTTGTATTGTCTGTAGACACTGTATTTGCTGTTGAAGGTCATGGATCAAACAAAGTCATATCAGGAGTAAATTTTATAGAAGAAAATAATTCACCATCGCTCATATAAATTTCGAGATGTTTGAACAGCCTTCTGTACTTCACTGAAATAAAGAGTATATTATGATTGAAAAATCGGACTTGCATGCATGACTACCAGAAACATTTTTAATTACAATTATAGAATTAATGTTCACACCATGCAATTAATAAACTTTATCTGACTTGTGCTTTTGATGTGTTTGTTATCTGGACCAGTTGGTTTTTCAATGATATCATGATAATGAAATAATGTTCAGTAACTGTGTTGTGTAATGTACGTAGCAATTCTAAATTGACTGGTGTAGGTCCCAGAGAAATCAGTTAGATTTTCAAATATAGATGTCACTTGCACTTCTTATTTATTGTAGTATACTTTGAAAGAGCGCAGTTCTCTGTGCGGCCTTTGGCCACGTAGAGCGAAGCTCTACTAACCATAACACATGTGTGAGCATATAGATTCCAATACATTCCAGTACCCCTTGGACTTTGAAATTGTGTTCCGCGGTAAAAGTCTCGCGCCTCCATGTAGGCAGCCATGTTTTAATTCTCGTTATCAGCACGACGAGATTTAAAATTTTCTGTACTAGACGAAATGTGTCATCGGGATACGCTTTAAAATTACTGTTTACACAAATACGAGAACAACGCTAAATGTACTGGTCCAATATATACTCTGTATGTTTTCAAACGCACGGTACCGTTAGTAGTGACGTAACAAAACCAAACGTCAAAGATGACGCCACAGATTCCCGCGTAACATGATAACATGGCATATTGCCAAGTTTTCTCTGCATCTGATCAAAACAAGAATTTGAACTATTCCATTTGGATTATTTCGAATTCTTTATAACTATTGATATTATGTGCATGTCAATGAAATATATTTTATTGTTAATCTCATAGAAAAATGTAGACAATATAAAGTTATAATGTTATAATCTTTTACATGTAGATGCGCTCTTCTGAGGCTTTGCCTTAAATTCATATTACTTTCTATTTACAATGATTGGGCAGGAAAACATGTATGTGTCACAGACAGTGGTTAGTAGGGGGGGGGGGGTGCAAAAAGTAGTGTTATTTAGGTAGATCATATAAATTGAAATTTAAAAATACAAATTACAAATTTGTATATATCAATGTATTAAATGGAGATTCGGTATTTAATCCCTATTTTGGATAATCTAATGTAATCTCTTTCCGCGTGTGGCTCAACTAGGACTAGGAGCCTACAAACGTCAGTATGACTGTTGACAGTGTTGTCAGAAAACTAGGCCTACTGGTTTGTTTGTATGTGACTCACTCTCTGACGACGAAAAATGGGTCTTCTAGAGACATTTTGTGCCTCAGTTCAGTTGATGATGATCTTCTCTTAAAGTTTCATCTCACGATATCGTCATACACTAGATTCTCTTTTACATCCGTCCCTGGTGTCGAGACAAAAAAAAAAGTGTTATAAAAAAATTATGGGACTCATAGCCGGAACTAATAATAATGAACCAATATTAGAAAACGTTTGTCGGAATGCGGAACTCCGGAATAATGTAAAATCAAATAAAATTTAATTGGATGACTTATATACGGTTAAAATATGAGTTTAAAAGAAACATACAATTTTTCGATACTTAATAGCATATTAAAAATCACATTTCTATGTGAAATATTTTTTTCGCGGTTTATCTTGGAGTTGGCTCCCCTCCGCACAAGGTCAAGAGTTCAAACGCAGCAGCAGCAGCAAGCTCATCAACATCACATCGGCTCTTCGATAATGTATCCGAGCTGCGGCCATCTTGTGGTGATCAGAGTAGCTTTCATCACAGACATAAAGATGCTAAAGTGTGTTTTTATCAAATGTTCTAACTGAAATTGCATTATGGTAAAACGGAAGGCCGTTTCAGGCGACGATTCTGATGGAGATCAAACGATCCCATTGCCCATTCAGACCGTTTTAACATTTAATCATATTCCCTCTTAAGTTAAAATATCATTTGAATTTATTTCCCTTAAGTGTAATACTTTTTATCTTAAGGTAAATAAACGCTTTTGCATTATGTGTCATTTTCCCTTAACATAAAACGAAAATCACTTAAGGGAAATTAATATAATTCATCTTAAGGTGAAATCATTTTCACTTAAGTTAAAATCGTTTTCACTTAAGGGAAATGAGCACATAAAGTATGGGTATCAATATAACCCCCATGAGGACAAAATATTGAACTGACCCAAAATTGACCAATCACTAAGCGTTTACTTTCTGTCCAATCAAAACCAGCCTTCTGTAGGCGTTATGTTGTTACTGTAAACAACATGGCGGCGCCCTTAAAAACTAGCGAGATGAAATGGTTTGAAGTAAACTCAGCATGGACGCCGCGGCTGTCGTACAAAACGCCATCGAAGCAGTGGAAAGGGCGATTCCTCGTCCAGACGAGATAGTAGAGACAACAAGAAGAATTTTCAGAAGAAGACAGCGAAGAGACGGTGGTAAGCACACGTTTTCAATATTTTGAATAAAATTTCAATCAATACTGTTACACTTCATAAAATTCTTTATTGTAGTCGATACTTCATGCAAAATACCTTATCAAAGTTTCTTCTTGTATATGTATCTATGTATTCCAATTTAATGTTGAAAATTAACACTTACCAAGAAAAAAAAATATTTATATTGATCATATGGGAAGGCTGGCAAAATATCTGTATACTTGTTCTATTAATGTCAGGTTTCTCAAACAGCCTCTTGTATGGGTTCCTAAGTTTAGTGTCTTTGTATATTAAATCTAATATGCAGATAAACTTTGTAAGTTGATTGTATACACATATAAAGTTTCAGTATTAAAAATGTGGATGCACAAAAGGTTTAATATTAGCATTAAAAATGCTATCATAAGGTTGATCGAAACACATTAATTATACTATATTGTTCTTATGTAAGACCAATATTAGAGTATGCAGATATTGTCTGGAGTAACTGTACTGATAGTGAATCAATATTACTTGAATCTGTTCAAATTGAAATGAAATTTATTACAGTAGTGGAACATCACATCAAAAACTTTATTCTGAAACTTGTTTGGAACTTTTATCTTCTAGACGATACAAACATAAACCTATTTTTATGTACAAAATATTACATCATATAACACCCATATATACTTATATGACATAGTCGCACCACTTATTAATAATGAAGTTCCGCTTCATAATCTGAGGCACCATAGGTTCTTTAATAATCCTCATTTTACATTAAATCTTTTTGGTAATAGCTATTTTTGCGTTGCCATGCGAATTCGGAACTCATTTGACACTGATATAACTTAAGCGCCAACATTAGGTATATTTAACAAAAATTGATTAATGCAAATCCTATAATTTACTTATAACAGGGTACAGACAAAACCCCCCCCCCCCTCCCTACAGACAAAAGCCCCTCCATACTAATGGAAAAGTAAACAAGCTCCTGCATTTTTAGAAAAAAAGATTAAACTAAAAAAAATAGAATCAAAATATCATTTTTTGAATAATTTTATGTTTCAACTATAGTTCAAAATAAGACACAATATAGAAATTTACTGGATTACTGGGATTTTGATAAAATTTTGATTAATTTATTTAATGATTTATAGAAAAAAAAGTAACAAATTATTTTGATGTTACACTAATTATTACACTATATGTCCTCCACTCTTTCATTTCATTTCAAAATATTTTATTAAACAATACAAGTTATACAGGAATTACAGAGAAAGATATTATATTGATAAATGGATTAGACAACAGGCAAAGCCTATATAGGTCCTCTCCAGAAATCCGGTTTTACTAAACTAATTAATTATTAATAAATAAATATAGATAGTGTTGTCTCAGTATATAAATATCATAGAAATGAAAAGAAAAGTGTATAATATTAGGAGCATACGCAAGCGGGCCATAGAAAAGAAAATTTATTTAAACTATTAAATATATATTTAAATGAATAGGTAATAAATAGGCAATCTCTTTTATAGAAAATACATTAATTAAGTTATACATATCACATCCACACACACATACACACCCTCTCATACTGGCCTTAAATATATCAATACATGAATATATTTTAATATTATCATAAAACTATTTGTACAATTGAAATCTCTTAGTTTTTTAAATATAATTACTTGTATGAAGTAATATCATTTCATTAGTATTATTAGAAAAATCAATAGACCCAGATAACAGAATTTCAATATTAACAAAACACAAAAGATTAGAAATAGATCCATTTATGTGACAACAAATTGTAGAAATTGAAATTTTATGCTAAATGAAAACAAATAATATAATAATTTGATAGATAATATAAGATATCAATTTAACTGCACAAAACTATTTTTGACCTTGCAAATCATATTTTCATCATTTTCAATTTCCTTTATTTATGATAAATTATTTTAGATGATTACTTATTTAATTGGTTTTATTTATTTTCTTAATTTATCAGATGTGATCATATAATTAGTCACTTGCAACCACATACTTCACACCTTTGAGATGATTTTATAAATTTACTGACATTGTGTGTATATATGTAATCGCTGTCATTATCATACTGTCAGGTGTCATTGTATGATCTATAGCGGTTAAATACGCATACTTAGTATATATGTCACCTACAAGTGAACTCGTCACCAACACCTGACAAAGCAAATGATGTCTTAATTGTTTTAATTATATAAACTCAAGTGTCATTGTTTGTGAAAATTATGGCTTGTGTTTTCAAATGAATGTGCCAATTATGTTACTAAAAAGACACATAATGGAAATAGAATTCTTTTTACCTTAAGTGGAAATAATGTGTAAAGGCACCTTATGCAAATCCAAATAACACATAATGGAAATAAAAACATTTTCGCCTTAAGTGAAATAACACATAATGGAAATAAAAATCTGTTCACCTTAAGTGAAATAACACATTATGGAAATAAAAATGTTTTGGCCTTAAGTGTAAAGACACATAATGGAAATAAAAATCTTTTCACCTTAACTGAAATTACACATAATGGAAATAAAAATCTTTTCACCTTAACTGAAATTACACATAATGGAAATGAAAACATTTTCACCTTAAGTGAAATAACACATAATGGAAATGAAAATCTTTTCACCTTAACTGAAATAACACATAATGGAAATAAAAATCTTTTCGCCTTAAGTGAAATAACACATAATGGAAATGAAAACATTTTCACCTTAAGTGAAATAACACATAATGGAAATAAAAACATTTTCACCTTAAGTGAAATAACACATAATGGAAATGAAAATCTTTTCACCTTAACTGAAATTACACATAATGGAAATGAAAACATTTTCACCTTAAGTGTAAAGACACATAATGGAAATAAAAATCTTTTCACCTTAAGTGAAATTACACATAATGGAAATGAAAAATCTTTTGGCCTTAAAAAACAATTTCGCCTTAAGTGAAATTACACATAATGGAAATGAAAACATTTTCACCTTAAGTGAAATAACACATAATGGAAATAAAAATCTTTTCACCTTAACTGAAATAACACATAATGGAAATAAAAATCTTTTCACCTTAACTGAAATAACACATAATGGAAATAAAAATCTTTTCGCCTTAAGTGAAATAACACATAATGGAAATGAAAACATTTTCACCTTAAGTGAAATAACACATAATGGAAATAAAAATCTTTTCGCCTTAAGTGTAAAGACACATAATGGAAATAAAAATCTTTTCACCTTAAGTGAAATAACACATAATGGAAATAAAAATCTTTTCACCTTAAGTGAAATAACACATAATGGAAATAAAAATCTTTTCACCTTAATTGAAATAACACATAATGGAAATAACAATCTTTTCACCTTAACTGAACTAACACATAATGGAAATAAAAATCTTTTCACCTTAAGTGAAATAACACATGGAAATACCTTAAGTGAAATAAAAACATTTTTCACCTTAAGTGAAATAACACATAATGGAAATAAAAATCTTTTCGCCTTAAGTGAAATAACACATAATGGAAATAAAAACATTTTCACCTTAAGTGAAATAACACATAATGGAAATAAAAACATTTTCGCCTTAAGTGAAATAACACATAATGGAAATAAAAATCTTTTCACCTTAAGTGAAATAACACATAATGGAAATAAAAATCTTTTCACCTTAAGTGAAATAACACATAATGGAAATAAAAATCTTTTCACCTTAAGTGAAATAACACATAATGGAAATAACAATCTTTTCACCTTAACTGAAATTACACATAATGGAAATAAAATATTTTTTACCTTAAGTGAAATTACACATACTGGAAATAACACTCTTTCACCTTAAGTGAAATAAACACATAATGGAAATGAAAACATTTTCACCTTAAGTGAAATAACACATAATGGAAATGAAAACATTTTCGCCTTAAGCGAAATAACACATAATGGAAATGAAAACATTTTCACCTTAAGTGAAATAACACATAATGGAAATAAAAACATTTTCGCCTTAAGTGAAATAACACATAATGGAAATAAAAACATTTTCGCCTTAAGTGAAATAACACATAATGGAAATAAAAACATTTTCGCCTTAAGTGAAATAACACATAATGGAAATAAAAATCTTTTCACCTTAAGTGAAATAACACATAATGGAAATAAAAATCTTTTCGCCTTAACTGAAATAACACATAATGGAAATAACTATCTTTTCGCCTTAACTGAAATTACACATAATGGAAATAAAATATTTTTACCTTAAGTGAAATTAAACATACTGGAAATAAAAGTCTTTTCACCTTAGTGTAATTACACATAATGGAAATTACATTCTTTTTAAGTGTAAAGACACATAATGGCTTCACCCCTCAGACCCCATGGGGGTTCAGCCACACTAGTTGTATTAATTTAAATTTCCACTCAATAAAGATGCGACAATGCTAAGGGATGCTGAACATTGCCCAACTTGATCCTGTGTTGATCTTTGATCTATTTACTAAGTAAGAAAGTGTTATAGGTTAATACATAATAATATGGATGGATTAAATATCATACTTAAAAAGTAAGTAAGTTCTTTGTGTATGTGAATGTAAGTGTATTAAAATAAAACCTTAGCAAGTAAGAGAATGTTTGTGTATGTATCTTAATTATTGTATGGATGAATAAACTTATAATCTACAGCGTATGAGAATGTGCTATGTGAGAGTGTAAGGGTCTGTATGATTTCACAAGAGAGAAATAATAAATACATATTAAGCATGTATGATGATCATTGATCAGTTATCTTGTGTACATTACATTTATTGATGAAAACACTGAAAAAAATGTAAATTATAAAAAGAATAAATGTCTTGGGGCCTTGACCAAGTTTGACCGGGACTTTTGACCCTTTTTGGCTGAGTTATGGCCCTTTGATTAACGAAAAACTCTATTTTCGTCTTTTTGGTCAATAACTCTTGCAAATATTACTGGATTTTCTTGAAACTTGGTAACATGGTTAAATGACACACTGTTAAAAATGTATTCATATGTGACATTGAAAATTTTGATTTCCTTTTCCTATTTCAGAGCAAAAAAGAGGAAGAAAACCTAAGGAGTGGAAGTTTCTTGTTTTCCTACTAAGCAAGGCTAACGATGACTATTTGCCAACGTCAGTTGAAATTAATCGCCTACAACGCTGTGGATATGGTAAGCACATGACCTTAATCTTCTTTAACTATGAAACAAGTTCCTAAAATTTCATTGCCCTGAATTCATTTGCCTAGTCAAGTCAAGATTTCAATTACATTTCCAGCTTTTTTTGGTCACCTGAAAGGCTCAAGTGACCTATTCTAATTACGTTTTGACGCCATTATCCATAGTGTATCCGTAAACAAGGGGGGGGGGCGCAAAGTGCAAGATTTTATAACCCCCATTCGATCTTGAATTAACGATTTGTCTTATAAATATGTTATTTCATATTTGAGCAGCAGTTGCACAAAATGTCACTTTTCAATGCAATGTAACAGACACTAACACACACTGAAAATGGTTTTGAAGGAGATCAGGGGGAATCTGCTATGAGAAAAAATTGAAAATCAGCTCCATGAAACTTTCTGTGTTTATTGTACAAGTGCCCTATAGTTGTTTCTTTTGCTGTTGCAGACGTTCAATCTTTGGGATTTTTTCTGTTACAATGGAAAAGATAACCAAATTACAGTTTCTTTTTATTACATGCTGTTATTTTTTCCTGTTTTTAATACTGACACACATTTAAAGTCATTGTTACTTTGACTTTGATGTATTTGAGTTTTTATACTAACTGCGCGGGAGATAATGTCACGCTTGTGGATCCTTGTTTTCTTTCAAATGTGCATTTTTAGAAACATTACAGTTATTAAAGTCGTCGTTTTGAAGTATTGAATTATATAAACCCTATGAACATTATTTGTTCAATTTCTATAGGAAAATGAGTAAAACTTATCCGGAGATAGCATTTTAACATACCGGTATCATATCAAAATTGGGATCTCTTGTGTACAAAATGATAGTGGGGGTATATTTAGTTCTAGTTAGATGGTGATTCTATTATGTATTATTGGTACCCCAGCGTTCTTTTCTTTCTTTCCTAAGATGAGATTTATTTTACAGGATACCCATCTGCCCAGTTGTCAAACCAAGATCGCTATCCAGTGAAAACTGCCATTCCAGTTGACATGCCCTTGAATGACTTTCAGTCCATGATTTGCACATTATACCCAGATGCACGCCTTGGAATGATTGGATTTACCTTCGCCAAGTGTGACCAAGGGAAGAAGCTACGTAGAATTGAAGCAGACGCTGTTGCAGATCTGAAAAGCATCTTGAAGCAGGGGAAATTATACCTTATTCCTAATCGGGACTTGAGAATGGCAAGTATTAAGTGTTGATGGACACCCTACCCATAATTGAGTGCTTTTAGTAATGCAAAGCAGTTAATGGTATCATCATTATGTACACATTTTAATGCCTATACCATGGAACAAGGGATGGCGACTATTAGTGTTACCCAAATATACAAATATAACATATCATGTATTGTCCCATTTTGTCTAATTTTATTAATTGGTAATTTGGGCTTTGACATTTTTAATCATATTTCTAGTTAGAATCATAGAAATGTTTTGGTGAAAAACTGTCTGAGCATAGATAGCTTTTTAAACCACATTTGGTCTGTTGTTCATTTGTTCAAACATCCGTCCATAAACAATTCTTGTCATCACTATTTCTCACAACACATATTGGAGGGATCTCTCTTAAATTTCATATGTAGGTTCCTCTTGGTGCCTAGTTATGAACATTGCATTTTGGAACTGATCAGTCTCTAAGATGGCCAGCAGGCAGCCACCTTAGATTTTAACAACTGAAGTTTATTATCACAATTTGCCAGATATCATATTACACATGAGATCAGACTCATGGAGAAACATTTTTCCTGATTTCTTTATGTAAATGGATTTTAACTATATATGCAACCACACTGATAGGTAAAACAAATATTTAGCATGAGTCTTGTTTTAATTGCAAATGCAATAAATAACTGGCCATAGATGCATGATTTAGTAACTATATGAATATTGTGCTAATGGTTGATTTCATTTTAGGAAACTCCACTGCTTATGGAAGAAGAAACGATAGTTCGAGAAAATGTAGAAGCTGTTGTCCAACAACCTCCACCACTAGTTGTCCAACAACCACCACCACCAGTTGTCCAACAACCTCCACCACCAGTTGTCCAACAACCGCCACCACCAGTTGTCCAACAACCTCCACCACCAGTTGTCCAACAACCGCCACCACCAGTTGTCCAACAACCGCCACCACCAGTTGTCCAACAACCGCCACCACCAGTTGTCCAACAACCTCCACCACCAGTTGTCCAACAACCGCCACCACCAGTTGTCCAACAACCACCACCACCAGTTGTCCAACAACCTCCACCACCAGTTGTCCAACAACCTCCACCACCAGTTGTCCAACAACCGCCCCACCACCAGTTGTCCAACAACCTCCACCACCAGTTGTCCAACAACCACCACCACCAGTTGTCCAACAACCTCCACCACCACCAGTTGTCCAACAACCGCCACCACCAGTTGTCCAACAACCTCCACCACCAGTTGTCCAACAACCGCCACCACCAGTTGTCCAACAACCTCCACCACCAGTTGTCCAACAACCGCCACCACCAGTTGTCCAACAACCTCCACCACCAGTTGTCCAACAACCACCACCACCAGTTGTCCAACAACCTCCACCACCAGTTGTCCAACAACCGCCACCACCAGTTGTCCAACAACCTCCACCACCAGTTGTCCATCAACCTCCACCACCAGTTGTCCAACCAACCCCAGAGGCTATGCCACAACCAACGCCAAATCACATTGTTGATGAAACTCTCGTACAGGTATTAAATTTATCAAACTGTAAATATAGAATTATGTTGTGGAAAGTATTTGGTTGGTGCTTTTTCATTATACTAAGTGTCATCATAAAACGAAAAATGACACTCCTTTCATATTCCTTTGAGCTCAAGCTCGCTTTAAAGGAGTAGATATGATAGGACCAGTATTTGGCCTTAATTTTTCAGGCCGAAAAATATTAACTCTGATCCACATCAATTTCACATAAATAAATACTCTCATACTTGCCATTCATCAAAACATAACTTTTTATAACCATGTACACGATGTGCTCCACCTATGACGTCATCAAATTGATGATTTTCCTCTTCTTGCCAAATTTTGCTAAAAATTCATCATATTTAGGTTAGAAAAGGCTTGAAATGGATTTGGCCGCCACCTTGGAGCAACTTTATATTTTGCATGGATATGCGTAAATACATGATACACAACGTGTGAAAATCTCTTTCTGCTCCATGAAGGCGGCCACATTCATTTTTAGAGAAAACCACTCAAAAATTATGATTTTTCAAGGATTTTTGTGAAAAATGGCGGGAAACTGCATGTTGATGACGTCATAGTGAACATAAATGGCACATGCGGGATATTTTTGGGATGTAATGTGTTAGCAAATGTATTCAACTGTTATATGGCAAAATATGGTGTTCTTTACTGGAGAATTAATTTTGGGGCCATATTAGAGTCTTAACGTACCTTCTCCTTTGTATACCTCCATTTTACAAGTCTGTCTTTCCATATGAAAATATATACAACTCCAACTAATCTGCTTGATCACTTTCAATGAAACTTGACAGCAATTATGGGGACTTTTGTAATGATGCATATGCAGGTTTTCGTGTGCTGAAATTGTGAATTTCATGGGTAACCAAGTCACTTTACAGGAATTTGGTGAAATGGTTGATAAGTTTTAGATTTTAAAACATTATTGCATTTGGTTGTCATAGTTAGCAAACAAAATGTCAGAATAGATCATTATTGAGCTGTTAAGTTGTTCAATTTTTTTTAACTTTTGGTTGCCATGGTCTGAAATGGGAATGACAAAGGACTAAATCAGTCATTTAGTCCATATGGTTCATGAAAGCTATGTTTGTAATGATAACTTACGACTGAATTTTAAATTAATAATAATAACTTCTAAAAAAAAATCCAATTTCTACCTGTACAATGAATGATATTATGGATGACCACATGTCTTTTTAGGGGGGGGGGGGGATTTTTGAATGTATGTTTTTGTTATCTGTTGCCAAAAAAATGGCCAAAGTCTGAATTTTATCGCCATTGACATATTTGTTTTGTTACTGCTTACGAGAACCCTGTCTTGTTTCTTCTGATACAAGTTTTTTTCTTTTGTTTTGTACATTGTTACTGACATGGTATAATTGTTCACAGATGGATATGTCTCATGACTCTTCCTTTGAAGACACAGATACACCTGTTGTAAGTATTTACTAAATCCATAAGCTTCATTTTGTAAACTGTTCTAAGAATAATATCTGAAATAATGTTACCATTGTTAAATTAACGAATATATTTTATCTATGTTAAATTTATTACAAAACAATCTATGAAACTTTTATTGATCCCTTTTGAAGGCTATGTGGTAAGTGCATATTTGGTTTTAAAGTAGGAGGAAACTTTTATGCCAGAGAACTTTTTCCCCTCAGTACATCTTTAATCATCTTTATTTGAATGAAATTTGGTTAAAGAAGTAAGGGATATAAAAACCCTATTTATTTTTATTAAACAAAATGGGATCCATTTTCTAGCATATAAATTGGTATTGATTGTCTGGTGTCAAGAAATTTGTCAAGTTTGATAATTAACATGTGTAGAAGAGAAACAGAGCTTTGTAGTCTAAATCTTACATTATAATGCTTTGTCTTAATGATATAATAAATGTTATTACATGGAAGATAACTTTTCTTTGGTATATATTTCTTTAATTTTTCTATTTTAGATTTCATTTAGACGGAGACGGATGGCAGGCATAAGGGCACGAGAGACAATAAGACAATCGGCAGCAAGAATTATGACGGTAATAATGTCCCATTACTTTCATATTAATTGTATTTATAAAGTTGCTCAGTAAAGTAATCTATGATAAAAATTACTGATTCTATTCCTTAGGTAATATCTCTGATAAACTTTTCTAGTTACTATTTTAAATCATTTTAGCCCTTCTCTGACAGTTTGTGATTTCAACTTTTTGGAGACACTTGATCAAATTCAAATAAAAAATTAAATGGTCAGATCGAGACGAACCAAACTGAGATTTCAATTATTTTCATGATCAAAGTGAGACATTTCATCTCTTAGGTAAAGATAAGGCTCAAACACTTTCTTTTATGTAGGACTTCTGTGTTTGAAGAGTCTAATTACTAAACAATCTTGCAATTTTATTTTAGACATCTTCTGGATCAGTATCTCCTGTGTCTTCTGCAGCATCCCAACCCTCGTCTCCTCTTCGACTTGATATAGATTCACCTCCAAGAATACCGCCTCTCCCATCTCTGGAGAATTCACCAAGTGTAATTCAACAGTCAAATCTGGATGAAGGTACATATACTTAAATCGTTTTGTACCTGGTACTCTTTAACGCTGAAATTTGATTATTCTGTGACATAATATCATCAAAAAGTAACTTTTTATAGTTCTGTTATTAAAAACATTTCTCATTTTTTAAATTAGTATTTTTGTATTAATGAAATCAAAGGGGTAATAATTAAACAGTTAAATCTATTGGCGATGAAATCATTACAAAAATCCTACTAGAGTAGTGGTATATACAGTGTTGTACTATAGTAGTGGTATACAGTGTTGTACTAGGGTGGTGGTATACAGTGTTGTACTATCTTGGTGGTATACAGTGTTGTACTATCTTGGTGGTATACAGTGTTGTACTATCTTGGTGGTATACAATGTTGTACTAGAGTAGTGGTATACAGTGTTGTACTATCTTGGTGGTATACAATGTTGTACTAGAGTAGTGGTATACAGTGTTGTACTAGAGTAGTGGTATACAGTGTTGTACTATAGTAGTGGTATACAGTGTTGTACTAGAGTAGTGGTATACAGTGTTGTACTATAGTAGTGGTATACAGTGTTGTACTAGAGTAGTGGTATACAGTGTTGTACTATAGTAGTGGTATACAGTGTTGTACTATAGTAGTGGTATACAGTGTTGTACTAGAGTAGTGGTATACAGTGTGTTGTACTAGAGTAGTGGTATATACAGTGTTGTACTATAGTAGTGGTATACAGTGTTGTACTAGAGTAGTGGTATATACAGTGTTGTACTAGAGTAGTGGTATATACAGTGTTGTACTAGAGTAGTGGTATATACAGTGTTGTACTATAGTAGTGGTATATACAGTGTTGTACTATAGTAGTGGTATATACTAAGTAGTGTGTAGTTTGTACTAAGTAGTATACAGTGTTGTACTATAGTAGTGGTATACAGTGTTGTACTAGAGTAGTGGTACAGGTGTACTAAGTAGGTATACGTGTTGTACTATAGTAGTGGTATACAGTGTTGTACTATAGTAGTGGTATACAGTGTTGTACTAGAGTAGTGGTATACAGTGGTTGTACTTTACTAGTGTAGTGGTATACAGTGTTGTACTAAGTAGTGGTATACAGTGTTGTACTATAGTAGTGGTATATACAGTGTTGTACTATAGTAGTGGTTATACAGTGTTGTACTATGTAGTGGTATACAGTGTTGTACTAAGTAGTGGTATACAGTGTTGTACTAGAGTAGTGGTATACAGTGTTGTACTATAGTAGTGGATATACAGTGTTGTACTATAGTAGTGGTATATACAGTGTTGTACTAGTAGTGGTATACAGTGTTGTACTATAGTAGTGGTATATACAGTGTTGTACTATAGTAGTGGTATATACAGTGTTGTATACTAGAGTAGTGGTATACAGTGTGTTGTACTATAGTAGTGGTATATACAGTGTTGTACTATAGTAGTGGTATATACAGTGTTGTACTAGAGTAGTGGTATACAGTGTTGTACTATAGTAGTGGTATATACAGTGTTGTACTAGAGTAGTGGTATATACAGTGTTGTACTAGAGTGGTGGTATACAGTGTTGTACTATAGTAGTGGTATATACAGTGTTGTACTAGAGTAGTGGTATATACAGTGTTGTACTAGAGTAGTGGTATACAGTGTTGTACTACTATAGTAGTGGTATACAGTGTTGTACTAGTAGTGGTATATACAGTGTTGTACTAGAGTAGTGGTATACAGTGTTGTACTATAGTAGTGGTATACAGTGTTGTACTAGAGTAGTGGTATACAGTGTTGTACTAGAGTAGTGGTATACAGTGTTGTACTAGTAGTGGTATACAGTGTTGTATAGTACGTGTTGTACTAGAGTGTGGTATACAGTGTTGTACTAAGTAGTGGTATACAGTGTTGTACTAAGTAGTGGTATATACAGTGTTGTACTAAGTAGTGGTATACAGTGTTGTACTATAGTAGTGTATATACAGTGTTGTACTAGAGTAGTGGTATACAGTGTTGTACTAAGTGTGGTATACAGTGTTGTACTAGAGTAGTGGTATACAGTGTTGTACTATAGTAGTGGTATACAGTGTTGTACTAGAGTAGTGGTATACAGTGTTGTACTAGAGTAGTGGTATACAGTGTTGTACTAGTAGTGGTGTATACAGTGTTGTACTAGAGTAGTGGTATACAGTGTTGTACTAGAGTAGTGGTATACAGTGTTGTACTATAGTAGTGGTATACAGTGTTGTACTAGAGTAGTGGTATACAGTGTTGTACTAGAGTAGTGGTATATACAGTGTTGTACTATAGTAGTGGTATACAGTGTTGTACTAGAGTAGTGGTATACAGTGTTGTACTAAGTGGTGGTATACAGTGTTGTACTAAGTAGTGGTATACAGTGTTGTATAGAGTAGTGGTATACAGTGTTGTACTAGAGTAGTGGTATACAGTGTTGTACTAGAGTAGTGGTATACAGTGTTGTACTAGAGTAGTGGTATACAGTGTTGTACTAGAGTAGTGGTATACAGTGTTGTACTAGAGTAGTGGTATACAGTGTTGTACTATAGTAGTGGTATACAGTGTTGTACTAGAGTAGTGGTATACAGTGTTGTACTAGAGTAGTGGTATATACAGTGTTGTACTAAGTAGTGGTATACAGTGTTGTACTAGAGTAGTGGTATACAGTGTTGTACTAGAGTAGTGGTATACAGTGTTGTACTATAGTAGTGGTATACAGTGTTGTACTATAGTAGTGGTATATACAGTGTTGTACTATAGTAGTGGGTATACAGTGTTGTACTAGAGTAGTGGTATACAGTGTTGTACTAGAGTAGTGGTATACAGTGTTGTACTAGAGTAGTGGTATACAGTGTTGTACTATAGTAGTAGTGGTATACAGTGTTGTACTAGAGTAGTGGTATACAGTGTTGTACTATAGTAGTGGTATACAGTGTTGTACTATAGTAGTGGTATATACAGTGTTGTACTATAGTAGTGGTATACAGTGTTGTACTAGAGTAGTGGTATACAGTGTTGTACTAGTAGTGGTATACAGTGTTGTACTAGAGTAGTGGTATACAGTGTTGTACTATAGTGGTGGTATACAGTGTTGTACTAGAGTAGTGGTATACAGTGTTGTACTATAGTAGTGGTATATACAGTGTTGTACTAGAGTAGTGGTATACAGTGTTGTACTAAGTAGTGGTATACAGTGTTGTACTAAGTAGTGGTATACAGTGTTGTACTATAGTAGTGGTATACAGTGTTGTACTATAGTAGTGGTATACAGTGTTTGTACTAGAGTAGTGGTATACAGTGTTGTACTAGAGTAGTGGTATATACAGTGTTGTACTATAGTAGTGGTATATACAGTGTTGTACTAGAGTAGTGGTATATACAGTGTTGTACTAGAGTAGTGGTATACAGTGTTGTACTATAGTAGTGGTATATACAGTGTTGTACTAGAGTAGTGGTATATACAGTGTTGTACTAGAGTAGTGGTATACAGTGTTGTACTATAGTAGTGGTATACAGTGTTGTACTAGAGTAGTGGTATACAGTGTTGTACTATAGTAGTGGTATATACAGTGTTGTACTAGAGTGTGGTATACAGTGTTGTACTATAGTAGTGGTATACAGTGTTGTACTAGTAGTGGTTACAGTGTTGTACTAGAGTGTGGTGTATATAGTGATACTGTTGTATAGTAGTGGTATATACAGTGTTGTACTAGAGTAGTGGTATACAGTGTTGTACTAGAGTAGTGGTATACAGTGTTGTACTAGAGTAGTGGTATATACAGTGTTGTACTAGAGTGGTGGTATACAGTGTTGTACTAAAGTAGTGGTATATACAGTGTTGTACTAGAGTAGTGGTATACAGTGTTGTACTAGAGTAGTGGTATACAGTGTTGTACTAGAGTGGTGGTATACAGTGTTGTACTAGAGTGGTGGTATACAGTGTTGTACTAGAGTAGTGGTATACAGTGTTGTACTAATAGTAGTGGTATACAGTGTTGTACTATAGTAGTGGTATACAGTGTTGTACTAGAGTAGTGGTATACAGTGTTGTACTATAGTAGTGGTATACAGTGTTGTACTAGAGTAGTGGTATACAGTGTTGTACTAGAGTGGTGGTATACAGTGTTGTACTAGAGTGTGGTATACAGTGTTGTACTAGAGTAGTGGTATACAGTGTTGTACTAGAGTAGTGGTATACAGTGTTGTACTAGAGTGGTGGTATACAGTGTTGTACTAGAGTAGTGGTATACAGTGTTGTACTAGAGTGGTGGTATACAGTGTTGTACTAGAGTGGTGGTATACAGTGTTGTACTATAGTAGTGGTATACAGTGTTGTACTATAGTAGTGGTATATACAGTGTTGTACTAGAGTAGTGGTATACAGTGTTGTACTAGAGTAGTGGTATACAGTGTTGTACTAGAGTAGTGGTATATACAGTGTTGTACTATAGTAGTGGTATATACAGTGTTGTACTATAGTAGTGGTATACAGTGTTGTACTAGAGTAGTGGTATACAGTGTTGTACTAGAGTAGTGGTATATACAGTGTTGTACTAGTAGTGGTATACAGTGTTGTACTAGAGTAGTGGTATATACAGTGTTGTACTATAGTAGTGGTATACAGTGTTGTACTATAGTAGTGGTATATACAGTGTTGTACTATAGTAGTGGTATACAGTGTTGTACTAGAGTAGTGGTATACAGTGTTTGTACTAGAGTGGTGGTATACAGTGTTGTACTAGAGTAGTGGTATACAGTGTTGTACTAGAGTAGTGGTATACAGTGTTGTACTATAGTAGTGGTATATACAGTGTTGTACTAGAGTAGTGGTATACAGTGTTGTACTATAGTAGTGGTATACAGTGTTGTACTATAGTAGTGGTATATACAGTGTTGTACTAGAGTAGTGGTATACAGTGTTGTACTATAGTAGTGGTATACAGTGTTGTACTAGAGTAGTGGTATACAGTGTTGTACTAGAGTGGTGGTATACAGTGTTGTACTAGAGTGGTGGTATACAGTGTTGTACTAGAGTAGTGGTATACAGTGTTGTACTATAGTAGTGGTATACAGTGTTGTACTATAGTAGTGGTATACAGTGTTGTACTAGAGTGGTGGTATACAGTGTTGTACTATAGTAGTGGTATACAGTGTTGTACTAGGGTGGTGGTATACAGTGTTGTACTATAGTAGTGGTATACAGTGTTGTACTAGAGTGGTATTTACAGTGTTGTACTATAGTAGTGGTATATACAGTGTTGTACTAGAGTGGTGGTATACAGTGTTGTACTAGAGTGGTGGTAAACAGTGTTGTACTAGAGTGGTGGTATTTAGTGTTTTAATACAGTAAGACACATGTATAACAAACATGCTTATAACATTGTAAATTCATTTCCTACTCAATGTTCAAATAATATATCTGCATAATATATAACAAGATTGTTATGATAAAGCCTCAAAGCACCTTTGTTATAAATATAATTTTATGACTTTTTTATTTTTATATTATAGCTCTCAGCAATCTCAACGGCATACTCTCTGGCAGCAAGCATGTCACAGTCCGTAGAAACCATGTCGTGAAAGACCTCATGGACGTCTATGGAAATGCTGACATTCTTCAACACATGCTAAATGTGTCATTTGAAGGAGAGGAAGGTCAGGATGCAGGAGGGCTGACTAAAGATGTGTTCACAGCATTTTGGGAGAGAGCATATGTACAATTTTTTTGTGGTGAAGATTTGTTAGTGCCTTTTATGCCCCCCCATAAGTATTGTGAAGCCATTTCAGCTTTTCCGATACTTGGAAGAATCCTATGCCATGGCATTGCCTTGATAGGATTCCTCCCAGTAAGGATAAGTCGAACTGTGCTGCTAAATGTAGGGCTTGGTCCGATGATGGATGAGAAAATCCTGCTACAGGATTTTCTATCCTTCATCTCAGAGCACGAGAGAGAGTTGACTAGGAAAGGACTTGATGCCTTTGACACATTGTCACAAGGAGAGACTTGTCAGTTAATTGATATGTTTTCTAGGTTCAACATGTCTGTGGTTCCTACAAGGAACACTTTTAAGCAGCATGTGTTGAACCTAGCAGTGTATGAATTAACTGGGAAGCCTTCCTTCCTCTGTAACCAAATGAAATCTGGCATTCCTGATCTCTATCAGGATGTCTTTTTTCACCAGGTTGCGAAGGAAGGCCTTGTGACAATGTGTGAAAGGTTGGCGCCAACTCCCTCGCGTGTCTCTGATCTGTTGAGGACAGATCACCAGTTACGACCTGAGGAAGACAGGATATTTTACTTCCTGAAGGACTTTGTTCTTTCATTGTCCTCTCATGAAGATCTTATCCGTTTTCTCCAGTTTGTGACTGGTTCATCAGTTATGCCCTCATTAGCTATAACTGTGATATTTCACCATGCGGATGGCCTACAAAGACATCCAATTGGTAGGACATGTGGTAATGTCTTGGAATTGCCCCTGGAATACGACACCCTTCAAGAATTTAAAAGGGAGTTCCTTTGTATTATCAGGAATGATGACTCATTCCAAATGCATATGGCTTAAAATACATTTTTCTTATTATATTTATGACAAAAATTACCTATTTATTTAAGTGATAATTGTAATAAGTTCAACTAAGAGAGAAAAAAAACTGAAATGAAATGATGGCAAAGATGTACAAAAACATAACTCTAGAGGTAGACAGGTTTTTTAATGCTATTAGCAAAAGAAAATTGAAAAGATCAATTTCCTTCACCAATCTTTATGTGTCAACTTCAAGTCAAAGCTGTTTACAAAGATAATATAGCTGTTTTATGCGTGCAATTTTTGTTTGGTTGCTATTGTTGTAATTTTTAGAAGGATGAATTTGAAAAACTCTTTTTTTTTTTAAATTTGAAACAATGTTTCAAAAAATGTTACATTACTTCCACAGTTTACCAAATGAAAAAAAACCCTTAATTTAAAGGCAAAATTGCAAGCTTGCTATACATTACGTTGGGATGAATATGTCTGTAAGACTGATTTTGTGGTTTATGTTATGCTTCTTATAATTTTTATGCAATTAAATTCTATTTTGTTAATACCTAGTCTTATCAATATACTTATTTGTGAAACTACTCTTATACATAAATAAAATCTGAAATTAAAAGTCTTTGCAAAAATGATCGAGTCTGGGTTTATTGCAATGTAACACGAGATGACAGTTCTGATCACATTGTGTTGGTTTATTTGAGTAAATAATATACGTAAATATGTAAAAAGCCTTTCTATTCTATAATTCCTTTTTTTACTTATTATTGTAGATGCATAAATATACCATATTATGTGTTCCCTTTTTCATTTGATCTTTTATAGTGCCTAAAATGGCTTAATTTACCATCTAATGTTATTTCACTGACAATGTTGGAGATAATTTAATAATTTTGCCTTTGTTAAATGTGTAATAGTAGCTCAATTTGATTTTGTTTTGAGGCATATTTATGACCTTTTGGAATTTTCTTTGAATTTCAACTTGGTAATGGTTATTTTTATTTCATTAGTTAAAGATGCTCTACCACTGACATATAGTATTTTTTCTCTATTAAAAGCAGGAGTAGACGAATTAGTATTTTATCTTAGCTACAAAAGTTACTTACTTTACACCATTCAAAAGTCTGGGATTTGAATTTTATTTCAAAATGTAAATACATGTATTAAAAAAAGATTAATTGCATCATGAAAAAATTCCATAGAACTATGTCCTATATATGGAATGAAGTATTGATTGCGCATGCACCTAAAGCAAAATTAATTATTTTATATTATTTTTTGTGTTAATTAGACATAAATACCAATAATGTTTAAAATAATGAGTATTGTGTAGCCTCTGTCGTCGGTGGAGCATCTTTAAACACTTCCCCAGAAATGTGACCTGCATTTTGAAACATTAAATTATTCAGATCTGTACAGACCTTACTATTCTCTGTTCTTCATTTCATTTTTTAAACTTATAGATGCATTAAAATACCATATTTTGTTTTCCCTTTTTTATTCTCTTTTATCATCTGATGTTATTTCTCTGAAGATATTGGATAAATTGTTTTGTCTATTAAATGTGTAATAGTAGCTCAACTTTTTTTTGTTTTGATGCATATGTATGACCTTTTTGAATTTTCTTTGACTTTTAACCTTGTGATGGCCATTTTGGTCATCTGTGTTGTCACTTCCAGCCTTCTTTACCATGATAGTGTATTTGAAATGTTTATTGTTATGTGTATAATCACAAAATAGAAATAAATGATTAATGATGCAAACAAAAAACAAGCTTCTGTTTTCAATGATTATAACCTTGTCCTGACAATACTATTATACTAAACTATAAGGCATTTTAACTTCAAAGTACACAAGCTTGAGGTTGTATTTCAAATTCCCTGTCATACCTAGTCCAAGCTATTTCAAAATTGAAGTAAATGATTTTGGTACACTTTCACTGTCTTACCCAAATGGACCCACATACAAAGTAAATAGTTCATTGCCTTATAGTTTAGGAATAGATCATGGACAAGGTCGGTCTGACCGATACAATGCAAGATTAGTCCCCAGCATATTCATGGTGGGGAACTAATAGGTAGAATCAAAAACAAACAAATTGCATATATGAAAGTCAAATTTTAATGAACAGGAATTCAACGTAAGTGGATGTGTCGCCTGCACAGCAGTTTAAACATCACAAAAAATAGTTATTATTTACGGTGAAAATATTGTTAATAAAGAAGTGAAGTTATATTATGAAGTCGTGTAACTCTTTCAAATATTGACACGATTTTGACCTGTATGAAACCCATCTGAGATCTTATTGATATAAAGCAATATACATACCAGTAATTTGGTTGAAATCGCATAATAAATACAAAAGTTATGGAGCAGTAACCAAAAAATTGTCTGTTTTGATAATTTTAAAGTCCCGTAACTCTTGAAAATATTGACACGATTTTGACCATTATTAAACTCTTATGAGATCTCTTTAATATGAAATAAAACAAAAAATTTGGTTGAAATAGAACAATAAATATTGAATTAATCGAGCGGAAACCATGGATTTATCTGTTTTGACAATTTTGAAGTCCCGTAACTCTTGCAAATATTGACCGATTTTGACCATTATCAAACTCATCCGAGATCTCATTGATATAAAACAAATTAAACAATATATAAAATTTGGTTGAAATAAATACTAAAGCTATCGCACGGAAACCATTTCCCGGATGCCGATGCCGACATAGTGATACCGAAGTGTCGCCTTTGCGTTGCATGCAACACAAAAACCATGAAAAAATGGTATGGTTTGATAGCCAAAAAATGTAAGGAATATTATTTTTCTAACTCTATAATTCACAATTTATGAAATTCAACAGCTCATAGTTGTATTTTAGAAGTCATTCTATCTAAGTATTGCTGTTGCATGAAAGTTAATATGAATACAGCAAGATTCATGATGGAATTAGAATTCTATCAACTGCTTCAACACAAAGCCTGTACTGTTCTTCTAAAGAAGCAGCTCCAGAGGTTTCGTGAAGGATTCTTTGCATATCTTGGGAGTTCAACACATGACCTCTCCTCTGAATGACCCTGTCGCTATCATTGAGTTGAACATCAGTCTCACTCAAACCAAATGCCTGAAGTTTGTCTCTCAAATTGTCTGCATTTGTTTCTACGGTACGAATTTTGGCATCACCCATCAGCATGCCCTCAGACCATATTTGTTCTGGTGTTCTGTTGGACTCTGTCCGGATCCTGTGGTTGTTCCAGCCTTTCATAAAGGAGTGCAGTTTTTTGTTTACCTCTGGAATATACACCATCTGTAAGGCACATATATGGCTGTCATTGTTGATGTCCAGAATGCCACTGTCTTCCATCATGTAGAATTTCTGGTAGAAAACATTACCCACTTGCTCCTGAACATCTCTCCACAGACGCTCTATCCGCTGATTATGGACTGACCTCCCTGTCAAGTGGCTTGTTGTGGAATTTTGAACCAAGTTCATAAATAGAGCAACTTGAATATTTTCCCCTCCATGGTCACTCCTCACTCTTGCTGGCAGTCCATATCTCATAACTGCACCAATAAATAGGTTCAGGACTGTTTTTGACAAGTTATCAGCTCCACATTCCAGGAATGTAATCAAACGGGAAAAGCCATCTATACACCCATGAGTCACAATACCCCACCTGTGACAAGAGAACAAACAAAAATAATTATAAATAAATGAACCTAATTGCAATGAAGACTTTTCCAAAATTAAAAATAGTTCATGATCTTTATTTTACAAATTTAGCCCTTGGTGATGATACTCAAGTTCAAATGAATTTGTGTCACATATCAGGGGTTAATCTATAGCTAGGTTTTGGGGAACTACCCTTTTTCAAAATAGGGGGAAAATTGGGAGAAATATAGGTGAATTTGACTCCTCTGATACTGGTCCAAAATCATATTCATTTTGACAAAAAAAAAGCTGTAAAACAATTTATTTTATTTTCAGATTTAATATAAGACATTTTAAGCTCAAAAATTAAAAGTTTGAGTTAATAATAAAATATGCAGTAGCTGTATGATAAAAATGAAATGTAACCAAATGATGAGAAGGACAAAAAAGTAAATCATTAAATGAACATATATAATTATGAATCCCTCTTACCCATAATTTCTTTGCCAATCAGTCACCTGACAACTTTAACAGAGATTATAGAATATAAAAGTTACCTAATTAGACGCATGTGTCCATCTATATGCCACAGGCTGTTTGGTACAGGCACCTTGTAGACACGTCTCACTATGGCACGACTCCATCTCTGAGCTGCTGCCTCAGGATCAATCCTATTCAGAGTACTACGGACTCTATGCCTCTGTAGTTGCAGTCCTTGACTTCTAAGGTAACCACTCATCATCTGAAATCAGTATTCAAATTTATTGGTAACCATTCAAACAAAACCACTACCAGTACTTAACAAGAAATCAAGATGAAAGTTTCTAAAAACAAATATTGTGTCTAAATGAAATAACAAAGTTGACATGTACATTTCAACTTAGATGGGACTGTTGCAATTGGCATTGAATTTTAAACCAGTTGCAATTGTTTCCCTGTGTATTTTGGGAATATTTCATAGCAAGTTTGTCAAATTTGGAGAGAAGTTATTTTCAAAAACCTTTGATAGGTTATTTATTAAATCATCAACTGTGCAAATTGAAATGCAATAACTTAACCAATCCACAATTACCCCTTATCCCTTGTTGTTGACTATTATAGTCAACAAGCTTAAAGATGCTCCACCGCCGACAGAGCATAAATGATATTCATCATTTGAACAACAATTGGTGTTTAATCGTGTATATATATGTCTATTTAACGCAAAAAATAATATAAAATAATTTATTTCGCCATTGGTGCATGCGCAATTAGTACTTCATTTCATATAGGATATAGTGACACGGAATTTTTTCGGGATGCAATTAATTGTTTTTCATATTTTTAACTTAAAGTAAAATTAGAAGCTCAAACTTTTCAATGGTGGTACTGGTAATGGTGTAAAGTAAGTAACTTTTGCAACTGAAGAAAAATACTAAATCGTCTGCTCCTGTTTTTGATAGCGAAAAAATACCATTTGTCAGCGGTGGAGCATCTTTAAGATTTTACCCTCCCCACTCTCACATTGTCAAATTTAGTCGACACTTGATAACCACATTGACGTTCTTTTATCACAATAAATTTCAAATTAAATTAAAATTCAATCAGTGATTTTAAGTAGGTAATAAACTTTCCAAATGATCAATGAAATATTTAATTGGACCATGTATATTGTTTTTATGGCAGAGGAACAAGGTAAATAAAATACGGATGTTATCATCATGAAAAAATGGCGGTCTGTTGCACATTTGCACCACATTGCAATTAATATCAAAATAAAATCTTGATGTACTTGCAGGTTATAAATAATTCATAAATAAAATAGGTGCATTAACTTGGTATGTTTGAACTAAATGAATTAGCATACAACAACTGGCCATTTTGTTCCGACATTTTCTCAAAAACTTTCAGGTACGAGATTATAAACTACTTTTGATATGGAATATTAATTGGGAAAGAATACAAGACAGGGAAAGAGTTTAAAATATATAGTAAGAACTCAAAAGTACAAGTATAGAAGTATAGAAATATAGAAGTGAATGCTTATCAAGAGTCATGATCAGGTCCTGGATCCGTTATCGGTTGGAAATTTTCTGTAATATTATTATATTAAGATTTTTCACAGTATTTGCCTTTGGGAGTGGAGTTGATATTCAACCCCAGCTTTACATATATAGGTAGGGAAAACATGGAGACATACCCATAATATTTTATATAACATTTTACCTCATTTCCTGCATTTGGATGTGTCTGATGAAGGTCTTCAACAGCAGCATCTAGATCACTGTCACTGATAGCTGTATATTTGACACTCCGTACAGACAGGTTTTCAGATTTCAGAGTCTTGTAGATTAGGGATGGACTGCATTTTAGTTGAGATGCAACTGCTCGAGCTGTGAAGCCTTTCTTCAACTGTGTCTTTATCAGGTCAACGGTGATGCCAAAAGCAGGACGGCCTTTTCCTTTAGGAGACTCATTATGTATGGATCCTTATAATACAAAAGAAAAAAAAGATAATAATAAATAACAAATACTGAATTCACCGTAATTAGCTTTCAGGGGACTTAAAAATTGTAACAAATAAGCTGATAATGAGAATTAAAGAAATGGCTGCCTACATGGAGGTACAAGACTTTTACCGCGGGACACGATTTCAAAGTCCAAGGGAGGATTGGAATCTATATGCTCACACATCTGTTACGGTTATATTAGTAGAGCTTTGCCCTATGCAGCATTTGGCACTTTAAAACAACAAACATTTTTATTCATTTAAATTTAAATTCACTTTTAATTAATTTCAATGCGTTCTGTCATAAGCTTCTCTATATATACATCAAAGGAACATGATCTTGCGCACACATAATTTTAACAAGGTAACTTATACAGACATAAAAGCTATATAATGGCAATGTAAATTCTCATACAATCTCAGTTTTTTAGTTTAAGATGTAGACATACTGTGTTACAATAGGGCCATAGTGGAAGAATGGTGGAAAATGCCCTCTGATTTAAAAAGTCGCCAACATTTTTTTATTTGACATTCGTAAAAATTGCAAACTGATTTATAATTCAATTATTTTGTTTTTTATTAGATTTAAATGGTCAGCTAAATAAACTGAATATCATAATAATTTAAATATGATTCCAATTGGTTTATATAGTGTACTGGGCAAGACCATGTGCCATGTTTACTTCCAGTAATAACATGGGGTAAGGTCAATGTTTTTTCGTTTATTTTTGGTAAATTGAAAAAATACCATTTATTTTTGGAAGTTACTGAAAAACAAATGTTTGGTCCTTGCTTTCATCATGATATAACAATAAATAAATATCTTATAAATTTTCTATCGGCTATGAAACTCTTAGGTGCGCAAGATCATGTGCCAGCATTGTATATGCCTATATATAAAAGTGGGGCCTTTTTGCATGGGACCGTTGTAACCGTATTCCAATGAAAGTAGAACTACTGAGATTACAAAGTGCGGTGAACAGTGGTCCGCAAGTGCCCAGACTTATAGTAAATCATAGTTTGTATTTTATTATAGGTATCAGGTCCTTTCGGTAACATGTCGTTTCGGTAACATAGCTGAAGTCGTTTCGGTACATTGTACGGTCGTTTCGGGACACATAGAAAAGTAATTTCAGTACTTTTATGTACTTTCGGTAGGGTTATTTTATGACGAAATATGTTATTTCTAATAAACACATTTATTTTACAATTATTTTGCATTTATCAGTGATATAGATGTATACTATTTACGTAACTGCTTTTGGCACAATATACTAATGTAGTTTTCTCTGTTCATAATTCACTGCGTTCAGAATGTACTTGTGTTTAGAAAACTCCTATGTGTGTCACAAGACTAAATATTAAATTTTCACAGCTTATGAAGTTATGAACTTTTATACATGTACGATTTTGATACTGGTTAATGTAGCTACAGTATTACAGAGATTTTTAGTACATACAATGATATTTTAATCATATACTTAAATAATATCAAAGCTCTATTATTTGTGATGATTATGGAAATAAAATGCAAATTTGCGTGATTAAAAAACTATGTTATAAAATGAAGCATTCTGTAATTTACGAGTCTTTTGAAGATTTTATAGAGGAGAATCTGATTGCCGATTGAAATAGGTTATTACAGTACATAATGAATATCTGATTGCCGATTGAAATAGGTTATTACAGTACATAATGAATATACATTAATGCGATACTTGATGCAAAGAAAGTAGCGAATATTCCATGAAAAACCATGTAACGAAGTACCATTTTTTAGAAACGACCGCAAGACTTTTCGGTACTCCCGAAACGTCTAAAATTCTTATAAAATATTTATTATATTCACAAAGTTTATTATGTTTTCATAATTGGAATTATTTATCTGAAAGTGTCAACTTTACTAACCTTGGACATCTATTTCGTTTAAATCAGCTGATCGGGTTAGCCTGGGTGCCGTCGTACTGTTTACAAACTGGATCAAGTCTTCTACCGTTGCTCTCACCTCGGCGAACTGGTTCGTTGGCGTGGAAATCCGGTCAAGATTGTCCAATGAGTTTTTCAAGAGTCCTTCAAGCATAACCTTATCTGGATTTTCTTGGTCTAACTGCCTTCCCACATTTCGTATGTTTCTCTGGATCGCTTCAAGAACGCCACTTATGTCTCCCGCCATATTGTCATCTTCTGATATTTTAACTTCCGTTACGAAAACGAGGCAGACGGAAATGGTTTGTTCCATTTCTTGCCCGGGGTGGGTAAGGGGACGCGGGTATTTTAGTAACCTTAAGGCGAATGCCGTTACACTTAAGGGACACATTCTTTGCATTATGTGAAGTCATTTTTGTTTATCTCTTAAGTGATATCCTTTCCATGTTAAGGGAATAAACCCTCATTTCCATTATGTTATCGATTTAGTTAAGTGGAACGAAACTTGTCTTAAGTGTATTCTTTTCATCTTAAGGCGAAAAACAATTTGCATTATGTGTTTTTTTCACTTAAGGGGACGATTTTTAATCTTAACTATACTATAGTACAACACTGTATACCACTACTATAGTACAACACTGTATACCTATACTATAGTACAACACTGTATACCTATACTATAGTACAACACTGTATACCACTACTATAGTACAACACTGTATACCACTACTATAGTACAACACTGTATACCACTACTATAGTACAACACTGTATACCACTACTATAGTACAACACTGTATACCTATACTATAGTACAACACTGTATACCTATACTATAGTACAACACTGTATACAACTACTATAGTACAACACTGTATACCACTACTATAGTACAACACTGTATACCACTACTATAGTACAACACTGTATACCACTACTATAGTACAACACTGTATACCACTACTATAGTACAACACTGTATACCACTACTATAGTACAACACTGTATACCACTACTATAGTACAACACTGTATACCACTACTATAGTACAACACTGTACACCTATACTATAGTACAACACTGTATACCACTACTATAGTACAACACTGTATACCACTACTATAGTACAACACTGTACACCTATACTATAGTACAACACTGTATACCACTACTATAGTACAACACTGTATACCACTACTATAGTACAACACTGTATACCACTACTATAGTACAACACTGTATACCACTACTATAGTACAACACTGTATACCACTACTATAGTACAACACTGTATACCACTACTATAGTACAACACTGTATACCACTACTATAGTACAACACTGTATACCTATACTATAGTACAACACTGTATACCTATACTATAGTACAACACTGTATACCACTACTATAGTACAACACTGTATACCACTACTATAGTACAACACTGTATACCACTACTCTAGTACAACACTGTATACCACTACTATAGTACAACACTGTATACCTACTACTATAGTACAACACTGTATACCTACTACTATAGTACAACACTGTATACCTATACTATAGTACAACACTGTATACCACTACTATAGTACAACACTGTATACCTATACTATAGTACAACACTGTATACCACTACTATAGTACAACACTGTATACCACTACTATAGTACAACACTGTATACCACTACTATAGTACAACACTGTATACCTACTACTATAGTACAACACTGTATACCACTACTATAGTACAACACTGTATACCACTACTATAGTACAACACTGTATACCACTACTATAGTACAACACTGTATACCACTACTATAGTACAACACTGTATACCTACTACTATAGTACAACACTGTATACCACTACTATAGTACAACACTGTATACCACTACTATAGTACAACACTGTATACCACTACTATAGTACAACACTGTATACCTATACTATAGTACAACACTGTATACCACTACTATAGTACAACACTGTATACCTATACTATAGTACAACACTGTATACCACTACTATAGTACAACACTGTATACCACTACTATAGTACAACACTGTATACCACTACTATAGTACAACACTGTATAGTACAACACTGTATACCTATACTATAGTACAACACTGTATACCTACTACTATAGTACAACACTGTATACCACTACTATAGTACAACACTGTATACCACTACTCTAGTACAACACTGTATACCACTACTATAGTACAACACTGTATACCTATACTATAGTACAACACTGTATACCTATACTATAGTACAACACTGTATACCTATACTATAGTACAACACTGTATACCACTACTATAGTACAACACTGTATACCACTACTATAGTACAACACTGTATACACTACTATAGTACAACACTGTATACCTACTACTATAGTACAACACTGTATACCACTACTATAGTACAACACTGTATACCACTACTATAGTACAACACTGTATACCACTACTATAGTACAACACTGTATACCACTACTATAGTACAACACTGTATACACTATACTATATAGTACAACACTGTATACCTACTACTATAGTACAACACTGTATACCTACTACTATAGTACAACACTGTATACCATACTATAGTACAACACTGTATACCACTACTATAGTACAACACTGTATACCATACTATAGTACAACACTGTATACCACTACTATAGTACAACACTGTAACCATACTATATACAACACTGTATACCACTACTATAGTACAACACTGTATACCTATACTATAGTACAACACTGTATACCATACTATAGTACAACACTGTATACCACTACTATAGTACAACACTGTATACCACTACTACTATAGTACAACACTGTATACCACTACTATAGTACAACACTGTATACCTACTACTATAGTACAACACTGTATACCACTACTATAGTACAACACTGTATACCTATACTATAGTACAACACTGTATACCTATACTATAGTACAACACTGTATACCACTACTATAGTACAACACTGTATACCACTACTATAGTACAACACTGTATACCACTACTATAGTACAACACTGTATACCTATACTATAGTACAACACTGTATACCACTACTATAGTACAACACTGTATACCACTACTATAGTACAACACTGTATACCTATACTATAGTACAACACTGTATACCTATACTATAGTACAACACTGTATACCTATACTATAGTACAACACTGTATACCACTACTATAGTACAACACTGTATACCACTACTCTAGTACAACACTGTATACCACTACTATAGTACAACACTGTACACCTATACTATAGTACAACACTGTATACCACTACTATAGTACAACACTGTATACCTATACTATAGTACAACACTGTATACCACTACTATAGTACAACACTGTATACCACTACTATAGTACAACACTGTATACCACTACTATAGTACAACACTGTATACCACTACTATAGTACAACACTGTATACCACTACTATAGTACAACACTGTATACCACTACTATAGTACAACACTGTATACCACTACTATAGTACAACACTGTATACCTATACTATAGTACAACACTGTATACCACTACTATAGTACAACACTGTATACCTATACTATAGTACAACACTGTATACCACTACTATAGTACAACACTGTATACCTATACTATAGTACAACACTGTATACCACTACTATAGTACAACACTGTATACCACTACTATAGTACAACACTGTATACCACTACTATAGTACAACACTGTATACCTATACTATAGTACAACACTGTATACCACTACTATAGTACAACACTGTATACCTATACTATAGTACAACACTGTATACCTATACTATAGTACAACACTGTATACCTATACTATAGTACAACACTGTATACCTATACTATAGTACAACACTGTATACCACTACTATAGTACAACACTGTATACCACTACTATAGTACAACACTGTATACCACTACTATAGTACAACACTGTATACCACTACTATAGTACAACACTGTATACCACTACTATAGTACAACACTGTATACCACTACTATAGTACAACACTGTATACCACTACTATAGTACAACACTGTATACCACTACTATAGTACAACACTGTATACCACTACTATAGTACAACACTGTATACACTACTACTATAGTACAACACTGTATACCTATACTATAGTACAACACTGTATACCTATACTATAGTACAACACTGTATACCACTACTATAGTACAACACTGTATACCACTACTATAGTACAACACTGTATACCACTACTATAGTACAACACTGTATACCACTACTATAGTACAACACTGTACAACACTGTATACCACTACTATAGTACAACACTGTATACTACTACTATAGTACAACACTGTATACCACTACTATAGTACAACACTGTATACCACTACTATAGTACAACACTGTATACCACTACTATAGTACAACACTGTATACCACTACTATAGTACAACACTGTATACCACTACTATAGTACAACACTGTATACCACTACTATAGTACAACACTGTATACCACTACTATAGTACAACACTGTATACCACTACTATAGTACAACACTGTATACCACTACTATAGTACAACACTGTATACCTATACTATAGTACAACACTGTATACCACTACTATAGTACAACACTGTATACCTATACTATAGTACAACACTGTATACCTATACTATAGTACAACACTGTATACCACTACTATAGTACAACACTGTATACCACTACTATAGTACAACACTGTATACCACTACTATAGTACAACACTGTATACCACTACTATAGTACAACACTGTATACCACTACTATAGTACAACACTGTATACCACTACTATAGTACAACACTGTATACCACTACTATAGTACAACACTGTATACCACTACTATAGTACAACACTGTATACCACTACTATAGTACAACACTGTATACCTATACTATAGTACAACACTGTATACCACTACTATAGTACAACACTGTATACCACTACTATAGTACAACACTGTATACCACTACTATAGTACAACACTGTATACCACTACTATAGTACAACACTGTATACCACTACTATAGTACAACACTGTATACCACTACTATAGTACAACACTGTATACCTATACTATAGTACAACACTGTATACCACTACTATAGTACAACACTGTATACCTATACTATAGTACAACACTGTATACCTATACTATAGTACAACACTGTATACCACTACTACTAGTACAACACTGTATACCACTACTATAGTACAACACTGTATACCACTACTCTAGTACAACACTGTATACCACTACTATAGTACAACACTGTATACCACTACTATAGTACAACACTGTATACACTACTTAGTACAACACTGTATACCACTACTATAGTACAACACTGTATACCACTACTCTAGTACAACACTGTATACCACTACTATAGTACAACACTGTATACCACTACTATAGTACAACACTGTATACCACTACTATAGTACAACACTGTATACCACTACTATAGTACAACACTGTATACCACTACTATAGTACAACACTGTATACCACTACTATAGTACAACACTGTATACCTACTACTCTAGTACAACACTGTATACCACTACTATAGTACAACACTGTATACCACTACTATAGTACAACACTGTATACCACTACTCTAGTACAACACTGTATACCACTACTATAGTACAACACTGTATACCACTACTATAGTACAACACTGTATACCACTACTATAGTACAACACTGTATACCACTACTATAGTACAACACTGTATACCACTACTATAGTACAACACTGTATACCACTACTATAGTACAACACTGTATACCACTACTATAGTACAACACTGTATACCACTACTCTAGTACAACACTGTATACCACTACTATAGTACAACACTGTATACCACTACTATAGTACAACACTGTACACCTATACTATAGTACAACACTGTATACCACTACTATAGTACAACACTGTATACCACTACTATAGTACAACACTGTATACCACTACTATAGTACAACACTGTATACCACTACTATAGTACAACACTGTACACCTATACTATAGTACAACACTGTATACCACTACTATAGTACAACACTGTATACCACTACTGTAGTACAACACTGTATACCACTACTATAGTACAACACTGTATACTACTACTATAGTACAACACTGTATACCACTACTATAGTACAACACTGTATACCACTACTATAGTACAACACTGTATACCACTACTATAGTACAACACTGTATACCACTACTCTAGTACAACACTGTATACCACTACTATAGTACAACACTGTATACCACTACTATAGTACAACACTGTATACCACTACTATAGTACAACACTGTATACCACTACTCTAGTACAACACTGTATACCACTACTATAGTACAACACTGTATACCACTACTATAGTACAACACTGTATACCACTACTATAGTACAACACTGTATACCACTACTATAGTACAACACTGTATACCACTACTCTAGTACAACACTGTATACCTACTACTATAGTACAACACTGTATACCACTACTATAGTACAACACTGTATACCACTACTATATACAACACTGTATACCACTATACTGTATACAACACTGTATACCACTACTATAGTACAACACTGTATACCTATACTATAGTACAACACTGTATACCTACTATAGTACAACACTGTATACCACTACTATAGTACAACACTGTATACCACTACTATAGTACAACACTGTATACCACTACTATAGTACAACACTGTATACCACTACTATAGTACAACACTGTATACCACTACTATAGTACAACACTGTACACCTATACTATAGTACAACACTGTATACCACTACTATAGTACAACACTGTATACCACTACTATAGTACAACACTGTATACCACTACTATAGTACAACACTGTATACCACTACTATAGTACAACACTGTATACCACTACTATAGTACAACACTGTATACCACTACTATAGTACAACACTGTATACCACTACTCTAGTACAACACTGTATACCACTACTATAGTACAACACTGTATACTACTACTATAGTACAACACTGTATACCACTACTATAGTACAACACTGTATACCACTACTATAGTACAACACTGTATACCACTACTATAGTACAACACTGTATACCACTACTCTAGTACAACACTGTATACCACTACTATAGTACAACACTGTATACCACTACTATAGTACAACACTGTATACCACTACTATAGTACAACACTGTATACCACTACTATAGTACAACACTGTATACCACTACTCTAGTACAACACTGTATACCTATACTATAGTACAACACTGTATACCACTACTATAGTACAACACTGTATACCACTACTATAGTACAACACTGTATACCACTACTATAGTACAACACTGTATACCACTACTCTAGTACAACACTGTACACCTATACTATAGTACAACACTGTATACCTATACTATAGTACAACACTGTATACCTATACTATAGTACAACACTGTATACCACTACTATAGTACAACACTGTATACCACTACTATAGTACAACACTGTATACCACTACTATAGTACAACACTGTATACCACTACTATAGTACAACACTGTATACCTACTACTATAGTACAACACTGTATACCACTACTATAGTACACAACACTGTATACTACTACTATAGTACAACACTGTATACCACTACTATAGTACAACACTGTATACCACTACTATAGTACAACACTGTATACCACTACTATAGTACAACACTGTATACCACTACTATAGTACAACACTGTATACCACTACTATAGTACAACACTGTATACCACTACTATAGTACAACACTGTATACCACTACTATAGTACAACACTGTATACCACTACTATAGTACAACACTGTATACCACTACTATAGTACAACACTGTATACCACTACTCTAGTACAACACTGTATACCACTACTATAGTACAACACTGTATACCACTACTATAGTACAACACTGTATACCACTACTATAGTACAACACTGTATACCACTACTATAGTACAACACTGTATACCACTACTATAGTACAACACTGTATACCTATACTATAGTACAACACTGTATACCACTACTATAGTACAACACTGTATACCTACTACTATAGTACAACACTGTATACCTATACTATAGTACAACACTGTATACCACTACTATAGTACAACACTGTATACCACTACTCTAGTACAACACTGTATACCACTACTATAGTACAACACTGTATACCACTACTATAGTACAACACTGTATACCACTACTATAGTACAACACTGTATACCTATACTATAGTACAACACTGTATACCTATACTATAGTACAACACTGTATACCACTACTATAGTACAACACTGTATACCACTACTATAGTACAACACTGTATACCACTACTATAGTACAACACTGTATACCACTACTATAGTACAACACTGTATACAACTACTATAGTACAACACTGTATACCTATACTATAGTACAACACTGTATACCACTACTATAGTACAACACTGTATACCTATACTATAGTACAACACTGTATACCACTACTATAGTACAACACTGTATACCTATACTATAGTACAACACTGTATACCTATACTATAGTACAACACTGTATACCACTACTATAGTACAACACTGTATACCACTACTATAGTACAACACTGTATACCACTACTATAGTACAACACTGTATACCACTACTATAGTACAACACTGTATACCACTACTATAGTACAACACTGTATACCACTACTCTAGTACAACACTGTATACCACTACTATAGTACAACACTGTATATACCACTACTATAGTACAACACTGTATACCACTACTATAGTACAACACTGTATACCACTACTATAGTACAACACTGTATACCACTACTCTAGTACAACACTGTATACCACTACTATAGTACAACACTGTATACCTATACTATAGTACAACACTGTATACCTATACTATAGTACAACACTGTACACCTATACTATAGTACAACACTGTATACCACTACTATAGTACAACACTGTATACCACTACTATAGTACAACACTGTATACCACTACTATAGTACAACACTGTATACCACTACTATAGTACAACACTGTATACCACTACTATAGTACAACACTGTATACCATACTATAGTACAACACTGTATACCACTACTATAGTACAACACTGTACTTAGTACAACACTGTATACACTACTTAGTACAACACTGTATACCACTACTATAGTACAACACTGTATACCACTACTATAGTACAACACTGTATACCACTACTATAGTACAACACTGTATACCACTACTATAGTAACACTGTATACAACACTGTACTATACAACACTGTATACACTACTATAGTACAACACTGTATACCACTACTATAGTACAACACTGTATACCTATACTATAGTACAACACTGTATACCACTACTATAGTACAACACTGTATACCACTACTATAGTACAACACTGTATACCACTACTATAGTACAACACTGTATACCTATACTATAGTACAACACTGTATACCTATACTATAGTACAACACTGTATACCACTACTATAGTACAACACTGTATACCACTACTATAGTACAACACTGTATACCACTACTATAGTACAACACTGTATACCACTACTATAGTACAACACTGTATACCACTACTATAGTACAACACTGTATACCACTACTATAGTACAACACTGTATACCACTACTATAGTACAACACTGTATACCTATACTATAGTACAACACTGTATACCACTACTATAGTACAACACTGTATACCACTACTCTAGTACAACACTGTATACCACTACTATAGTACAACACTGTATACCACTACTATAGTACAACACTGTATACCACTACTATAGTACAACACTGTATACCACTACTATAGTACAACACTGTATACCACTACTATAGTACAACACTGTATACCACTACTATAGTACAACACTGTATACCTATACTATAGTACAACACTGTATACCACTACTATAGTACAACACTGTATACCTACTACTATAGTACAACACTGTATACCACTACTATAGTACAACACTGTATACCACTACTATAGTACAACACTGTATACTACTACTATAGTACAACACTGTATACCTATACTATAGTACAACACTGTATACCACTACTATAGTACAACACTGTATACCACTACTATAGTACAACACTGTATACTACTACTATAGTACAACACTGTATACCACTACTATAGTACAACACTGTATACCACTACTATAGTACAACACTGTATACCACTACTATAGTACAACACTGTATACCACTACTATAGTACAACACTGTATACCTACTACTATAGTACAACACTGTATACCACTACTATAGTACAACACTGTATACCACTACTATAGTACAACACTGTATACCTATACTATAGTACAACACTGTATACCACTACTATAGTACAACACTGTATACCACTACTATAGTACAACACTGTATACCACTACTATAGTACAACACTGTATACCACTACTATAGTACAACACTGTATACCACTACTATAGTACAACACTGTATACCACTACTATAGTACAACACTGTATACCACTACTATAGTACAACACTGTATACCACTACTATAGTACAACACTGTATACCACTACTATAGTACAACACTGTATACCACTACTATAGTACAACACTGTATACCACTACTCTAGTACAACACTGTATACCACTACTATAGTACAACACTGTAACACTACTTAGTACAACACTGTATACACACTACTATAGTACAACACTGTATACCACTACTATAGTACAACACTGTATACCACTACTATAGTACAACACTGTATACCACTACTATAGTACAACACTGTATACCACTACTCTAGTACAACACTGTATACCACTACTATAGTACAACACTGTATACCACTACTATAGTACAACACTGTATACCACTACTATAGTACAACACTGTATACCACTACTATAGTACAACACTGTATACCACTACTATAGTACAACACTGTATACCACTACTATAGTACAACACTGTATACCACTACTATAGTACAACACTGTATACCACTACTATAGTACAACACTGTATACCACTACTATAGTACAACACTGTATACTACTACTATAGTACAACACTGTATACCACTACTATAGTACAACACTGTATACCACTACTCTAGTACAACACTGTATACCACTACTCTAGTACAACACTGTATACCACTACTATAGTACAACACTGTATACCACTACTATAGTACAACACTGTATACCACTACTCTAGTACAACACTGTATACCACTACTATAGTACAACACTGTATACCAAGATTGTTTATTAATTAGACTCTTCAAACACAGAAGTCCTACATAAAAGAAAGTCTTTGAGCCTTATCTTTACCTAAGAGATGAAATGTCTCGCTTTGATCATGAAAATAATTGAAATCTCAGTTTGGTTCGTCTCGATCTGACCATTTAATTTTTTATTTGAATTTGATCAAGTGTCTCCAAAAAGTTGAAATCACAAGCTGTCAGAGAAGGGCTAAAATGATTAAAAACAGTAACTAGAAAAGTTTATCGAAGATATTACCTAAGGAATAGAATCAGTAATTTTTATCATAGATTACTTTACTGAGCAACTTTATAAATACAATTAATATGAAAGTAATGGGACATTATTACCGTCATAATTCTTGCTGCCGATTGTCTTATTGTCTCTCGTGCCCTCATGCCTGCCACCCGTCTCCGTCTAAATGAAATCTAAAATAGAAAAATTAAAGAAATATATACCAAAGAAAAGTTATATTCCATGTAATAACATTTATTATATCATTAAGACAAAGCATTATAATGTAAGATTTAGACTACAAAGCTCTGTTTCTCTTCTACACATATTAATTATCAAACTTGACAATTTCCTGACACCAGACTGTCAATACTAATTTATATGCTAGAAAATGGATCCCATTTTGTTTTTTAACAAAAATAAATTCTTTAACCAAATTTCATTCAAATAAAGATGATTTAAGATGTACTGAGGGATAAAAGTTCTCTGGCATAAAAGTTTCCTCCTACTTTAAAACCAATTATGCACTTACCACATAGCCTTCAAAAGTGATCAGTAAAAGTTTCATAGATTGTTTTGTAATCAATTTAATATAGATAAAATATATTTGCTAATTTAACAATGATAACATTATTTCAGATATTATTCTTAAAACAGTTTACAAAATGAAGCTTATGGATTTAGTAAATACTTACAACAGGTGTATCTGTGTCTTCAAAGGAAGAGTCATGAGACATATCCATCTGTGAACAATTATACCATGTCAGTAACAATATACAAAACAAAAGAAAAAAACTTGTATCAGAAGAAACAAGACAGGGTTCTCGTAAGTGGTCCCAAAAAAAAATTTGTCAATAGCGATAAAGTTCAGACTTTGGCCATTTTTTTGGCAACAGATAACAAAAACATACATTCAAAAATCCCCCTCTAAAAAGACATGTGGTCATCCATAATATCATTCATTGTACAGGTAGAAATTGGATTTTTTTTAAAAGTTATTATCATTAATTTAAAATTCAGTTGTTTTCATTACAAACATAGCTTTCATGAACCATATGGACTAAATGACTGATTTAGTCCTTTGTCATTCCCATTTCAGAACATGGCAACCAAAAGTTAAAAAAAGTGAACAACTTGCCAGCTCAATAATGATCAATTCTGACATTTTGTTTGCTAACCATGACAACCAAATGAAATAATGTTATAAAATCTAAAACTAATCAACCATTTCACCTAATTCCTGTAAAGTGACTTGGTTACCCATGAAAGACAGACTTGTAAAATGGAGGTATACAAATTTAAAGCGAGCTTGAGATCAAAGGAATATGAAAGGAGTGTCATTTTTCGTTTTATGATGACACTTAGTATAATGAAAAAGCACCAAACAAATACTTTCCACAACATAATTCTATATTTACAGTTTGATAAATTTAATACCTGTGCGAGAGTATCATCAACAATGTGATTTGGCGTTGGTTGTGGCACAGCCTCTGGGGTTGGTTGCTGGATAATTTGTGGTGGAGGTTGCTGGACGGCAACTGGTGGTGGCGGTTGTTGAACGACAACTAGTGGTGGTGGTTGTTGGACGGCAACTGGCGGTGGAGGTTGTTGGACAACTGACGGTGGAGGTTGTTGGACAACTGGTGGTGGCGGTTGTTGGACAACTGGTGGTGGAGGTTGTTGGACAACTGGTGGTGGAGGTTGTTGGACAACTGGTGGTGGCGGTTGTTGGACAACTGGTGGTGGCAGTGGTTGGACAACTGGTGGTGGAGGTTGTTGGACAACTGGTGGTGGCAGTGGTTGGACAACTGGTGGTGGAGGTTGTTGGACAACTGGTGGTGGAGGTTGTTGAACAACTGGTGGTGGCAGTGGTTGGACAACTGGTGGTGGCGGTTGTTGGACAACTGGCGGTGGAGGTTGTTGGACAACTGGTGGTGGAGGTTGTTGGACAACTGGTGGTGGAGGTTGTTGGACAACTGGTGGTGGCGGTTGTTGGACAACTGGTGGTGGCAGTGGTTGGACAACTGGTGGTGGCAGTGGTTGGACAACTGGTGGAGGAGGTTGTTGGACAACTGGTGGTGGAGGTTGTTGGACAACTGGTGGTGGAGGTTGTTGGACAACTGGTGGTGGCGGTTGTTGGACAACTGGTGGTGGCAGTGGTTGGACAACTGGTGGTGGCAGTGGTTGGACAACTGGTGGTGGAGGTTGTTGGACAACTGGTGGTGGCAGTGGTTGGACAACTGGTGGTGGCAGTGGTTGGACAACTGGTGGTGGAGGTTGTTGGACAACTGGTGGTGGTGGTTGTTGGACAACTGGTGGTGGCAGTTGTTGGACAACTGGTGGTGGCAGTGGTTGGACAACTGGTGGTGGCAGTGGTTGGACAACTGGTGGTGGAGGTTGTTGGACAACTGGTGGTGGCAGTGGTTGGACAACTGGTGGTGGAGGTTGTTGGACAACTGGTGGATGTGGAGGTTGTTGGACAACTGGTGGTGGCAGTGGTTGGACAACTGGTGGTGGAGGTTGTTGGAACAACTGGTGGTGGAGGTTGTTGGACAACTGGTGGTGGAGGTTGTTGGACAACTGGTGGTGGAGGTTGTTGGACAACTGGTGGTGGAGGTTGTTGGACAACAGCTTCTACATTTTCTCGAACTATCGTTTCTTCTTCCATAAGCAGTGGAGTTTCCTAAAATTAAATCACCCATTAGCGCAATATTCAGATAGTTACTAAATCATGCATCTATGGCCAGTTATTTATTTATTTGCAATTAAAACAAGACTCACGCTAAATATTTGTTTTACCTATTAGCGTGGTTGCATATATAGTTAAAATCCATTTACATAAAGAAATCAGGAAAAAATTTTCTCCATGAGTCTGATCTCATGTGTAATATGATATCTGGGAAATTGTGATAATAAACTTCTGTTGTTAAAATCTAAAATGGCTGCCTGCTGGCCATCTTAGAGACTGATCAGTCCCAAAATGCAATGTGCATAACTAGGCACCAAGAGGAACCTACATATGAAATTTAAGAGAGATCCCTCCAATATGTGTTGTGAAAAATAGAGATGACAAGAATTGTTTATTGACGGATGTTTGAACAAATGAACAACAGACCAAATGTGGTTTAAAAAGCTATCTATGCTCAGACAGTTTTTCACCAAAACATTTCTATGATTCTAACTAGAAATATGATTAAAAATGTCAAAGCCCAAATTACCAATTAATAAAATTAGACAAAATGGGACAATACATGATATGTTATATTTGTATATTTGGGTAACACTAATAGTCGCCATCCCTTGTTCCATGGTATAGGCATTAAAATGTGTACATAATGATGATACCATTAACTGCTTTGCATTTCTAAAAGCACTCAATTATGGGTAGGGTGTCCATCAACACTTAATACTTGCCATTCTCAAGTCCCGATTAGGAATAAGGTATAATTTCCCCTGCTTCAAGATGCTTTTCAGATCTGCAACAGCGTCTGCTTCAATTCTACGTAGCTTCTTCCCTTGGTCACACTTGGCGAAGGTAAATCCAATCATTCCAAGGCGTGCATCGGGGTATAATGTGCAAATCATGGACTGAAAGTCATTCAAGGGCATGTCAACTGGAATGGCAGTTTTCACTGGATAGCGATCTTGGTTTGACAACTGGGCAGATGGGTATCCTGTAAAATAAATCTCATCTTAGGAAAGAAAGAAAAGAACGCTGGGGTACCAATAATACATAATAGAATCACCATCTAACTAGAACTAAATATACCCCCACTATCATTTTGTACACAAGAGATCCCAATTTTGATATGATACCTGTATGTTAAAATGCTATCTCCGGATAAGTTTTACTCGTTTTCCTATAGAAATTGAATAAATAATGTTCATAGGGTTTATATAATTCAATACTTCAAAACGACGACTTTAATAACTGTAATGTTTCTAAAAATGCACATTTGAAAGAAAACAAGGATCCACAAGCGTGACCTTATCTCCCGCGCAGTTAGTATAAAAACTCAAATACATCAAAGTCAAAGTAACAATTATTCAAGTATGACTTTAAATGTGTGTCAGTATTAAAAACTGGAAAAAATAACAGCATGTAATAAAAAGAAACTGTAATTTGGTTATCTTTTCCATTGTAACAGAAAAAATTCCAAAGATTGAACGTCTGCAACAGCAAAAGAAACAACTATAGGGCACTTGTACAATAAACACAGAAAGTTTCATGGAGCTGATTTTCAATTTTTTCTCATTGCAGATTCCCCCTGATCTCCTTCAAAACCATTTAAGTGTGTGTTAGTGTCTGTTACATTGCATTGAAAAGGGACATTTTGTGCAACTGCTGCTCAAATATGAAATAACATATTTATAAGACAAATCGTTAATTCAAGATCGAATGGGGGTTATAAAATCTTGCACTTTGCGCCCCCCCCCCCATTTTGCCCCCCCCCCCCCCCTTGTTTACGGATACACTATGGATAATGGCGTCAAAACGTAATTAGAATAGGTCACTTGCATTGAGCCTTTCAGGTGACCAAAAAAAAGCTGAAGATTAATTAGAATCTTGACTTGACTAGGCAAATGAATTCAGGGCAATGAAATTTTAGGAACTTGTTTCATACTTTAAGATGATTAAGGTCATGTGCTTACCATATCCACAGTGTTGTAGGCGATTAATTTCAACTGACGTTGGCAAATAGTCATCGTTAGCTTTGCTTAGTAGGAAAACAAGAAACTTCCACTGCTTAGGTTTTCTTCCTCTTTTTTGCTCTGAAATAGGAAAAGGAAATCAAAATTTTCAATGTCACATATGAATACATTTTTAATAGTGTGTCATTTAACCATGTTACCAAGTTTCAAGAAAATCCAGTAATATTTGCAACAGTTATTGACCGAAAAGACGAAAATAGGGTTTTTCGTTAATCAAAGGGCCATAACTCAGCCAAAAAGGGTCAAAAGTACCAGTCAAACTTGGTCAAGGCCCCAAGACATTTTTTTTTTTATAATTTACATTTTTGTCAGTTTTTTCATCAATAAATGTAATGTACACAAGATAACTGATCAATGATCATCATACATGCTTAATATGTATTTATTATTTCTCTCTTGTGAAATCATACAGACCCTTACACTCTCACATAGCACATTCTCATACGCTGTAGATTATAAGTTTATTCATCCATACAATAATTAAGATACATACACAAACATTCTCTTACTTGCTAAGGTTTTATTTTAATACACTTACATTCACACACACAAAGAACTTACTTACTTTTTAAGTATGACATTTAATCTATCCACATATTTATATTCACCTATAACACTTTCTTACTTAGTAAATAGATCAAAGATCAACACAGGATCAAGTTGGGCAATGTTCAGCATTCCTTAGCATTGTCGCATCTTTATTGGGTGGAAATTTAAATTAATACAACTAGTGTGGCTGAACCCCCATGGGGTCTGAGGGGTGAAGCCATTATGTGTCTTTACACTTAAAAAAGAATGTAATTTCCATTATGTGTAATTACACTTAAGGTGAAAAGACTTTTATTTCCAGTATGTGTAATTTCACTTAAGGTGGAGATTTTTATTTCCATTATGTGTTATTTCACTTAAGGTGAGAAGATTTTTATTTCAATTGTGTTTTTACACTTAAGGCGAAAAGATTGTTATTTCCATTACGTGTAATTTCACTTAAGGTGAAAAGATTTTTATATCCATTATAATGTTGTTTCACTTAAAGCGAAACTTGAACTTTATCTATTGTACACTTCTTGGTATTGAATTTCATGCAGATTTTCATACAATAACAAAATTGAACAATGACAAATAATAGATTAAACTGAAAAATCTATTATTGCAGACGTGGAACAGAATGAAAATTTTGCCAATTGGTAGAATTTGTAATCATAACAAGAGGCCCAGAGGGCCTGTATCGCTCACCTGGTTTGTAATGCCAAGTAATGTTCTGAATACAGGTTCATTGTTTCTTTTCTGAAGGAATTTTAATATTAACCTCTAAATCCCCTATTGGGCCCCGCCCCTCCCGCCCCCAGGGGGTCAGAGCCAAAATTTATACAAGTTCTGTTCCCCTTCCCCCAAGGATGTTTATGGCCAAATTTGGTCACAATCCAAGCAAAACTCTAGGACAAGAAGTGATTTATAGGATTTACCTCTATTTCCCCTATTGGGCCCCACCCGTCCTGCCCTTGGGGGGCCAGAGTCAAAATTTATACAAGTTCTGTTCCCCTTCCCCCAAGGATGTTTGTGGCCAAATTTGGTTACAATCCATGCAGAACTCTATGACTAGTAGCGATTTAAAGGATTTACCTCTATTTCCCCTATTGGGCCCCGTCCCTCCTGCCCCCGGGGGGTCAGAGCCAAAATTTATACAAGTTCTGTTCCCCTTTCCCAAAGGATGCTTGTGGCCAAATTTGGTTACATTCCATTCAGAACTCTATGACTAGTAGCGATTTAAAGGATTTATCTCTTTTTCCCCTATTGGGCCCCGCCCCTCCTGCCCCTGGGGGATCAGAGCCAAAATTTATACAAGTTCTGTTCCCCTTATCCCAAGGATGTTTGTGGCCAAATTTGGTTACAATTCATGTAGAGCTCTAGGACAAGTAGAGATTTAAAGGATTTACCTCTATTTCCCCTATTGGGCCCCGCCCCTCCTGCCCCCGGGGGGTCAGAGCCAAAATTTATACAAGGTCTGTTCCCCTTCCCCCAAGGATGTTTGTGGCCAAATTTGGTTACATTCCATTCAGAACTCTATGACTAGTAGCGATTTAAAGGATTTACCTCTATTTCCCCTGAGGGCCCCACCCCTCCTGCCCCCGGGGGACCAGAGCCAAAATTTATACAAGTTCTGTTCCTCTTCCCCAAAGGATGTTTGTGGCCAAATTTGGTTACATTCCATTCAGAGCTCTATGACAAGTAGCGATTTAAAGGATTTACCTCTATTACCCCTATTGGGCCCCGCCCCTCCTGCCCCCGTGGGTCAGAGCCAAAATTCATACAAGTTCTGTTCCCCTTCGGGCCAGGTGAGCTAAAAACTCTTTTGACCCCTAAATGTATTAAATCATCTTTTTATTTAACTTCCAAATCTGGATGAATGCTTTGTAAGACAGATCGACACTATTTATTAAACTATAGAATAGTGGTTCAGCTGAAATTAAGCGAGATGTAATTATACAAAATGATATAGATGGAGACTTAAAAATGCTTCAAAAATAGTTCACAGCTCTTATAGATCAATTCATTCAAAACAGGGAGGATAAGAATGTTCAGATCCAATGGTAAATGGTGTGATTCTAAATTCTTAAGGGTTTTTTTTCATTTGGCAAACTGTGGAATTAATGTAACATTTTTTTGAAACATTGTTTCGAATTTTAAAAAAAATAGATGTTTTATTAGATGAAATTGGTTTTACTTTTATCATATATAAAATATGAACTGAACATTATATGTTATCAGGACCAATTGATTCAATTCCTTTTGAAAGGACACTTCAGTCTTAGAATGCATTGAAATTGGCATATACATACATGTATCTGGCCAATAAGCGATATTGATATACACCTGTGGAGATGAATCTACTGTAGTAGCAAAATTCATGAAGGTAAATTGTATACAAAAGAAAGTTGGTTTACAGTAATCTCCAATCGTTCCCTTCCCCCCAAGAGCCAGTGTTTGTACAAACTATTGGATATAATCTTTATAGAAATCTAAGTTAGTAATAGTTTAAAGGAAATGTTGAGAGATGATAAATGGAGAAACGGACCACTTCTTTTTGACTTCATTATTTTTTTTCTTTCAAATTTCAAATTTTTTAATACAATGCGACAAATGCGTAGCGCACGTATTATAGCTAACTTGTTATTTCATATTTTGAAGTCGTTCATGCCAGTACCAAACAAAACATATGCATGTGAGGTGTTCATTTAAACTGTTAAAATTATTTATATACATGTATATCAGAAGGTTTTACAAACAAATTTTAAGAGATCCCAGAGGGATCATGGCACCCACCAAAGAATGATCTATGTCTGACAATGGAAAGAGGGATCTTTTCCCTGCTTTTCAAACTTTTTCAAACACACTACATATACAAGAGATCCCAGAGGGATCTTGGCGCCCACCGAAGATTGATCTATGTCTGACAAATGAAAGAGGGATCTTTTCTCTGCTTTTCAAACTTACAATTCTTTTTTCTGCTTTTCAAACTTTAAACTATCAAAATCCAAGATGGTGGTCGCAAAATGCAATAGGCAGAAATAGGGTCCTAGAGGAACCTACATATGATATTTGAGAACAATCCCTTCAATACTTTCTGAGAAATAGCGGTAACAAACTTTAACTATCAAAATCCAAGATGGCCACCGGTCGGCCATCTTGTTGACCGATCAGTCCCAAAATGCAATATGCACAACTGGGGTCCTAGGGGAACCTACATATGAAATTTGAGAAAGATCCCTTCAATACTTTATGAGAATTAGCGGTAACAAACTTTAACTATCAAAATCCAAGATGGCGGCTGGTCGCCATCTTGTGTGACCGATCAGTCCCAAAAATGCAATATGCACAACTAGGGCCCTACGGGAACCTACATATGAAATTTTAGAAAGATCCCTTCATACTTTATGAGAAATAGCGGTAACAAACTTTAACTATCAAAATCCAAGATGGCGCCTGGCGGCCATCTTGTTGACCGATCAGTCCCAAAATGCAATATGCACAACTAGGGTCCTAGGGGAACCTACATGTGAAATTTGAGAAAGATCCCTTCAGTACTTTCTGAGAAATAGCGGTAACAAACTTTAACTATCAAAATCCAAGATGGCGGCCTGGCGGCCATCTTGTTGACCGATCAGTCCCAAAATGCAATATGCACAACTAGGGTCCTAGGGGAACCTACATATGAAATTTGAGAAAGATCCCTCAGTGCTTTCTGAGAAATAGCGGTAACAAACTTTAACTAACAAAATCCAAGATGGCAGCCGGTCGGCCATCTTGTTGACCGATCAGTCCCAAAATGCAATATGCACAACTAGGGCCTAGGGGAACCTACATATGAAATTTGAGAAAGATCCCTTCAGTACTTTCTGAGAAATAGCGGTAACAAACTTTAACTATCAAAATCCAAGATGGCGGACCTGGCGGCCATTTGTTACTGATCAGTCCTAAATGCAATATGCACAACTAGGGCCCTAGGGGAACCTACATATGAAATTTGAGAAAGATCCCTTCATACTTTCTGAGAAATAGCGGTAACAAAAATTAACGGATCAAAACGACGAGGACGCGACGGAAGACTTGTTGACGGACGATCAGACCCCAAAATGAATATGAATAGCCACTATCTGATGATGGTGGGCTAAAAATGTGAGACAGATTGCTATCAGTACTTTCTGAGGAAATAGTGGTAACAAACTTCAACAATCAAAATCCAAGATGGCGGCCGTTCAGCCATCTTGTTGACCTATCAGTTACAAAATGCAATATGCACAACTAGGGCCCTAGAGGAACCTACATATGAAATTTGAGAGAGATCCCTTCAGTACTTTTTAGAAATAGCAATAACAAACTTTAACTATCAAAATCCAAGATGGCTGCTGGTCGGCCATCTTGTTGACCGATCAGTCCCAAAATGCAATATGCACAACTAGGGGCCTAGGGGAACCTACATATGAAATTTGAGAAGATCCCTTCAATACTTTCTGAGAAATAGCGGTAACAAACTTTAACTATCAAAATCCAAGATGGCTGCCTGGCGGCCATCTTGTTGACACCGATCGATTCCAAAAACAATATGCAAATTCCTAGGGAATCTATGTATGAAATTTGAGAGATCCCTTCAATACTTTCTGAGAAATAGCGGTAACAAACTTTAACATCAAAATCCAAGATGGACCTGGCGGCCATCTTGTTAACAGATCGGTATCAAAACACAATATACACAACTAGGTCCCTAGGGGAACCTACATATGAAATTTGAGAGAGATCCTTTCTGTACTTTCTCAGAAATGGCGGTAACAAATTTTAACTATCAAAATCCAAGATGGCCACCTGGCAGCCATCTTGTAGACCTATCAGTCCCAAAATGCAACATGCACAACAAGGTCCCTAGGGGAACCTACATATGAAATTTGTGAAAGATCCATTCGGTATTTTGAGAAATAGCGGTAACAATCTTTCACTACCAAAATCCAAGATGGCCGCCTGGCCAGGCGGCCATCTTGTTAACCGATAAGTCCCAAAATGCAATATGCACAACTAGGGCCATAGGGGAACCTACATGTGAAATTTGAAAAAGATCCCTTTAGTACTTTCCGAGACATAGCGGTAACAAGAATTGTTAACGGACAGACGGATGGTTAACGGACAGACGGATGGACCACGGACCACGGACGAAAGGCGATTTGAATAGCCCACCATCTGATGTTTTACAAAAAATTTACAGGTCCCTATATACATAGACATCTATGTAGTTATTATGTAGATCTTTGAAATGCACATATCTAAATTATTGATAACAATTTTCAAAATAGTTATCACATAATATAACTTCAAAATAAATTCAGATAAACCTGCTTTTAATTAAATTAATTATTAATTAGCTATAACTTTTTGGCCTTACTTATACCGGTATACATACAATTAAAAAGTATGGAAGGTATTTTGCTTTACTGTCTTTCTTATACCATGGTAGCTATTGGTTTATGGCAATACGCTGTTGTCTGCATCCTGTCTCAGCACATTTAATGAGTATGTATTGTAACTCTATTCTCCCTTCAACAAAAGCCCTTTCTTTATAAAATACAGAAGTATTTTTTTCTTTTAATTAACAGTATTCTATTTTGAAATTTTTTATTTGATACAGCTATTTTGGTTGTATTACAGAAATGTCATACAAAACATATATATATATACGCTGTGATAATTTGAATTATTTATATCAAAGAAGGATTAACATTGAAAACATATATGAAGACATTTAGAATGTTATGTGTACAAGAAGCCATTTATGTTTTCTTTAGAATAAGACACCTACCTATTCCGTATTTGCATATTACAGAGTTATCTGCCCTTGCGGGTAGGTATTGACTGTGACGTCATGTGTTTTCGAGCGTAGCGTCATACTTTTCGGAGAAAATGATGTGAATTGCGTTCACAAAATAATGACGTAACAATCGATACCTATCCGCAAGGGAGCTAACTCTGTAATATGCAAAGACGGAATAGCTAACAGACTAACAACTTGATGTTTGAATAATGGATTATGTAGATAATTAGGAAAGTGTTTAATTGTTGACATAAAAGTAGGACCTAGTAGACAATTACTTAGTAAATATATCTATCAAATTATGTCTTTAGTGCAACATTAAATCAATTTAATTGGTTTTACTCATAGTAATGCAGTATTTGCAGGCCTTATTTTAAACCATTGAACCATATTTGAAAAATAAAATAATCTTTATATTTTTTTTATTTTCGTTTCTTTTTTATATAATGGGGCTTTTGTCCACTTTTCAATAATTAGTATAGAGGGGCTTTTGTTTGTATACCTTAAGGAACTGGCATTTTATCTAAATTTATCTAAATCAAAGTTAATAGTAACTTAACAATAATATTATAATGTATACCATTGTACCGGGTTCAGGAAAGGATCAATATAGGCACTACCTGCCTGTTATCCAATCCTTTTGTTTTCAATAAAATATTTTGAATTGAATTGAAGGAACTCAGGCTTTATTACATAATATATACAGTGTATAATTAATATGTTGTACAACTTGTGCCCAATGCCATTACACCTTTGGCAATTAGATATGTTGAAATCAAATCATATTTTATTTATTTTGCTAAATCCCACATATCTTTAATACAAATTACATTATAAAATGAAATAGGAAATCAAAATGTGAAAACTATGATTTTATAGCTTCATTAAGTTGTGAAAAAAATAAAAATCATTAAATAATAAAGTGTGTTCCAAAATAAGATTTTTATTTCCATTATGTGTATTTTTCATTTGAGGCAAAAAGAATTTTATTTCCATTATGTGTTATTTCACTAAAGGTAAAAAGAATTGTATTTCCATTATGTGTTATTTCACATAAGGCGAAAAAAGTTATTTCCATTATGTGTTATTTCACTTAAGGTGAAAAGATTTTTATTTCCATTATGTGTTATTTCACTTAAGGTGAAAAGATATATATCCATTATGTGTAATTTCAGTTAAGGTGAAAAGATATATCCATTATGTGTAATTTCAGTTAAGGTGAAAAGATATATCCATTATGTGTAATTTCACTTAAGGTGAAAAGATATATATCCATTATGTGTAATTTCAGTTAAGGTGAAAAGATATATCCATTATGTGTAATTTCAGTTAAGGTGAAAAGATATATCCATTATGTGTAATTTCAGTTAAGGTGAAAAGATTTTTATTTCCTTTATTTGTCTTTACACCTAAGACGAAAAGATTTTTATTTCCATTATGTGTTATTTCACTTAAGGTGAAAAGATTTTTATTTCCATTATGCGTTATTTCACTTAAGGTGAAAAGATCGTTACCGGTATTTCCATTACGTGTCTTTACACTTAAGGTGAAAAGATTTTTATTTCCATTATGTGTTTCACTTAAGGTGAAAAGATTTTTATTTCCATTATGTGTTATTTCACTTAAGGTAGCTCCATACTTTTGGGAAAACCCATGTCATTTTTTTCTAACAGGTCTTATTTTCTTGCATTTTTCATGTAGATTTCAAATCTGTAAAGATAAATGGGTGTTCTCGAACTACTTTTTGAGATATTTGAGCTTGAAATATACCATCCATGCAAATTTGCTGACTGAAAATAGAAAAATTCATAAAATTATGTTTTCTGTAATATTAGGGTGAATGTAGTCTCGATACTGTTGATTTTTTGTCCTAAATTTCTTACGATAGAACAATATACAAAACTATTTTATTTTTACAAATGCTAACTAATTTTTGTTATTTCCCAGGACCGTTTCTATACGTAATTATCATGTTTTGCCATATTTTCGCCCGTAAAAAATCACTGAATAGGCCAAAAAGGAAATGAAAACCCATGTCAATTTCACAATATTTGTATATGATATGCCCAAGGTAATATGTTTTTCAAATATCATATAAAAACACGGGGTCCTCGATCAAAATTTCACAATTTTGTAAGCTTGAAGTTAGTAACTCTCAACCCTACCCCCATTTCATCCAGTGCTAAGATGGGTTATATTTGACTATTTTTTGAAAATCATGCCGCAAAAAAACATTCCACATCAGTTCATACGTTTTTGTGATATTATATCTGGTTTATGTCTGTTTGTTTTTTATGATTTTCTCCAAATTGTGTGTTTAAAGGAAATCCGTATGCGATTTTTTTAGAATTCCGGAATTTGGGTCCGGCCGGGTCCCCTCTTATGATTTATAGCGACGAACGGCACTTCCGGTGTTTAAAAATCCATTCCCGTTTACGACAGGGACCGCAAAAACCTCAGAGATAGCATATAATTTTCACTTCACTGATTTTATTTGATTTATTTAATGATTTTAAACATTCAATATTATATGTAGACAATTTTCACCTATTGAAAAAATATCCAAGTGTGATGTCGTGGCGTATCGGAAACCATTCTGGAATTCAAAACAACCTCCGCAACTTCCGGTATATCGTCATATGAATTGGCGCGATTTTCAAAAGTATGGACCTACCTTAAGGCGAAAAGATTTTTATTTCCATTATGTGTTATTTCACTTAAGGCGAAAAGATTTTTATTTCCATTATGTGTTATTTCACTTAAGGCGAAAATGTTTTTATTTCCATTTTGTGTCTTTACACTTAAGGTGAACAGATTTTTATTTCCATTATGTGTATTTTCAGTTAAGGTGAAAAGATTTTTATTTCCATTATGTGTAATTTCAGTTAAGGTGAAAAGGTTTTTATTTCCATTATGTGTTATCTAACTTAAGGTGAAAAGATTTTTATTTCCATTATGTGTTATTTTGATTTGCATAAGGTGCCTTTACACATTATTTCCACTTAAGGTAAAAAGAATTCTATTTCCATTATGTGTCTTTTTGGTAACATAATTGGCACATTCATTTGAAAACACAAGCCATAATTTTCAACAACAATGACACTTGAGTTTATATAATTAAAGGGACAATTCAGTCTAAGAGAACATTAAAATGTGTACATATATAGGAAAAAACCCAGTTCAAATGGAAATTAGATCAGTCGGTTTTACTGTGATATGCCTGAAAAGCCCATGGTTGTGACATGTGTGTAGATGTTCAAACTCGCTCGCTGTCCGCCATTACACATTGTGGTCGAACTTCTTGTATGCCGAACCCTGTCCCTTGCTCGTAGAGTAATTTAATGCAACTTTTGTCTAGAACTGCTCAAATCGCTCTGACAGTAGTGTGTTTACCTTATTAGGTGAATTGTCTTGCCTAAAAAATGATTTTATCACCTTCTCAGTGGTTATGTTGTTTATTTGTTTAACGTGCGTGACTTTGGCTCGGGTATGGGTACAGCGTCCATATTGTACCTGCTTCATCGTATTGATCAACGATTTGATATTTCAACGATATTAATTAAAATATTAAACAATAACGTGGAATTTGTCAATATTTTATATGATATGTTACATAAGAAATGTTGAACTATACGTTTATGCCATATTTAGCTTCTTGGTTATGTAAAAGAATTAGCCTGAGTGAATTGTCCCTTTAAAACAATTAAGACATCATTTGCTTTGTCAGGTGTTGGTGACAAGTTCACTTGTAGGTGACATATATACTAAGTATGCGTATTTAACCACTATAGATCATACAATGACACCTGACAGTATGATGATGATACCGGAAGTGCTCCCCCGAGTTCTACAGAAACTAGGCCGGCCCTACATCCATAGGGAATCGCGGAGAGTGACGTACTACCATGTCACGATAACCTTAAAATTAAAGTTATCTCATGGAATGTAGGAAAGGGACTCGTGAGTAAATTAGGCAATAAAGACTTCTTTAATGTCATAGAACATTATGATATTATTTGTCTAAGCGAATGCTGGATATCTGAAAAAGATGATTTCGAATTGCACGGATATTGTAAATCGGTATACCCGAGGAAAAGTGGTATTGGTGGCGGTGTAGTGATAGTCTACAAATCATGTTTATCAAATAGGATATCTGTCGTAGAAAACATTTATGATAGTATAATATGGATAAAAATTGACGATAATACAATAGATAGATACATCGTATTTTGTTATTTCCCTCCCGAAAACAGTGTATTTTATGAAAATAATGAATTAAGAGATATTGATATGTTTCAAATCCTACAAGATTCTTTAATAAGATATAGTGATCTTGGCAAAGTTTATATTACTGGGGATCTCAATGCACGAACTGGTTGTAGACTTGATATGATAGCAAATGATACTTTAACTAGAAATACTAACCAATCCGCTGATTATGCTTCTGATGATATATGCGATATTACTGAACGTAAAAATATGGATAAAACAGTTAATTCTTTCGGTAGAAAATTATTGTCATTTTGTAAAAATACTGGTTATAGAATAATGAATGGACGACATCCTTGTGACCGAGAGGGAAGTGTTACATTTTTTAGTACGAATGGTACTAGCCTTATTGATTATCTACTTGTGGAGACTAATAACTTTCATGACATAGTAGAGTTTAAGTCTGGAAATTTTGAACCTGTCTCCGACCACGCACCTATATCTTTTACGTTGAGAATAGAACAAATCTCTGAAGTAAGACAAATTAAAGATGATATTCATACTAGATGTGTATGTGAATATATACGGTGGATGGATGGAAATATAAATGAGATAAGACAAAATCTTATGGAAAATATGAATTCATTAAATGATTCACTTAGACCTTCATTGACAAACCCGGTTGATATTGAAAGATGTATTGAACGAGTTGGTTCTAGTGATGTATGTCTACCGTTGTGTGATGTTTTTACCTGTAATTTACATAAATCTGATGAATGTCAAAGGAAGAAATCAGCATTGAAAGAAGATAAACCTTGGTTCAATGATATTTGTAAGCAAAAGTACAACGAATACAAAAGAGCCTTGTATAATTTTAATAATGAGAAAAATGACAGTAGTCATCAAGCGCTTGCAGTGAAAAAGACTGCTTATAAAAAGTATGAAGTAAGACTTAAAAGAGAATATCAACGACATGAAGGTGATATGATGGAATATTTAAGAAAACATAACCCAAAACATTTTTACAAATTTTTCAGCAAAAGTAAATCAAAGACATCTGATAAACTTTCAATTGATGATTTCTTCCTCCACTTCAAGAATCTCGCGAGCCAATGTAACCTAGATGGGGATCAATGTACCAACAATACTAATGATTTTATTGATAACAATTTGTCCTGTGTGTTTAATGAATTAGATAAGGAAATTACTGATCAAGAGGTTTTATTTTCTATACGTAAATTAAAAAGAAACAAAAGTTGTGGTGTCGACAAAATACTTAATGAACTTTTCCTTGATTGTAAGGACATACTTGCTCCATTTTTGGTCAAGCTTTTTAATGCCATTTTTCATTCGGGCATATTTCCAGAGGCCTGGTCTACTGGTTCTATCACACCAGTTTTTAAGAAAGGTGATACTGAAAATATTAATAACTACAGAGGAATAACTCTTGTTAGCTGTATGGGTAAACTTTTTACATCCATATTGAATGAACGTTTAGTAAAGTGGAGTACTGAAAATGATATAATAACAGATGCTCAATTTGGCTTCAAACCGGGCTATTCAACGATAGATGCAATATATGTACTTCAAACCTTAATTAACAAGTATTTAAGTAAGAAGGGCGGGAGATTGTATTGTTGTTTTGTGGATTATAAAAAGGCATTCGATCTTATTGATAGATCTCAGTTATGGAGTAAATTGATTAAACAGGGTGTAAGAGGGAAAATGTTACAAATAATTCAATCATTATATAGTTCGGTCAAATCTTGTGTTAAGCATAATGGTTATTATTCAGATTTTTTCTCAAATACAATCGGTCTCTTCCAAGGAGAAATTCTCTCCCCGATTTTGTACTCATTATTTGTAAATGATTGTGAAATGCACTTTATTAATGAATGCTGTCCATCAATTGAACTTAATTCAATAAGTATTTTTCTTTTAATGTATGCAGATGATACAGTGCTTTTTGCAGAAACACCAGAGAAATTACAGCAAATATTAGATGCTCTGAAGTCTTACAATAATAAACATAGCCTTAATTTGAATATTGATAAGACAAAAATAGTTGTGTTTAGGAATGGGGGCATTATTAGAAACAATGAAAAGTGGTTTTATAATGGAAGCGAATTACAAATTGTTGACTGATTCAATTATCTTGGAATGCTTTTCAATTATAATGGGAAATTTTATGTAACTCAAAAACATGTTGCTGAACAAGGCAATAAGGCTTGTTATGCAATCAATAATAAGTTCAAAAATCATCAATTTAATGTAAGTACACAATGTTCTGTATTTGACACATATGTAAATAGTATATTGAGTTATAGTGCGGAAGTTTGGGGTTTTCATAAAGCCTTAGATATAGAAAAGGTTCATTTAAATTTTTGTAAAAAAAATACTAGGGGTAAAAAAGAGCACTTGTAATAATTTATTATATTGTGAACTCGGAAGATTGCTATTGTCAACATTAAGAAAATTACGTATAATTAAATACTGGCTTAAAATTCGTAACTCAAATAACTGTGTATTAAGAGCTTGCTACGAAGACAGAATACGCTCTGATGACAGTTGGATTTTAAATATACGAGGGGAATTAAATAAATCAAGATTAACATATCTCTGGAATAATACAACAGTAGATGATAAAGTTACTTATAAAATTATTGAGAATAGATTTTAAGATGTTTATAGACAAAAACTAATTTCAAATGTACAAACGATATCAAAGGGGTTTCTTTATAGACATATTGTAGATAAATTCACTCTTCAATTTTACTTAACAAAATCAATTAATAATTCACATATGAAGAATATTGCACGTATAAGACTTAGTTCACATAATTTAAATATTGAACAAGGGCGGTATAGGAATCGTCAGAGAATTCAAAGATTGTGTGAGGTATGTAATGCTAATGACATTGAAGATGAATTTCACTTTATACTTATATGTAATTGTTACTCTGAATTAAGAAAAAAATATATTAAATCATATTAATTTAGACGTCCTAGTGTGTTTAAGTTGGTACTTTTATTATCAACCCAGAATATAGGGGAATTAAACAGGTTAGGAAAATATATAGATTTGGCTTTAAAGCTACGAGATAATTTAATTTCCAATTTAAGTTAATTAATATTCCAATGTTTTGAAATGTGCATTATAAATCATTGATCTTATGTTTTATGAAATGGTATATATACATAATTAATCATACAATGTACATGTTTTGCTATGCAAAATGTAGTTATATGTTTGTCCAGCACTGTCTGCATTGTTATATTGTATATGTTTATGTCAACTCTCCAATGTTGTAAAAAAACAAGGAAATAAAAGAATCTGAATCTGAATCTGATTACATATATACACACAATGTCAGTAAATTTATGAAATCATCTCAAAGGTGTGAAGTATATGGTTGCAAGTGACTAATTATATGATCACATATGACAAATTAAGAAAAAAAAATAAAACCAATTAAATACATGTAAGTAATCATCTAAAATAATTTCTCATAAATAAAGGAAATTGAAAATGTTAAAAATATGATTTGCAAGGTCAAAAATAGTTTTGTGCAGTTAAATTGATATTTAATATTATCTATCAAATTATTATATTATTTGTTTTCATTTAGCATAAAATTTCAATTTCTACAATTTGTTGTCACATAGATGGATCTGATAAAAGGATACTATAACCATTCGTCAATGTTGAAATTGAATTTTTGAGTTACTTTTTCTATATGCAATTCAAAATATTTTATTATTTAAGCAATGGGATGCCCCATGGGTAACAAAAGGACAAAGCGAGTAAATTATTCTTATTTTCATTAACAAGAGTTTCTAACTTTGCACCATATACCATTTTGCCGGATTCAGAAAAGGATCAATAAAGGCATTGCCTGTTATCCAATCCTTTTGTTGCTCAATAAAATATTATGAAATACCATCACTGAAAAGTTTGATCTTCTTATTTTTCTTTGAGAAATATTAAAAATAAGGTAAATTTTATTATAAGAAAATACATATGGATCAGATAACAGAACAAGTCTCCATAGGGGTGTATATATATAATAATTCAATTAATTAAAATATTATTTTATGAACTGCTCACACACACACTCATTCATTCCGGTAAGCTAGTGACTTAGACGGGACTCGACTTAGACAGAAGCATTTTACATCATAATTAGAATTGTGGCGAAGACTTATGTATATATTTAATGAATTAATGTAGATAACAAAATCAACTTTGGTGTGTATATCATTAATTGAATTTCAATAATTTGTATAATTGGGGCAGAAGAAAAAGAAATTGATAGAGTCTAAGTTGTATTAGCAACATTTAGAAATGAAAGGTTCTTTAATTTACCACAATCAAGGACTAACAACTATAATTTTAGCTTTTTCCCAGCATTTATGAAACTTTGGAATTCACTAGAACACTCTATCAGAGATTCTTCTTCTATTTCTTTCTTTAAATTGAAATTAAAAACAACTTTTCCATCTATAATCTCCAACATATTTATGAATTGTAAACCAAGAAATTTAAATATCCTTTTATGCCAATTGCACAATAATGCCAGTGACTTAAATTATGACTAATTCTCTGATCATTTGACTGATGATGGTTCATGCTTATGTGGTGCTCCAACTGAAAATTCCGAACATTATTTTCTTGATTGTAATCATTTTTCTGGTTTTAGACATCAAATTATCTCTATTTCTAATCTTTTGGGTTTTGTTATTATTGAAATTCTGTTGTCTGGGTCTATACGATTTTACTAATGATACTAATGAAATGATATTACTTCATACAAGTAATTTATTAAATGGCGGCTGTGGCGGCCATCTTGGATTTTTTTCGGATCGAACCCGAAAAATAACAACACTTTGTCTGGACCAATGTCAGGATCATTTCATGCAAGTTTCAGAGCCAAATCGCACTGGTAGAACTTGAGAAGAAGTTCAAAAATGTGTTTTTCAAGATGGCGGCTGTAGCGGCCATCTTGGATTATGGATCGACCCGAAAAATAACAACACTTTGTCAGGACCATGTCAGGATCATTTCATGCAAGTTTCAGTCAAATCGCACTAGTAGAACTTGAGAAGAAGTTCAAAAATGTGTTTTCAAGATGGCGGCTGTGGCGGCCATCTTGGGTTTCGGATCAACCTTAAAAAATAACAACACTTTGTCAGGACCATCTCAGGATCATTTCATGCAAGTTTCAGTCAAATCGCACCGGTAGAACTTGAGAAGAAGTTCAAAATGTGTTTTCAAGATGGCGGCTGTGGCGGCCATCTTGGATTTGGATCGACCCGAAAAATAACAACACTTTGCTTGGACCATGTCAGGATCATTTCATGCAAGTTTTCAAATCGCACCGGTAGAACTTGAGAGAAAGTTCAAAATGTGTTTTCAGATGGCGGCTGTGGCGGCCATCTTGGATTTCGGATCGACCCGAAAAATAAAACACTTTGTCTGACCATGTCAGGATCAATTTCATGCAAAGTTTCAGCCAAATCAGCACTGTAGAACTTGAGAAGAAGTTCAAAATGTGTTTTTCAAGATGGCGGCTGTAGCGGCCATCTTGGATTATGGATCGACCCGAAAAATAACAACACTTTGTCAGGACCATGTCAGGATCATTTCATGCAGTTTCAGCCAAATCGCACTAGTAGAACGTTGAGAAGAAGTTTCAAAATGTGTTTTCAAGATGGCGGCTGTGGCGGCCATCTTGGATTTCGGATCGACCCGAAAAATAAAACAACACTTTTGTCAGGACCATGTAGATCATTTTCATGCAAGTTTCAGTCATAATAGCACTGGTAGAACTTGAGAAGAAGTTCAAAATGTGTTTTCAAGATGGCGGCTGTGGCGTGGCCATCTTGGATTTCGGAACGACCCGAAAAATAACAACACTTTGTCTGGACCATGTCAGGATCATTTCATGCAAGTTTCAGCCAAATCGCACTGGTAAGAACTTGAGAAGAAGTTCAAAAATGAAAAGTTACGCACGGCGGCGCACGGCGGACGGCGCACGGCGCACGCGGACGGCGGACGGCGACGGACGAAACATGGAAGACTATAGGTCTTCCTGACCCTTCGGGTCAGATGACCTAAAAACTAAAGAGATTTCAATTGTACAAAAAAGTTTTATGATAATATTAAAATATATGCATGTATTGATATATTTAAGGCCAGTATGAGAGGGTGTGTATGTGTGTGTGGATGTGATATGTATAACTTAATTAATGTATTTTCTATAAAAGAGATTGCCTATTTATTACCTATTCATTTAAATATATATTTACTTATTTGTCTACCTGTTGTAAATAGTTTAATAAATTTTCTTTTCTATGGCCCGCTTGGGTATGCTCCTAATATTATACACTTTTCTTTTCATTTCTATTATATTTATATACTGAGACAACACTATCTATATTTATTTATTAATAATTAATTAGTTTAGTAAAACCGGATTTCTGGAGAGGACCTATATAGGCTTTGCCTGTTGTCTAATCCATTTATCAATATAATATCTTTCTCTGTAATTCCTGTATAACTTGTATTGTTTAATAAAATATTTTGAAATGAAATGAAAGAGTGGAGGACATATAGTGTAATAATTAGTGTAACATCAAAATAATTTGTTACTTTTTTTTTCTATAAATCATTAAATAAATTATTTTTTATCAAAATCCCAGTAATCCAGTAAATTTCTATATTGTGTCTTATTTTGAACTGTAGTTGAAACATAAAATTATTCAAAAAAAATGATATTTTGATTCTATTTTTTTTAATTTAATCTTTTTTTCTAACAAGAGGCCCAAAGGGCCTTAACGGTCATCTGACTACCTTGACAATAGTAAAATTAATTATATATAGTGTCACTTTGTCAGGATCATGTCAGGATCATTTTCAATTTCTTTCAACAAATTTTATTTCAAAACAAGAGGCCCAAGGGCCTTTAAATATAGGAAAATTAATTAGACATAGTGTCATGGTAGTCATCTTCGATTTGGGGAGCAACCAGAGATGTAACAATACTTTGTCTGGACCATGTCAGGATCATTTCATGCAAGTTTCAGCCAAATCCCTTCGGTAGAACTTGAGAATAAGTTCAAAATGTGTTTTCAAGATGGCGGCTGTGACGGCCATCTTGGATTTCGGATTGACCCGAAAAAATAACAACACTTTGTCGGGACCATGTCAGGATCATTTCATGCAAGTTTCAGACCCAATCGCACCGGTAGAACTTGAGAAGAAGTTCAAAATGTGTTTTCAAGATGGCGGCGTGTGGCGGCATCAATCATTTGGATTTCGGATCGACATGACATAACCCAAAAAATAACAACACTTTGTGTCTGGACCATGTCAGGATCATTTCATGCAAGTTTCAGCGAAATTGCACCGGTAGAACTTGAAGAAGAAGTTTAAAATGTTGTTTTCAAGATGGAGACTGTGGCTGCCATCTTGGATTTCAGATCGACCCGAAAAATAACAACACTTTGTCGGGGACCATGTCAGGATTCATTTCATGCAAGTTTCAGCCAAATCGCACTGGTAGAAGAACTTGAGAAGAAGTTTAAAATGTGTTTTCAAGATGGAGACTGTGGCTGCCATCTTGGATTTCAGATTCGACCCGAATAATAACAACACTTTGTCGGGACCATGTCAGGATCATTTCATGCAAGTTTCAGCCAAATCGCACCGGTAGAACTTGAGAAGAAGTTTAAAATGTGTTTTTCAAGATGGCGGCTGTGGCGGCCCATCTTGGATTTCGGATCGACCCGGACCGAAAAAATAACACACTTTGTCGGGACCATGTCAGGATCATTTCATGCAAGTTTCAGCCAAATCGCACTGGTAGAAAACTTGGAAGAAGTTCAAAATGTGTTTTCAAGATGGCCCTGTGGCGGCCATCTTGGATTTCGGATCGACCCGAAAAAATAACAACACTTTGTCGGGACCATGTCAGGAACATTTCATGCAAGTTTCAGCCAAATCGCATACCGGTAGAACTTGAGAAGAAGTTCAAAATGTGTTTTCAAGATGGCGCCTGTGGCGGCCATCTTGGATTTCGGATCGACCCGAAAAAATAACAACACTTTGTCGGGACTCATGTCAGGATCATTTCATGCAAGTTTCAGCCAAATCGCACCGGTAGAACTTGAGAAGAAGTTTAAAAATGTGTTTTCAAGATGGCGGCTGTGGCGGCCATCTTGGATTTCGGATCGACCCGAAAAATAACAACACTTTCGGGGGGCACCATGTCAGGATCATTTCATGCAAGTTCCAGCCAAATCGCAACCGGTAGAACTTGAGAAGAAGTTCAAAATGTGTTTTCAAGATGGCGCCTGTGGCGGCCATCTTTGATTTCGGATCGACCCGAAAAAATAACAAGTTAACTTTGTCGGGACCATGTCAGGATCATTTCATGCAAGTTTCAGCCAAATCGCACCGTAGAACTTGAGATAGAAGTTCAAAATGTGTTTTCAAGATGGCGCCTGTGGCGGCCATCTTTGATTTCGGATCGACCCGAAAAATAACAACACTTTGTCGGGACCATGTTCAGGATCATTTTCATGCCAAGTTTCAGCCAAATCGCACCGGTAGAACTTGAGAAGAAGTTCAAAATGTGTTTTCAATATGGCAGCTGTGGCGGCCATCTTGGATTTGGAATTTGACCCGAAAAATAACAACACTTTTGTCGGGACCATGTCAAGTATCATTTCATGCAAGTTTCAGCTAAATCGCATCCGGTAGGAACTTGAGAAGAAGTTCAAAATGTGAAAAGTTAACGGCACGGGCGGACGGCATTACACGGCGCACACGGCGGACGGCGGAGACGGCGGACGGCGGGACGGCGGACGACGACGGACGCGAAACATGACGACTATAGGTATAGGACTTCCTGACCCTTCGGGTCAGAAGACCTAAAAAATGCAGGAGCTTGTTTACTTTTCCATTAGTATGGAGGGGCTTTTGTCTGTAGGGAGGGGGGGGGGCTTTTGTCTGTACCCTGTTATAAGTAAATTATAGGATTTGCATTAATCAATTTTTGTTAAATATACCTAATGTTGGCGCTTAAGTTATATCAGTGTCAAATGAGTTCCGAATTCGCATGGCAACGCAAAAATAGCTATTACCAAAAAGATTTAATGTAAAATGAGGATTATTAAAGAACCTATGGTGCCTCAGATTATGAAGCGGAACTTCATTATTAATAAGTGGTGCGACTATGTCATATAAGTATATGGGTGTTATATGATGTAATATTTTGTACATAAAAATAGGTTTATGTTTGTATCGTCTAGAAGATAAAAGTTCCAAACAAGTTTCAGAATAAAGTTTTTGATGTGATGTTCCACTACTGTAATAAATTTCATTTCAATTTGAACAGATTCAAGTAATTTTGATTCACTATCAGTACAGTTACTGCAGACAATATCTGCATACCGGTACTCTAATATTGGTCTTACATAAGAACAATATAGTATAATAAATGTGTTTCGATCAACCTTATGATAGCATTTATAATGCTAATATTAAACCTTTTGTGCATCCAGTAGAATGATATACATGTACATAATACAATAATATTTTTAATACTGAAACTTTAATATGTGTATACAATCAACTTACAAAGTTTATCTGCATATGAGATTTAATATACATAGACCAATCAACCTGACATTTCGTATTGAGCAATGATCAATTAATTTAATTTTTTTTTTCTTGGTAAGGTGTTAAATTTTCAACTTTAAATTGGAATACATAGATATATATACACAGAAGAAACTTTGTTAAGGTATTTTGCATGAAGTATCGACTATAATAAAGAATTTTATGAAGTGTAACAGTATTGATTGAAATTTTTAATTACAAAATATAATATATAAGCGATAAGCGCGGCCTCCCGGTTAAAACTTCCGGACACGGTGACAAAGTGTAAACAACATGGCGACCCACGAGTTTTGATTGCAGTCACAAGTGAGCAATGTTGTACGTGTATTTACGTGTTATCTTGATATAATAATTACTACTTTTGACATTACGTACTTATTATAATAGATCATCATAGATTAGTTTTCTTTTTAAATGACATTTTTTAATACATGGCGGAGAAAGGTAAAGCACTCGCTCACTACGACGCTCAGAGCTGAAATCTGACGTATTTCTTGTGAAGTGATCCAGCAGCGATTATAATGGGAGGATATACTCAACATTACTTACATTCTTGAAAAAAAGATCCACGGCACTATATATGCCATATATGGAATGAGGCACTGAATGCTAAGACAGCAAAAGTAAACCAAATTTAATTAGAAAAAAAACAGATTAAACATACATTTATTGTCCAAAATGGTAAATATCTTTTATGTTCTGTTGTGTTGGTGATGGAGCAGATCTTTAATGTGACTCTTGCAAAGGACATCAAATTGTATACTTTTGATTTTCAATTACCAATAGCTATCTTTCAATTTATCAAGAAGGACTACATAAAAGAATTAAACAAATTAATTAACTTGAATTAATTTTAAAGCATAAATACTGCCTTAATTGGAATTTATGCAACAAAATTAAAAAAAATAGTAATGGCGAATATGACATATTCATACAAATTTACATTTATCAGATTTTTTTTCAGGTTTAGATAATCCCAAGATTTCTAAATTTTTATTGTTTCAATAAGACACATGAAAATGTGTTACACGAGGACATAATAGTATCACATTAAGACATTATATTAGAGGTACCGAATTTTCTAATAGTAATTCTGTTTTGTTCAGATAACTTTGTTAACTAATTTTCGAAAAAATGTATATATTTTTCTTTTTAATTTTTAATAAAACCAACATTTGCACGAGGATTCTATGTCCATGAACCATTTTGGTATAAATGGCATAAATGCGTCACATAGACTTTGTGCAACTTCATGCTTATAATTCACTGTCAAAGAAATATGTGAAACCAGTCTCATTAAAAAACCTGTTTAACCTGATCTAACCATTTGAACCACATTTGTCCATTGCAACTTAAACTCACCATTAGTCTATATAATATATTGCTTACCGTCGGAATATTATTTTCATTTGACAAAAGGTTGTTCTAAAATTTAACATTTTTAGCTTATACCATTATTTCTAACGGATATCTTCCCCGAGTACCCAGGTGTGCCAGCCCTAACATTGTAAATTCTTTTGCAAATTTGAAGATGGGTATGTTCTAAAAGTTTTATCTTCGTATCCCCAGATTTCTGACCCAAATAGCAATATCGGTTCACTTAACGAGTCAAATAGCTTAGGTTGTAGATCTTCTGGGTTATTTTCGATTTAAAAAAAAAATGAAAAAATAGATTTTTGTGCCTGTTCTATAAGCCTCTGTGTAGCCGCCACAAAATTTCCGTTAAATTTAAAAGTAATTCCGAGATATGTAAAGCAGTCTACAATTTCCAATATTTCATTATCGAGTATATAGTTGTTTTGCTAATATCATTACTTTAGTTTTATTAACATTTACTTCTAACTACCGTATTTTACAATATTTGCTGAAATTATTCAGTGCAGCATGCATACCTTAATTCAACACTTTCCGCAGGAATAACAGTATCATCATTGTACAACTACTTCTAGTAAATTACGTAAATCTCTTGTTATAATGTCATTAAGACTTTGGAGAGAAGTACTTCATTTGGATATAAAAAAAATCCTCCAGATCGTTTAGAAACACAGAAAACAAAAATGGAGAGAGATTTTCACCTATGCGTACCCCGACTTGACAAGGGAAAAAGTCAGAAATTTCACACAGGATTTGATAATAATTCAATTTTGCTTGTTACGAGCATTTTCATTGGCTTAAACATTTACTGTATCAGCCCATAAAGGAAAAAATGACGTCGCCGTTTGTGACGTTGCTTCTGATTGGCTGAGATGACGGCGTAATGATTTCATAGAGAAAATAGTCCCAAAATAAATTTTGAGTGTTGAAGAAATTGTCTTTAGTAAATTGAATTATAAGGGTTAATTTGAATAGATTTTTTATGTTATGGAGATATAACACAAAATTCTGAGTGTACTCTCATCATAAACCGCTTCGCAGTTTGAGTAGTATACCCTCAGATTTTTGTGTTATATCTCCATAACAAAAAAAATCTATTCAAATTAATCCTTAAATATCGTACATATTGTATATTATTTTGAAACATTTACCCTTTAAAACTCTCCAGATAGTATCAAATGCAATGCTTTACAAAAATCAATGAATGTGCATTAAAGATTTGATGTATAAAGAGAAATTAAAGTATTCCAAAACAACTATTGTCAACGCATTGCCATGTACATCCCAAAGACCCAGATTTGACACTTCAAATTTGAATACGTTGACCATTGCAGAAAACATCAAGGCCACACAAATGCTTCAACCAGGTGATAAATTAACATAGTATAATATATTTCTATCATTTGTACTATTGTTTCATTAACAATATCAAAATAATACATGTATATATAATTCAATTACCAACATTGAACAATAATAATGCTAACAATAAATTCCATACGTGTATTGGTTTTTGTCACATTTTTGTCATAACATGTAACATGTAAGTGGAGAAATGACATACCAGGTACATAACAGCTGTTAACTTAAGAAAAGAAGGGGAAAACAAAACAGAAAACCCACATGTTTTAAATCGCAACACTTTCAATTTCTTTGTACATGCAGTAGAGGATTTCATCAACTCATTTCCCAAGGTGACATTTACAGATGTGGAAAGTGTTGGGGAGCAACAAGGGGTCAGAGTGAGAATGAAGAGTGGAGAACCCTTCGCAAGGGACGAATAACAACTTTTAATTTTTCATTTGGTTCATAGCTCCTTTGTTTGACTGGTTTTATTAATTGTTGAGTGTATTGCCTGTTACAATGCACAAGCACAGGTTACTATTTGAATACTGTTTCAAGCATGTGTGCCAGTTAGTATTTGGTTATCAACTTGTGTCTGTGCATAGCTATAGGATATAATACTTGACTGAGAACACAGGGGCTTGTTACATTATAAGGGCTCATAAAATCGATATTGGAGAAATAAAGGTTCCATGTAACAGTGTTTAAAATCGCAAGAGTAAGGTTGACGTCTTTCTATATAATACGTGTATCTCAGAGGTCAGCGCATGACCAACCATCTTCATTGGGAAATGAAGTAATCGGAGTTTACTAGTTTCTTTGAGGCGGTGCGAAATAAAAAAAAAAACGTAAATATTTAAATGTTGGTTGAAACGTAGTGTCCTCCTGTAGCCACTGGCACCTTTCTGGTTCTTCAGAAATACTGACATGCTAACCATTCAACCATTCAAATTGTTGCATATATTTTGGGTTCTGCAGAAAAGAAAAGGAATAACCGAAGAGGAGGTACATGTATACCGATGCATACCTCCTCTTCGGTTAATAATCATTATGTAATACCCTCTTGGTGTAACAAACAAATTATATAGATTCTGAAAGATCCATTAAGTATGGAAGGGAGAACCTGTGGCTAATAAAGAATTTGTAAAGTTCTTTTTTGCTATACATCATGATGTATATATAGTGCATTTGGCCTTATACAATGTAAACAGTTTCCTTTTCTATCTGATTCCCCAGACGTATTAATATCATGTTTATGTTATGGGGAAGGTCTTGTAGAAGTGAAATGCCCTTTGGTCATGCAATGTGAAACTTGTACATTTTTTGTAAATGTTCTCTTCCTAAATAGAAAAATCAGATGGTACATTTTTTTTAGAAAGTAGAGTGGGTCATCCATGGTCAGGAAAGCACAATTCAACACCTTTGTAAAGTTCCATGTGTATTCAGCAAAAACCAGCTAACACTTTAATTCCTTCATTCAAACCAGCAAACAAGTTGATCGAGCTTCAGAGTTGTACCTCTTTTATCCCAAAATATGCAGGAGCGCCGCATGAGCACCTTGCATCTTTGCAGGAGCGATGGGCTCCGGTTACCAAAATTGACAATCTAGAACATAACACTGAGAAAAACGATTAGCCACAAGTAAATGTTGACTTTCTTGAATTGTGTAATGTAGATGCAGACAAGTGGCAGATCTTCCAGACTATTACTTCACAAATTAAGAGAGCCCAGCATGTCCCCAATCTAATTACCAGCTGTAAACAGATAAGGTTAGATATGAAAAAACCCCATAAAGAATATAGAAAAATAGCACATTATGTTATATATGTAAATAAGAAACATAATGAACCGTTGTACATGTATAATATGGCTCATGTGCTTGCACATGTATGTTTAAATTTGTACCTATGTGAAAAAGAACAAATAATTTATATTTGAAATTCAAAATGAATTTATGTATGTGTACACGATTTATAAGTCTCACTTATAAAACCTTGGTATATATCTCATCTGATAAACAACAATAATTTATTAATTATTTATTTGTAGTTTAATTGTGAAACCTGTGAAATGTACATACAGTGTACATGTAATTCCAGCCAGGTCTATAATGCATGATATCCTTGGCCAACAGACGATCGCGTCTTCATATTGATATAACAGTAATCTGCAATGTACTGTTACTCAGAAATAGATTACAACAATATTTATTACCGACATTCTTAAAATCAGCTGTGTTATCCCAGTGTAAACAAAGTCAACATTTCTAAAATGCTCATTTTCAATTTCAAATCGGCTTGCTTCTGATAATTTTCTGTCAGACGAACCGAGTAAAGCTGCGAGTTACAGGACACGCCCCCTTCTCAACCATCCATTGAAATAAATATATGCAAGATTGAAGATACTAACACCAACAGTGTTTAAAATGCTTTCAAACCATTAAATATGTCATTCTATAACGTTTCCTAAATCATACGTAGTAATTTCGAATTATTGAATACTGAAGCTGCTTGTATATCTCGCGCAACATGGCACACTCGCTGACATTTTGTTTTCACCGATTTTTAAACCGAAAGGCCGCTTATGTTCAAGAAAAAAACAAATATGGCGGCGTTTAGGTTAGATTCGACTATTAAAACGTACCTTTGCTGAGCAGATTGGTGTGTTAACCCACTTTCAGCTATCACTTTACACAAAGTGGACAATAACCTCGTGGAGAATAGTTTTGCCATGACCGGAGAACACCATCAGAACTGCCAAAAGTTGAAAGTTGTTATCAACTCGCTTTTTGCATGGAATCCATGGGGGCAGCCATTAACGAATGAATGCGCATGTCTACAAAAGGGACTAGTCATTTACCATATCTTGAATATTATTTATCTGTTTTTTTCTTTGTTATCGATAATTTTAATTATTGTTTTCCAACTGCATTTAACAGTATTTTTAATAAATATATAGGTTAATTCCAATTATCTACAATTTCACTGCATTATTTAAATCTGAGATCATCACTCACTTCCGGAAACAATGACTTATCCCAGAAACACAAGCGATGGCTTCCGCACTGGAATCGTATGTAAATCGTATCCTTTTAAAACATTATCAAAAAAGGAAAGAAATAGCTACTAGATCGTCTGCTTATCTTTCTTAAATATGAAATACAATATTGATTGGTATGAACCCATTCCATGATCACTGATATTGCCAATAATTTATATGCAATATATATCCTGTCACGAACAGACACAACACAGAACAGCAGATTTTGAAATATCTAATATAACGTTAGGTCTATTTCAAATAGAACATTGATTATGATAATTAAATGTAGGGATTATAAATAATTATAGTATATCTATATACATGTAGGGAAATGAGTGAAGCACATTACAAACTTGAAATTAATTACAACTGTAGATTCTACATGTTATGGTCAAGTGCCCTAAATTCGTCAGGGACCTGTTTTCGTCATGTTTACAATTTTACAAATGTCTCATGAACTATCGCATGATTTCATAAAGAGTGTCGTCTGCCAAAGCAGATTTGATCAAGGAAGATTGGTCATGCTTAAAAGCGAGTGTGTATTATAACCAAGTGGTTTTGTAAATAGGATGTAGTAATATACCCCAAAATGAAGGTATTTTCTTAAGACCATTTTAAATGAAACTTCAAAACAATACCGTTAGCGTTTGACTGACTGTGTGCACTAATCAGCAGCATGTCAACAATGTACCTGAAGCCATACAAGAAATTTTCAGCTTAAACACGATCTTGCAAGTGCCTGCATGCTGCTCATCATTTATTTGGAATGATCTCAATTTTCGTAATAAGCGAAACAGCCCCCTGACGAAAATAGGTCCCTATTGTGTCGACCATCACCCAGTGACCAGCCGTTAGAAATCTTCCATACCGCGATAGATAAAACGAATTGATAGACAACTTGTTGTACACTCGGCTAACTATGCTTTTCAGATTCACAAAGGGCAAAGTAGCTATTAAAAAAGACCAATACTTGACCTCACAGTTACGCCCTACCAGACACTCCCAAACACTTGCATACCAAATACATTACTGTAGAACTGATTCTCACAAATAGTCCTTCTTTCCCCGCACTATCCAAGACTGGAAATCTCTTCCGCCAGATCTTGTAATCTCAAAGTCGCTAGACTCCTTCAAAACTCGTCTTCCATCTCTAATTTAATTATTTTCTTCTCTTCCCTTGTTCCTAGCCACACCTTCAACAATATCGACATGATCTTCAATATGATGAAGTAGGTCGATTAATAGGTAGATGTATATGTAATTGTTTCATAAAATTAAAATTAATAAACATGCTTGGTTATATGAACAAGTAACAATAATGTTGTATCGGAAATAATATCACATTTTGGAAAAGTCAGTCCGAAGGTGATATCTTTTTCGCTAAAACATCAGCTAATGATTGATTGTATAATCTTTGTTATTCTTTCAAATGTTTTATTCCTTAGATGATTCTTCAATTTCCTTAACTCTGATAATAGATACAGTGTCTATAGTGACAGCTGATGGCAGAATCATTGTGGTATGTATATAATTGACTGATCACAAAGTAGTTTTAACCATGTCAATTTTAAGCTGTGCACTGTGCTCTCACACACAAGCATGTATACCCATTCAATGTTTAAATAAAATGTAAAGTCATCTGCAGTACAAAGGCAGTTGGTTTGCATGAAAACTGTCAATATATTTAATACAAGTAGCTGGCCATGGGATATACAGGTACTTGTACATGTTTTTCTCCAATTTATATAGTGAGTTGAAGAAAACAACACATTACAGCAGCATGCAGTTTCAATTAATTTCCATGTATTCGTACAATGTTAGAGACACATGTACAGTGTTGCATATATAGACATCAGCTGGCTATGGTGATGCACATGTCCGTAACCTCTTTGTGACTGCATCACTCAGGCTGTGAACTGTCTTTATATGTCATTTAATTAATTTTTTTACTTTGAAACTGATTGGCATATAAATATGTGGTAAACTTTAGTAATAATGTATAAAGACAGTGATATATTTTGTTGAGAGCAATATAATAGATTAGGCAAAATATATGTCTAAATGCATATGTTATTCATTCAATGTAAGTTGGATATTTTATGATTTCATATATTGTGAAATATGTGGCAGAGTTATATTGTCTATTACTTCGAGGTAATGTTGGTTTTTTTTTAAATAAAAAATGACTATTTGAAAAGAAAGTGTTTTTAAAACAGAAGAAAGGTTTTGCTTTAATCATATGTATTTTTACAGGGAACATTGAAGGGTTTTGACCAGACCATTAATTTGATCCTGGATGAAAGCCATGAGCGTGTGTACAGCTCCTCTCAGGGTGTAGAGCAGGTCATACTCGGCCTATACATCATTAGAGGGGATAATGTGTAAGTTGATAATAATCTAGGTCTTTTAAAGATTGATTGATGGTGTTTAATGCCCATTTTTCAGTTACATAACTGAGTCTAGTACATTAATATAAAATAGATCTCTATTTTAATTATAACTCTGTTTTCTCTTTGAGCTCTGTGTTTTTCCCTAAAAAAATGCTCACTATATATATATTTAGCTACTAGCTTTTTGCTTGTTCCAGTTTTACAATGGCATACATTTCTAATTAATATAAGTGATCAAGACTTATTATTATATTCAATTGTTTTAAAACGAACTCATTAACCTCCCTGGTAATCTATGATAAATTCTACTAGCCTTTGAACTAGAAGAGTCCAAATGTGTTTTCAGGGGTGACTGAGTTAATAAAAGTTGTTGATTTGATTAAGGGGAGATAATAATGCAAGCTTCATATAACCACTGGCTGTGTATGTGACCACAGTGTATAAAGGGAGGTAATCTCTTAAAGAAATTATGTTATTCATGTACCTTGTGGTATGCGCAAGGATAGCTGCAATATTGTAGCTCAAAAGACTTTTTGACAGAAAATGATGTCGTCTTTAGAGCTACAATTGGTGCCTATTACTGCTAATGGAGCAAAGTAATGATTATGCAAACCATTATAAAAGGTTTGTTTGCATTTTTCAACAAGATGGGCCGCCAGGCAGCCATCTTGGATTTTGATAGTTAAAGGTTTGTTACCCGCTATTTCTCAGAAAGTACTGAAGGGATCTTTCTCAAATTTCATATGTAGGTTCCCCTAGGACCCTAGTTGTGCATATTGCATTTTGGGACTGATCGGTCAACAAGATGGCCGACCAGCCGCCCATCTTGGATTTTGATAGTATTAAAGTTTGTGTTACCGCTAATTCTCAGAAAGTACTGAAGGGATCTTTCTCAAATTTCATATGTAGGTTCCCCTAGGACCCTAGTAGTGGCATATTGCATTTATGGGACTGAGATCGGTCTACAAGATGGCCGCCACAGGTAGCCATCTTGGATTTTGATAGTTAAAGTTTGGGTTACCGCTATTTCTCAGAAGCACTGAAGGGATCATTTTTTTCTCAAATTTCATATGTAGGTTCCCCTAGGACCCTAGTTGTGCATATTGTATTTTGGGACTGATCGGTCAACAAGATGGCCGCCAGGCAGCCATCTTGGATTTTGATAGTTAAAGTTTGTTACAGCTATTTCTCATAAAGTATTGAAGGGATCTTTCTCAAATTTCATATGTAGGTTCCCGTAGGACCCTAGTTGTGCATATTGCATTTTGGGACTGATCGGTCAACAAGATGGCCGAACAAGCCGCCATCTTGGATTTTGATAGTTAAAGTTTGTTACCGCTAATTCTCAGAAAGTACTGAAGGGATCTTTCTCAAATTTCATATGTAGGTTCCCCTAGGACCCTAGTTGTGCATATTGCATTTTGGGACTGATCGTCAACAAGATGGCCGACCGGTGGCCATCTTGGATTTTGATAGTTAAAGTTTGTTACGGCTATATCTCAGAAAGTAATTGAAGGGATTGTTCTCAAATTTCATATGTAAGGTTCCCCTAGGACCCTAGTAAGTGCATATTGCATTATTTGGGACTGATCAGTCAACAAGATGGCCGCCAGGTAGCCCATCGGATTTTTGATAGTTAAAGTTTGTTACCGCTATTTTCTCAAAAAGCCACTAAAGGGATCTTTCTCAAATTTCATAGTAGGTTCCCCTAGGACCCCAGTTGTGCATATTGCATTTATGGGACTGATCGGTCAACAAGATGTGCCGCCAGGTAGCCATCTTGGACTTTTGATAGATTAAAGTTTGTTACCGCTATTTTCTCAGAAAGCACTGAAGGGATCTTTCTCAAATTTCATATGTAGGTTCCCCTAGGAGCGACCCCAGTTGAGGCATATTGCATTTTGGGACTGATCGGTCAACAAGATGGCCGACCGGTTGGCCATCTTGGATTTTGATAGTTTAAAGTTTGTTACCTCCCGCTATTTCTCAGAAAGTATTGAAGGGATTGGTTCTCCAAATAATCATATGTAGGTTCCTCTAGGACCCCTAGTTCTTGCCTATTGGCATTTATGCGACCACCAACTTGGATTTGATAGTAGTTTAAAGTTTGAAAAGCAGAAAAAAGAATTGTAAGTGTTGAAAAGCAGAGAAAAGATCCCTCTTTCATTTTGTCAGACATAGATCAATCTTGATGGGCGCCAAAGATCCCTCTGGGATCTCTTGTGATAATTAAAGTTTGTTACCCGCTATTTTTCTCAGAAAGTGTTGAAGGGATTCTTCTCAAATTTCACATGTAGGTTCCCCTAGGCTCTAGTTTTTTTGAGCATACTGATTTTTGGTACCGATCGGTGAACGACGGGGAATTGGCCTACAGGACGACATATTGGATTTTTGCGACAATAAAAGGTTTGTTTACCCCACGGCTATTTTCTCAAAAGTTACAGAAGGGATCTATGATACAAATTTGCATGTGCAAGGATTATCCCCTAGGGGATCTAGAATTGTGCATATCCATATTTTCATACCGTATCGGGACCGTTCAAACAAGTATGTCCTGCAGGACCATGCCACCATCTTGGGATAAAATAGTTTAAATAAATGTTACCGACAAATGTCTCAGAAGGTCTTGAAGGGATCTTTCGCAAATTTCACATGTAGGATCCCCTAAGAGGCCCTAGTTTGTGCATAATACATTTTGGGACCTAATTGCTCAACATTTGTTACAATAGGGCCTGACCATTAGAACGCCGCCATCTAAGTATTTTGAGACAATTGAAATTTATTTTGTGATCTATACTTGCATTTGGGATGTACTGAATACTTCGCAATTATGGATATCACCTAACACATGGATTTGTGATAATTGAAGTGTTGTTTACTGTTATGTATCTCAGAGAATACTCAAAGGATCTTCTCCTTAGTGAACTTAAGTGAAACAGTGTACCAGTGTGTGTGTTCCTAATGGATTTATTGTGAACTATATTGCGTGGATGTTTATGTGAATAAATTATGTGAATTTTAAAGTGACGTTTTCTAGTTTTCCCTGCCGTAGTCACCTTCCATCACGGACTTATGATATACAACAGCGTCTCGTCATATAGCCTAAGTGCTATCATATTTTGGAGAAACGCCACAAATGGTGGCAGCGGTGGGATGGAAGTTACCATGATTATGGCAGGGGAAATGTTACTTTACTGAACATTTTGGATTTTATATCTGTGACTATTTGTGATAATGGATATTCTGGAAACATCGAGGACATCATTTCAGCGAGGGCTCACTTTTCCGACGCATGTGCGTCGAAATTTCAATTATAATTTCGACCACAGTGAAGTGATGAGTGCTGATTTGCTTTATTATTCACCTCGGACATTCCGTGATTCGGATGTTGAAATATCATCATTGACCTCTACTCCGAGTGTTGGACCTATAGGGACTACAGTGAATTGTGATATTTGTGCGTCGAGTTCACGGACAGCGAATCAACGCAAGTCGGAACATCAATATGAGGGATTCATTCTAAGATGGATTATTGTGTTGCTGTATTTGGCAAGTTCTGTGGGTATAATGTACCATAGATACCCAAACCATATTATCCCGTGCTTCATAAAAGAGTTTAAAGTGTTTGGAACTCAAGTGTTCTGGTTTTGTATCACGTTTTCTGTGATAGTGAATTCGATTCAGAATCCCGTGATAGTAGACATAGTGACAAATATGTCCCAGGTATTAGTGGACGATAGTGAATTAATGTCGTCAAACAGCCAAGATGAAGCGATATAATATGTACACGAAATTCCGTCAAGTGTGTCCCTGCTGGAGCAGAAGGCCATGCGTGCGCGTCGGCCGCGCGGGAATGGAGGACTAATACAGGCGAGGAACGGAGTTAAGACATTACCCAGCAATATGTGCTACTAAGAGGGATACAGACACAGAGTTTTTGTGAAATTATTTCTTCCGCGGGAAACTGCAAACAGGAAGAAGAGTACGACTTACTCGAAACCAGAGTAATGTGTGATGTAATAATGTGTGATTTAGCTACGGAAGTGCGTAATATGGTGGACTGGAAAGTTGACACCGGAGACGTACTTTTATATCCGAAGATCTCTATAGCGGTGCTATGAGAATCGTCCTGTATTGGAGCCTGACCTTTCCATGTGTGAGACAGCCGATGTAAACACGTTGTTTGTGATAGTGATTTTATCAAAATTTATCATTCGGGAACTATCGTTAGTAAGACAGTCTATCAAGCCAATGGATCACGTGCTGTTTAAGGAAGCACTATGGAGAGAATACCTCGACAAGTGTGAAGTATTGGACGAGGGATTATAGCCATGCAAGAAACCACAATGATTGATAGAGGGAATCAGAGAGTCCATAAAGTTTATATTGTATTTTAATTGGGACAGTTGCCGGACAGTGTTGTCGACTTAAAAACGACGTTGTGAGGAAACCCCATTTTGTGTATATTATTCTAAAAGACGTCAACTTGGTGTGTGATATTAAAGTTGTGTTGTGTTTATCTGTGGATCTACAAATGGATTATCATCAAGTGCCTTTCAGTGAAGACGATAGATTGAAGATCGCCTTCGTTATTCCACCAGGTGGATTGTACCAATGTTATAGTGATGGTGTTTTTGTTTAGTCAACGCCTGGATCACTTTCTCCAGAATTATTGAGAAAACGCTGAGTGGATTACAGTGGAACATTGCAGTGTTTTATCTGGACTGTGTTATTGTGTACGGGAAGAATTTCAGTCAGAAGATGGACAACTTGTATTGATGGCAGTCATGCATGAAGATACCTGACGGTGCCGATTTGAAGTTGAAGGCCTATAAGGTGTCACTTGTTCTGCAGACAAGTGACGTTCCTGTGATATGTGGTGTGTCCAGGATGGCGTCCAGACTGATTCTTCAAGAACAGAGGCAACGCGGAAGATGTAATCACCAGAAAGCGATCCAGAACCATATGTCAGGAAGTTGGTGAAAACTTCGCATTAATAACGAAGTGTCTACATGGCCATACCAAGCAATGCAAAGTTTGGTGGTAGACAACAGAAACTTTTGGTGACGTGAAGAAATGGTAAACTTCAACTTTTAGAAATCCTGACGTCCACACGGAGGATTTATGCTGAACACTGAGGCAAGAAACTACATGCTGTAGGAGCTGTGATGTCCCAAGAGTGACCTGGAACCTGTTACAACCAGTACCCAGGAGACACATGAACATGGGCTGATTCCAAAGATAATGTTGTGGTGGTGATCCATCCAGAGCGCTAGCCTTAGAAACCCAACTTCTGTTGTAAAAAAAAAGGAAGAACCGGAAGATGTACCTGTACGTTGTGTGTGTACACGTACTTGTACCATGCCTGTCGGCGCAGTACTGGCACACATAGCTGGTGTTACGATCACCATTTTGAAATAACACTGTTTTTGCTGATGATGACATATTGGGTGGTGGACCGTTCCTGATGGATATACTGATAGTACTTTGAAGAATGAAACTTTTTGAAAATAATAATGTGACTTTCGCGCACAAATTACGTGTGGTCACTTATTACATAAAGCATATAAGTGGAAGAACAATCTCCGTGGATTATTATGTTGAGATGTTAATTTTACTGTGGATATATATACGGTGGACACTTAGATATCCAAGTGGATGAACACAATTCTGTGGATTATTAAATATGTGACATTCATTTAACGTGTGGATGACTCTTACGTGACACTTATTTTAAAAGTTGATTCTACGTGGATTTTATAATTTGTTGTAGTGAAACAATATTATGTAAACACTTATTTTAAGTGTACAATGTGACATATGGATTACCTGTGAGCAGAGACTTGAAGTGTGCCCGGATTATCGATACGATAACCGGAAAAAGTTACTATCGTGAACAATTGACTTTTAACTTTTATGTGAACTTTATGTGTTCATTCCCATGAGTGGATTACTTCATTCCAAATGTGACATTTTCTTTTCTTGGATTTATTATGTTGATTTTCTATTTCACGTTGACCATTATTGTTGAAATAATAATGTGAATGAGAGTTGATTGTATGACATGTTTCGTCCATCATAAATATACATAGTTCAGTGACTGTGAACGTGGATATATTCGCGCATGTTTCATTGCGCGGAAAACGTGTTAAATTGGCGCGAAGCTGGTATTTTCTCAACGAATACGCGTGGACGTCTATAAAGTATCACGGAATGTACACCGGATATTGCGCGGTAAATGTTTTTGGTCAATGCGCCTCTTGACGTATGCATAGTATAACGGCATTCATGTACACCGGATATAGCGCGCGATATATATCCTTTGTGTAGTTGGCGTGGAATTACTCTTCGCGTAAATTTCCATGTTTGCAGTACCTGATTTCATAATTTTATACCATTGTTTAACTGTAATACAGTTTTAGATGTAGTGTACCTTAACTTTTGTCGGAGACAAAGCTTGAAAAGTTGGGGGTAGTGTAGCGTGGAAATTTATGTCACGCTTAGTTTTTATTAGTTATAAAGTTAAAGTGTATTTGTATTGTAAAATAACAGTTTTATACTATTTAGTTGATAGTTTTAGTTTATATATATGCAGTATGTATAGTGTATATATACATACATAGGACAGTTAGGGACCAGGTGACCACGTGCACGTGCCCATCTGGGGTCGTTACGTATACGTAGGGAGCTAGGGCACCGCATTCCGTTTTCCATATAAGGAGTTGTTTACGACTAGGGCTGTGTATTAGGGTCCAGTTTGATGGACAGGTTGCATAAGGTGTTCGTATTAATAGTAACAGAAAGCTAAATTTAGGTAGTGGTCACTCCGGCCAGCCAATTAGAGTTAGGTTGGGAGGGGGAATGGAAGTAGGTAGAAATACGTAATCATATTAAGATTCAGCCAATGAACGTGAGAATGAATATGGAAGGAGCGAGGTTTTAGCCAATTAGAGGATAGTATGAAAGTGGTATAAAAGGGGGCGCACGTGACGAAACGAGAGAGTACATGGACATTTTGGGACTTAATCCACGCATCTCAGGATCAGTTATTTTAATTCGGATTACTTTACTACACTTAGTGTGTTTGTGACTATGAGATTTATACTTGGGATGTACTGTACGGATATTTCCTATATGTATCAGTGATGTGATATATACGGATTACTCTATCATTCTTAGTGTGTTTGTGACTATGGGATCTATACTTGCATTTGGGATGTACTGAATACTTCGCAATTATGGATATCACCTAGCAGTGAACTTAAGTGAAACAGTGTACCAGTGTGTGTGTTCCTAATGGATTTATTGTGAACTATATTGCGTGGATGTTTATGTGAATAAATTATGTGAATTTTAAAGTGACGTTTTCTAGTTTTCCCTGCCGTAGTCACCTTCCATCACGGACTTACGATATACAATAGCGTCTCGTCATATAGCCTAAGTGCTATCACATTTTGGAGAAACGCTACATATATTACTCTTATGTACTTCTTTAATTTAATTATCAGTGGTATTAATTTTTTCAAGTGAATAGTTGAGTGAAATTGGAGTTATCTCCCTTCACTTTCTGTAGGTCTTGGGTGAAGGTGCTGATTTAGAAGTCAGATGGTGTAAATTTAGAGGAGATTATTGTTATAATTATGTTTTTTAGAAAAAAAACACACAAAAAACAACACACAAAAAAAAATTAAAAAAAAAAAAAAAAAAAAAATGTTTGTAAATAAAAAAAACAGTTTGTAAATAAAAATAGACCATGTGTCAAGATGTCATAGTTATTTCAAATATTGCATATTTTCAGGATACCATGAAGATAGTGACAACCATAAGGACAGTGACACCCAAGAGCAGACATTCCTGGATAGTGTGATTAGCAGAGCTTCATCAAAAATTAATGATGGGTGACCAGACTTGAAAACTCCATTTAACCTGGACAGTGGCAAACGTTATCATTGTCGTCTATGGAAAATCATTTAGGTTTTGCGGTCTCTATAGGATGAAAACCGGATATGATGTTTTCTTCATTCAGGGTCACTGGACACCATTTGCCTGAACCCAATCTGCAAATTTTTGACTCGAAATCGAATGTTGAAGGTATACATATTTGGTAGTTGTTGTTTTTTTTTTAATACGGAGGCCTTCCTGTCTTGGTAACGACAATGTAAATTTGGGGGATTTTGGTCAAATGGGTAGTGTTGTTTGGTTTTGTAAGACATCCAGTACAGTCTTCTTTTTCAATCTTTAGTGTTTAAGACCGGTCATGAATAGATTATAGGTTCAAGCTGTAGGTCGGTGGTTTTTATTGGGGTACTCAGGGTTCCTACAAGTAATTGATACATCCTTTAATGACCATGAAAACCTAATCAATCTCTATAAAACACTTTCTGTTTTTTGTGATCATTAATCATCTACTTTCACGAATTCATTTTATTTATTTAATCATTCATTTCTTCTTTTTCAGCTGTGCCTTGAAAATAGTATCTTTTGGGCCGACAAGTTTTAACAGCCTATTCCCAACTTGGAGACACCGCCAAGGGAAGTTATCTCATTTCATGAAAACACTAGACAGAGTTGCCTTTCCTTAAATGACCTGAGCCTTAATTTGTGAGTATAATTTGTCTTAATTACTCCTTTAAATCGCTACTAGTAATAGAGTTCTACAGATGGTTCTCCGAAGGACCAAGCTGAGCTTATGTGATACCCCGGTGTCAAGTGTCCAGCCATTAACAATCAACTTTTTCAAACCACGTTCTGGTAGGAATTTAACAAATGACTATGGTTTGGGCACTGTTTGGCCCCCAAATCTGTCAGTTTTGCAAAACTGTTATTTAGGACATGCATTTCAAATTGTTGTAAGGCCCACTACCTTTCTGAAACAAAAAAAAAATCTTTTTTTTTAAAACAACAATAACATCAGAAAATGTATATTGATGGCCTAAGATGAGGTTACAAAGCCAAAAAATGCAAGATTCCTTCCGTAATCTATGTTAACAGTGAAGATTCATTTCGCTGGTTTGGTGTCTGGGGCAGTGATAGGTAACTAACATTCTGTAATTAGGATGATGGCGGGAAACATAAGACGACCGAGTTATGAAAATAAACATTTCTATTTTAAAAGTTAAAAGCCGTTTCAGAAAGGTATAAGTGGGCCTTTTTTTGCAATGAATGTTTTCCGGTCTTGCAAGTTTAGCTGCCATGGTTACCATCCAAAATATACATAAATAAGGAAAATGGGGATATTTTGATAATTTTTTATTAGGTTTTTGTCTAAGAAACCATGAAGTGCATCCTTGAGAAAAATTAATATTAACTGTCACTATAAGTGTCCCTTCTCCTTTTTGAGGCTTTAAATTTCAATATAAATAAAGATCTAGACTACACATAACTATAATTTCATCTTATTAAGCACTTTTCACTTTTTCAACTTTTTAAACGCCCTGGGAGCTTATTAGGTCCAATACAGTACATCTGATTGAAGATCTTTTTAAGTAATGTTAAGTTTATTTAAACAATCATTTAGTAAGAGGGTTAAATACAAAAGGGTGGTGCTAATGTTGCTGTGTAAATTTATCATTGTTTTATAGCTGTCGCTGCTGCTGGTTGAATTTATCAATATTGTCTGCTGTAAAGCACGTAATTTGTCACAATGTTAATGTTTGTGTCTTAAGATGTCACTTTAATCATAAGGCCACATGCATTCTCTCAAGCAAAGATGACATTGCTGCTTCTTCTGTTAGACAGGGGACCCCTCCTACCTATTGATGCCTCTTCTTGTGACGTATGAAATTCTCTCATCAAATATATTTTGTTGCCATTTTTGTATCTTATTTTCCACTTAGATTGGCCATTAGGTTTGACTTGTGACTAAAGCTTTGGTCACAGGTGCCGCAATGATAATCCAGGCGGGCTCGGTGATTGCAGTTCAATTTTCTGAAGAATGGAAGTTCAAAAATAATCACATAGTCAATTTCATTGTTTTTGTCATCAACAGTGGCGTACCACTCCAAAAGCGTCCACATGAACTAGGGTGTACCGATTTAGGGTGGGATTACTGTTCTAGACGGAAAGAAAGAAAATGAGTAATCTGTCCCCGCAATTATCGGCAACCTTTCCGACTTATAGTTCATGTGGACACTTTAAGGGTAGTGCTGCACTGTAGGTGATAACTGCATTGAATTCATTGTGCGATTGCAGAAGAACTTTCGTTCTTCAATAAAAATTGAACTGCCATCACAAAAAGCCAACCTCGATCATCATTGTCACAACGATAATTCAGTCCGGCTGATTAATGATTATTTCATTTGATTGAAGAATGGTTTTATGACAATCACAGGCAATTTCACCGCTTTTGTCACTAACAGCGATGCTCCACTCCAAAAGGATAAACAAAAACTAGAGTGTACCGGTTTAGGGCGGGGTTGCTTTTCTAGACGGAAAGACAGAAAATAAGTAATCCGTCCCCGTAATTATCGGCAACCTTTCCGACTTATAGTTAACGTGGACACTTAAATGAGTAGTGCTGTGCTGTTGGGGACAACTGCATTGATTCGACTGTGTGATTGCAGTAAAACCTTTGTCTTTCAATCAGAAAATGGAACTGTCATCACAAAAAGCCCGCCTGGATTACCAGTGGGGCACCTGTGACCAAAGTCCACAAATCAAAGCTGGTAAGTTGGCATGAGTCGGCTTCCAGTGCTAAATGAAGCAGAAAATTCATATGCAAAAATTGCAACAACACATACTCGATAAGATAAGTATCAACTGAACACGAAGATGGTTATCGGATGGTGAAGAAGACAAGCCTGTAGCAATAGAGAACACATGAAGACTCGAGGGAAGAAGAAATAGCCAACAAGAATCCTTTGATACCAAAATCAGGTAGGCCAGATCTTGCTAAGGAGAAGGAATGGGTTAGAAAATATGAAAAATGCTCCAGCACAAGGACCTCTTTTGGTGACCTGTGAGGCTCTTGACTAAGTTTTAGTTTGGTGACACTTGCTGGCAATCCAAATACATATCTTTTTTTTTCAAAAACCAGAACAGACGCTTGTGATGATAAGCAGACTTCATTCCGAAAAACTGCCATGAAAAGTTGTATTCGAATTTTTAGGTCACCTGAGACAAAGTCTCAAGTGACCTATTCTAATCGCCTTTTGTCCGTCGTCGTGCGTCGTGCGTCTTGCATCGTATGTCCGTAAACAATTTGCATTTTCGACTTCTTCTCCAAAACTGCTGAAGCAAATTCAATGAAATTTTGTACAAACCTTCTTAGGCATAAGGCCAATCAAAATTGTGAATTATATGGCCCCCACCCCCCAGGGGGCTGTGGGAGGGGCCAAAAGGGGTTAAATTGACTAAAATTTAAAAAATCTTCTTCTCCACTCACAGATGTGGTAGAATCAAATACTCTTCATAGATAGAAAGGTCTTAAGGTCCTTTACAAAAATTGTGAATTATATGACCCTGGGGTCTCACGTTTCCCCCTGGGGAGGGGGTCAAGTTTACTATAGTTTATATAGAGAAAACACATTTATGAGCATTTGTTGCTCAATTATCATTGGAAATGAGTCAAACTTGGTTAGAATTATTAGCCTGAGATAGCATTTTAATATCATATCCATATTGGTCCAGGCCGACCCCATGGGGGCAGAGGGGCGGGGGCAAAAAAAGGTCAAATAGGCTAAAACTTCAAAAATATTCTTTTAAAATTCTGGAAATGGTACAATCAAATACACTTTATAGATATAGCATTTTAATTTTCATATAATTGATCCCATTTGGTCCTGAATAATCAATCTCTATAAATACTTCACTTTCTGGTTTTTTGTGATCATTTTAATATTCAAAACTTTCAAAAATTCATTAAGTTAATTTATCATTCAAATTTCAGCTGATTAGGTACAATCAATAATATAATTATAGGGGTCTTAGTTTTAATAAAAACTAGTAAAAAGCCTTGAATTATATGAACTTGGGGTCTTACCTTACCCATTTGGGGAGTTATCAAGTTTACTTTAGTTTATATAGGAAAAACACATTTTGTGAAAACATTATTTGCCCAATTTTGACATTAAATGTCAAACTTGATTTAGAATTATTACTCATCCTTTAAATAGCATTTTCATAGTGAAAATAAATCCAGAGATGACCCCCTGGGGAAGGGACAGAGGCCGAGGGCAATTGAAAAGGGTCAAATTGATTAAAATTCACAAAATACTTTTTTAAGTTCAACAGGTTTTGATGGAAGCAAATACTCTCAATCTAAAAATGACATATGGTTTATAAACCTGTTCACTGACCAACTTCAAGGTTTTGCAAAACTGTTATTTAGGACAGTTACATTTGTAATTGTCAAAATAAGGCTTTCATGTTTACCTTTCTGAAAAAAAAAAAAAATTTTTTTTAAATTATATAATTCAACTCAGGTGACCGTTAATGGGCCCATGGGCCTCTTGTTACAATTTTGAATTAAATTATGCAAGATTCCTTTTAGCAATCATTAATTTTGAACAAAAAGATGGTTCATTTTGTAGAAATTTGGTGTCAATGGGGCCAAAATTTATGTAATGGCATTGCTAATTTAAATTTAATAAGGATGGTTTTGGGGAATTACCAGGAACCTATTGAAAAAGCACAACATTTGATTTTAAAAGTTAAAAATACGTTTGAAATGATAATGGCCTTTATTTTTGCAATTTGAATAAAAATTTTAATTTTTTTTTTTTTAGTTTATAGGCCCAGGACACCCATCAGGATATACATGACAAAGGATTAACTGATTTTTGAATTTTTTATTTTTTTTAGGGTTTTTTGAGCTCCATTCTAGGTAATGATAAATGCAAGTCAAATTTCTTATTCCAAAAAAAATGAATATTAATGTAATTAAGTGTAGGTTTTTTGTTTATTTAAAAACACAAATAAATATAAATAAAAAACTAAAATAACTAAAGTTTGCTTTTTTGCACCTTTTTTGCACTTTTTAATTACGCCCTGGGATGTTTTTAGTAATACAGTACATTTTTAATATCTTTTTAAGTAAGTCAGATTTATTTTAAACAATCAATGACTATTGGAAGAGGGTTAAATCAAAAGGGTGGTGCTAATGTTGCTGTGTAAATTTATCATTGTTTTATAGCTGTCGCTGCTGCTGGTTGAATTTATCAATATTGTCTGCTGTAAAGCACGTAATTTGTCACAATGTTAATGTTTGTGTCTTAAGATGTCACTTTAATCATAAGGCCACATGCATTCTCTCAAGCAAAGATGACATTGCTGCTTCTTCTGTTAGACAGGGGACCCCTCCTACCTATTGATGCCTCTTCTTGTGACGTATGAAATTCTCTCATCAAATATATTTTGTTGCCATTTTTGTATCTTATTTTCCACTTAGATTGGCCATTAGGTTTGACTTGTGACTAAAGCTTTGGTCACAGGTGCCGCAATGATAATCCAGGCGGGCTCGGTGATTGCAGTTCAATTTTCTGAAGAATGGAAGTTCAAAAATAATCACATAGTCAATTTCATTGTTTTTGTCATCAACAGTGGCGTACCACTCCAAAAGCGTCCACATGAACTAGGGTGTACCGATTTAGGGTGGGATTACTGTTCTAGACGGAAAGAAAGAAAATGAGTAATCTGTCCCCGCAATTATCGGCAACCTTTCCGACTTATAGTTCATGTGGACACTTTAAGGGTAGTGCTGCACTGTAGGTGATAACTGCATTGAATTCATTGTGCGATTGCAGAAGAACTTTCGTTCTTCAATAAAAATTGAACTGCCATCACAAAAAGCCAACCTCGATCATCATTGTCACAACGATAATTCAGTCCGGCTGATTAATGATTATTTCATTTTGATTGAAGAATGTTTTATGACAATCACAGGCAATTTCACCGCTTTTGTCACTAACAGCGATGCTCCACTCCAAAAGGATAAACAAAAACTAGAGTGTACCGGTTTAGGGCGGGGTTGCTTTTCTAGACGGAAAGACAGAAAATAAGTAATCCGTCCCCGTAATTATCGGCAACCTTTCCGACTTATAGTTAACGTGGACACTTAAATGAGTAGTGCTGTGCTGTTGGGGACAACTGCATTGATTCGACTGTGTGATTGCAGTAAAACCTTTGTCTTTCAATCAGAAAATGGAACTGTCATCACAAAAAGCCCGCCTGGATTACCAGTGGGGCACCTGTGACCAAAGTCCACAAATCAAAGCTGGTAAGTTGGCATGAGTCGGCTTCCAGTGCTAAATGAAGCAGAAAAATTCATATGCAAAAATTGCAACAACACATACTCGATAAGATAAGTATCAACTGAACACGAAGATGGTTATCGGATGGTGAAGAAGACAAGCCTGTAGCAATAGAGAACACATGAAGACTCGAGGGAAGAAGAAATAGCCAACAAGAATCCTTTGATACCAAAATCAGGTAGGCCAGATCTTGCTAAGGAGAAGGAATGGGTTAGAAAATATGAAAAATGCTCCAGCACAAGGACCTCTTTTGGTGACCTGTGAGGCTCTTGACTAAGTTTTAGTTTGGTGACACTTGCTGGCAATCCAAATACATATCTTTTTTTTTCAAAAACCAGAACAGACGCTTGTGATGATAAGCAGACTTCATTCCGAAAAAACTGCCATGAAAAGTTGTATTCGAATTTTTAGGTCACCTGAGACAAAGTCTCAAGTGACCCTATTCTAATCGCCTTTTGTCCGTCGTCGTGCGTCGTGCGTCTTGCATCGTATGTCCGTAAACAATTTGCATTTTCGACTTCTTCTCCAAAACTGCTGAAGCAAATTCAATAAAATTTTGTACAAACCTTCTTAGGCATAAGGCCAATCAAAATTGTGAATTATATGGCCCCCACCCCCCAGGGGGCTGTGGGAGGGGCCAAAAGGGGGTTAAATTGACTAAAATTTAAAAAATCTTCTTCTCCACTCACAGATGTGGTAGAATCAAATACTCTTCATAGATAGAAAGGTCTTAAGGTCCTTTACAAAAATTGTGAATTATATGACCCTGGGGTCTCACGTTTCCCCCTGGGGAGGGGGTCAAGTTTACTATAGTTTATATAGAGAAAACACATTTATGAGCATTTGTTGCTCAATTATCATTGGAAATGAGTCAAACTTGGTTAGAATTATTAGCCTGAGATAGCATTTTAATATCATATCCATATTGGTCCAGGCCGACCCCATGGGGGCAGAGGGGCGGGGCAAAAAAAGGTCAAATAGGCTAAAACTTCAAAAATATTCTTTTAAAATTCTGGAAATGGTACAATCAAATACACTTTATAGATGAAAAGGTCTTAAAGTTTGTTTATAAAAATTGTAAATTATATGACCCTGGGGTCTCACATTTCCCCTTGGGGAGGGGGTCAAGTTTACTACAGTTTATATAGGAAAAACACATTAATGAGCATTTTTTGCTCAATTTTCATAGGAAATGAGTCAAACTTGGTTAGAATTATTAGCCTGAGATAGCATTTTTAACATATCAATATCCACATTGGTCCTGGCCGACCCCCTGGGGGCAGAGGGGCGGGGCTAAAAAAGGGTCAAATAGGCTAAAACTTCAAAAATCTTCTAAAATTCTGGATATAGTACAATCAAATAATTATAGATAGAAAGGTCTTAGGGGTTTTATAAAAATTGTGAATTATATGACCTTGGGGTCTCGCGTTACCCCCCTGGGGAGGGGTCAAGATTACTTTAGTTTATATAGGATAAACATTTTTTTGAACATTATTTGCCCAATTTTCGTAGGAAATTAGTCAAACTTGATTAGAATTATTAGCCTAAGATATAGCATTTTAACATCTATATCTGTCCTTGATGACCCCTGGGGGACCAGAGGGGCAATTAAAATTTAAAAAAATACCTCTAAGTTCACAGGTTTGATGGAAGCAAATACTCTTCAATGTCTAAAAAGTCAAATTTATAAATCACTGACCAACTTCAAGTCCCAGCATATAGTGTTTATATGTCTTTATTTTTTTTCATTATTTGTTTCATTATATATTCTAACTCAGGTGACCGTTAAGGCCCATGGGCCTCTTGTTAAATTAAACTGCAGTTCTTTCCGGAAAACACCTTTCGGGTAAACCAACAAAATGACTAAAGAATCATGATGATGTTAAAATATTTTCCATTTGCAATTATAAGGTCTTGAATATTGGAAAGAGGAAGGATAGGTTTGAGTGAAGTATTTAAAAAACAAACCTTTTGACAAGATAAACTATATGAATAAACAATGGATTGGCTGTTTTTATTGATTTTGAAGTATAATTATTGTGATGGCTATGGGCAATCATGATTGGAGAACAAGAGGCCCAGAGGGCCTGTATCGCTCACCTGGTTTGTAATGCCAAGTAATGTTCTGAATACAGGTTCATTGTTTCTTTTCTGAAGGAATTTTAATATTAACCTCTAAATCCCCTACTGGGCCCCACCCCTCCCGCCCCCAGGGGGTCAGAGCCAAAAATTTATACAAGTTCTGTTCCCCTTCCCCCAAGGATGTTTATGGCCAAATTTGGTCACAATCCAAGCAAAACTCTAGGACAAGAAGTGATTTATAGGATTTACCTCTATTTCCCCTATTGGGCCCCACCCGTCCTGCCCTCGGGGGGCCAGAGTCAAAATTTATACAAGTTTTGTTACCCTTCCCCAAGGATGTTTGTGTCCAAATTTGGTTACAATCCATGCAGAACTCTATGACTAGTAGCGATTTAAAGGATTTACCTCTATTTCCCCTATTGGGCCCCGCCCCTCCTGCCCCCGGGGGGTCAGAGCCAAAATTTATACAAGTTCTGTGCCCCTTCCCCAAAGGATGTTTGTGGCCAAATTTGGTTACATTCCATTCAGAGCTCTATGACGAGAAGCGATTTAAAGGATTTACCTTTATTACCCCTATTGGGCCCCGCCCCTCCTGCCCCCGGGGGGTCAGAGCCAAAATTTATACAAGTTCTGTTCCCCTTCCCCCAAGGATGTTTGTGGCCAAATTTAGTTACATTCCATTCAGAACTCTACGACAAGTAGCGATTTAAAGGATTTACCTCTATTTCCCCTATTGGGCCCCGCCCCTCCTGACCCGGGGGATCAGAGCCAAAATTTATACAAGTTCTGTTCCCCTTCCCCCAAGGATGTTTGTGGCCAAATTTAGTTACATTCCATTCAGAACTCTATGACTAGTAGCGATTTAAAGGATTTACCTCTATTTCCCCTATTGGGCCCCGCCCCTCCTGCCCCCGGGGGACCAGAGCCAAAATTTATACAAGTTCTGTTCCCCTTCCCCCAAGGATGTTTGTGGCCAAATTTGGTTACATTCCATTCAGAGCTCTATGACAAGTAGCGATTTAAAGGATTTACCTCTATTACCCCTATTGGGCCCCGCCCCTCCTGCCCCGGGGGGTCAGAGCCAAAATTTATACAAGTTCTGTTCCCCTTCCCCCAAGGATGTTTGTGGCCAAATTTGGTTACAATTCATGTAGAACTCTATGACTAGTAGCGATTTAAAGGATTTACCTCTATTTCCCCTATCGGGCCCCGCCCCTCCTGCCCCCGGGGGACCAGAGCCAAAATTTATACAAGTTCTGTTCCCCTTCCCCCAAGGATGTTTGTGGCCAAATTTGGTCACATTCCATTCAGAACTCTATGACTTGTAGCGATTTAAAGGATTTACCTCTATTTCCCCTGAGGGGCTCCGCCCCTCCTGCCCCCGGGGGATCAGAGCCAAAATTTATACAAGTTCTGTTCCCCTTCCCCCAAGGATGTTTGTGGCTGATTTTGGTTACAATCCATGCAGAACTCTAGGACAAGTAGCGATTTATAGGATTTACCTCTATTTCCCCTATTGGGCCCCGCCCCTCCTGCCCCGGGGGGGACAGAGCCAAAATTTATACAAGTTCTGTTCCCCCTCCCCCAAGGATGTTTGTGGCCAAATTTGGTTACAATCCATGCAGAACTCTATGACTAGTAGCGATTTAAAGGAAATGTTGACGGACGGACGGACGGACGGACGACGGACGGACGGACGGACGGACGACGGACGCCGCGCCATGACATAAGCTCACCGGCCCTTCGGGCCAGGTGAGCTAAAAATGCTAGATTTTGAGAATTTCAAGCGGCCAAATGGGCCAAAAGTTATGTAATGGCATTGCTATATTTAATAAGGCTGGTTAATTACCAGGAACCTATTAAAAAACAACCAGATGTGAGCTCTTTTGTTAATACGTCTGTAATGATAATGATTAAAATTATCAAAATTTTAATTTATTTGTTTTATTAGACAGAGACACCCATCAGGATAGCGACAATCATCAAGATAAGAGACAACCATCAGGATAGAGACAATCATCAGGATAGCGACAATCATCAGGATAGAGACAACCAACAGGATAGAGACAACCAATGGCTGAAGTTCCATGATAGTGACCACTAGTGACCAACAGAGCTCCATTCAGGTAATGATAAAAGTCTTTATTTCCAAAAAATTGAATATTATTATATAAACATCTCATTATTATAATGTTTATTTAATAAACACATAATATGCAAAATTAAAAAAATCATGAGAAAAGTGTTTTGCACAATATTTTGCAAAATATTTTGCAATTTTATTAAACATGTTGTTTTAAGTACATCTTTTTTTTATATTACATTCAGTCAGATTGTAGTTTTAATGACAAATGACTATTCAAGTACTTGGTTAATAAATAACTTTGTTAGTAATATGTACAATCACAATCTATTAGGTTAGTTATTGTAGACAGAGAGAACATATTGTAAATACTTATAGCACAGACAATTCTAAAATCTTCTAAATCTTTCTTCGGCAATCATTTACTGTAAAGCTCACATGAAAAGTTATATTGTAAAATTAAACTGCAGTTTTCAAATAGGGATCTGAATTTTCTCTTCACTTGGTAAAGGGAGAAAACTAGATTTATGTGAAATAAAGAGACTTAATGGTTTTCCAGAGGTGGTGACAATGTTTGTGTTACTTCAGATCTATTTTTTCATTTTCTACACCTACATCAATTAGAAACAACATTTCGTTCCTGTAGATATGTATTTGTATGCACACATTTAGCTTGAAACTATTTTGTACCTTTAAATTTACTTTCCAAATTTGATTGGCCAATTCGAAAGGTCACCAGAAAGTGACCCTAATAGGATATTCCTTTGTCAAATATAGGGATAAGAAGGAAAAGTATTTTCTTGTAGTTTTTTAGTCAAATCCTTCCTATTTACCATTATTTTGAATTTTTATTAATACTTTGTCAAGTAAGGAACAAGAGATCCAGAGTATCTGTATCACTGCATTTCAATTTTTAGATTTTAGTTGTTTGGTTGGCTGATAAGATCAATACCTTTCCCACAGCCAGTATCATCTGTGGACAGCCTCTCATGTACATAATCATTTATATTACTGCAGATAAAATTCTGAATTCTTTTCTCGGCTTTTATTTTCCAATTTTGAACTACATGTATTAGTATTTTTTAACTAATTTAGAATTTCAGATTATAATAACGTTTGTTAATGTTATGTTTTAGCCTAGAAGAGCCAGTAGGATCATTTTTAGCTCTTGCATTAACCAGTATATTTTTGAAAATAATTCTTATAATGAAAACCTTCCAAATTCCCCTCATAATCTATGTTATGCAAAATTTAAAGATAGCCATTGGAGTAAACAAACTATCTGATATGCTGTTTTCTGTTTATTTTCTTTTCCAAATTCGCTTTATAGTATTCAATAGAAGAATATAGAAAAGTAAAGTTCTTTAATCCTTATACTAACTCTACAAGACATTGACGAAAAACCTCCCAACTGACAGGACACAAACGACTAGACTGGACTGACATGGGAGGCGCGTACAAACTGACCCTATCATTAAAACTACTAATTCACATTCTCACTCAAAGGACTTCTTTCCTATATTCTTTAGGTAAAAGTATTCCCATAAATTCAAAATTGTATATATATTCTTTAGTTAATAATATTACCATAATTCTAAATTGTATTATTTAATGATTAATTTGTAAGTTTAAAAAGATAAAGTAAGTTCATTGAAAGCAAATAAAATTATTTGAAAATATTGGAAATAAGTGTTCAAATTTCATTCTTCTACAAATACTGGCTTGAGCTAGCTATTATGACCATCTGTCTTCTAGAATATAACTTTGTTTTTAAAAACAAAAATAAAATTTTTGACACAAGACCAAGTATTAGCAGGGATTATATCATTGTCATTGATAACGATTCAATTTTCAATTAAGGAGTTATCTTCCTTAATTTCTAAATATCACTTAAATGTCAATATCGTTAATCCTAAATTAAATGATATTATTTATTCTATATATTGTGAACAAAAATTCGCAGAGTTAGATTATGGAGGTTATAACTGTTATTTGAAATAAATACATTAAATTTATACGAGTTGTCTCCCTTATCATGAAGCTGCCATCTTAAGGACTCGTCTTTATTTGTTTTCAATTTTCTTTAGAGGGAGACAGCATCAATGATGATCATGGTAGTTTAATGTATATGAGAAATGAGTGAGAATTTTGAGGCAGGTTCCATACAGTACTAGAACAGTATTTGTTATAGGAAATTCAGTGGTACATATTCTCTGGGTCTCTTTCATAATTTAACTATTTTGTACAATTGGTACTGTCTCCACAATATTTTTATACAAAATCTCAATGTTGTAAATTACAAAATATTTTGTTGATCTACTGTCCCTAATTCCACAAAGCTTATTATTTTGTTTCAAAAACATTTTGTTACTTATTTCCTAATTCTATCAAGTACAAATCGTTTCCAGTCACAGCGTTAATCAAAGAGTTTTTGTGATTTTTGTGTCTCTATTTGTAGCAAGTGGAATTATAACCTATTGGGATTTATTTTTTACATTTCAATGAAGTTAAAAGAAATATTAATTTTTGGCAAGAAAAGCTGACAAAAAATAACAAATTTTGTATCTAGATAAAAAAATCAAGCGCACTGACAGTGTATTTTTATGATTGTTTTAGAAACAGCGATTTGTTTTCTTTTCAACTGCAAATTTTTTTTGTGAAGCACTGAAAATTGTCACCTTGCATATAGTGTAGAGGGATCACTATTGTTATAAATTTGAGGTCTTTTTGTTTTTGAGTTTTTAAGTTCCAAAAAGTTACACATGCTTAAAGATGCTCCACCGCCGACAGAGCATAAATAATATTCATCATTTAAACGATAATTGGTGTTTTAATCGTGTATATAATAGTCTAATTAACAAAAAAATAATATAAAATAATTTATTTTGCCTTTGGTACATGCGCATTCAGTAGTTCATTCCATATAGGATATAGTGCCACGGAATTTTTACGGGATGCAATTAATTATTTTTCATATTTTCAACTTTAAGTAAAATTAGAAGCTCAAACTTTTCAATGGTGGTAATGGTGTAAATTAAGTAACTTTTGTAACTGAAGAAAAATACTAAATCGTCAGCTCCTGTTTTTAACAGTGAAATAATACTATTTGTCAGCGGTGGAGCATCTTTAATCTTCCATAATGATATTTTAGTATAGAATGAAATTCGTCTTAAATGCCTCCACCATAGTTCACAACATATAAGTATCCGGTTCATACAATGCAATAGCTCAAAATAACCACACTACCATATTCTTTTTATTCCATTTTCAACTTTGATATGAACTCTGATTTTAAGAAATCTATATTAGAAAAAAAGTAAGTCATAAGGAAAAAATCGCATTTTTCACCAGAGCATCCTTAAAAGCTGGTAGATATTATCAGATCATGGTAAGATTAGAATAGCAGTGGTCTGACGGCCATGAGAAATCAGGCTTGTTGTTAAAAACATTCGGACCCATGGTAAATTTGTGGACTTCTACAAATTCCAGATTGATTTGTATATGTATGGTGTTAGTTCTTAGATATACAATCAATAAACTTTGTTTCCTTATAATTTAATTATAACGAGTCTGGTAGATGTATGCATTAGGCACACGAAGTATGTGCATTTGTAGGGTTCATGTCATCGACATGTTTTATTATTTCTTTAGAATGTTTGTTTTATATTAATGTGCTAGTGTTCAAATTCAATTTCAAACAATTTATTGACAAATCTCGAAGTGATCAGACAGCAGGCATTTCCTATATAGGTCTTCTCCCTATGCAGTTTCACTTTTGTTTATAAATAATTTGTGCAGGAACTAATAATGTTTTTTCTGTTGTAGAATATGGAATGGTTTCTGTGTATATAAGTTGCAGCGTTCTAGTCTTTGTGTAGGATCCTGGAGGACCAGCATATATTGGACCTAACGATACAGAGATGTTTTGGAGGATACAGTGTATATACGTGCCACTGGATATTTCTTTCGTTTTAAGACTGTTCAATAAAGACTTTAGTATTTATTTCATTTACTTTAGTATTCGGTCACATTTTCATTTTCATGGCCTTCTTAAATCCAAAGACTGTTCAATAAAGACTTTAGTATCTCATTCGGTCATATTTTCCTCTTCACGGCCTTCTTAATTCAAAGACTGTTCAATAAAGACTTTAGTATCTCATTCGGTCACATTTTCATTTTCACGGCCTTCTTAATTCAAAGACTGTTCAATAAAGACTTTAGTATCTCATTCGGTCACATTTTCATTTTCACGGCCTTCTTAATTCAAAGACTGTTCAATAAAGACTTTAGTATCTCATTCGGTCACATTTTCCTCTTCACGGCCTTCTTAAATCCAGTATTTGAAATCTTAAGCATTGAGTGCTGGTGCACCTCCTGCTAACCTGCACTGCAGGATTTTTCAGGTTGGGTGGCTCGCTTGGTTTCACAAAAGGCCTTAGGACTCAGATATGTACATTTTATGCGTCCACTTACACCAGTCAGGCAGCAAAATTAATACAGTCTCTTAAAAGAATATCAGTCTTGTGTTATTATTTCAAAAGAAATATTCAGAAATGAAATAATTTATGAACGGATAAGGTACGAAGCAGAACATACATATCTTGTCTACACTGTTGGAGTAACTACTTATCCCAGTATTTAATTCGTATCTGAAAGACAGTGCGTATAAGGATCCAGTGTAATATTGATACGTCATCCTTTAAGTGAATAGTCTAAAGGCTAAAGTTGGTAAGAATAGTGTAAATATATCCAGTATAATTGCTTATGAGGAAATTTTTACACTGAGCTTTTCCACTAGACAACATAGCAGAACTTGTGTGCCATTTTGATGCCGATACATGAACACATTTAGACCAGGGGAATTTGCAGACTAAAAAGATAATCTGATAGCATGTCTTGGTGATAAAATAACAGTGTTGACAACTTGGTCACGTGACCTACGGCACCCCACTTCACTTTAGGCGATTAAAAAGCACATTTATTGGAATTAACATGTTACAAATCATACACAACCATATTTCAGTAATATTTATCTGTCATTCAACATATCATTCAATGTCTTATACACAACTGGAGAAATCTGAGAAAACATTGTCAAATTCTATAATTTGTAACATGTTAGTTGGAATAAATGTGCTTTTTAATCGTTTAAAGTGAAGTGGGGTGCTGTAGGTCATGTGACAGAGTTGCCAGCCTTGACTTCAGATTAAAGTGAAGTGGGGTGCTGTAGGTCATGTGACAGAGTTGCCAGCCTTGACTTCAGACAATATTACTCATTACTGAGACATCTATAATAATATCTTTATTAAAACAAAAATACATTATTTTATAGATCCAGTCCTGTGCAAATATGCTTTTAAAGATATGTTTCTATACACAATACATTTATGTACGGTAATCATGTAGAGAGGGCATATATAGGCTTTGTCTGCTGCCCGATCCAAAATTGAATCTTTGAATTTAATAAAATATTTTGAAATGAAAAATATGTGCCTGACTATTCACTTTAAAGGTGGGGTTCAATCAAATATTGCAGTGTTAAAGGTCTAGGTATATTTTCGTTTCGTTTATGCGAGATATATTATCGAATTTTTCCTATTTTAAAAAGGAATTAAGAAGCCTACAAGATAACGTTCTCACATTATTGTGGGTATGCTGTCAAGGGGTCCCTCTTGTATCCACCTATTGAACATAGTGTTTTTTGAGATTTTTTTGTATTCAGAGTATTATAAAATTATTAAATAAATTTTATAGGATTTCATATTAGTGGAACTTTGCCATGCTTAATTTTTGCATCATTAACGGCATACATGGCGAGTTTTTTGAAAAGATATATGCCACATTAATCAAAATAGCCTTGATAACTACAGTAAATTAAGCATTTTTTAAAAATTTAAAAAAATGAGTTGTTTTAATTATATTTTGAATATGATTAAAAACATATTTATTATAAAATTAGTTGTGTTTTTTAACAAAAAAGGTCTGGAAAAAATACGTCAGTCTATGTATATTTCATTCTTAGGAGTATGCGAGATATTTTATCGATTTTGCCTATTTAAAAAGGATTAAGAGCCTACAAGATCGAGATAACTTCTCACATTATTGTGGGTATCTGTCAAGGGTCCCCTTGTATCCACCTATTGAAACATATTTTTGATTTTTTTTTTTAATATTTCTGCTAATGCAAATGGTTTTATTCTTTATCTTATATCCATTTTGACAAGGGATAAATGTTAAGGTTTTTAGGTTTGCTTAACATATTTGACATGTTATCTATTTTTGTCCACACTTTTAGATTATAGAAAAAAAAATGGCCATGAGACTGATCTTTAAGCAGATACCTTTTCAAAAAAAAAAAAAATTAAATTAAATCCGGGAAAATAGCTTTTCAAATGCTAGAATGTAATCAATGATATTTTTTTCTAAAAAGTCAACATTTGCCCTAGGCGACATTAAATTCAAACTTGACCATAGGTACCCTAATAAAACAACAATTAGTGATAGAATTATGTAAACTAACATATTTATACACTGAAATTAGTGCATTTTTATTATTGTATTTTCCCTAACATTATAAAAAGCTGAAATAGATATGCTCTTTTTTAATGTCAGAAATCAAATAGTAATTAAGAAAACATGCATTTTGTCATCAGCTATTTAAACTCAAAAGATGTTTTCCTCTGTCGATAAAACTTTTTCAAATTGCATTAAAAATATATCGATTAAAGAGCGGAAAAGAAAAAAGATTTTTAAATGAAATGTGTTACAATATGAATTTTAACCAATTGGGGACATAGATTTCTTTAGCATGGCATTTTATAACTGCTAAGTATCTTATTTAGCATACCGTATTTGACCCCATAAGTGCCTAGGGCGCTTAAAAATTAAAAAAAAAAAATGAAAAAGCGTATAAGACGAAATTATTTCAAATCTATACAGTTTTGTGTATTTTGGTCTTTATTTATGCCTGGGCAATAATGAAATGGAGGCCTCAAAAAGGGGGAGAGGCGCTTATAGGGACATGGATGCTTACTGGGTTGAATACGGTACTTCAAAACCCATATACCAAATTTCACTTGCAATTGTAAATCTGATAACATCTAAATTGCAACCAAAATGGGGCCTCCATTTTGTTTCCATGGTAACCGATCTTTTTGAAAGTAATATCATGTTATGTAGCATATCTCATAATCTCTTTATTATACCAATTTCTCTTAATTCTGACAAATTAAATTTCAAATTATCAGAGCACTTCTTTGCTACGCTGGCAACCAATATTTTCAAAGGTGTTACCATTGCATTTAGCATGTAAAATTATCACTATATATTATTTTTAACTTAAATCAAACTCTGGAATCAATTTTAAACAAAGAAGTGATCCGTAGCTAACTGCCCTCAATATTTTAGGTCACCCCAAAAACTGTTTTCCTGCATTTTAATTTCGAAATTAGTTTACACATACAGATATGTCCTGAGAGTAAAATTGTGGAAACCACCCTTTTACAGGGTGAAATGAGAAGACAAAGAGCAATGTTTCATTTTCGCTTTTTTTCCCTCCCAAAAAGTGTAAATGTTTTGCAAAAATCATTACAAAAGTTTGAACAAGAGGCCCATGGGCCTTAACAGTCACCTGAGTTCAGATATAGAATGAAACAAAGACATATAAACACTAATATACTGGCCCTTGAAGACGGTCAATGATTTTATAAATTTGACTTTTTAATCTATAAAGAGTATTTGTTTCCATCAAACCTGTGAACTCGGAAGAAGATTTTTTGGAATTTTGACCCTGTTTGGCCAAACCCCTCTGGACCTCCAGGGGGTCAGCAAGGACTGATATGAATGTTAAAATGCTATATCTCAGGCTAATAATTCTAATAACGTTTCCTATGAAAATTGAACAAATAATAAACTAAAGTAAACTTGACCCCCTCCCAAGGGGGAAACGTGAGACCCCAGAATTATATAATTCACAATTTTTGGTCCATCTTTAGTATTCGATTCTACCATTTCCAGAATTTCAGATGAAGGTTTTTGAAATTTTAGCCTATTTGACTCCTTTTGACCTCCCACTAAGGCCCTTGTGATTCCAATATATGGGAGTTACTGTTCTTGTTTCAGTTAATGAACACTTAGATATTTACGATGCAAGTGTTGAATTTTTCATTTTTGCAAGCCTTTAGCTGATTCTATCTATAATTAGGGCAAAACTGTTTTGAGGAGCTTATTTAACTTATAATGCAGATGCATTTACAAGAGTACAAAAAAATAAATAATAAAATACATAAAGAAAAAAAAAATTAAATTTTGAAAATAACACTGAAATGACGTTCCACAAAGCAAATATGAGACATCAATTTCTCATTAAAATTTTTTTATTTCTCTCTTTGTTTCTGGCTTTCTGATTGGCCTATTCATTTTTTTCATTCCATGACGGAAAAAATAATCCGAGAATGGTGCTGAAATCCGATGTTATCGTGATGTCACAATAGAAACATTGACGTTGCGTATCAATTTGGAAAAAAATAATCCCTTGGAAAAAATCAATGGAATAGCATGTGTAAACGTATTTCATTTTATAAAGTAGCCTGGAAAATTAAGTATTGAAGTCACTATTTTTTAATTTCATCGTGTTATGAAATAAATTTTGTTTGCAGACTTTTGTGAGAATCTGACACCCCCATCTCTTTTTACAAGCCTCCATGCACTAAATCTGCGTGTGCTTCTAGTTTCTATACAGCTTCTGTTCTTTGGTGTTGTGTTTCTCATCCTCTATCTACATCTACATATATATATACATACAATTTCTTTAATATTTTTCGTACCGTTACTTTTACCCCTTTTCGGACAAAGTGTGACATCAACTGGATCATAGAATAGTCATATCAATTGAGGGTTACCAAAGTGAAATTGACATAGTATGTGTAAAATATGTTTAGTAATAAAATTAACTATTTATATTCATAAGAGTAACAACATTAACAAGATATATCTCCTGTAAACATTACCTTTGACCCTGTTGAACCTATTTTCTCTATTTACATCTAACTGGACTGAAATGATCATGTGATATTCCTAATGGAATGTCCATGTCGATGATCCGGCCAGTTTATTTGTTTCAAGATCCCAATGAGAAAACCAATAACTGGAGTAATACTGCAGTATCTGATACCATTTTTATTGATTTTTTTCTAACAAATCCACAAGAAATGCACATTTTTTGGTTTTGCAGTTAAATTTTATTTTACTATACCCAGGAAACCATCTTTAAATATAACTGCGTAACAGCAAAAAGATCATTAAAAAGATATATGGATATCTTCTGTTTACAGGTGTAGCCACCAGCTACTACATTAAGACCTGATCTCAGTATAACACTGGGTGTCTGGGTAGTAAAGTCATCAAAAATATTCAATATATATCACATAAATGTGTAATACATGTACATGTATATCAAATCTAAATTACATGTACAAATGTACATGATGTAAAAATCACTTAGTTTTTATTTCATCAAAGTAAAATTATTTTCTATGAAGTTAATTAAAAATGCCTTATTATTCACTGATGTAAATGTTGGTGTAAATATAAATGGCAGTAAAACAATTAAATATGGCAACAACAGAATTAAAGTAGTGTAAAATTTAAAAGAAAATTGTAAAAGGTGAAAACTTATGTAATATTTCCCAAAACATGACATAATATTCACACATGAAATCAGGACATCTATAATACAAATTGTATTAAACTTTTGAAATATATGAAAGTTTAGTTTTAGTATTGCTCCATAAATAAGATACATTTGAAATAATTTCGGAAGGTTTCACAAAAATTCAATGTCTTGATCTGATATTGAGTAATGTAAATTTTTCTGCATGCTCGAGTTTGAGTCCGAATTAGGTTGAAATGGTACAGACGTATTAATATCACTGAAGATGTTTTTATGGTCCATGGTATCGTGTAAGTCAGGTGACTTGTCTACGTCACTGTCCAGCTGCGATTGGTCAGTTTTATTTGTTGGTGTAACTTTGTTCCTCTCTGGACCGTCTCCAGTAATTAAAAGTCTTTGTTGTGTTTTACGTTCTAATTTCTCCTTTAGTTCCTTTACTCTATCTTCCATCTGTAACAGGAAAACAGGTTATGTAAACAATACTGTCCTTTTTGGGTTTTGATCAGCAAAAGTCTTATAACACTTCAAATTTTCGGGTTTTGGCATAAGATATAAATTGTGTTTTTCCTGCAAAGTAGTTTTTAGATTGTACTGATCTAATATCTTTGTAGGCTTAATCAATTCCTTCTCCTTCACCAAAATATTTTCTAAGCCTCTATTGTATTGGAACTCAACACGTCCACATAATTTTTGTTTTATCTTTCTTTCTTTTAGTTTTGTTTTATCTTTCTTTCTTTTAGTTTGAGATGATGAAACATTTTATCATACGATAAGAACAAATATTTTTTAGCAAGACTTCCTTTTCAAGACTGTACCGGTAAGTTAATTACCTCTGAAATCTGTTTTTTGAGGCCTTAATCATTTTCTATAAGCAGCCTCTGATGTCTTTCTTCTTCCTCCTTACTGGCCACAGATTCAGACATGGCCCGCACTTCCAGATGATTTTTCTTTGGATTGCGACTTATTTCAACAATCTATCACAGAATTCAATGGAAGATTAGTCAATTTAAAAAAAAAAAAAAAATGGATAAAAGATATACAGAATGAAGGAAAAGATACGATATTCAGACAGGACATGTATGTAGAAATAGCTTTATCTGACATAAACAGAACCCTATAACTGGTTATTTTCTTGTCAAATAATATGAATAAGAAGAGCTAACATAAATAGATGAATATACCTTAGGTACAAATATGAGGCCCCTAGACAGAAAACTGCATAAAAGAATGGCGAGGGCCACGAAGGCAAAGCTGGCATCTTGTTGGTTACTGATGATAAGAGTGATGGGAGCTGTTATCACACACAACACCTGTAACAGTGAATAGTCAGATCTATAATGATTAAATGTACAAATCAGGTGAGTTAGTACTATGATTTTTGAAGCACTACAAAATCAATTATATTGCCCAAAGCTTTAATAATAATCCATATATATAAGTGAAGTTGATCTTCAATTCAGTCTTTTTGTCAACTTTGCATATAACAGAGTTATCTGCCCTTGACCAGTAAAATTGTCATTTTTTAAATTTTTAACTCCTCAAAAACACAAATGGCATCATAATCAATGTATTTAGTTAGAGAAGATCAACCACAATGTAACAAGGACATAGTCATTCAGATCCCCCGCCAATGGAGATATCAAAGCTGAAGTAAGTTTGATTGTGGAGACTTATGTGTATGAAAAAAAACAGGAAAAAGGAAGTTGAGCTAAAGAAAGATGGAGTATAATTCAAGTAGAGCGGGGCTGCAATTGTTGAATCAGGTATACAGCCTTGACATTTATATTCGACTATATACACAAAGATGGGTGGAGTTTTGCAAAGTAACATTTACCATTTACCATGATATTTTCAGCAATGTTTCCATGGTAACGGAAATAATTGCAAAAAATGAAAACCTAAAAATAGCAAAAGGAACTACTAGACCATAAAAAGAATGTGTCTATAAAATTTCGTGGAAATATCTCTGCTGGTTTTCCAGTTATGCTGCGGAAACGAACCTGGTACAAAAACATGATATTTTCAGCAATGTTTCCATGGTTATGGAAAAAGTGCAAAAAATGAACAAACCTGAAAATAGCAAAAGGCACTACTAGACCATAAGAACAATGTGTCTATAAAGTTTCATGGAAATATCTCTGCTGGTTTTAGAGTTGTACATATGTTAGATGCTCCGGAAACGATTCTTACACAAAAATCTGCCATTTTTCAGCAATGTTTTTCCATGGTTACAGAAAAAAGTACAAAAAGTGAAAACATAAAATAGCAAAAGGCACTACTAGACCATAAGACCAATGTGTGTATAAGAAATCTTTCGTGGAAATTTCTCTACTGGTTTTAGAGTTGTGCTCCGGAAACCATTTGTATTTAGGACAGACGGACAACGGCTGGACGGACGGAACCCATTTGTATATCCCCACGCCCAACGAACCCGCCAACTTCGTTGGGCGGGGGATAACCACAACATATGTTAGAACTTACCACCACATTATAATCAATGTATTTAGTCAGAGAAGATCTTTCAACAACAATGTAATTTACATATGATAGGAGAAACTTACTACCACATTATAATCAATGTATTTAGTTAGAGAAGATCTTTCAACAACAATGTAATACAAATGATAGGAGAACTTACACCACATTAAATCAATGTATTTAGTCAGAAGACCACTAATACCTTACCACATTATAATCAATGTATTTAGTGAGAGAAGATCAACCACAATGTAATTACATATGATAGGAGAACTTACCACCACATTATAATCAATGTATTCAGTGAGAGAAGATCAACCACAATATAATTACATATGATAGAACTTACCACCACATTATAATCAATGTATTTATGAGTCAGAAGATCAACCACAAATAATACATATGATAAACCACCACATTATAACAATGTATTTATGAGAAAGATCAACCACATTACATGATAGAACTTACCACCACATTATAATCAATGTATCAGCGAGAGAAGATTACCACAATTAATTACATTAACTTACCACCCACATTATAATACATATGATAGAACTTACCACCACATTATAATCAATGTATTCAGTGAGAGAAGATCAACCACAATATAATTACATATGATAGGAGAACTTACCACCACATTATAATCAATGTATTTAGTGAGAGAAGATCAACCACAATATAATTACATATGATAGGAGAACTTACCACCACATTATAATCAATGTATTTAGTGAGAGAAGATCAACCACAATATAATTACATATGATAGAAGAACTTACCACCACATTATAATCAATGTATTTAGTGAGAGAAGATCAACCACAATATAATTACATATGATAGAACTTAATTACCACCACATCATAATCAATGTATTTAGTCAGAGAAGATCTTTCAACCACAATGTAATTACATGTGATAAAACTTACCACCACATTATAATCAATGTATTTAGTCAGACAAGATCAACCACAATGTAATTACATATGATAGAACTTACTTACCACCACATTATAATCAATGTATTTAGTGAGAGAAGATCAACCACAATGTAATTACATATGATAGGAGAACTTACCACCACATTATAATCAATGTATTTAGTCAGAGAAGATCAACCACAATATAATTACATATGATAGGAGAATTTACCACCTCATTACAATCAATGTATTTAGTCAGAAAAGATCAACCACAATGTAATTACATATGATAGAAGAACTTACCACCACATTATAAATACTCATTCCTACAAATCTAGAGTCATTCACTTGTTTCAGCTTGACGCTCCTCGTCTCATAGGCCAGGAATATACCAAACAGTAGCAGAATTCCTTTGTAGCCATATATCACACCTGTTAACAAACACATGTACAGGTATCAATTCTCATGTCACAACATTATACAATATCTACAATGATGTCCAGTGTATTAATGGAACATTTGCATTAACTCTGCTGGACACCACAGCTATCGGGGAACAGCCTAGTTGACTTTTGTTGATATTAGAACATTAATTGAAGAAGGGCTTGGACTTGTGGGGGGGGGGGGGGGGGGGGGGGTTAGTTCCATAATTTGTACATAAGGATGCTACCATTGCATTATGAGTGCTCTCCCATGCTTAGAGAAGTCGTTTCTATGGAAAAAGAGAAATAAATTTACCCCTTTGACCCCGCCCCCACAGGCCCCTGATGGGTCTGTCCCATCATTTGCACAATTTTGAATCCCCACCCTATAAGGATGCTACCATTGCAATATGAGCGTAATCCCATGTTTAGTTGCAAACAAGAAGTCGTTTATATTGAAATAGCAAAATTGACCCCTTTTCACCCCACCCCTCAGGCCCCCGGAGGGTCAGCCCCATCATTTGTACAATTTTGAATCCCCACTCTATAAGGAAGCTACCAATGCATTATGAGTGCTAGCTACCATTGCATTATGAGTGCTATCCCATGCTTAGTTTCAGAGAAGAAGTCGTTTATATGGAAATAGCCAAATTAATCCCTTTTGACCCCACCCCTCAGGCCCCCGGAGAGTCAGCCACATCATTTTTACAATTTTGAATCCCCACTCTATAAGGATATAGATATCTTAGCCCAATGAGATATTGTCTCCTCTAAGCCCAATGGGATATTGTCTCCCCTTAGCCCAATGAGATATTGTCTCCCCTTAGCCCAATGAGATATTGTCTCCCCTTAGCCCAATGGGATATTGTCTCCCCTTAGCCCAATGGGATATTGTCTCCCCTTAGCCCAATGGGATATTGTCTCCCCTTAGCCCAATGGGATATTGTCTCCCCTTAGCCCAATGGGATATTGTCTCCCCTTAAGCCCAATGGGATATTGTCTCCCCTTAGCCCAATGGGATATTGTCTCCCCTTAGCCCAATGGGATATTGTCTCCCCTTAGCCCAATGGGATATTGTCTCCCCTTAGCCCAATGAGATTGTTTTTGTACACAGTATTGAAAGTTCAAGAAATTGAACAGGACCTAAAGTAGAGTGGAAATGTCGTACCTACCTAGCCAGATTGAGATATTTTTTGAGGTACAGTGTTCTAACTCTGTTGTAGTTTGATGGTCATCAAGTTTTTTTTCTTCAAATATTTATTCTTGTACAGTGGTCCAGACCTGCCAGTGGCAATATCTTACATCTATGGTCATAAACACTGAGGACAGTAAACAGTTCACACCACCTCACCACCTGTTTACAGAGACAAGAGGCATATAGGGCCTGTAAATACAGCTACATCTATGGTCAGTATAACACTGAGGACAGTAAACAGTTCACACCACCTCACCACCTGTTAACAGAGACAAGAGGCATAAAGGGCCTGTATACAGCTATATCTATGGTCAGTATAACACTGAGGACAGTAAACAGTTTCACACCGCCTCACCACCTGTTAACAGAGACAAGAGGCATAAAGGGCCTGTAATACAGCTATATCTATGGTCAGTATAACACTGAGGACAGTAAACAGTTCACACCACCTCACCATCTGTTAACAGAGACAAGAGGCATAAAGGGCCTGTAATACAGCTACATCTATGGTCAGTATAACACTGAGGACAGTAAACAGTTCACACCACCTCACCACCTGTTAACAGAGACAAGAGGCACAAAGGGCCTGTAATACAGCTATCTATCTATGGTCAGTATAACACTGAGGACAGTAAACAGTTCACACACCACCTCACCACCTGTTAACAGAGACAAGAGGCACAAAGGGCCTGTAATACAGCTATATCTATGGTCAGTATAACACTGAGGACAGTAAACAGTTCACACCACCTCACCACCTGTTAACAGAGACAAGAGGCACAAAGGGCCTGTAATACAGCTATATCTATGGTCAGTATAACACTGAGGACAGTAAACAGTTCACACCGCCTCACCACCTGCACCACCTGTTAACAGAGACAAGAGGCACAAAGGGCCTGTAATACAGCTACATCTATGGTCAGTATAACACTGAGGACAGTAAACAGTTCACACCACCTCACCACCTGTTAACAGAGACAAGAGGCACAAAGGGCCTTTAATACAGCTATATCTATGGTCAGTATAACACTGAGGACAGTAAACAGTTCACACCGCCTCACCACCTGTTAACAGAGACAAGAGGCATAAAGGGCCTGTAATACAGCTACATCTATGGTCAGTATAACACTGAGGACAGTAAACAGTTCACACCGCCTCACCACCTGTTAACAGAGACAAGAGGCATAAAGGGCCTGTAATACAGCTACATCTATGGTCAGTATAACACTGAGGACAGTAAACAGTTCACACCGCCTCACCACCTTTTAACAGAGACAAGAGGCATAAAGGGGTAATACCATGGTAAGACCTGCATTGCTCACCACCTTTAAAGCAAAGGCTCATAAAGTGTAAGATGCATGCTACAATGCAACTCAGAAGTGGATATGAATATGATAATACCTCTTTTTTCTAAATAACTGGTTAATAATTTAAATAGGTCTTGAAACAGTAAATACCATCATACCAATTTTGGTGATTACAAATTGGACTGGCATCTCCACACAAGTGATCCAAGTGACTTTGAAACTAGATTTTATGCATCAATCCAAACATTCCAATTGCTCATATCCCTCATTAACGTGGACAGTTTATGATTTTGATTTTAAGGAAAAGTGTATGGATACACAATGAGCACTTCTCAGATTGAATTTTCATCAGTTCTTTCCCCTTGTAATAAATGGTCATTATTTTAAGTGATTACGTAAGATAACACACATTTTAATTAGCCCATCTCTTGCTTTAACTCCATGGTTACCCCTTAGTTACCTTTCTGTCTTTTTCGTTGGCTGTGGTGAGTCTGTGAACCGTCCAAATCTTGGAAAACATGCCTCCGTATGCAAATGTAAATCCAAAAGACAGCATCCATGCTCTCAACTGTCAAAAGAAATCAAACGTTAGTGTAAAGTTCTAAATATATGGTAAGGTTACAATAAATTGTTGCTTATGATATTCATGCAGTTTACATTTTCTTGCATTTAATTAAATGCAATTTCATTAATTTGTTGCGTTTGCCTGCTCTTCTGTAATCTAAAGAATACAATCTTCAATAGATGTCAACCAAAATAATGGAAAATGATCTCTTTGCTTATCAAATTTTAAAGAACCCTACCGATGCATATCCTTGATCTAATTATTCTGTATGCTAGTGTTTACAACCTATGAACTTCTATGACCCTCTGCTGTTGGAAAAAAAGGTTAGTACTTTTCTCAACAGGACTTTACTCTCACAATCATAAGATGTACAAGTCTACTAATGGGTAGTTTTAGTAAGTTAGTGCTGAATATCTCTGACCTGACAGATGAGGGGGTAGAGTTCTGGGGAAATGAACTGGTTGTCAAGGCCAAACTGTAGGATACACATGAGACAGAGGATACACACAAACACTGTCGAATTGTTTACACTTGGCTGGGAGTATGCAATACACCTGTACAAACATATCAAAGTGAAAGAAAATGATCAAATATGGTGGTTAATTTATAGTCATTATACACAGGCAAAAGTGCCACGCATGTAAATCATGCGTGGCAATTTTCATGTGATTTTCACATGAATCTCATGCGTAAATCATATGATTTTTTGACACGCATGATTTTCGCATGAAAATTTCATGTCATTCTCATATGATTATCATGCGATTTACATGTCATTTATTTCACACATGAGAATCGCATGATTTATATTTACATGTGAAAAAACATGCGTATGATACATATGAATATCACATGAAATATATTACATGTAAGAATCATTACTGAATTTCCATCCGATTTTTCTTTTCCTAAATTTTGATATTTTTACTCTGTTGCAATATCTCATGTCATTTTTCGGTATGTTCTATAGAATCTGTTTTCTCGTTAACTGTGGATTGAGTGTTAGAGACTATATTGTATGGGCGATATTAGCCCGAGATACTCTGGCCCTGACACCAGACTTAGACATTATGACAGATAGACGTCTGGTTTAGGGCCAGAGCGCAGTAGTACTCGAAAACCTGGAATAAGCCGACTCTGTTTGGTATCGGGCAAGGTACTCTCCTGAGATATAGCGGTAACAAACTTTAAGGATGTATTCTTCTGAGGTTTCAGTCCTGTTGAAGTCTCGTTTCAACAAAGATCAAAGAAGTTATGAGATTTTCAAATACAATTAATCAATATCTGTAGCAAGTTGCCAGGTGCAAATTTTGTAAAAAAATTACAGTTCTAACTTTAGCAGATTTTTTTATTCGGGGATTTTAAGAAATGGCCCATTTGGCGGCCATTTTGAAATTGTGTCTTTTTTTCGCTTTGAGTAAAGCCAAAGTTTTACCATTTTTTACTGAAATTGTTTTTACTTAAATCATCACTGCACCAGCATTTTTAGCTGTATCGAGCTAATTTTTGCTGTAAATCTTTACTTGGCTCGTGATAATTAAAATATTGAGCATTAATGTGTGAAATGATTCACTTTTTTCACTTTATTTTTACATTTAATGGTAATTTGAACACCTTTATTTTTTACTCTAAAATACTGAAAAATAACAAATATTTAAGTGGGGCAAACAATTCAGTCTAAGAGAACGTTAAAATTTGTACATGTATCGGAAAAAAACCAGTTCTAATGGTAATTAGATCAGTCGGTTTTACTGTGATATGCCTGAAAAGCCCACGGTGGCGACTTGTGTGTGAAATGTTCAAAGTCGCTCGCTGTCCGCCATTACACACTGTGGTCAAACTTCTTGTATGCCGAACCCTGTCCCTTGCTCGTAGAGTAATGCAACTTTTGTCTAGAACTGCTCAAATTGCTCTGACAGTAGTGTGTTTACCTTATTAGGTGCATTGTCTTGCCTACAAATCATTTTATCACCTTCTCAATGGTTATGTAGTTCATATGTTAAACAGGCGTGACTTTGGCTCGGTAAAGGTACAGCGTTCATATTGTACCTGCTTAATCGTATTGATCAACGATTTGATATTTCAACGATATAAATTAAAATACTTAACAATGTCGAGATATTTATAAATGTTTTACGTTATATGTTTCATAAGAAATGTAGAACAATACATTTATGCTATATTTTGCTTCTTGGTTATGCAAAAGAATTAGCCTGAGTGAATTGTCTCTTTAAGTGGGGCAAAAAAGTCAGCACATGGACCCCCCATTTTTCTGCCTGATTTTGAAAGAACAACCCTTTCCCTATTGATATGCAAAATATAAACAAAAGTTTAATACCAGAACTTTTTCTATTAAGGGTTAGATTTTGCAAAAATGGCTGAAAATGGTGCATTTTGTAGCTCAAAATTAAGGGGTAGGGGTAGCATATGTTGTTATTCTGAGAAAAAATATTAGTCTTATTAATCAAAACTGGTATATTTTAAAAGAAGACTACTGGAAAATAAATTCTACAAACATTAATACATATGAAACACCTCATTAGGAAATTATGGTTTTAATCTCTTGTGTATATGGTCAAAACGGCAAAATTCCCATAAAATCCAATATTTTGTCAACTAGGTATATTTGAGTGACAGTAGCTCAAAAACGAACACACGGACATATGTTTTTTCTTTCATTTTCTTTCATGGTATGAACTCCTCTTTCCAAAAATCTATATGAGAAAAAAAAGTTTAATACAAGAAAATTTCGACATTTTTAACTATCAAAATCCAAGATGGCCGCCGGTCAGCAATCTTGTTGACCGATCAGTCGCAAAATGCAATATGCACAACTATAGTCCTAGGAGAACTTACATATGAAATTTGAGAAAGATTCCTTCAGTACTTCCTGAGAAATAACGGTAACAAACATTGACTATCAAAATCCAAGATGGCCGAAGGTCGGCCATCTTGTTGACCGATCGGTCCCAAAATGCAATATGCACAACTAGGGTCCTAGGGGAACCTACATATGAAATTTGAGAAAGATTTCTTCAGTACTTTCCGCGGAAAAGCGGTAACAATCTTTAACTATCAAAATCCAAGATGGCTGCCTAGCGGCCATCTTGTTAAGTGATTGGTCCCAATATGCAATATGCATAACTAGACCTCTAGGGGAACCTACATATGGAATTTGAGAAAGATTTCTTCAGTAGTTTCCGCAGAAAAGCGGTAACAATCTTGAACTATCAAAATCCAAGATGGCTGCCTAGCGGCCATCTTGTTGACCGAAATGACCAAAATGCAATATGCACAACTAGGGTTCTAGGGGAATCTACAAATGAAATTTGAGAAAGATTCCTTCAGTACTTTCCGCAGAATAGTGGTAACAATCTTTAACTATCAAAATCCCGAATGGCTGCCTGGCGGCCATCTTGTTGACCGATTCACAGGGACCTGGCACGATTTTTTTAAACTAACAGTATACATATATATATATACTATAGTATCAAGGGGGGAAGTTTCTAGTATAGCGGACCCCGGAAGTTTAGAAACATAATAATCAGTGCGCATGTCAGAGGTTGCTACGGATCATGTAAATATGTCGCCATTTTGAATCACCGCTTCGAAGAGCCGACGGGGGTTCGGGGGTGAAACCCCCGAGAAAAGAAAAAAAACCAACTCAATTTTACATCTTGAACTCATCTTAACTGTTTTTGTAGCATTTTAAATATTTAAAAAACAATTCTAGGACGTTTGAAAGGAACTTTGGCCTCAATGTGATCTTCGATAATGTTTGGACCATGGCCAGCACATGTGAACACCGATTCGCTGTCTTTTCCATGCCAAATTTTCCTCTGTTGAGCAATATTTACCTGACAAACTGAATAATGATCCAATTTCAATAAGCCAGTGGATGGATATTGCCACGTTTTCATTATTTCTGTCATATATCCTTCATTCGAATCGTCACCATCGTAAACTACACGTGTACTTGTGTTTACAAATAAAATCAAAGTCCGTAAAATCACTCATTGCGCATGTTCAGCGCGTGCTCGGCTGACAACCAAAACGAAATCCCGAATTTTTTTCTCGTACAGTCTACAATGTTTTCCGCATGATCCTTAGTTAAAAACTTTGTTGAAAACTTCAGTTTTTAACCAAAAAAGGACACGGTAAGCTCAAATTTTAACATTTTTTTGCATAAAAACCCATATTTTTAATTTTTGACCGCCCGCTCACGCGGTCTCTATATATACAGGTCGCCGTCAATAAACTCGTGATATTTCGCGGAAAAAATGGGGTCCGCTATACTAGATGTGTTCCATCAAGGGTATGAACTCGGCAGTAGAGAAAAACGGACCTATTTTTTTAAAACCGTGATTATTTTAATAAATCGGTAATATACAACATTGACTGATATCTTACCTTAAAGAGAAATAATTTATCTTTCCATTGAGGGCTTGATGAACAAAATTGGCCAAGTATTGACGAAGTTATGGCTTGATGAATCGGGAAATTTAAGAAAAATATGCCAGGTAGACATTTTCCTGTCCGGTCTAAATGTCGTCTCGGCTCTATGGGCACCTCAAAAACCAAGCCAAAATCACAAAATTTACGCCTGTGGTGGTAAAAAGTACCCATACACAATCTCCTTTGGAGGTGTCATGACCCGTACTTTGTAGAAACTCCATTTAAACATCGTGTAGCTCACTTACTTTAACCGTCACCGCCATGTTCTTTTTTCTCTCGGGACGCTTCTCGACTTTACATATCGTGACTACATTATGCAAAATTATGTAATGTTGTGCTAATGGGTAAACTCGAGAAGCGTTCCGAAGAACAAATGAACATGGTGGTGACGGTTAAAGTAAGTGTGCTACACGATGTTTAAATGGAGTTTCTACAAAGTACGGGTCATGACACTCCAACTTCCAACGTTAGCATACAGGCGGTCACGTGGGGATATGATGGAAATGTACAAAATACTTTCTGGAAAATACGATAGAGAAGTCGCAGATTTGTTTTCAATCAACCAGGGATCAAGTACCCGCGGACATGATTTGAAAGTGTACAAAGAGCATTCAAGGCTTTGCGTGAGAAAACACTCGTTTACCCAGAGAGTCGTGAATACTTGGAACAGTCTCCCATCAAATGTTGTTCAGTCTAGGACAGTTAAGCAATTTGAATATGAACTTGATTCACATTGGAAAAATCAGCCACTAAAGTATTTATACACTGAAAAAATAAATCCGTGAATTTCTAAGAGCTGACTATTATAGGATTACAAAAAATCCTGTACATGTTAACATGTATGTTGTCAGAATAAATCTATGTATCTATGTATGACACCTCCAAAGGAGATTGTGGATGAACACAGTTATGGGTACTGTTTACCACCACAAGCGTAGATTTTGTGATTTTGACTTGGTTTTTTAGCATGTCAACATTTCAGCTTCATACCGGTAGGAATTAAAGTTTGGTAAAAAAACTAACCTGTATGTTAGTGTTTATCTATATACCATCCATTTGCTCAATACAGCCTTTTGAAATTTCCGATTGAAAAAACTGTGTCTCTCTAGCCGCCATGTTGATATGTGTGTAGGCCTAGTAGCCTACATTTGTTTTCTCGGCGTTGATTGGTCAATTAATTTTCGAGAGCCAATCAACGCCGAGAAAACAAATCTACTGCTCACATACTTACATGGCGGCTAGAGACATAAATTTTTCAATCGGAAATTTCAAAGGGCTACGTCATGCAAATGGATGGTATTTAGACATGGACTTACTAACCGGTAAGTTTTTTTTCTACCAAACTTTCATTCGTATGACGTTGAAGTGTTGACATGCATTGGTTTATCGGAGGACATCAGTGTCCGACCAGTTGAAATCTGGCTGTTTTCCGATGTTTCTGGATACCTAGTGACATTTATACCGCATGATTTGTATTGTATCATATACCAAATTAAAGATAAATTATCTGACTGTCGATTGAGAGTATTCCTATTGTAATATTCTATACGGTTGGTTAATAACCATACTTTTCTTTCTGAAATTGGGTAGTGTTATAGGCCTATATGACCGGCCGAGTTATAGAACTTGACCCAGTATGATACTTATAACACCTGTGGTTGACATACCACTTGCTGGGAATGGAATCATCCAAATGTTTGTTGGTCAGATTAAGTATGAATTTCATGAAGGGGAAGGAAGAGTCATTTTTAGATCAGGTGTTTCTTCAATTTACAAAAGCAGCGATTGACAATGAGGTTTCAATGTTTCAAAAAATCAAGAATCTTATAGTATTTTTCATATTTTGAAGGGAAATGGTGATTTTTTTTTTATCATAGTCTAAAGTATAAAATAGTCCAAACTGTTATTTAACCTTAAGGTAAAAAGATTTATTTACCTTAAGGGCAAAAGATTTATTTACCTTAAGGATAAACAAGTTTTTGACCTTAACGGCAAAATCATTTTTTGACCTTAAGGTCAAAAGAGTTACTTACCTTATGATTAGAAGTTTTTTGACCTTAAGCTTAAAAAAGTTTTTTAACCTTAAGGGCAAAAGATTTATTTACCTTAAGGGCAAAAGATTGATTTACCTTATAAAAAGGTTTTTGAATAAGGTTAAAAAAGTTTTTTGACCTTAAGGGCAAAGGATTTATTTACCTTAAGGGCAAAAGATTGATTTACCTTATAGTTAAAAGGTTTTTGACCATAAGGTTAAAAAAAGTTTTTGACCTTAAGGGCAAAGGATTGATTTACCTTAACAGCAAAAACCGTTTGTTTACCTTAAAGGGACAATTCAGTCTAAGAGAACATTAAAATTTGTACATATATCAGAAAACCCCCAGTTCTAATGGAAATTAGATCAGTCAGTTTTACTGTGATATGCCAGAAAAGTCCATGGTGGTGAAATGCGTGTGAAATGTTTAAACTCGCTCGCTGTCCGCCATTCTAATTGTGGTCAAACATCTTGTATGCCGAACCCTGTCCCTTGCTCGTAAAGTAATGCTACTTTTGTCTAGAACTGCTCAAATCGCTCTGACAGTAGTTGTGTTTACCTTATTAGATGCATTGTCTTGCATAAAAGATCATTTTATCACCTCAACAGTGGCTATGTAGTTCATTTGTTTAACGTGCATGACTTTGGCTCGGATATGGGCACAGCGTACATATTGTACCTGCTTAATCGTATTGATCAATGAATTGTAATTACAATGGTATCAATTAAAATACTAAACATTGACGTGGAATTTGTCAATAATTTATGTCATATGTTTCATAAGAAATGTAGAACAATACATTTATGCCATACTTTGCTTCTTGGTTATGTAAAATGATTAGCCTGAGTGAATTGTCACTTTAAGGGCAAAAGATTTAGTTACCTTAAGGTTAAAAAAGTTTTTTTTACCTTAACGACAAAAAAGTTATTTTGACCTTAAGGGCAAAAGATTTATTTACCTTTAAGGCAAAAGATTTACTTACCATATGGTTGAAAGTTTTTTTACCTTTAGGGCAAAAAAGTTTTTTGACCTTAACAGCTTAAAAGTTTTTTTACCTTAAGGGCAAAAGATTTATTTACCTTAATGGCAAAAGATTTATTTACCTTAACGGCAAAAGATTTATTTACCTTAATGGCAAAAGATTTATTTACCTTAACGGCAAAAGATTGATTTACCTTAACGGCAAAAGATTGATTTACCTTAAGGGCAAAAGATTTATTTCCCTTAACGGCAAAAGATTTATTTACCTTAACGGCAAAAGATTGATTTACCTTAAGGACAAAAGATTTATTTACCTTAAGGTTAAAAAAGTTTTTTGATCTTAAGGTTAAAAAAGCTTTTTGACCTTAAAGATGCTCCACCGCAGACAGAGCATAAATGGGACCTATCATTTGAACAATAATTGGTGTTTAATCGTGTATATATATGTCTAATTAACTCAAGAAATAATATAAAATATTTGATTTTACTTTCGGTGCATGCGCAATCGGTACTGCATTCCATATAGGACATTATAGTGCCACGGATTTTTTTCGGGATGCAATTAATTATTTTTAATATCTTTATCTTGAAGTAAAATAAGAAACTCAGACTTTTCAATGGTGGTAACGGTGTAAAGTAAGTAACTTTTGTAACTGAAGAAAAATACTTAATCGTCTGGTCCTGTTTTTGATAGAGAAAAATTATCATTTGTCATCGTTGGAGCATCTTTAAAGGAAAAAAGAATTATTTACCTTAAGGACAAAAGATTTATTTACCTTAAGGTTAAAAAAGTTTTTGATCTTAAGGTTAAAAAAGCTTTTTGACCTTAAAGGAAAAAAGAATTATTTACCTTAAGGGCAAAAGATTTATTTACCTTAAGGTTAAAAAGTTTTTCGATCTTAAGGTTAAAAAAGCTTTTTGACCTTAAAGGAAAAAAGAATTATTTACCTTAAGGACAAAAGATTTACTTACCATATGGTTTAAAGTTTTCTGAACTTAAGGGCAAAAAATTTATTTACCTTATGGGCAAAAGATTTATTTACCTGAACGGCAAAAGATTTATTTACCTTAAGGGCAAAATATTTATTTACCTTAAGGGCAAAAGATTTAGTTACCTTAAGGGCAAAAGATTTATTTACCTTAAGGGCAAAAGATTTATTTACCTTAAGGGCAAAAACGTTTTTTGATCTCAAGGTGAAAAAAGCTTTTTGACCTTAAAGGAAAAAAGAATTATTTACCTTAAGGACAAAAGATTTACTTACCATATGGTTTAAAGTTTTCTGACCTTAAGGGCAAAATATTTATTTACCTTAAGGGCAAAAGATTTATTTACCTTAAGGGCAAAAGATTGATTTACCTTATGGTTAAAAGGTTTTTTGACCTTAAGGTTAAAAAGTTTTTTAACCTTAAGGACAAAAGATTTATTTACCTTAAAGGCAAAAGATTTATTTACCGTAAGGGCAAAAGATTTACTAAACTTATGGTTAAAAGTTTTTTGACCTTAACTGCAAAAAAGTTTTTTGACCTTAAAGGCGGCCATCTTAGATTTTGATAGTTAAAGTTTGTTACCGCTATTTCTCAAAAAGTACTGAAGGGATCTTTCTCAAATTTCATATGTCGGTTCCCCTAGGACCCTAGTTGTGCATATTGCATTTTGGGACCGACTGGTCAACAAGATGGCGGCCATCTTGGATTTTAATGGTTAAAGTTTGTTACCACTATTTCTCAAAAAGTGCTAAAGGGACTTTAATATATCTTAATCTTAACTTCATCTACATATACTAACAATATCGGAGTCAAATTTAACTTGAAATTTTGTTGATAGTTACGTATAGCACTTGATAGTATGGAGAAAGTGTGCTTAGCCATATATAGATAATTCACGTTGAATTGTATCAACCAATCAGGCGTCGTGTCTTAATACAGTATTCTCGGCCAGGAATTCCCCGCGTGAAACTAAAACAAAGCTTCTTAGTGATAACGATTGACACTGACCGGCGATTTATTTATCATGGCTGCTCTGGAGATGGTCTTAGCAGTAAAACAAAATCGGCTGGTTTGCAGCAACTTTGCACATTTGAACATGAAAACAACTTATAAAAGGTAGGCATAGAGTTTGTTTTATGATCAGGACTAACAGTGTGCATAAGGAGGGGTACTCCTACACGTGTATGTGGTCTTATTCTACCCTGATTACATTGTCACGATTGTGTGGATCATAGCGTATCTCGCCTGTCGTCGTGTTAACTTCTAACATTGTTTTAGTAAAGGAGGGATGCTGCCACGATTCATCAGCGTTTCAGATTAATTTCAAAATCTTTAGAATATTTTTTGGATTTTACGATTTTTATGAGGACATTGTGTATTGGAATGATTATAAGGATTTTCAAAAAAGCCTAAATTTAGCCCCACTCTGAATCACTGATTCATGTTATGCATGAGATATGTGTGTTGGTTGGTTGTGGGAGGAGTAGGGGGGGGGGGGTGTTCTCCAACAACAATGTTAGAGGTATAGCTTGAGGATACACTTGGGAACAGTCAGCAAAATAACATCATTAAAAAAAAAGCTGACCAGTAACCTCTCATGTTATTGTAGTGGAGGTAGGGAATGTTGTTTGCCTGATCTATTGCATCCTCGATACTCCAGGGGTTAGGATTACTTACAATCCACACCCCTGGACTATCTCATTGCAAAATTGGAGGCAGCTCAATGGAAAACAGCTGAACCAATCACAGACCTAGGCCTGCATAGATTTTCTTTGAAGACAACAGAGAGAGCAACACCCAACAGCGAAGCCACTCAGCCAACCAAAATGTACGATTAAATGGCTCTTTTGACGTATACAAACAATCAAATTACCTGTTCTGTTGCCTAAAATTTTACTATGAGATAGTCCAGGGGTGTACTGATGGTAAGTGATCGCAACTCCTGGAGTATCGAGGATGGATCTATCATAGAGCAGGGGTTTTATTATCAGGACGTACCTGGTACTTTTTGCTGGTTAGGGTAAATTGCATTAGATAGCATACAGAGAGTATAGAAAGGTACCCTTTGAAATTGCAATTGTACCGTCTCTCCTGAAAGATAATAAAAACCCTGATATATAGAGGAAGGACAAACTCGTTACAACAGTTTATTACAAATAACAGATATTAACAGATATTTCAATATTTACAAGGTACATCAACAACAGAGAACAACCACATATACAATGTATCTGTTAGCTGACAACCCAGCCCTTAGAATATTCTTTGCCTGTTTCTATGTAACCTACCCTAAAATATTATACAAATATCGACCTGTTTTCAGGTGGATACGGGGATTTATCAACTCGAGGAAGTGATATTATCCGAGGCCGAAGGCCGAGGGTTATATCACTTTCGAGGGTTGATAAATCGATATTTGTTTGTTATTAATGTTACTTACATGATGTTAACCATTTGACTACATGTATATACATACACTCATTTCCTCTTCATGATATTGAGTAGCCCTTCTGCACGATACTCAAGAGTCCTGTTGAATAATTTCGGGGCTGCGGTGGCCGAGTGGTTAAGACGTACCGACATATAACCACATCCTATGTGGGGCTGTTGTCAGGTACTGACCGCTGGTCGGTGGTTTTTCTCCAGGTACTCCTCCACCAACAAATCTGACACGTCCTTAAATGACCCTGGCTGTTAATAGGACGTTAAACTAATCAAACCAAACCAAATGTTGAATAATTTCGAAGAGAAAATGAAGGCTGATAATCAGATCAATAAAATAGAGAAAACATCACATTATAGACTTTACTTAATATTTGAAAAATCTGACAAAAATGCACACACAAATATTGGCAGAGTCACATTGATTCCAGTAAAACTGCTGCTCTCCGTTGACATCACAATATATTTTTGACGTCACGGAAATTCCCTTTACGCTATATTTGGGTACGACCTGGAGCCATTGGAATCTTATATCAACCTGTGAAGTGATTGTGACGTCATTTTACATGGTTCACCATCTGTGTTGATTAATTTCTGTCAAATTATATTCTTAGATATGAAAAAACATTTCGAATCCATCTAGGTGACACAGATGCTTTAAAAACTTCCTTTTGATTGAAATGTTTTTACTTGAATGATGTTTAAGAATAAATTTTATTTGGAATTTCTCTTTCTATAATAAAAAGAGTAGGATGAGGTGTTAAAACGATACAGCGATATACAGCATGTTTGCGTATCGATATACGATATGTTTGCGTATTCGATACGCTTATGAAAACCCATACGTATCGGTATATTGATATATTGATCGAGCCCTAGGTATTACATAGTCAGTTTATAAATGAAAACATCCAGCATAAACAGATCACTAGGTTTCCTCAAACAGAATTTTAAAGTAAAATTATCTCGAGGGATATTGGTGCTTACCAAAGAATGATCTATGTCTTGACAATTTGAAAAGTTATCTTTTCTATGCTTTTCAAACCTAATCTACCAAAATTAAATCCAAGATGGCGGGTCAGTTGGCCGTCTTTTTAACTGATCCTTTCCAAAATATATGCACGACTAGGGCCCTAGGGCAAACTAGATGTGTTTGTTAAAGTTCCCTTCAGTACTTTCTTAGAAATAGTGATAACAAACTTTTACTGTAACTATCAAAATCCAAGATGGCCGCCTGCTCAGTCTCAAAATGCATTATACACAACTAGGACCCTAGGAAAACCTATAGTATATATGAAATTTGACAAAAGACCCCTTCAGCACTTTATGAGTAATAGGGGTAACAAGAATTATCAAAGGATGGATGGAAGTACCACGGACAAAAGGCGATTTGAATAGTCCACCTTCTGATGATGTTCAGCTATAAAAACCTGTGGTTGTTCCACATAATTAAAATAGTTCTGAAGCTACAAATAGTCTTCGATGTACGTAATTATATAAATTGGTTAAAAAAGTCTAATAAATGTATAATGTCAAAAGTACAAGGTAATGTATCGGAAGTGGAGAAGATTAATAATAAATGGCTAGACAAGGATTCTATACGGTTACCGGACCAGGACCTCCATCAATATCCTTATTACATGGCCAGTTTCGCTGCATTACTTTGTCCTTTCTCCAAGCTCCCAGAGACACAGGGATTGGCAATTTGCAAGCTTGCCAATTTTGTTCCACAATAAATTTATATGTAGTTACAGACCAGGGTTCAAACCCAGGACCTTTGAATACTATATCCAGATGCTGTACTAATTTACAAATGACCTCATGAGTCACAAAGATTGACATATAGTCCAGTGCTGCCACCTTCCTCCATCCATTCTCCAAATCTTGGCCCCTTTTTTAACTATGACACACAACTACATGTATGTATAAACACAAATTTACATATACATGTATATGTAAGTATTGGTCGTTTCTAAAACTCTACCAATTGCAAAAGTATTCGCTTTTATCATTTTTACCATATACTGTATATATATATTGCACGAATTTTGATTTGATAATATTATATATATATATATATATATAGGTCACTCAATATAGGTTGAAATTTGAAAAGTTGTCAGATTCTGATACAGTGTTAAAATCCAGTCTGTCTGTGCATTTTTCTTTTCAAAACATCAATATGATATGGCACATTTGATTTATTCTGAGATTAATTTTAAAAATTATACCCGATGTAGTGATATCTTTAAAATTGTGTAACAAGAAGATTATAAGAAAGTTAAGTTCAGAGGATTGTTGATTGGAACTTTTTAAATAAAATTTCAAATTGAAAAATGGTGAATACAATGTATACTTTATGTTAATTGTGTATGGACACCCACTTTTTCTCCTTTTCAGAACTGTGAACAGATACAAAAAGAAAACATGTCAAAGGTATTGGCAATTTCGTATTAAAATGATCATGATTGGTGGTACACTGATCTGGATTGATGCTTTGGAGCCATTGAAGGTAATTATCATACTATTGTGATAAAATATATAGGAGTACAATTAATTAGTCATGTATAGCCATAGTAAAAATTACTATATTTTAGAATATTGAATCATCAAGTTTTTTTTACTACCGGTAGTCCCTTGCTGGTGAAACCAGAGGGGACTATAGTTTTTGTCTCTGTATTTCCATCAGTCTGTCTTTTCGGATTTATTTTCAAGATGATAACTTGGTAACAAATTACCTTTTGTAATAGGAAATTAGTCATATGTTGTCAGAGTTATCCTTATGAGATGAGCATTGAATCCTATTAACAAATTTTTCATGACTGACCCCCGGGGGCCTTAGGGGCAGGGCCAAAACGGGTCAAATAGGCTAAAACTTCAAAAAATGTCTTCTGAAATTCTGGAACTGGTAGAATCAAATACTTTTCATTGAAAGAAAGGTCTTACAGTGTAAGGTCCTTCACAAAAATTGTGAATTATATGACCCTGATGTCTCAAGTTTCCCACGGGGGAAGGGGTCAAATTGACTAAAGATTGTATAGGAAACATTTATTTACATTTTATGAACATTGCTTGCTTAGTTTTCATATGAAGTTAGGTGAACTACGTTATAATTAGTAGCCTGAAATAGCATTTTATCATTATATTCATATTGGTCAAGGGCCAGAGGGACGGGGCCAAAAGGAATCAAATTACAGGCTTAGACACTAACTTTATTTGCTTAGGAGACCTCCGGGCTCCTTTGATGATAAAAGTGGGGGCCCTGATGGAAATCAGGGGGCCCTGGATTTTGATCAAATTAAATATTGATATTTTTAATTCTTCTAGAATAATCATATATTGATGAATGAAGTAATTTCTTCCTTTTCGGAGATGTTTTTCCTTTGAACCAATTTAGATTCAGTAGGTTTAATAAAAGAAAATCACACAAAAATTGATCGTTGATTGTTCATATTTATTTTCAATTTTCCATTAAAAGCTTAAACGCTTTCCTTTGTAACTGCAACAAGTCTTGTTTGCATATATTATCGAATTCATCATCATCATCAGATTCTTCATTTTTTCATATATTTGATTACTTTGTTGTATTTCCTGAGAGGTTTTTGTTTTTTTCGCTGGTGGAGGAGTTAATTCCCAACCATCTACTCAAAAACGACATCTTGGAATGTAATCAAAGTCTTTCCGACGCTTATGATAGGAAGGGATTGGATTGTATTTATAACAAGCGTTTCGGTGATGCCGCTAACATCAAAGATTCACGTACCTTATTCGTTCGTTACACGTTTGCGAGAGTGCGACTGAATTATTAGTGCTCGTAGTTAGATCGGTAGACACTCGACATAATGCAAATTCAGTGGATTACCTGTTCTTAATATTATTTTTCTTGTAAAATAGTCAGGGGCCCGCCGGGCCACAAACGGCAGACAATCAGGGGGCCCGTAGCAAATTTAAGGGGCCTCGGGCCCCCGGTCTTACGTTAGTGTCGATGGCTGAATTGGCTAAAATTTCAAAACTCTTGTCTGAATTTACAGATTTGATGGAACCATGCAGATGCTCTTCATAGATTGAAATGTATATTCAGACCCTTTACAAAAATTGTAAATTTCATGGCCCTGTGGATCTCAGCTTTTCCCCTGCAGTTTGTTAATTGGAATCATTAAACTGTAACTTTATTGATATTGCTATTGGATCTTGAGAACAGTAAAATCTCTGACGACTTCGGAAATTGGATATTTTGAACTGTATCTTACAGAGTAATTGGCCGTTGCAATTACTATTTGACCTTTCGAACATGATAACATGAGAAAATATTCACAGAACATAATGAGACTTTAAAATTAGTTTTATATCAGTGTAATCTCACAGGAGTTTTTGAAATTAGTATTATTTGGCCTTAACATACAGAGTTATTGCCATTTGTAATAATATGGTTTTTAGACAGGTGACGGCCGGCTATCGACTCTATATATATATATAGAAGTTAAAGAAGTTTAAATTTAATTGGTATTTGAAATTTGTAGTACATTTACAGTTTATTCGAAGGGAAAAAAACCTACCCATGTTTATTTATTCATTTTGTTTTTACAAAAATATATGTAACATTGTTTTAATTATTGTATTTTGGTAGAGGATATTGCTGTTGTCTTTTGACAAGTGGATCTCAACTTGACATGTGGTTCATATAACAACAAGCAAGACTCTGTCCTAGGTTTTCGATGGTTCATCAATTTCTGATTGCATTGGCTGCTGTATAAAGGTAAGGACATGAAGAGTGTCTCATCAAACCTTAGTTTGAGATATAACGATACACCAGAGTAGCTACCCTAAGGTGGACAAAAATAAAACTGAAGTCAAATTAAGTGTGATGAACATTTAAGAATTCAACTTCCCATATTTCCCATATGTACTTAATCAACCAGCAACATTTACCATTAATTCACTATTATTTGCCATGATCAGAAATCACCAAGAAATGTGCTACTGTCCAATACAACATTTAATTCCATTTTCTTTTGGAGAATTAATGTACATAGCTATTTTTTTTCAGGGGAAATCAGGAAAAATAAGCATTGCTAATTCATGATAACCTAAGGTATAGGATACCACCCAAATTAAATATAAATGAATAAAAAACAAATGGTATAAATATTTGCCTAAGGGTACCCTCTGAATATGCAAGCAATAAAAAACATATCTTACCTTGCTATTTTGAAAGTTATGATTATTTTGAAAAATTTAAAAACTGAAATTTGAAAAAATTATAAAAATCTCAAAAAAAATTGTTGGATTTCTGAAATATCTATGCAAGTAAATAATTCTTGATGACCAAAGAGCATTTTACAATGGGCGTCTTGTCGTCCGGTGTCCGGCGTCCATCAACAATCCTCTCCATAACTGCTGGTCAGATTTCAACAAAATTTGACTGGTAGCATCCTTATAGGCTACTAACTGAAAATAGTATAAATGATGGGGCTGACCTGGGTGCCTTAGGGGCAGGGTCAAAAGTGGTCAATTTGACTGTTTCCATATAAACAACTTCTTCTCTGCAGCTAAACATGGGATTACGCCATAATGCAATGTTAACATCCATATAGGGTTGGGATTCAAAATTGTGCAAATGATGGGGCTGACCCACCAGGGCCTGAAGGGTGGGGTCAAAAGGGGTCAATTTAGCTATTTCCATTTATACGACTTCTTCTCTGCAACTAAGCATAGAAGAGCACTCATAATACAATGGTAGCATCCTTATTTGGGATTTGAAATTGTACAAATGATAGGGCTGACCCCTCAGGGCTTTAGACGACCAATAGACACGGGTTCAAAAAGGTCAATTAGGCTACTATTTTCATATAAATTACTTCCTCTCTGAACCTATGTATTGGATAGCATATTTGTATGGTATCAATAACATCATGATATGGTCGTGATTCAAAATTAAACTTTTGGAGTCAATTTTGCTAATTTTTCTAATTGTAAGAGTCTTTGTGATAATTACTAAAAAAAAAAAACAGGTGAGCGATACGGGCCCACTGGGCCTCTTGTATTTTTTGAGATATTGGCAGCCATACGTGTATGTACACATAAGATCTGTATGTACGTGTAACACAGTGGTTTATAGCATTCATTTAAAGATGCTCCACCGCCGACAGAGCATAAATGATATTCATCACTCGAACAATAACTTGTGTTTAATCATGTATATATATGCCTAATTAACACAAAAAATAACATAAAATAATCTATTTCGCCTTTGGTGCATGCGCAATCAGTACTTCATTTCATATAGAATATAGTGCCACGGAATTTTTTCGGGATGCAATTAATTCTATTTCATGTTTTTAACTTGAAGTAAAATTAGAAGCTCAAACTTTTCAATGGTGGTAATGGTGTAAGTAAGTAACTTTTGTAACAGAAGAAAAATACTAAATCGTCTGCTCCTGTTTTTGATAGTGAAAAAATAGCATTCGTCAGCGGTGGAGCATCTTTAAAACAAGATATACATTGTAAAGAACAAAATATACATCTAATAAAAGTATTTATTGAGATGTTGGTAATCACGTATCAGTATTATTAATTATCCCCCGCCCAATGAAGTTGGCGGGGGATATACAAATGGGTTCCGTCCGTCTGTCCGTCCGTACGAATGGTTTCCAGAGCATAACTCAGAAACCAGTAGAGAAACTTCATACACACATTGTTCTTATGATCTAGTAGTGCCTTTTGCTATTTTTAGGTTTTCATTTTTTGCATTTTTTCCATAACCATGGAAACATTGCTGAAAATAACATATTTTTGTACCAGGTTCGTTTCCGGAGCTTAACTCTAAAACCAGAAGAGATATTTCCACGAAACTTCATAGACATATTGGTCTTATGGTCTAGTAGTGCCTTTTGCTATTTTAAGGTTTTCACTTTTTGTACTTTTTTCTGTAACCATGGAAACATTGCTGAAAATGGCCGATTGTTGTGTAAGAATTGTTTCCGGAGCACAACTCTAAAACCAGCAGAGATATTTCCATGAAACTTCATAGACACATTGTTCTTATGGTCTAGTAGTGCCTTTTGCTATTTTTAGGTTTTCATTTTTTGTGCTTTTTTCTTTAACCATAGAAACATTGCTGAAAATATCATGGTAAATGGTAAATGTTACTTTGCAAAACTCCACCCATCTTTGTGTATATAGTCTAATATAAATGTCAAGGCTGTATACCTGATTCAACAATTGCTGAGCCCCGCTCTACTTGAATTATACTCCATCTTTCTTTAGCTCAACTTCCTTTTTCCTGTTGTTTTTTTCATACACATAAGTCTCCAAAATCAAACTTACTTCAGCTTTGATATCTCCATTGGCGGGGGATCTGAATGACTATGTTACCCTAACTATGGGCTGTGGCCTGAGGTGATCTACCAGCGAAGCCATGCACGAGCGGCCGTGGTCTGGCCAGGTGGTTCACATTTCGTTATATTTAATAGTGTTGTGAACAGCTTTTTTATGTATAACAGAAACATGACACAATACAATCATCTATTCATAACTTTTTCACTTTATGGATTTCTAGGTGTTAACAAAAAACAGATACGTGTGACGGCCCGGCACCCCTTCGCAAGCTGGCTGCATAATCAACACTAAATCTACACAAATGTATTCAGCAATAATTAAACAATTGTAAAAATAAAATATTAATGTCTATAACCTCTGAAATGTTTAGAAACCATTTTGAAATCAGAATTTGCAAGTATGAAACTGTATTCTTTTGCTCAAATATCGATTGTGTAACAGAGATGTGCGTATCAGTTATTGGTTTAATTAGTCGCCATGCATACTGTGTTTGTACCTTATGTAAAGTTTCTGTGACATCACGCCATCTTTTCTGAAATCTCCTATTCTTTAATTACATAGTTTGTTAAATATTATCATCATTTACCTTAAGATTACAATATACTGAAGGAAGTTGGTTTTTATCCTAGACCTTTAGGATACAGTCAAGTTACTTTTGTGGCTACATGTGCACTCTTTTCAATTAAACTTCATGTATACTGAGAATATGTAGTAGTGGTGGTCCGATTAATCGAGTTCGTCGAGTATCGTTGGTTTGAGGTGTTTCATCATTTAATCAAGTAAGAAATCTGTATTCGAGTTTGTCGGAATTTTCCCACACCATGATAAACCAAAGTATAAAGCTAGCTGATGAGAAAAAAACATACAAAAAATCATAGCCAACTTTTTAAAATCATTCCCTTGTGTGTGGTTGTCACTCACATCATTTCAAATTTAAACGTATAGACGAATAAGAGAGCACATACATAGTAATGTAAACGTTCAGGTGAGCATGATTTGTGAAGAAAATAAGTGACATGAAAACATGACAGCACAGAGAGGCCTTGCGATCGTAATTAAGCCTTTGAAGGGAATTTTTATATGAGACTTGTTTATACTTCAAGGAAAAAAATAATCGATTTTAATCTATCATTGATTGGTTAAATAAAACTGATGATTCCCAGCACTAATATGTAGACACTTACGCATACCTTACATCTTCAGCAAATTATAAAGTATGTTTTCACATTTGCACTTAAGATATTGATATGTTTAGGATGGTTACCATAGCTACTATAGCTGCAATGATACAAAACTAAAATGGTTCATGGCGCTCATATACTTTCACTAGAACCGCCATGTTCATTTTTGCGTTAAAATGCGTTTTGATTTTACTGACAGTGCAACACTACATAATTTTCATAATGCACTCACATGATATGTAAACTCAAGAAGCGTTTCGGAGAGAAAAAAAATGAACATTGTGGTGGTGAGCTAAACAACGTTTAATATATGAAGGATCTTACATGAGTGGCTATGTGATACGGAATTTATCAAACGAGTTCAATAATTTGATATGCCACGAGCCTTTAGGCACATAACTTTTAATAATAGACAAATAAGTAAAACTTCAGATTTCGTCTCTATATAAAACTGAAATATCCGGCTTGGATGTGAGGTCAGTCAATGATGACATCAAAACTACCTGTGACGTCACAATAGTGTTATTACATATGTATCTTACGATATTTATGATATGGCCGTATGACATGGCTGGACTGGCCAGTTATGTGATAAATATATGTATATTGTTGATTAGAAATTTGTGCTAAGTCCTTGTGTTTTAAATGATTTTTTCGCAGAAAACTTTTTTAGCCAAAGGTCAATAAAAATTGCAAATTGTATGGTCCTTAACTGAGCAGGTCCAAAAGTGGTCAAAATGTCTAAAACTTCATAATTTTTCATTTTTTACTCCCTGAAATGGAAGAATCAATTATTTATTCAACACATGGAAATGTTATATTCCCTTAGCAGATCAGTAGAGTAAAAGCAATAGTATTTATTTTGTATAGCTTTGTCTTCCTTTTTAACATGTTGATATGAAGATTTTATGCTTTTTAGGTGCCGTAGACTGCAGTAAAGCTAGAGAGGTTTCAGATAAAGGTTAACAGTCACACAAGTATGGAGGCCTTGAAGCCTACAGAGAAGTGGAGTGATAAGTTGGGGTTTCCAGTGATTGACTTTGGGCGAAGTACGTATCAATACAGGGGTTAGGTCTAAACAACCTTACAGAATTAAATTAATAAGAAAATTGGCTCTGACTGATGTATGACCCTTTGGTGTCTTAGGGGCAGAGGGGTGATAGCGGAGTGGTTACTAAGGTGTTCAAACCTATTGCTACTATCCCAGTGGCAGTTGGATCTTGAAATGCATTTTTAAGGCCTTACAGACTTCAATACATCAGATCTACAAGGATCAAATAATCTAAACCCATATACTTATAAGAATGATCTATAGAGTAAGTCTATATAGATGTTAAATAGATACTGTTCATGTCTCAGGTTTCTTGGCTCGCTACAGTAAAGTAAATGTCAAGTTTCTAATGTTTTGTTCATTTCAGAAGATTGCAGTGTCAAAATATGACGGTGATATTGTAACTCACAGGACAAAGGGATCATACGATTTCAAACCAACATGTTTTTGACATGTACATATTTTTAGGTTACCCGACCATATACAATGTATAGTCTTTTGTCGTGTGTTGTCCCTGGTCTGTTGTCTGTTAATATTTCCTTGTAAACACGATAACTTGAGTAAAAAAGAACCGAGCTGAATGAAACTTTGTATATAAACTAATATTGGAAAGATCTCGCAGGAGTTTGAAAATCAGAATGATTCTACTGTAATTTACAGAGTAATTGCCCTTTGCACTAATAATTATTATTGAACTTTGTGAACGCGATAACATGAGAAAGTATACACCAATCTTAATGAAACTTTGTATGTAGCTATATAGACTAACATTGGAAAGATATTGGACGTGTGTGAAAATCAGCACGATTTGGCAGTAATTTACAGAGTTATTGCCCTTTGCACTGATATTTATTTTTGGATATTGTGAATGCGATAACTTTAGTAAATATAAACTGATTTTAATGAAACATTGTATGTAGACTAACATTGGAAAGATTTCAGACGAGTTTGAAACTGAGCTTGATTCTACAGTAATTTATGGAGTTATTGCCCATTGCACTAATAATTAATATTGGACCTTATGAAGGCGATAACATTTGAAAATGTAAACTGATCTTAATGAAATTTTGTATGTAGACTATCATTGAAAAGATATCGCATGAGTTGGAATAACAGCTTGATTTTTCACGGAGTAATTGCTCTTTGTACTATTAATTATTATTGGACCTTGTGAACGCAATTACTTGAGTAAATATAAACTGAGCTTACTGAAACTTTGTATGTAGACTAACATTGAAAAGTTCTTAGACGAGTTTGACCGCGATAACTCGAGCAAATATAACCCGATCTTCATGAAACTTTGTATTTAGGCTAAAATTGGAATGATCTCGGACAAGTTAGGAAATTAACCTGAATAGATAATAACTTACAGAGTTATTGCCCTTTGCAATTATAATTATTGAATTTTGTGAACATCATTACTTGAGTAAATATGCACCGAGCTTAATGAAACTTGGCCTTTTGTAATAAATATAAACTGTACTACTGTTATGAATATAGGGTTTTGTCACAAAATTTGTCAGTCATTGCTTGTTGACGAAAAAAAATTGTCATTCTACTTTTTTCTGTAGTAAAAGCTTCTACTTTATAATAAAACAAAAAAAAAACAATACCAAGTGAAAATGGTCAGGTTTAAGAATTGGATCAGTATTGTCCGGAAAACTTCTTTAAAGAAGGATCCACATTTACCTTAAATTTCAAATGTAGGTATCCCTAGGGCCCTTGTTGTGCATATTGCAACAAATGGCCGACAGACAACTATCTTGAATTTTGATATTTTAAGTTTGTTACATTATTTTTGGGGAAGTATTCGCAGATCTGTATCAAATTGCATATATAGGTTTCCCTTTGGCCCTAGTTGTGTATATTGCTTTTTAAGAACGATCAACCAATAATATGGCTGACAGGCTGCCATCTTGCATTTTGATAGATGAAGTTTGAAAATCAGAGAAAAGATTCCTCATTCATTTGTCAGACATAGATCATTCTTTGGTAGGTGCCCAGATCCATCAAGGATCTCTTGATTTTTATAGACTTAGTTAATGAATGCCAGATAAGTACCCGAAACATCTCATTTTCTTATATAAATAGTATATGGATGGATTTAAGTCCTGATCTATATGATAGTGTCTATTGATGTATTTCTTGACTGAACTTAGAAATACAAGAGTTCACATTTTCATGCCTATCTTTGTCTATCTGGGTACAGAGAGAATTTGAGTTATAGTCATGAATAACATGTGATTTCCAATTACTTTTGAAAAACAGTACTTATTTATTATAACCAATATATAGATTATTAAGAGCCCTTTCATAGGCAGTTTCTACTTTGTTGGACTAATCATCTACAAATTTGACAATTTACCATGGATAAAATTCCGCAAATTTTATTCATTTGTGGTAAAAGTTCAGAAAGAATAAAAATGATATCGGTATACATGTATAGCTTCAGTACCAATTTACCTATGTTGTGACACTATCTATAGATAACACAACTATTCTCAAAAAATACTTTGATACAAGTCAACTGTTTAGCAGTAGGGTTGTTAATTTACATCATTGTCAATTGGGGTTGCACAGCAGTAATATCAACTTCAGTAAAATATAATGCACCATAGTGTGAGACAATTTTGTTAAATTCTGTTTAAATCTTTTTATGTTCTGTATTTTCTAACATTTTGTTTGTTTCAGGGAATATGAAGTAGAAGATTTCACTGTTCCTACAGCAAGACCTCTCTTAAGTGACATTTTGTAATACAGAAAAAGCGACATGACATGTAGGAGAGAAGTGAAATTCATGATGCCATTCATTGGATATTGCAGTGCCTCATGTTTCAACCAGTGAACACATGCATTTTAATTACGTCAAATTATGTTACTTACATTCTTAGATCATATGATATTTAATATTTCACCAGTGCAAATACTAAATTTGCACAATTTATAATATTTTTCTCTTTATTCAAATTGTCTATATATTTTATTGAAAATTAGTATAAAATCATTATCTAGACCATTTCTGTCATATGTAAGTCATTTTTATTTTTACCTGTAAATAATTATCCATTGTCAAGTATATCCTAGCTAAAGGTGTCAGAGTTAATCCCTTACTTCCTGGGACAAACAGGAAAGGATTAAGCCTTCAATTATCTCAAACCTTTCATTTATTTTTATAGACATGTTAATTGTTTCTCACCTATTTTTGCCTTGAGAAACACATGTCACTCTATTTTGAGAACTTTGAGTAAAAAGGCAATTGCCACCTGTCACTAGATTTTAGAGTAGGGATATGATTCTTATAAAAAGGAGATACAACAGTTAGTTAGTTAGTTAGTTGAAGAGTTCAGTTAGGAGTATAGAGTCAAAGATTCTTATATTTGGATTTTACCTTTACCTACCGGAAATTATATGAAGTTTATTACGGATACATAGCATTAATTGACTAACTCATCATGGTGACTTGACTTTCCCCTACGACTTCAACTGTATATATATATTTGTGTCTATTGTGTATTATCATTGGATTATGTGTAATTTTACCTCTCACTTGCAAATAAACAATCGTATCATATACTATGTGTTAATTGTGCCCCGCTAATTCCCCCATCATGACGAACTACTTCAACATCAATTCTAACGTGACCTGCCCAATCCGACCAGGGCTCCGGTCACAGTGTGGTGGAGTAATCCGTGTTTCGGTTACCATGTAATGAGTTGAATTTCTGATGGATGTCTAAAAATACCAAGTGTTTTCGGAGGATCAGACTACAATCATCAGTATAAAGGAAAGTTCTGGAGAAACGGCCATAAAGACCAAGAAGAGAGAACGATACTTCCAAATACTGCATATTGGGTGAGTACAGCCACTTTATATCACATGTGACACATAATTTTTCATTATTTATATTCACAAATATAAAGATATTGGCTAAACCCTAGATCAACCTATCAAAATGGAGTCTTCGAATCCTCTAAATGCATATGTAGCATCCATAGAAACTGCTCTCAATAATGGCAATAAAATTAAAGTAAATTTAGGAAATTTACATGTTAATGCCTTAGTAGACACAGGTGCAAATGTATCGGTAATTAATTCCCAATTATTACGCAAGGTTATTCACAAACCTGGCCTTTTGCCTTCGCACATTACACATATCATGGGAGTTTGTGGAACATCACATAAGGTCCTAGGTCAAATCGACCTTGACATAGATGTAAATGGATTAAAAATGAACAATACTTTTCACATCCTACAAACATTACCACAACAACTAATTCTTGGACAAGATTTCTTGGAAACACACAGAGCAAATATCAATTACTCTGAAAAAGTTGTATCATTTCAAAACAACATCACACTATCACTTCATTGTATACAAATAGGGACAGTATTGAGAAACATAGCGCACTCGCTCGTACTGAATCTATGATCGAATTAGAACCTCTCAAAGAATGCATCATTCCACTTAGAGTTTCTAAAGTAGGCAAAGGCTCTAATGTTATTCTTGAACCAGTCAGTGCACTTACTAACAAACAGATCTTAGGTGGTAGATGCATTGACAAAATTCACAACAATAGAGTTTTCTACAGAGCTTTAAACCCAACCAATGAGTCTGTCATTATCAAGCCTAACACAGTCATGGCAAAAGTTTTTCACATTGACAAACATTCTATAACATCAATAGAGGACACCAATGACACAGACAAACATGCAAATGATACAGATCCAATCTCTGTCGCTGAAGACCTTGGAGTCAAAGTAGATAACTCTTCATTATCGACAGTTCAGAGACAGCAGTTATTATCACTCATAGGTCATAACAGAGATGTTTTTGCTAAAGACCCATCAGAGTTAGGTAAAACAAATATACATCATCACACAATCCATACCACAACAGACAAGCCTGTCAAAACGTGCAGATATACCCAAACACCACAAATGAGGCTGGAAACAGAAAAGCATCTGAAAACTATGCTGCAACATGACATCATTGAGGAATCAGTTTCACCGTACCAAAGTCCAATCGTGCTTGTTAAGAAATCAAATGGACAATACAGATTTGCTGTGGACTATAGAGCACTAAACCGTGTCACTGAGTTAATGTCATTTCCCATTCCAAAACTTGACGAAGTCTTCGATACTGTGGCAGATTCCAAATCCAGCATCTTCAGTGTATTAGATTTAGCAAGTGGATTCTGGCAAGTTCCCCTTGATGAAGATACCAAGCACAAGACGGCATTCATTACACACCAAGGACTTTTTCAATTCAAGCGGTTACCATTTGGCCTCACCAATGCACCAGCCACATTCCAGATGCTCATGACAAAGGTTTTACGGGAACTCAACTGGAAGATTGCCCTTATCTACATCGATGACATTTTAGTATTTTCAAAGTCATTCAAAGAACACTTACATCATTTGGATTTGGTATTTCAAAAACTTAGACAAGCCAATTTGACATTACAACCCACCAAGTGCCATTTTGCTGCCAAGGCTGTAAAATATCTTGGACACATTATTTCAGAGGATGGAGTTCAAGTTGACCAGAGCAAAACAGCAGCCGTTGCAAATTATTCCAGACCGAAAACCACAAAACAGCTGAGATCTTTCCTAGGGATGTGCAACTACTACAGGAGATTTATAAAAGACTACTCTAAGATTTGCGCACCCTTGACATCATTGCTGAAGAAAGATGAAAAATATACATGGTCTCAGGAACAAGAATCCGCGTTCAAGGAATTAAAACACAGACTGACATCGGCACCCATACTGGCATTTCCAGATTTCAATAGGCCATTCATTCTATCAACAGATGCATCAGACCTTTCCATTGGATATGTCCTGTCTCAACGCAACTCAAACGGATTAGAGAATGTTATCGCCTATGGTGGACGTGCTCTTAGAGATCCAGAGAAGCGCTGGCACATTAATCATAAGGAAGGTTTAGCCCTTATAGAAGCTATCAAAAACTTCAAGGCCTACCTCACCAACTCCGAATTTACAGTTTTCACGGACAACATCACCGTACGGTTTTTGGACTATAACAAAGATGCCAATGGTCGATTAGGACGCTGGGCAATGTTTCTGCAGCAATACAAATTCAGGATTGTACACAAGCCAGGCAAGAATAACCAAGTTGCAGATGCTTTGTCCAGACAGCAGTATCCAGTCACAGAAACTGACACCTTCTCGGAGTCAGAAGATCTTCCTACCATTGGAACCTTACAACCTGACACCAAACAACACACTGCTGTAACATTTGAATACTCATCAGACACTAGGCCCATTCCTCCAGCCATATTAGTTATAGACGGCAACAACAGCAACACAGACAACGATATCATTAACAACCCAACGCTTCGACAACTGCAACAAGTGTGTCCAAACTTTCATTCCATTATCGACTATATAGAAACAGGAAATGTTCCAGAAAACAACAAACTTGCAAGATCACTTGTTGCTCAAGCCTACCATTACGAACTTGTTGATGGATTACTATACCACTTTTACAAAGAACGTGCACGAGGTTTACCTGCAGACCAAAGCCTCATTAAACAACTTTGTGTTCCTGAACCACTGCGACTTGATCTTCTGGTATCATACCACGATTGCATTGCTGGAGGAGGACACCAAGGACAGGAACGCACTTACGCAGCCCTTCGAGCAAAGTACTACTGGCCAAACATGTATGCTGATGTTGAAAAGTATGTTAGGACCTGTGAAACTTGCCAACAGTCCAAACGTTCAACTCACCAAAAGCCAGTTCCATTACGACCACTTCCTATAGAAGATGTATTTTCCAGATGGCATATGGACTTCTTGGAATTACCCATTACACCTGACAAACATAGATACCTACTTCTAGTTGTGGACAGCTACTCCAAGTGGTGTGAGGCATTTCCCTTAAAATCAATGGAAGCAGCAGAAGTAGCCAAGGTACTGTTTGAGGAAATATTTGCCAGATATGGAGCCCCAAGGACATTAGTAAGTGACCGAGGCCAAAACTTCATGTCCAAACTTGTACAAGCACTCTGTAGCTTATTTGAAGTGACAAGACATCATACAAGTTCATACCATCCACAGACTAATGCTGCATGTGAGAGAATGAATTCCTACATCTTACAAACTCTAAGACCATACTGCAAAGAACAAACTGACTGGGTAAAATTCATTCCGGCTGTTATGATGTCCTATCGATCAACACCAGCTACACAATCAACGCAATTCTCACCATATTACCTCCTGTTTGGACAAGAAATGAGACTTCCGATAGATGTTGCCCTGACACCTAAACCAACTTTGCCACCTGAACCCAGACTGCATTTAGCAAGGACAATTGAGCAACTTCAAATATGCAGGGACATTGCAGCAGAGAACATAAGGAAACAGCAACAAAAGTATACATATCAACATGACAAGAAAGCTCAACAACCAGAATTTATGGTCGGATCAAGAGTCTGGCTTTACTGCAGTCATGTTCCAAAAGGAACATCACCAAAACTTCAACAGAAATGGATTGGACCTTACACAATCATCCAAGAAGGACCAAACAACACATACAAGCTTCGGAAAGACCTGGAACGCAAAACAATGAAGTCACTTGTCCATGCCAAAAGACTGAAACCATACCACAGTCCAACAGAAAGACCAAACTACCTGTTGCCAGAATATCAAGACATCCTTCTGAATCCTGAAGAAATAGATGACCAGTCTCAGAATGATGACAAACTCGTTGATGGACAGCAACTAGACAACACACAACCCAGGCAAAATCAACCAAATCATCCGTCTGACAACAGGGATAGGCAAATTCACTCTAGCCAAAACAATAATCATCAAACTCACAACAATCACAATTCAAATTCTAAACATGATAATTCCTTGGATAATGCTGACGATGATTCTATGTACAACATGCCTACACAATACGACAATTCTACACAGGATCAGAACACAAATCAGCACATCAATCCAACACCTGTAGTTGATCAACCTCCTGCCAGACAGTCTCAAAATCCTGCACAGAACAAACCTCAGCAGAAGACAAGGACAGAACAGTTCAAGCCAGAGTCCATTGAGAAACTACTAGAGTATAGTCTGTATCGAGGTACTCCCATATACAAAGTCAAATTCTCAGGAATACCAAAGACTTTATGGGAAGATGGAAGTAAAATTCCAAAAGAATTAAAAGATGACTTTCACAGACTTTTATACAGCCAAAGGACGACGCAAGAAACGGACCAAACAGCAGAAATTTTTTGACACTAAGAAACAACCAGATGTGAACCTTATACAGAGGACACCAAAAACTACAGTATATGTTGCGTCTCTTGACAGGAACAAGAAAACCACTAGGTATCACCTCATGCATCCAAATGGGGAATTATTTTCAAGTATGTCACTTTCTCAAGATATACCAGCAGATGTATTGCTCTCCTATTTACAAACACTCAAAACAGAAGTTCACAAATGTATGAAATCACCACAATGTCCACATGTCAGACAGCAAAACAATCCAGTTTCTGCAGCAAGATTTGACACTATCTCCGGACAATATCTATACAAACATCACATACAATGGCAAAAACCTGTGCATCTGCCTGCATCAGAAGCATCCCTGCAAGGCTTAAATGCATTCCGACTTAAGCTCGTTGAACATTTCAACCAAGTACATGGTTTCAATCCAGACCTAATTCCACTCTAAAGAACTTCAACAACATATATTACAGCTTCATCTTTTGCATACACGTGTATTTTATTTCCAATTTTATCATTTCACCAGTGCAAATACTAAATTTGCACAATTTATCATATTTTTCTCTTTATTCAAATTGTCTATATATTTTATTGAAAATTAGTATAAAATCATTATCTAGACCATTTCTGTCATATGTAAGTCATTTTTATTTTTACCTGTAAATAATTATCCATTGTCAAGTATATCCTAGCTAAAGGTGCCAGAGTTAATCCCTTACTTCCTGGGACAAACAGGAAAGGATTAAGCCTTCAATTATCTAAAACCTTTTCCTTTTTTTTATATGTAGACATGTTAATTGTTTTCTCACCCATTTTTGCCATGAGAAATACATGTCACTCTATTTTGAGAACTTTGAGTAAAAAGGGCAATTGCCACCTGTCACTATAATTTAGAGTAGATTTAGGATTCTTATTTAAGGAGATACATCAGTTAGTTAGTTAGTTAGTTAGTTGGAGAGTTCAGTTAGGAGTATAGAGTCAGAGATTCTTATATTTGGATTTTACCTCTACTTACTGGATTTTATATGAAGTTTATTACGGATACATAGCATTAATTGACTAATTCATCATGGTGACTTGACTTTCCCCTACGACTTCAACTGTATATATATATTTGTGTCTATTGTGTATTATCATTGGATTATGTGTAATTTTACCTCTCACTTGCAAATAAACAATCGTATCATATACTGTGTGTTAATTGTGCCCAGCTAATTTCCCCCCATCATGACGAACTACTACAACATCAATTCTAACGTGACCTGCCCAATCCAACCTGGGCTCCGGTCACAAATATATGAAAATTTGATTATTGCATTAATGATTAGGCAACTATTTATATACACTGATCAAAATGTTCATACAATCTTGATTTAATTTCGGATGCTCAATATTTTTACTACAGTGACATATTTATTTTTGCTTTTGTAAATTTAAAGTAAAACGGGCCAAACATGTACCAAGTACAGTATAAACCCTCTAACTCATAACTGGCATTTCTTGAACACATCCCATTTGTCAAACTGATCGCATGGTCCCAACCATGCCTCTGTTTATTTGTATTTTGTATGTAACAAAAACCTGGTCTGTTTTTTTGTATTTTGTATGTAACAAAAACCTGGATAGCTCAAATCACTCTTCGTCGAATACTTGTTGTTCCTTGAACAGAAATAATTCCCCTTTCCTGCAAATATATAGTACATGTATTTAAACTATTTATTTGTCAAACAGGTGTTTGTGTCTAATATGATATTTTATCTACAAAATTTTATATATTTGCATTTTATTCCATTTCTATCCAACATTATTACTCTATTCATGAAATGTTTTGAGCTGCACTATAACGAATTATCCATGTTGTTAGATGCTTTAGAGTCATAAGTGTGACAGACCTCCTGAGTAATGAGTAATGATTTTTATTGCAATTCATAGAAAAGTTTCTTACACTTACTTCATTAAAAAAAAAAATAATAATAATAATTTTTTTGGTACAGTGTTTAATCTGGAAAAGTTTTACTTGATTAATGCATTTTTATATACCAAGGTTATCCTCTTCATACTTAAATATTATTTGATTTTTGTATTTTTTCTTCTAATGAATAGTAAATAGTTATTAATTAAATGACTGGACAATGAATTTAATGAACTTAAAGTGAATGAAAATGCATAGCTGTATTTAGAGTATTTTTTTTCTTTTTTTGCCTTAAAGGCCCTCTATGTTTCCAAAACAAAATTTAAAAGCTTATCAGTAATACTTATAATATCAGACCATTGATATTCATGACCTAAGATGAAGTTACAGCACCAAATAAATGCAATATTTTCTGTGTAAACCTATGTAAAAATGAGGGTTTATTTTTCTAGTTTGCTGTGTGGAGTAGTGATAGTCAACAACTGTGATGTAATTAGGGACAACGGCGGGAAAATTAAATAAGGTGTTTAATTTTTCATATGCCAGGTTGTCATGTTTTCCGCCGTCTTTCCTAATTATCGCAGACACATTAGTTGAATATCACTGCGCCTGATGTCAAAAAACAGCGAAACTCATTGCTAACATGGATTTTGATATGCAGTTAATTTGAAATGGTTTGGTGTTTTTAACCTATCAGCTTAGTTCTTCATTATTCTTATGTAATTATTGTTTTTAATACTTTATTCTTTTTGTTTCAGAAAGATAGGTTTCCTTTGGTTTCTATAGATAGTTTGGATAGCCTCCACCTGTCTAATCTATGAATTACAGGTAGAAATGTAAATGTATGATTATTGCAAAATATTCTACCGCAAAATTTATTGAGTTGGTTCCATTTTTTTCTTGCTTTTGATAAAGTAATTAATTCAATAAGTATGTAAATGTACTCACACACTATGCCCTATATGTTCTTGCTTTAGTACATTCTTACCAAACATTACCAAAAGTATCCAAGTGAATACAAAGAAGTGTTAGTTATGTTGGGTTCGAACCTGAAATCCAAGGATGACTGCCACAGTGGCCAACAGAAAACAACATGTTTTGTAACTTCCGGCATCAATTTCTACTCTTTATGAATTTTGTCTGTAAACATTCCTGAAACGACCCGTGTATTATTGATCTTTGAAAAAGCTTCGTTAACAATCTCAAGTTGATACCACAATCGAATATGTGTCGACTATGACACCACATTTAAATAATTATTCCTCTACTGACTAGTTGGCCAATGAAGTATCAGATGAACCGTCCATGTCCCTTGGGGGTGCCTCTTTGTTTAATTTTTTTTCCAATAATGGTATCCCGCACTAGAATAATCTGTAGTTTATGCAATAAATTAAGGGTTTATTTTTAAATAGGTTTAAGTGATATAATCCTTAAAATAAAGAATTCTACAGGTAATATCACGATATTTTATAACAACATATATGATTTAGTCATAACAAAATGTTCTAACTAAGTTATTAATATGTCCTAGTAGTATGATAAAATGTTCAAACATAATATCGAAAGATATTTTAAATACCAATATGAGTTATAATTTTACCTAAGAGTTTTATATATCGATATTTTTAACCAGTAAGAAGTAAAAAGCATTTATGTTTAACTGCGCTTTTCTAATCAATGGCGACTTTTCTTCTCATATGCAGATTTTGAATAAAAATGCTTAAAAACAACATTTTGGTGGTTTTTATGTGATGTTATAACAATTGAATGATCTAATTATAAATCATCTATAAATTAAAAATTAAAATCAAATGATTTAATTTCCCCTAATTAAAGTTTGGTTAACTTTTTAATAAAGTAATGGAACATAAGAATTGTGGAAAAAAACTTAAGGACCATGTAAGGCTGTGTTCTACCGCATGCGAAGTATTGCAATGTGGTATGGCCCGATAGTACTGATAATTGGCCATAGCCAGTTTGAATGAAGAGCTACCAAGTTTGTTCAAAATAAATAGATCATGACCTACATTCAAGGGTCAAAAAGTCTAAAATCTATGACTACTTCATGTCAAAAACTCGATGGCCCCCTATAGACCTGATATTGGGACTGCAGCATGCTGAAATGAAACCGCAACCTAGTTTGTTAAAATGAATGACCTTGACCTTCATTCAAGGTAACAGGAGAAAACAAGCTAAACAGAAAACACCTATCAATGATTGAATCGTCACTATGTGAGATCTCTATCAATTGATTTACACACATGGGACACACAATCAGTAAAGGTCTACTCGATTTACACACACATTACATCTGTTCCTATTCCGTCATCTATGTGTTTATATCTATCAATGATTTACACACATTTCACACTAAGAGTACATACCTATTCCGACCTTATTCATGTGATATCTATCAATGATTTACACACATTTCACGGGTAGTACATACCTATTCCGCCATCTATGTGATATCTATCAATGATTTACACACATTTCACGGGGTAAATACACCTATTCCACACATTTTACGGGTGACCTATTCGTCATCTATGGATATCTATCAATGATTTACACACATTTTTCACGGGTAGTACATACCTATTCCGTCATCTATGTGATATCTATCAATGATTTACACACATTTCACGGGTAGTACATACCTAATCTGCCATCTATGTGATATCTATCAATGATTTACACACATTTCACGGGTAGTACATACTCTATTCCGCCATCTATGTGAATATCTAATCATTGATTTACACACATTTCACGGGTAGTACATACCTATTCCGCCATCTATGTGATATCTATCAATGATTTACACACATTTCACGGGTAGTACATACCTATTCCGTCATCTATGTGAGGTCTATCAATGATTTACACACATTTCACGGGTAGTACATACCTATTCCGCCATCTATGTGATATCTATCAATGATTTACACACATTTCACGGGTAGTACATACCTATTCCGTCATCTATGTGAGATCTATCAATGATTTACACACATTTCACGGGTAGTACATACCTATTCCGCCATCTATGTGATATTCCGTCATCTATGTGATATCTATCAATGATTTACACACATTTCACGGGTAGTACATACCTATTCCGCCATCTATGTGATATCTATCAATGATTTACACACATTTCACGGGTAGTACATACCTATTCCGTCATCTATGTGATATCTATCAATGATTTACACACATTTCACGGGTAGTACATACCTATTCCGCCATCTATGTGATATCTATCAATGATTTACACACATTTCACGGGTAGTACATACCTATTCCGTCATCTATGTGATATCTATCAATGATTTACACACATTTCACGGGTAGTACATACCTATTTCACGGATAGTATCCCATCTACATCTATGTGATATCTATCAATGATTTACACACATTTCACGGGTAGTACATACCTATTCCGCCATCTATGTGATATCTATCAATGATTTACACACATTTCACGGGTACATGTAGTACATACCTATTCCGCCATCTATGTGATCTATCTATCAATGATTTACACACATTTCACGGGTAGTACATACCTATTTCATCTATGTGATATCTATCAATGTACGGGTAGTACATACCTATTCCGCCATCTATGTGATCTATCAATATCATTTCACGGGATTTCATCTATGTGATATCTATCAATGATTTACACACATTTCACGGGTAGTACATACCTATTCCGCCATCTCTATGTGATATCTATCAATGATTTACACACATTTCACGGGTAGTACATACCTATTCCCCATCTATGTGATGATATCTATCAATGATTTACACACATTTCACGGGTAGTACATACCTATTCCGTCATCTATGTGATATCTATCAATGATTTACACACATGGGTTTACACACATTTCACTATGTGGGTGAGTACACACATTTCACGGGTAGTACATATACCTATTCCGTCATCTATGTGATATCTATCAATGATTTACACACATTTCACGGGTAGTACATACCTATTCCGTCATCTATGTGATATCTATCAATGATTTACACACATTTCACGGGTAGTACATGTACTATATGATTTACACACATTTCACGGGTAGTACATACCTATTCCGCCATCTATGTGATATCTATCAATGATTTACACACATTTCACGGGTAGTACATACCTATTCCGCCATCTATGTGATATCTATCAATGATTTACACACATTTCACGGGTAGTACATACCTATTCCGCCATCTATGTGATATCTATCAATGATTTACACACATTTCACGGGTAGTACATACCTATTCCGCCATCTATGTGATATCTATCAATGATTTACACACATTTCACGGGTAGTACATACCTATTCCGCCATCTATGTGATATCTATCATCTATGTGATATCTATCAATGATTTACACACATTTCACGGGTAGTACATACCTATTCCGTCATCTATGTGATATCTATCAATGATTTACACACATTTCACGGGTACATGTAGTACATACCTATTCCGTCATCTATGTGATATCTATCAATGATTTACACACATTTCTATCAATGATATTATATCACACATTTTCACGGGTAGTACATACCTATTCCGTCATCTATGTGATATCTATCAATGATTTTTACACACATTTCACGGGTAGTACATACCTATTCCGTCATCTATGTGTGATATCTATCAATGATTTACACACATTTCACGGGTACATACCTATTCCGTATCTATGTGATTCTATCGATTTACACACATTCTATGTATCATCTATGTGATATCTATCAATGATTTACACACATTTCACGGGTAGTACATACTACATCTATGTGATATCTATCAATGATTTACACACATTTCACGGGTAGTACATACCTATTCCGTCATCTATGTGATATCTATCAATGATTTACACACATTTCACGGGTAGTACATACCTATTCCGTCATCTATGTGATATCTATCAATGATTTACACACATTTCACGGGTAGTACATACCTATTCCGTCATCTATGTGATATCTATCAATGATTTACACACATTTCACGGGTAGTACATACCTATTCCGTCATCTATGTGATATCTATCAATGATTTACACACATTTCACGGGTAGTACATACCTATTCCGTCATCTATGTGATCTATCAATGATTTTACACACATTTCACGGGTAGTACATACCTATTCCGCATCATCTATGTGATATCTATCAATGATTTACACACATTTCACGGGTAGTACATACCTATTCCGTCATCTATGTGAGATCTAGATCTATCAATGATTTACACACATTTCACGGGTAGTACATACCTATTCCGTCATCTATGTGAGATCTATCAATGATTTACACACATTTCACGGGTAGTACATACCTATTCCGTCATCTATGTGATATCTATCAATGATTTACACACATTTCACGGGTAGTACATACCTATTCCGTCATCTATGTGATATCTATCAATGATTTACACACATTTCACGGGTAGTACATACCTATTCCGTCATCTATGTGATATCTATCAATGATTTACACACATTTCACGGGTAGTACATACCTATTCCGCCATCTATGTGATATCTATCAATGATTTACACACATTTCACGGGTAGTACATACCTATTCCGTCATCTCTATGTGATTTATCTATCAATGATTTACACACATTTCACGGGTAGTACACACCTATTTCGTCATCTATGTGATATCTATCAATGATTTACACACATTTCACGGGTAGTACATACCTATTCCGCCATCTATGTGATATCTATCAATGATTTACACACATTTCACGGGTAGTACATACCTATTCCGTCATCTATGTGATATCTATCAATGATTTACACACATTTCACGGGTAGTACATACCTATTCCGTCATCTATGTGATATCTATCAATGATTTACACACATTTCACGGGTAGTACATACCTATTCCGTCATCTATGTGATATCTATCAATGATTTACACACATTTCACGGGTAGTACATACCTATTCCGTCATCTATGTGATATCTATCAATGATTTACACACATTTCACGGGTACATGTAGTACATACCTATTCCGTCATCTATGTGATATCTATCAATGATTTACACACATTTCACGGGGTATACTATTCCCATCTGATATCTATCAATGACATTTCACGGGTAGTACATACCTATTCCGCCATCTATGTGATATCTATCAATGATTTACACACATTTCACGGGTAGTACATACATATTCCGCCATCTACATGTATGTGATATCTATCAATGATTTACACACATTTCACGGGTAGTACATACCTATTCCGCCATCTATGTGAGGTCTATCAATGATTTACACACATTTCACGGGTAGTACATACCTATTCCGCCATCTATGTGATATCTATCAATGATTTACACACATTTCACGGGTAGTACATACCTATTCCGTCATCTATGTGATCTATCAATATTTCAACATTTACACACATTTCACGGGTAGTACATACATACCTTCCGTCATCTATGTGATATCTATCAATGATTTACACACATTTCACGGGTAGTACATACCTACATCACATTTACACACACATTTCACGGGTAGTACATACCTATTCCGTCATCTATGTGATATCTATCAATGATTTACACACATTTCACGGGGTAGTACATACCTATTTCCGTCATCTATGTGATATCTATCAATAACAATGATTTACACACATTTTCACGGGTAGTACATACCTATTCCGTTATCTATGTGAGATCTATCAACGATTTACACACATTTCACGGGTAGTACATACCTATTCCGTCATCTATGTGAGATCTATCAATGATTTACACTATTTCCGGGGTAGTACATCATCTATCTATGTGATATCTATCAATGATTTACACACATTTCGGGTAGGTATTCCGTATCTATAGTGATATCTATCTGATTTACACATTTCACGGGTAGTACATCTATTCCGTCATCTATGTGATATCTATCAATGATTTACACACATTTCACGGGTAGTACATACCTATTCCGTCATCTATGTGAGATCTATCAATGATTTACACACATTTCACGGGTAGTACATACCTATTCCGTCATCTATGTGATATCTAGGTCTATCAATGATTTACACACATTTCACGGGGTATACCTATTCCGTCATCTATGTGATATCTATCAATGATTTACACACACATTTCACGGGTACATCTATCCGTCATCTATGTGAGGTCTATCAATGATTTACACACATTTCATAGTTACCTATTCATCTATGTGATATCTATCAATGATTTACACACATTTGTAGTACATACCTACACATCTATGATTATCTATCAATGATTTACACACATTTCACGGGTAGTACATACCTATTCCGTCATCTATGTGAGATCTAACATTTAACACATTTCACGGGTAGTACTTTTCTATGTGATCTATCAATGATTTACACACAAAAATGTGAGGTCTATATAATGGTCTCTTATATTTACAATCAAAAAATATATGTTCTCCCTCTACAATTACTGATTTTTTTATATTGTCAGTGAAACTTTGTTAACTTGTTTTTTTGTCACCAAGTACTTTTGAATAGTCATCTTTGTTATTTAAATTATAATCTGACTAAATGCAATATACAATAACACATTTCACGGGGATTTTATATACAGTATTACAACTACAATAACAGTTAGATATTTTTTTTGCAAATATTATTCTCATAATATTTATATAAACAGTATTTTAATGTGATGTTGTAATCTTCTGTTTGGAGAAAAATAAAGACAATTATTACTTAAGGCATCATAGTACATAGTACATTTTTTATGAGAACCTTTTCCTTAATATTCGAAATAAAAGTCAAAGCAATGATAGTATATTTGGGTAAAATTTAACTGAGTGTTTATTAATGCGAGATATAGATCATTACACACAAGTACAACTTTATTAATATTCGAAAAATAGTTGAAAATAGTTGACCATACTATTTGCCTATGGGACTAACATTTATTAAAGACATACATTCATAATCTAAAATAGCTTTACCACATTTAGAATTCTCAATAATAGTACATGAATACATAATTCATGCAACACATATTCAGCTATAAACATAGTGTTATGCATGTAATCAAGTAGAACCTTTGAATTATAACCATTTAATGATGTTACTTTGCTGAACTAAACCACAATATTTAACATTCCATGTTTATGTGAGATAACATATCTATTCCATGGATGGATACAATAACCCAATCATATAAAAGGCCTATATTCAACAGGAAAATTATAAAAAGGCTACATCAAAAGTAATACTTATATCATGTAGTAATCACTAACAAAAAAGTGAGACATCAATTTACTTTACTTGACCTAAAGCAAACAAAATAAAGATACTATTTGTTATATGATCAATGACAAAAGTAGTAAGGAAACACAATGTTTCATGAAATATATCATTAAAGATGCATACAATGGTACATAAAATTATATTAAAACAAGACCCATATGTTTAATTTAAAGATACTCGATCACCAACAGAGTGTAAATAATGCTTATCATGTTGGACAATAACTGATGTTTTAATTGTGTGTATACATGGCTAATTAACACAAAAATACACATAAAACAATTTGTTTTGCTTTTGTTATAAGTGCAATTGGTACATAATTCAAACATCGGGAATAGTGTCATGGGATTTTTTCGGGATGAAATTACTTATCTTAAATACTTTTGAATTGAAGTAAAAGGAGAGGCTCAAACTTTTTAATCATGGTAACATTGTTAAAGTAAGAAACCATTTAATTTGTAACTGAAGAAAAATACTAAATTCATCTGCTCTTGCGTTTGATATATGATTTACCCATTTGTCTAAACCCGTTTAGCATTTTTAAGTTACAATATATACATAACTATTCAGTGTGCTACAATGGGTACCAAAAATATAACTATAAAATAAAAGATACAGTATTTAACCTTGCATTGAAAATGTAACAAGAGTGGAAGGAAAGTACCAGTTAGACCAAATTTCACATCCAGAACCTCCAGTCAATAACCAGTTGTTCTATGAAGTGAAAGATGGATGTTGGTAGATTTCAAAAAACATCTTTTTCCATTCCATATGAAGAACTATTATAAAAATCAAAACAATGATAACCTATTCATGCAAACAGAGAACTTTTTAACAGCGGCGTAGCTAGGTCTGGATAGGCCTGCAATGTCTGGGGGTGCAGGGGGGCGACAGCCCCCTGCTCAGGGTCCCAGGGGCAAAGCCCCGGCAGGGAGTATGGGGGGGGAAGCCCCCCCAGAAGCTGACGGTAACCATTTCACTTCTTTGGTAACTTTTAACGTATTTACCAATGGTAATAAATGGAGATCACGATATTTAGGTGATAAAACCATTGCAAAACTATATTACATTGTATTGTTACATACTAGACTCCTGTGACAAGTGCTCGAAACGAAAAAACACGGATTTTGGCTGTACAATATATAAATTAGTAAGTAATGGGAGAATTTTGTGTTATTTTAACTGATGAAAAACTTATGGAGAATATTTTAAACAAAATTAAAATTAAGTTTACGTTAGAATGTATGAATGATTAGCTGTAATAATACTTTCAGTGTTACCCGTCCTTATCATTAGAGGAAATATGTTTGATTTATGTGCTTTGAGTGACCTCTGCTGCATCTGATTTTCCCTTCTTTTGTTTCAAAGAGCAGACATTTCACAAATTTTTCTTTTGAAGTTCAAAAATAGTGCTGTATTTGTTTTAATTAATTCTATGTGTAATATCTTTAAACCCTAGCTGTTTAAAGTTGAATATAGAGATTTAGTCTATATTGGAAGTCATGTAATGCTTTTGCTTTTAATGTTATATATGCTTGTTACTGATTTGAATATGCTTTGTTGTGTGTTTGATATGTTAAATGTGGAAGTTTATTTACTTTTTCACTGCAGTCCTCACTTAAAAATGATGAACATGTTTATCAACGGTATACATTTGAAAATCCTTACGTTGATTAATATTGTTGATACTAAATACTGTTAAGCATAAGAATGAATTAGTCTTGCATATTAATATTGTTTTAACTAACATGATACTGCTTTGTGTTTACGTAGAAAAATCCATATTATTGTAATTAGGCCCTAATAGTAATCAGTTTGTCCGTCCATCTGCCTTTTAATTCCAGATAAATATGACCTGTTTGATGTCTTAACTACTTTTCAGGACAAAATGTACCAGCAGTAGAATGTTCACTTTAAAGTCTTTCTTTCTTAAGTTTTGGAAGCATTAATATATTATGTTCTGTTTTTATTTGTTATAACATGTGCATACACATAATGTACATCACAGTCACATACATGTCTGATCTTAATAGTTTACATCTTAAGATATATATATAAGAATTGGATGAAATCTGATCCTACTGTTTATGAAGAGATATAGGAAAAGCATGAAAGACTAATCTTAATATTTTACATCAAGATATAGAAAAAGCATGAAAGTCTTATAGTTAGGAATTGGATGCATCTTATTGATGACTTGCATTGCTTGCAGTTGACCTGTTTCAAGGATCATTTTGGATGAACAATTTGATGCATAATTTTCAATATGTGTATTTTGATATATAGCAGTGAAATTTTATATCACATTTTTGAGAAACTTGTTTTTCACATAAACTTTAATTTTAAGCTCACCAAAACGATCCTCATACTTATTAGTATTTGTTTTATGAATGCCAAAAATGATACAAATTATTACTTGATAAGAATGAATTTACGATTGCAATTGACGCATATCAACTTTATCTGCTGTAAATGGTTCAAGGATTGTTTATGTTAAAGTTATTCATGTTTACAATAATTTTCAGATTTAATCAAACCTTTTCCAAGAGAGTTAAAATAAAAATATTTGATTAAATACATGTACATGTGTACATACAATTTGTATGTACATACATATGTATATCAAAGATACAATTTGTACATACATACATATGTATATCAAAGATACAATTTGTACATACATACATATGTATATCAAAGATAGAAATGTTATGATGTTAACACCTGTTAAATTTGTCAGTTGAATTTGGGTGGGGTTATCATTTTAACAACAGATAAGAATTAAATAGGGCAGTCATAACATTGACGGTACATGCACTCTTGCTTTTTCCACTGTATAATTATGTATTGAGTGTGTTGTCAATATAATGAAGTACTGTAGCTTGTGTGTGCTCATTTGAATGTTATATTGTGATATCTTTTGCTATGTTCTTCATAACCACCTCAATATATCCCTTTGTTGTCTTCTTAATTTTTTTCTGGTTTTGTTTTTATCTATTTTAAATTTTCTTTGTACTAAATCAGTTATATTTATAAGTAGATATATTTAGGTATTTATAAGATATGTATTGCATAATTACATTTCATAATTTTTTTTACTTTTATACACATGTAATTTATAAATATATGTATTGATCCAAAATCAGTGAACTTCCGGTATATTTATAGGGTATGCATTGAGATCACGGAAGACTTGACCATCATCCTAAAAGCAAAGTCAATAAGATCAATTTTTCGAAGGAACGGTGTAAAGGTAAGCTCCATGCTTTTATTTGAATTTCTATAGAAACATAAATAACTTTATTATTTGTTCTCTTGTCTGTCAACGAGAAAATTGTTACAGTAACTTTTAAGTTCTTAACACTTTTGACTCTTTAAAAGCCATTTAAATTTGAATATTGTTTGTCAATTGCAGCAGGGTCAACCAAACAAAAAATGTGTACGTTCAAGTTTTACAAGAAAACGGAAAGAAGTAAGTATGACACCATGCGACCATGCAAGCCAAAAAATATCTTTAAACAACTTCTTCTCAATAACCAAGAGGCCGAAAGAGGTTTTATTGTTATTGGGCCCCTGGCATGTTGGGGTGAAGGGCTACCAAATTTGTTCAAATGAATGACCTTGACCTTCATTCAAGGTTACAGGGGTCAGATTGACAAAAATCTTTAAACAACTTCTTATCAACAACAAACAGACCTAGACACCTGATATTACCTGTTTCATGCATAGAAATTCTTATTGACTCTCTTATGTGTTGAGTATATGCACTATGAATACCAAATAGCAGGTGAGCAATTCAGGCCCATTGGGAACTTGTTTTGCCAATGGTATGTTGTGAAATAACTCTTCAGATATCTGTCAAATTTGGTATGATACTTTTTATAGGTAATAAATTATCAGCACTTTCAAGACATTTTATAAGCGCTCACTTCTGAAAAAAACATTGCAATACAATTGATTTCTGTATTAGAGTAGATGAATTATATTGGTAATTATTTTATTATTATAGGTAATCAACCTTCCAACTGGAGTTCATTGTTGTGGTATTTACCACAACAATGACTTCAAATACCTCGATCACTTCAAGAAACATCACTTGGAAACAGGTATGTATTTCCTAGATTTCCAACTAACATGCTACATAGAATATGTCTATCCAATTGCATTCATACCACATTGAAACACTGTTCAATCTCTATATATTGTAAACCAACTGATTTTTGTGTGCAATTAAGTGTCCTGAATGATCAGAAATGGCAAAAAATAATTGCCTCCAAAATCCTCTGAGCACAGATACATTATTAAATCACTCTGATACATTATTATATAAGTATGTGACTTAAAATCATGAAACTGTGAAAAGGTCATTAATAGACATGGAAGGCTGGGCTTTCTTTAACTTTCTAGTTTGCTTAGCAAAGTTGCAAAAATGTGATTTTTTTTCTTTCTAAATATGAATTTCATTAAGCAAATTGTTCATTTTAATGAAAAACGTTAGATCACTTTGAAGCTAAAATATGTATGTTATGCATCAATTGAAAAGCACAAGCATACAAATATATGTTACATTTAGCTCCCAATCATTCCTTCAAACATACTCCTTCATGCATGATTTTACTTTACATCTCTTCAACATTAAATTATATATGGTAACATAACTGATTAACTTATCAACACTTTTAGACTTGCTTTGAAAGCAATACAAGTGAAAAAAATAGAAAATGCAGCGAAAGCATGAAAGGAAAAGTAGTCGATATTGGACAGGTTGTATAGTTGATTGAGATTAAGTCGTGCATATAAATGTCACCGATGTTGGAGCGTGTGTCAGCGTGATTGGATATCGGGCGAGTGAATCAAACTTTTGCGTTTCATGTTAATTAGGATGATTTAATTAATTTTATTTTAATTTGGTTTACATTAGCCTTCAGATGATTTTTCACAGTTAATTATTTTTAAATAAACATAAATATTATTCATTATAATCAACGGCAATGACCATGCATCCACAGTTGTATACCAAAAAATGGCTCTACTTTTACTGTTGTGTCGCTAACCTGCTTGTGTTTCAATAGAAATAAGTAATTATTGTCTTTTTGTATTATTGTGATAATTTCATATTTATGCTGCAACTTATTTTTTACAGCTACTGATAAGCAAGACATATCACTTCCTATCACCAGGACAACGCTAAGAAGGGGAGTTCAATCGGAGGATAGCGATAAGTGTACGGGTTCCAAAGGGGAGGAGGTAGTGGGGTTTCTACACCAGAACCCTACATTTGTCTTCACACACTTTGACTCAAAAAGGTTGTTGTGTTGTGGAGATGTGGAATCAAATCCTGGTCCAACTCATCAGGTAGTTAATAATTCATCAATTATACATTATTTTATTAATATACATAATCTGTATTCAGATAAAATGAGTAAAGCAAAGACTTCAATACCAAGATTGAAACCTAATGTTTGATATATGAACAGATCTTTTTATGGTAAATGGACTAAAAATTAGACAATGTAAAATAGGTGAAGTAGTAAACTGTGGTGCATTTCAGAGAATGTTTTTATATCAAAATTAATGATGTTAATCAAAACGTTTCATGCTATGTTATATTGACTGAATTCTTTTGAAATTGTAGTGTATGCATGAGATGTGCCGGGGTATTGAATCGATCAGGTTTTCCTCTATTCATGACCTATCTTGTCACATATCAGCATATCATGTATTTGATATAATATGTGGATGGGATGGTTGTGTTTGGGGAGGACCTGATGTGGTTGATCGAGAGATGGAGACACATATACTGAAACATGTATATATGGTAAGTACATGTATAGCAATAACATATTGATTGTTGTAATTAATATATTTATCAATAACTTATTATTAATAATATATGTTTTTAAATTCTATTTTTTCAAACGTATGTGTAAGGATTGTAAGTAACTATGACCCAAAGATGTTCATATCCGTGTTTTTTATCCTATAAGTCTTTATATCTTTGTAATTTTAGTCCACCATATTTGACTCATTTGAGTCATGGTGCCAAGCTCTTCCATCTGGATCTTTTGATGAAAATGACACCGATCTACGCCTTTGCCCCCCTGCCTTGGTTAGTATGGTTTTTGGCTATTTTAGTTTCATTAAAGATTAACTTGAATAGGTTTTTTTTTTTATGTTATGGAAAGAGAGTACACTCAGATGTTGTTATACATCCATAACAAAACATCTATTCAAATCAATCCTTATAATTCAATTAACTAAAGGTAATGTTTGCAATATTCAAAATTCATTTTGGGACTCTTTTGTCTATGAAATCATTACATGGTCATTTCAGCCAATCAGAAGCAAAGTTACAAATGACAATACCATTTTTTCCTTTATTAACTGATAAAGTAAATTTTTAAGCCAATGAAAATGCTCATAACAAACAAAACTGAATTATTGCGATAAAATGTTAAATGTAAGTTATTGTCTGTGTGCAAATATTGACTGCCGTGTCTATAATGTCTATATCAGTGTTAATGCCATTTACATGTACAGGACATATTTTTCTACCAATAGATACAATTATCAATTAGTATATAGCCAGTTATTTTGTACGTATCTTGTGATTATTATTTTTACTTTTACACAGAGAGAAAACTTTGATGAGCTTCTCCTGGATTCCAGTTTCCCCATTAAGAAACGGTACACCTTATTTGACCATAAGATGTACCTCTTTCATTTTCAACAAAAGGAACCAGAAGAATACCGTAAACAAGTTGAAAGTTTTGTTTCAAGGCAGCCAGCGGGCAAATGGGAATTTAAGGGCAATCAGTATACAGTTGTCAATGAACAATATGAGTTGAATACAGGTACCAACAAAGATTTAAATGTACCTCTTTTTACAGATGTTTACTGTGTGAAAATGCCTGACAACACTGATAGACGTAAACCACAAACTTCCAGACCTGAGTTAATAGGAACTAATTTTACACTTCATATACAAGAAAAGGAAAAAACTGTAAAAAAAAAGGAAAATACATCATACCCAACCAGAATCACTAGACTTTCCTTGGAAGGGAAATTTATTGGACAATTTGAAAAAATGCAAAAATGCAATAGTTGCTGAATCAAAGATTCTTGAGTATTTACATGACAGAACTTTTATATCAAGTAATTCAAAATTTTTGTTAGAGGCAGAAGATTGTGGTGTTCGGCTTTCAACATCTCCTGATACTAGTGAAGGTGTATTTATGTGTAATGTTTTTCAAGTTGATATTGAAGGCAAAAATATTTTTTATGCTAGATTTATTGAATCCGGCTGTTACACAGGTTTTATGTCCCAATTTGGAATTGATCGGTTAGTTGAGATGTTCAATATATCACCAGATTCATTGTTTTTGAATCAAGTAATTACAACAAATGATATAGAATCTTTAATCAAAAAGAGGGAAAATATCCGTGCCATGAAAGGAAGAAATGACAAAAATTATAGATATAGCCTAGATAATTTGAAAAAGCAAATAGGGCATTGTATACATCAGGCCTCAATTTGTGATGTCGATTTTGTTTTTAATCTATCACATTGTGTTCGAAAGGGTTTTCATGCCAAGATAGAGTCAGGGTGTACGGATGACTGGTTTTTTCACACAAATCTTCTTAACGATTCAAAAAAACAGTGGCAGGACAAACTACAATCATTTCCTCTGCAAAGGTGTGTACAGCCTGCCATTCTTTCTGAACAGTTTGCTGAAGAAGTATTTCCCTGCTCATTATCATTGTTGCAGCAATCAGTTTTCATAAATTACTTGTCAAATTCGCATTCAATGACCAAAGAAAGAGTAAGATTTGAGGAAAGACTGCCGATATCAAAAACACTTCCAAAGACTTTTCGTAATCAGATTACATGGCTGTATTTAAGAAAAGATATTGTAAAATTAGTTACGGTTTTCAAAGACTGCATAAATATAGACTCTAGTACTGATAAAAATGAAAATCTGTCATTTGCAGCTTTGCATTCAAATTTTAATAACATTAATAGAAGCGATTCAGCTTCTTCAACACAGCACAAAAATGGCATAGCAACGAGAGAAATGCTTTCAGAGGTTCTTGGAAGTACTCCAATTGAAAATTTAGCTGAAACCTGCACTATTTTTGATGGTTTTAAGCGAGATATAGTCCAATCTGGTTCATTACATATTCGTTCCAATACTGAAAATAAAACAGTTGTACTTCTTAATGATTATAATCCTGAAAATGGTAAATTTTCTATATATGACTATGTTCATACCTCTAGAGAAAGAACAGAGGATGGTTTTGTGTTCAAGTGTTCTTGTAGAACTTATAAAACTCTTATTGAATGTGCACGAGGAGAAGATGTTTTTCAAAACAGTTTGATTGATGCTTCAACTTGCGTAAAATGTATGCATTGTCGTTTTCTGAAAGAGTGCATCATGCAGAAGCTTATGAATGCTTCAAGTGGTGAAACAAGTTTGGATGCAAAAATAGCTGAAGGGTTAACATATTGTAATCAGCCATTTGTTACTTTAAGTGGTAGGAATAATACTAAAAAGTTTTCAGTATCTAATTCCCATGGAGATCTTTCATTTGTACATATTACATTTAATGCATCCACCAACAGGTATGTCATTTCGTGTTTAAATGGTTACTGTAAATCTGTTAAAGGTGCGAAGAGAAATATTGATTTATTTGATAATAATGACTCGCTTTGTGAACATTTAAAATCCATTCATGATTCAAATGAGTGGCAAAACTTTAAAGTGGAAAGAAATGATTTTGATCAAGAAACTTTTGACAGTGATTCTCATGAAGACCTTCCAGAGATTGAAATAGAAATTGGTTCAGAACTTCTGGTAGATTCAGAGGATAGTCCAGGATGTTTTGATATTTCATCTGGTTTGTGGCATTTTACATGTAGAAGTCTTCACTATCCCAGAAAAGAATTTTCAAACGAGTTAGCTGCAGCTATTCAGTCAAGAGATTTAATTAGTGATAACAATGGTGCTTGTGTTCCTCGTATTGATGGATGTTTGAAAGGTCCTGTATTTGTTCAAGATATTCCAGATACACCTTGCTCATGTGGAGCAGGTTGGTTTGATTTTCAACATCCACAAGGTAAAACAATATTTAAAAGACACTTCCATCTCTATACAGAGAATGCACCTGTTTTATGTCAAGTTTACACTAGGATATGTCTGAGTTCTTCATGTTTATTACCATGGGACGAAGGGAAAATGTCTTGTATTCATGTATATAGTGCAGATACTGCAGCAGGTGATGAAATTGGTTTCATGTTCATCAATCAAGTTCTAAATTCAAAAACAACCTTTTCTGGTTTTTGTAAATCTATGACGTCAACTTATAGGAGGCGCTGCCCTCAGTCTAGAGGATTTATGGATCCTGCAGTGTTCCTAAATTGGTGGTTCAGTTGGGCTTCCAATATGAAAATTGATTTTAGAAAACCATGTGATGTTTGTAAATTTACACCAAATCAATTAGCTTGCGATGGAACAAAAGTGGGAATAAGTTTCAGAAATGCCAAATTTCAAACAATTGAAAAGCCTTCAGAAGCTACAGTGCATCCAACCTTACACAGAAGGTTGGATAGATGTTTTCTTAAAAATTCAGTAGACATATCTGCTGATAACCTGAAAATCTTAAGAGAACATCTTTTATTCTTAGCAAAGACATCTTTAGGTGAAAAGAATCTAAATTATGATATTCCTGATCATTTAATTGAAGCCAGAACAGCTCTTCTTCTACGTGTATTACCTGAGGAGGTTAAAGAATCATTTGAGCGTTTTTCTTGGGGATGACATGACTGGAGTTGAAAAGTTAGTCTATGCCAAGTTACAGACATTGTTATCAACAACTGCACCAATATCCACTGTTGTTCCCAAATGCATTGTGACATCTTTATATCAATTACTTGATCATATCAGAGGCATTAATGAAAATGAGAATGGTGATAAGTATTTCAATGCTGCAATGCAAAATTTGCGCTTTTATTGTTCAGAGGTTAGAGATCTTATTGCATCTTCTTTGTACTGTCATCCCAATCAAGACATTTTACATCAAGACATCTACAAATTCATAAAATATATTACAGATTGTGTTAATTCTTTGGAGGTTTATCCTCCAGAAGATGCTGTAGAGCAGTTTGGAACCTATAATCCACCCAAATATGGAAGAGCATATTACTTCTCTCCAAGTGGTGCAGTATTGCGAAATATTCGTAAATTTTCTATCGATGAGAAGGGAGCCAAAAATAATGAGTCTGATGATAGTCCTATGTCATTTGAGACATGTCACAAACTGTTCTCCAAGGCACAAATGGCATCAAGAGGATCTACTTCCTTGTTTTTGTGGTTTTGCCCATCACACGGTCATTGCTATGGCTTCCATATGGCATTTGCTGAAGGAAGAAAAGACCCCTATGCTTCATTATACAGTCATTTAGAAACCCCGCCAAAAGACCTATTCTACGATTTTGCCTGTAATTTGCAAGAATATTGCCTAAATAGAGAAAGTGGATACTTTGAAGGTGTACGAGTTTTTCATGATATTTTTCATGGATTTGCCCATAAATGTTCGAAGGGTTATAGGTCATCCAGGCTTCTGGGTTTGGATACAATCAACTCTGAAATTTGCGAACAATTTAACAGCTTTCTTCAATGTATTAAACCATCTGCCCGTCAAATGAATCAGACACATTTTGTGTTCTACTTGCAATTTTTTTTGCATATCTGGAATGAACAAAAACATGAACGCTGTAAGAAGAGAATTGCTGTTGCCCTAGCTGGCTCTTTATGAAATTTATTGGCATGAGTTACATATATAGCAATTAACTACTTTTTATCATTATAAATGTTCGTAGAGGTTCACAGTATTGTAGTCAGAAACATTTCAGTAATTTCAAGCTTCTTGGGCATAGGGTCGAGGAAGCTTGATTGTGTCAATCTTTCTACAGAATAGGTTTAGATAATGATTAAGGAAGCTTGCTGATGAGAAAAAATATTGTTAATTTAAAAAGAGATATATATTTCTGTGATATTTATCTCGACGCTGAAATCATCTTTCACAACATAATGTACAAATCTTTTAAAACCTAATTACAGTTATTGTAATCAATCAATTATTTTGATTACACATGTTTACTGATTTTTTTCAAACTCGGGTAGCTAAGTCTGTGTTGTAAAGCCTTCAATTAACGTCTATCATTCTTAACGATTAAGACCACCACAAGCTCTTCCATAGAATTTTAACAAATATTTTTATCTGCATAATCCAGTTCACATATCAGTGTTGTCATGGTAAAGTAACTATGTGCTTAGTACATGTATATGTTTTAAATATATAATTATCATCCTTTTTGTACAACTAGTGTCCAATAGTTTGTGAAATGACTATTTTTATCTATTAATGTGCATTTAGCAATGCACAAACCGCTATGTACAATTGTTCATTTTGTCTCTGATATGGAATATTTAACATATTTTTTATTATTTTTTTGTATCATGTTTTTATATTATTATGAAGTATAGGTTTTGTATACTGAAACAAGCAAGGTGTGTTTTAATTGTGTTAAAGGTACACTGTTCATATATTGTACTTAATTTTTAGAATTATTTGAAAACATTATGGCCATTACTACGTCCAGTGGCGTAGCGCCCATGCATGCTTGCATGCTCAAGCATGCAAAAAATAATCTGACTTACATTTTTGAACAGTCAGAAAAAAACACAACATTTGAATACATGAAACGCTGCAGAATATAAATTATGTATGAATACATATGATATGCCCAACTGTATGCCTGACATAACTTTGTGCACATTTGAAAGACTTGAAGATTGGCCATTCTGGAAATTTATTAGAATAGTCTATATATTTCCGGTTACCAAGTTGTTAAATATGTTTGAATTTTGTTGAAGACAATACTAGACTTAAACTAAAGAAGAAGACTTCTTCAGCAAAATCCCTCAAGCAATTGTGGATTTTGAATCGGGAAACACTTATGAATACCAAAATAAACAACATCGCATGAAAAGTTTGAAATATTCTAAAAACATATAATCATCTTAAAAATGATAGCAAAACAACTTAATTAAAGCAATTGCAACATGTTCTTGGCCTTAGTAACGAAAAAGTGAATTGATCAATTTTGGTTCACTTCCCGCCCCGTTAAAACGCGTGTTAATCCGTGATTTCCGGTGTCACGAAATAGTTGACTTTTATTTTTGTCGAATATGAACAGATTTTTTATTTAGAAAAGAATTTTTGTTGTTGGAATTGTTAGAAATAGAACAGAATAAGTAGAAAAATAGGTCATTAATACAATATTTATTTTTTTTTATTGAGGTGGTTGAGGACTGGTCCCTTCTTACGCAATTTCCACCATTTTGACAGTGGTCTTTGACTCGTTGTCATAAACAAACCAACACGTAAACTTAACTTCAATTTTGTTTAAAATATTCTCCATAAGTTTTTCATCAGTTAAAATAACACAAAATTCTCCCATTACTTACTAATTTAATATTTACAGCCAAAATCCGTGTTTTTTGTTCGAGCACTTGTCACAGGAGTCTAGTATGTATACAATGTATATAGTTTTGCATGGTTATCACCTAAATATCGTGATCTCCATTTAACCATTGGTAAATACGTTAAAAGTTACCAAAGAAGTGAAATGGTTACCGTCAGCTTCTGGGGGGCTTCCCCCCCCCATACTCCCTGCCGGGGCTTTGCCCCTGGACCCTGAGCAGGGGGCTGTCGCCCCCCTGCACCCCCAGACATGCAGGCCTATCCAGACCTAGCTACGCCGCTGTTAAAAAGTTCTCTGTTTGCATGAATAGGTTATCATTGTTTTGATTTTTATAATAGTTCTTCATATTGCGATGGAAAAAGATGTTTTTGAAATCTACCAACATCCATCTTTCACTTCATAGAACAACTGGTTATTGACTGGAGGTTCTGGATGTGAAATTTGGTCTAACTGGTACTTTCCTTCCACTCTTGTTACATTTTCAATGCAAGGTTAAATACTGTATCTTTTATTTTATAGTTATATTTTTGGTACCCATTGTAGCACACTGAATAGTTATGTATATATTGTAACTTAAAAATGCTAAACGGGCGACAAATGGGTAAATCATATATCAAACGCAAGAGCAGATGAATTAGTATTTTCTTCAGTTACAAATTAAATGGTTCTTACTTTACAATGTTACCATGATTAAAAAGTTTGAGCCTCTCCTTTTACTTCAATTCAAAAGTATTTAAGATAAGTAATTTCATCCCGAAAAAATCCCATGACACTATTCCCGATGTTGAATGAGGTACCAATTGCACTTATAACAAAAGCAAAACAAATTGTTTTATGTGTATTTTTGTGTTAATTAGCCATGTATACACACAATTAAACAACAGTTATTGTCCAAATGATAAGCATTATTTACACTCTGTTGGTGATCGAGTATCTTTAAATTAAACATATGGTCTTGTTTAATATAATTGTTATGTACATGTAGCATCTTTAATGATATATTTCATGAAACATTGTGTTTCCTTACTACTTTTGTCATTGATCATATAACAAATAGTATCTTTATTTTGTTTGCTTTAGGTCAAGTAAAGTAAATTGATGTCTCACTTTTTTGTTAGTGATTACTACATGATATAAGTATTACTTTTTGATGTAGCCTTTTTATAATTTTCCTGTTGAATATAGGCCTTTTATATTGTTTGGTTATTGTATCATCCATTGAATAGATATGTTAAAAACATGAAATGTAAATATTGTGGTTTAGTTCAGCAAAGTACACATTAATTGGTTATAATTCAAAGGTCTACTTGATTACATGCATATCAATATGTTATAGCTGTATATGTGTAGATTATGTATTCAAACAATATTGAGAATCTTAATGTAAGCAATTATGAATGTATTATGTAATAAATATTGGTCAACTATTTTTAATTAAGTATTGTGTAATGTCTTATCTCGCATTAATAAACACTCAGTCCCAATATACTATCATTGCTTTGACTTTTATTTCGAATATTAAGGAAAAGGTTCTCATAAAAAATGTACTATGATTTATGATGCCTTAAGTAATAATTGTCTTTATTTCCTCCAAACAGAAGATTACAACATCACATTAAAATACTGTTTATATAAATATTATGAGAATAATATGTTGCAAAAAATATCTAACTGTTATTGTAGTTGTAAGTACATCTTTGTTATATTGCATTTAGTCAGATTATAATTTCAATAACAAAGATGACTATTCAAGTACTTGGTGACAAAATAACAAAGTTAATAAAGTTTCACTGACAATATGAAAAATCAGTAATTGTAGAGGGAGAACATATTTTTGTAAATATAAGAGACCATTATAAATTTTCTGTAATATAGATTCCAATACGCTTTCAAGCAGATAGACTGTACATAAATGACGGAATAGGTATATAATATCGGTGAAATGTGTGTAAATCATTGATAGATATCACATAGATGACGGAATAGGTATGTACTACCCGTGAAATGTGTGTAAATCATTGATAGACCTCACATAGATGACGGAATAGGTATGTACTACCCGTGAAATGTGTGTAAATCATTGATAGATATCACATAGATATCACATAGATGGCGGAATAGGTATGTACTACCCGTGAAATGTGTGTAAATCATTGATAGACCTCACATAGATGACGGAATAGGTATGTACTACCCGTGAAATGTGTGTAAATCATTGATAGACCTCACATAGATGACGGAATAGGTATGTACTACCCGTGAAATGTGTGTAAATCATTGATAGATATCACATAGATGACGGAATATGTATGTACTACCCGTGAAATGTGTGTAAATCATTGATAGATATCACATAGATGGCGGAATAGGTATGTACTACCCGTGAAATGTGTGTAAATCATTGATAGACCTCACATAGATGACGGAATAGGTATGTACTACCCGTGAAATGTGTGTAAATCATTGATAGACCTCACATAGATGACGGAATAGGTATGTACTACCCGTGAAATGTGTGTAAATCATTGATAGATCTCACATAGATGACGGAATATGTATGTACTACCCGTGAAATGTGTGTAAATCATTGATAGATATCACATAGATGACGGAATAGGTATGTACTACCCGTGAAATGTGTGTAAATCATTGATAGACCTCACATAGATGACGGAATAGGTATGTACTACCCGTGAAATGTGTGTAAATCATTGATAGACCTCACATAGATGACGGAATAGGTATGTACTACCCGTGAAATGTGTGTAAATCATTGATAGATATCACATAGATGGCGGAATAGGTATGTACTACCCGTGAAATGTGTGTAAATCATTGATAGATATCACATAGATGGCGGAATAGGTATGTACTACCCGTGAAATGTGTGTAAATCATTGATAGACCTCACATAGATGGCGGAATAGGTATGTACTACCCGTGAAATGTGTGTAAATCATTGATAGACCTCACATAGATGACGGAATAGGTATGTACTACCCGTGAAATGTGTGTAAATCATTGATAGATATCACATAGATGACGGAATAGGTATGTACTACCCGTGAAATGTGTGTAAATCATTGATAGATATCACATACATGTAGATGGCGGAATAGGTATGTACTACCCGTGAAATGTGTGTAAATCATTGATAGATATCACATAGATGGCGGAATAGGTATGTACTACCCGTGAAATGTGTGTAAATCATTGATAGACCTCACATAGATGGCGGAATAGGTATGTACTACCCGTGAAATGTGTGTAAATCATTGATAGATATCACATAGATGGCGGAATAGGTATGTACTACCCGTGAAATGTGTGTAAATCATTGATAGATATCACATAGATGACGGAATAGGTATGTACTACCCGTGAAATGTGTGTAAATCATTGATAGACCTCACATAGATGACGGAATAGGTATGTACTACCCGTGAAATGTGTGTAAATCATTGATAGATATCACATAGATGGCGGAATAGGTATGTACTACCCGTGAAATGTGTGTAAATCATTGATAGATATCACATAGATGGCGGAATATGTATGTACTACCCGTGAAATGTGTGTAAATCATTGATAGACCTCACATAGATGACGGAATAGGTATGTACTACCCGTGAAATGTGTGTAAATCATTGATAGATATCACATAGATGACGGAATAGGTATGTACTACCCGTGAAATGTGTGTAAATCATTGATAGATATCACATAGATGGCGGAATAGGTATGTACTACCCGTGAAATGTGTGTAAATCATTGATAGACCTCACATAGATGACGGAATAGGTATGTACTACCCGTGAAATGTGTGTAAATCATTGATAGATATCACATAGATGACGGAATAGGTATGTACTACCCGTGAAATGTGTGTAAATCATTGATAGACCTTACATAGATGGCGGAATAGGTATGTACTACATGTACCCGTGAAATGTGTGTAAATCATTGATAGATATCACATAGATGACGGAATAGGTATGTACTACCCGTGAAATGTGTGTAAATCATTGATAGACCTCACATAGATGGCGGAATAGGTATGTACTACCCGTGAAATGTGTGTAAATCATTGATAGACCTCACATAGATGACGGAATAGGTATGTACTACCCGTGAAATGTGTGTAAATCATTGATAGATATCACATAGATGACGGAATAGGTATGTACTACCCGTGAAATGTGTGTAAATCATTGATAGATATCACATAGATGGCGGAATAGGTATGTACTACCCGTGAAATGTGTGTAAATCATTGATAGATATCACATAGATGGCGGAATAGGTATGTACTACCCGTGAAATGTGTGTAAATCATTGATAGACCTCACATAGATGGCGGAATAGGTATGTACTACCCGTGAAATGTGTGTAAATCATTGATAGATATCACATAGATGGCGGAATATGTATGTACTACCCGTGAAATGTGTGTAAATCATTGATAGATATCACATAGATGGCGGAATAGGTATGTACTACCCGTGAAATGTGTGTAAATCATTGATAGATATCACATAGATGGCGGAATAGGTATGTACTACCCTGAAATGTGTGTAAATCATTGATAGACCTCACATAGATGACGGAATATGTATGTACTACCCGTGAAATGTGTGTAAATCATTGATAGATCTCACATAGATGACGGAATAGGTATGTACTACCCGTGAAATGTGTGTAAATCATTGATAGATCTAGATCTCACATAGATGACGGAATAGGTATGTACTACCCGTGAAATGTGTGTAAATCATTGATAGATATCACATAGATGGCGGAATAGGTATGTACTACCCGTGAAATGTGTGTAAATCATTGATAGATATCACATAGATGGCGGAATAGGTATGTACTACCCGTGAAATGTGTGTAAATCATTGATAGACCTCACATAGATGGCGGAATAGGTATGTACTACCCGTGAAATGTGTGTAAATCATTGATAGATCTCACTTAGATGTCGGAATAGGTATGTACTACCCGTGAAATGTGTGTAAATCATTGATAGATATCACATAGATGACGGAATAGGTATGTACTACCCGTGAAATGTGTGTAAATCATTGATAGATATCACATAGATGGCGGAATAGGTATGTACTACCCGTGAAATGTGTGTAAATCATTGATAGATATCACATAGATGGCGGAATAGGTATGTACTACCCGTGAAATGTGTGTAAATAATTGATAGATATCACATAGATGGCGGAATAGGTATGTACTACCCGTGAAATGTGTGTAAATCATTGATAGATATCACATAGATGACGGAATAGGTATGTACTACCCGTGAAATGTGTGTAAATCATTGATAGATATCACATAGATGGCGGAATAGGTATGTACTACCCGTGAAATGTGTGTAAATCATTGATAGATATCACATAGATGGCGGAATAGGTATGTACTACCCGTGAAATGTGTGTAAATCATTGATAGACCTCACATAGATGACGGAATAGGTATGTACTACCCGTGAAATGTGTGTAAATCATTGATAGACCTCACATAGATGACGGAATAGGTATGTACTACCCGTGAAATGTGTGTAAATCATTGATAGATATCACATAGATGGCGGAATAGGTATGTACTACCCGTGAAATGTGTGTAAATCATTGATAGATATCACATAGATGGCGGAATAGGTATGTACTACCCGTGAAATGTGTGTAAATCATTGATAGATATCACATAGATGGCGGAATAGGTATGTACTACCCGTGAAATGTGTGTAAATCATTGATAGATATCACATAGATGACGGAATAGGTATGTACTACCCGTGAAATGTGTGTAAATCATTGATAGATATCACATAGATGGCGGAATAGGTATGTACTACCCGTGAAATGTGTGTAAATCATTGATAGACCTCACATAGATGGCGGAATAGGTATGTACTACCCGTGAAATGTGTGTAAATCATTGATAGATATCACATAGATGGCGGAATAGGTATGTACTACCCGTGAAATGTGTGTAAATCATTGATAGATATCACATAGATGGCGAAATAGGTATGTACTACCCGTGAAATGTGTGTAAATCATTGATAGATATCACATAGATGGCGGAATAGGTATGTACTACCCGTGAAATGTGTGTAAATCATTGATAGATATCACATAGATGGCGGAATAGGTATGTACTACCCGTGAAATGTGTGTAAATCATTGATAGATATCACATAGATGGCGGAATAGGTATGTACTACCCGTGAAATGTGTGTGTAAATCATTGATAGATATCACATAGATGGCGGAATAGGTATGTACTACCCGTGAAATGTGTGTAAATCATTGATAGATATCACATAGATGGCGGAATAGGTATGTTCTACCCGTGAAATGTGTGTAAATCATTGATAGATATCACATAGATGGCGGAATAGGTATGTACTACCCGTGAAATGTGTGTAAATCATTGATAGATATCACATAGATGGCGGAATAGGTATGTACTACATGTACCCGTGAAATGTGTGTAAATCATTGATAGATATCACATAGATGACGGAATAGGTATGTACTACCCGTGAAATGTGTGTAAATCATTGATAGATATCACATAGATGACGGAATAGGTATGTACTACCCGTGAAATGTGTGTAAATCATTGATAGATATCACATAGATGGCGGAATAGGTATGTACTACCCGTGAAATGTGTGTAAATCATTGATAGATATCACATAGATGGCGGAATAGGTATGTACTACCCGTGAAATGTGTGTAAATCATTGATAGATATCACATAGATGGCGGAATAGGTATGTACTACCCGTGAAATGTGTGTAAATCATTGATAGATATCACATAGATGGCGGAATAGGTATGTACTACCCGTGTGAAATGTGTGTAAATCATTGATAGATATATCACATAGATGGCGGAATAGGTATGTACTACCCGTGAAATGTGTGTAAATCATTGATAGATATCACATAGATGGCGGAATAGGTATGTACTACCCGTGAAATGTGTGTAAATCATTGATAGATATCACATAGATGGCGGAATAGGTATGTACTACCCGTGAAATGTGTGTAAATCATTGATAGATATCACATAGATGACGGAATAGGTATGTACTACCCGTGAAATGTGTGTAAATCATTGATAGATATCACATAGATGGCGGAATAGGTGTGTAGGTATGTACTACCCGTGAAATGTGTGTAAATCATTGATAGATATCACATAGATGGCGGAATAGGTATGTACTACCCGTGAAATGTGTGTAAATCATTGATAGATATCACATAGATGACGGAATAGGTATGTACTACCCGTGAAATGTGTGTAAATCATTGATAGATATCACATAGATGGCGGAATAGGTATGTACTACCCGTGAAATGTGTGTAAATCATTGATAGATATCACATAGATGGCGGAATAGGTATGTTCTACATGTACCCGTGAAATGTGTGTAAATCATTGATAGATATCACATAGATGACGGAATAGGTATGTACTACCCGTGAAATGTGTGTAAATCATTGATAGATATCACATAGATGGCGGAATAGGTATGTACTACCCGTGAAATGTGTGTAAATCATTGATAGATATCACATAGATGACGAAATAGGTATGTACTACCCGTGAAATGTGTGTAAATCATTGATAGACCTTACATAGATGACGGAATAGGTATGTACTACATGTACCCGTGAAATGTGTGTAAATCATTGATAGATATCACATAGATGACGGAATAGGTATGTACTACCCGTGAAATGTGTGTAAATCATTGATAGATATCACATAGATGGCGGAATAGGTATGTACTACCCGTGAAATGTGTGTAAATCATTGATAGATATCACATAGATGGCGGAATAGGTATGTACTACCCGTGAAATGTGTGTAAATCATTGATAGATATCACATAGATGACGGAATAGGTATGTACTACCCGTGAAATGTGTGTAAATCATTGATAGATATCACATAGATGGCGGAATAGGTATGTACTACCCGTGAAATGTGTGTAAATCATTGATAGATATCACATAGATGGCGGAATAGGTATGTACTACCCGTGAAATGTGTGTAAATCATTGATAGATATCACATAGATGGCGGAATAGGTATGTACTACCCGTGAAATGTGTGTAAATCATTGATAGATATCACATAGATGACGGAATAGGTATGTACTACCCGTGAAATGTGTGTAAATCATTGATAGATATCACATAGATGGCGGAATAGGTATGTACTACCCGTGAAATGTGTGTAAATCATTGATAGACCTCACATAGATGGCGGAATAGGTATGTACTACCCGTGAAATGTGTGTAAATCATTGATAGATATCACATAGATGACGGAATAGGTATGTACTACCCGTGAAATGTGTGTAAATCATTGATAGATATCACATAGATGGCGGAATAGGTATGTACTACATGTACCCGTGAAATGTGTGTAAATCATTGATAGATATCACATAGATGGCGGAATAGGTATGTACTACCCGTGAAATGTGTGTAAATCATTGATAGATATCACATAGATGGCGGAATAGGTATGTACTACCCGTGAAATGTGTGTAAATCATTGATAGATATCACATAGATGGCGGAATAGGTATGTACTACCCGTGAAATGTGTGTAAATCATTGATAGATATCACATAGATGACGGAATAGGTATGTACTACCCGTGAAATGTGTGTAAATCATTGATAGATATCACATAGATGCGGAATAGGTATGTACGTATAGTGTGATGATAATATGTACCCGTGAAATGTGTGTAAATCATTGATAGATATCACATAGATGACGGAATAGGTATGTACTACCCGTGAAATGTGTGTAAATCATTGATAGATATCACATAGATGGCGGAATAGGTATGTACTACCCGTGAAATGTGTGTAAATCATTGATAGATATCACATAGATGGCGGAATATATGTATGTACTACCCGTGAAATGTGTGTAAATCATTGATAGATATCACATAGATGGCGGAATAGGTATGTACTACCCGTGAAATGTGTGTAAATCATTGATAGATATCACATAGATGGCGGAATAGGTATGTACTACCCGTGAAATGTGTGTAAATCATTGATAGATATCACATAGATGGCGGAATAGGTATGTACTACCCGTGAAATGTGTGTAAATCATTGATAGATATCACATAGATGGCGGAATAGGTATGTACTACCCGTGAAATGTGTGTAAATCATTGATAGATATCACATAGATGGCGGAATAGGTATGTACTACCCGTGAAATGTGTGTGTAAATCATTGATAGATATCACATAGATGCGGAATAGGTATGTACTACCCGTGAAATGTGTGTAAATCATTGATAGATATCACATAGATGGCGGAATAGGTATGTACTACCCGTGAAATGTGTGTAAATCATTGATAGATATCACATAGATGGCGGAATAGGTATGTACTACCCGTGAAATGTGTGTAAATCATTGATAGATATCACATAGATGGCGGAATAGGTATGTACTACCCGTGAAATGTGTGTAAATCATTGATAGATATCACATAGATGGCGGATAGGTATGTACTACCCGTGAAATGTGTGTAAATCATTGATAGATATCACATAGATGGCGGAATAGGTATGTACTACCCGTGAAATGTGTGTAAATCATTGATAGATATCACATAGATGGCGGAATAGGTATGTACTACCCGTGAAATGTGTGTAAATCATTGATAGACCTCACATAGATGACGGAATATGTATGTACTACCCGTGAAATGTGTGTAAATCATTGATAGATATCACATAGATGACGGAATAGGTATGTACTACCCGTGAAATGTGTGTAAATCATTGATAGATATCACATAGATGGCGGAATAGGTATGTACTACCCGTGAAATGTGTGTAAATCATTGATAGATATCACATAGATGGCGGAATAGGTATGTACTACCCGTGAAATGTGTGTAAATCATTGATAGATATCACATACATGTAGATGGCGGAATAGGTATGTACTACCCGTGAAATGTGTGTAAATCATTGATAGATATCACATAGATGGCGGAATAGGTATGTACTACCCGTGAAATGTGTGTAAATCATTGATAGATATCACATAGATGACGGAATAGGTATGTACTACCCGTGAAATGTGTGTAAATCATTGATAGATATCACATAGATGGCGGAATAGGTATGTACTACCCGTGAAATGTGTGTAAATCATTGATAGACCTCACATAGATGACGGAATAGGTATGTACTACCCGTGAAATGTGTGTAAATCATTGATAGATATCACATAGATGACGGAATAGGTATGTACTACCCGTGAAATGTGTGTAAATCATTGATAGATATCACATAGATGGCGGAATAGGTATGTACTACCCGTGAAATGTGTGTAAATCATTGATAGATATCACATAGATGGCGGAATAGGTATGTACTACATGTACCCGTGAAATGTGTGTAAATCATTGATAGATATCACATAGATGACGGAATAGGTATGTACTACCCGTGAAATGTGTGTAAATCATTGATAGATATCACATAGATGGCGGAATAGGTATGTACTACATGTACCCGTGAAATGTGTGTAAATCATTGATAGATATCACATAGATGACGGAATAGGTATGTACTACCCGTGAAATGTGTGTAAATCATTGATAGATATCACATAGATGACGGAATAGGTATGTACTACATGTACCCGTGAAATGTGTGTAAATCATTGATAGATATCACATAGATGACGGAATAGGTATGTACTACCCGTGAAATGTGTGTAAATCATTGATAGATATCACATAGATGGCGGAATAGGTATGTACTACATGTACCCGTGAAATGTGTGTAAATCATTGATAGATATCACATACATGTAGATGGCGGAATATGTATGTACTACCCGTGAAATGTGTGTAAATCATTGATAGATATCACATAGATGGCGGAATAGGTATGTACTACCCGTGAAATGTGTGTAAATCATTGATAGATATCACATAGATGGCGGAATAGGTATGTACTACCCGTGAAATGTGTGTAAATCATTGATAGATATCACATAGATGGCGGAATAGGTATGTACTACCCGTGAAATGTGTGTAAATCATTGATAGATATCACATAGATGGCGGAATAGGTATGTACTACCCGTGAAATGTGTGTAAATCATTGATAGATATCACATAGATGACGGAATATGTATGTACTACCCGTGAAATGTGTGTAAATCATTGATAGATATCACATAGATGACGGAATAGGTATGTACTACCCGTGAAATGTGTGTGTAAATCATTGATAGATATCACATAGATGGCGGAATAGGTATGTACTACCCGTGAAATGTGTGTAAATCATTGATAGATATCACATAGATGGCGGAATAGGTATGTACTACATGTACCCGTGAAATGTGTGTAAATCATTGATAGATATCACATAGATGACGGAATAGTATGTATGTACTACCCGTGAAATGTGTGTAAATCATTGATAGATATCACATAGATATGTCTACCGGTAAATATTGGAACACATAATGCGAATAGGTACTACTACCGTGAAATGTGTGTAAATCATTGATAGATATCACATAGATGGCGGAATAGGTATGTACTACCCGTGAAATGTGTGTAAATCATTGATAGATATCACATAGATGGCGGAATAGGTATGTACTACCCGTGAAATGTGTGTAAATCATTGATAGATATCACATAGATGGCGGAAATAGGTATGTACTACCCGTGAAATGTGTGTAAATCATTGATAGATATCACATAGATGGCGGAATAGGTATGTACTACCCGTGAAATGTGTGTAAATCATTGATAGATATCACATAGATGGCGGAATAGGTATGTTCTACCCGTGAAATGTGTGTAAATCATTGATAGATATCACATAGATGGCGGAATAGGTATGTACTACCCGTGAAATGTGTGTAAATCATTGATAGATATCACATAGATGGCGGAATAGGTATGTACTACCCGTGAAATGTGTGTAAATCATTGATAGATATCACATAGATGGCGGAATAGGTATGTACTACCCGTGAAATGTGTGTAAATCATTGATAGATATCACATAGATGGCGGAATAGGTATGTACTACCCGTGAAATGTGTGTAAATCATTGATAGATATCACATAGATGACGGAATAGGTATGTACTACCCGTGAAATGTGTGTAAATCATTGATAGATATCACATAGATGACGGAATAGGTATGTACTACCCGTGAAATGTGTGTAAATCATTGATAGATATCACATAGATGGCGGAATAGGTATGTACTACCCGTGAAATGTGTGTAAATCATTGATAGATATCACATAGATGGCGGAATAGGTATGTACTACCCGTGAAATGTGTGTAAATCATTGATAGATATCACATAGATGACGGAATAGGTATGTACTACCCGTGAAATGTGTGTAAATCATTGATAGATATCACATAGATGGCGGAATAGGTATGTACTACCCGTGAAATATGTGTAAATCATTGATAGATATCACATAGATGGCGGAATAGGTATGTACTACCCGTGAAATGTGTGTAAATCATTGATAGATATCACATAGATGGCGGAATAGGTATGTACTACCCGTGAAATGTGTGTAAATCATTGATAGACCTCACATAGATGACGGAATAGGTATGTACTACCCGTGAAATGTGTGTAAATCATTGATAGATATCACATAGATGGCGGAATAGGTATGTACTACCCGTGAAATGTGTGTAAATCATTGATAGATATCACATAGATGGCGGAATAGGTATGTACTACCCGTGAAATGTGTGTAAATCATTGATAGATATCACATAGATGGCGGAATAGGTATGTACTACCCGTGAAATGTGTGTAAATCATTGATAGATATCACATAGATGGCGGAATAGGTATGTACTACCCGTAACATGGAAATGTGTGTAAATCATTGATAGATATCACATAGATGTCGGAATAGGTATGTACTACCCGTGAAATGTGTGTAAATCATTGATAGATATCACATAGATGGCGGAATAGGTATGTACTACCCGTGAAATGTGTGTAAATCATTGATAGATATCACATAGATGGCGGAATAGGTATGTACTACCCGTGAAATGTGTGTAAATCATTGATAGATATCACATAGATGGCGGAATAGGTATGTACTACCGTGAAATGTGTGTAAATCATTGATAGATATCACATAGATGGCGGAAAGGTATGTACTACCCGTGAAATGTGTGTAAATCATTGATAGATATCACATAGATGACGGAATAGGTATGTACTACCCGTGAAATGTGTGTAAATCATTGATAGATATCACATAGATGACGGAATAGGTATGTACTACCCGTGAAATGTGTGTAAATCATTGATAGATATCACATAGATGGCGGAATAGGTATGTACTACCCGTGAAATGTGTGTAAATCATTGATAGATATCACATAGATGGACGGAATAGGTATGTACTACCCGTGAAAATGTGTGTAAATCATTGATAGATATCACATAGATGACGGAATAGGTATGTACTACCCGTGAAATGTGTGTAAATCATTGATAGATATCACATAGATGGCGGAATAGGTATGTACTACCCGTGAAATGTGTGTAAATCATTGATAGATATCACATAGATGGCGGAATAGGTATGTACTACCCGTGAAATGTGTGTAAATCATTGATAGATATCACATAGATGGCGGAATAGGTATGTACTACCCGTGAAATGTGTGTAAATCATTGATAGATATCACATAGATGGCGGAATAGGTATGTACTACCCGTGAAATGTGTGTAAATCATTGATAGATATCACATAGATGGCGGAATAGGTATGTACTACCCGTGAAATGTGTGTAAATCATTGATAGATATCACATATAGATGACGGAATAGGTATGTACTACCCGTGAAATGTGTGTAAATCATTGATAGATATCACATAGATGGCGGAATAGGTATGTACTACCCGTGAAATGTGTGTAAATCATTGATAGATATCACATAGATGGCGGAATAGGTATGTACTACCCGTGAAATGTGTGTAAATCATTGATAGACCTCACATAGATGACGGAAATAGGTATGTACTACCCGTGAAATGTGTGTAAATCATTGATAGATATCACATAGATGACGGAATATGTATGTACTACCCGTGAAATGTGTGTAAATCATTGATAGATATCACATAGATGGCGGAATAGGTATGTACTACCCGTGAAATGTGTGTAAATCATTGATAGATATCACATAGATGGCGGAATAGGTATGTACTACCCGTGAAATGTGTGTAAATCATTGATAGATATCACATAGATGGCGGAATAGGTATGTACTACATGTACCCGTGAAATGTGTGTAAATCATTGATAGATATCACATAGATGACGGAATAGGTATGTACTACCCGTGAAATGTGTGTAAATCATTGATAGATATCACATAGATGGCGGAATAGGTATGTACTACCCGTGAAATGTGTGTAAATCATTGATAGATATCACATAGATGGCGGAATAGGTATGTACTACCCGTGAAATGTGTGTAAATCATTGATAGACCTCACATAGATGACGGAATAGGTATGTACTACCCGTGAAATGTGTGTAAATCATTGATAGATATCACATAGATGGCGGAATAGGTATGTACTACCCGTGAAATGTGTGTAAATCATTGATAGATATCACATAGATGGCGGAATAGGTATGTACTACCCGTGAAATGTGTGTAAATCATTGATAGATATCACATAGATGGCGGAATAGGTATGTACTACATGTACCCGTGAAATGTGTGTAAATCATTGATAGATATCACATAGATGACGGAATAGGTATGTACTACCCGTGAAATGTGTGTAAATCATTGATAGATATCACATAGATGGCGGAATAGGTATGTACTACCCGTGAAATGTGTGTAAATCATTGATAGATATCACATAGATGGCGGAATAGGTATGTACTACCCGTGAAATGTGTGTAAATCATTGATAGATATCACATAGATGGCGGAATAGGTATGTACATGTACCCGTGAAATGTGTGTAAATCATTGATAGATATCACATAGATGGCGGAATAGGTATGTACTACCCGTGAAATGTGTGTAAATCATTGATAGATATCACATAGATGGCGGAATAGGTATGTACTACCCGTGAAATGTGTGTAAATCATTGATAGATATCACATAGATGACGGAATAGGTATGTACTACCCGTGAAATGTGTGTAAATCATTGATAGACCTCACATAGATGACGGAATATGTATGTACTACCCGTGAAATGTGTGTAAATCATTGATAGATATCACATAGATGACGGAATAGGTATGTACTACCCGTGAAATGTGTGTAAATCATTGATAGATATCACATAGATGGCGGAATAGGTATGTACTACCCGTGAAATGTGTGTAAATCATTGATAGATATCACATAGATGGCGGAATAGGTATGTACTACCCGTGAAATGTGTGTAAATCATTGATAGATATCACATAGATGGCGGAATAGGTATGTACTACCCGTGAAATGTGTGTAAATCATTGATAGATATCACATAGATGACGGAATAGGTATGTACTACCCGTGAAATGTGTGTAAATCATTGATAGATATCACATAGATGACGGAATAGGTATGTACTACCCGTGAAATGTGTGTAAATCATTGATAGATATCACATAGATGGCGGAATAGGTATGTACTACCCGTGAAATGTGTGTAAATCATTGATAGATATCACATAGATGGCGGAATAGGTATGTACTACCCGTGAAATGTGTGTAAATCATTGATAGATATCACATAGATGGCGGAATAGGTATGTACTACCCGTGAAATGTGTGTAAATCATTGATAGATATCACATAGATGACGAAATAGGTATGTACTACCCGTGAAATGTGTGTAAATCATTGATAGATATCACATAGATGGCGGAATAGGTATGTACTACCCGTGAAATGTGTGTAAATCATTGATAGACCTCACATAGATGGCGGAATAGGTATGTACTACCCGTGAAATGTGTGTAAATCATTGATAGATATCACATAGATGGCGGAATATGTATGTACTACCCGTGAAATGTGTGTAAATCATTGATAGATATCACATAGATGACGGAATAGGTATGTACTACATGTACCCGTGAAATGTGTGTAAATCATTGATAGATATCACATAGATGACGGAATAGGTATGTACTACCCGTGAAATGTGTGTAAATCATTGATAGATATCACATAGATGGCGGAATAGGTATGTACTACCCGTGAAATGTGTGTAAATCATTGATAGATATCACATAGATGGCGGAATAGGTATGTACTACCCGTGAAATGTGTGTAAATCATTGATAGATATCACATAGATGGCGGAATAGGTATGTACTACCCGTGAAATGTGTGTAAATCATTGATAGATATCACATAGATGGCGGAATAGGTATGTACTACCCGTGAAATGTGTGTAAATCATTGATAGATATCACATAGATGGCGGAATAGGTACATGTACTACCCGTGAAATGTGTGTAAATCATTGATAGATATCACATAGATGGCGGAATAGGTATGTACTACCCGTGAAATGTGTGTAAATCATTGATAGATATCACATAGATGGCGGAATAGGTATGTACTACCCGTGAAATGTGTGTAAATCATTGATAGATATCACATAGATGGCGGAATAGGTATGTACTACCCGTGAAATGTGTGTAAATCATTGATATATATCACATAGATGGCGGAATAGGTATGTACTACCCGTGAAATGTGTGTAAATCATTGATAGATATCACATAGATGGCGGAATAGGTATGTACTACCCGTGAAATGTGTGTAAATCATTGATAGATATCACATAGATGACGGAATAGGTATGTACTACCCGTGAAATGTGTGTAAATCATTGATAGATATCACATAGATGGCGGAATAGGTATGTACTACCCGTGAAATGTGTGTAAATCATTGATAGATATCACATAGATGGCGGAATAGGTATGTACTACCCGTGAAATGTGTGTAAATCATTGATAGATATCACATAGATGACGGAATAGGTATGTACTACCCGTGAAATGTGTGTAAATCATTGATAGATATCACATAGATGGCGGAATAGGTATGTACTACCCGTGAAATGTGTGTAAATCATTGATAGACCTCACATAGATGACGGAATAGGTATGTACTACCCGTGAAATTGTGTGTAAATCATTGATAGATATCACATAGATGGCGGAATAGGTATGTACTACCCGTGAAATGTGTGTAAATCATTGATAGACCTCACATAGATGACGGAATAGGTATGTACTACCCGTGAAATGTGTGTAAATCATTGATAGATATCACATAGATGACGGAATAGGTATGTACTACCCGTGAAATGTGTGTAAATCATTGATAGATATCACATAGATGGCGGAATAGGTATGTACTACCCGTGAAATGTGTGTAAATCATTGATAGATATCACATAGATGACGGAATAGGTATGTACTACCCGTGAAATGTGTGTAAATCATTGATAGATATCACATAGATGGCGGAATAGGTATGTACTACCCGTGAAATGTGTGTAAATCATTGATAGATATCACATAGATGGCGGAATAGGTATGTACTACCCGTGAAATGTGTGTAAATCATTGATAGAGACCTCACATAGATGACGGAATAGGTATGTATGTACTACCCGTGAAATGTGTGTAAATCATTGATAGATATCACATAGATGGCGGAATAGGTATGTACTACCCGTGAAATGTGTGTAAATCATTGATAGATATCACATAGATGGCGGAATAGGTATGTACTACCCGTGAAATGTGTGTAAATCATTGATAGATATCACATAGATGGCGGAATAGGTATGTACTACCCGTGAAATGTGTGTAAATCATTGATAGATATCACATAGATGGCGGAATAGGTATGTACTACATGTACCCGTGAAATGTGTGTAAATCATTGATAGATATCACATAGATGACGGAATAGGTATGTACTACCCGTGAAATGTGTGTAAATCATTGATAGATATCACATAGATGGCGGAATAGGTATGTACTACCCGTGAAATGTGTGTAAATCATTGATAGATATCACATAGATGACGGAATAGGTATGTACTACCCGTGAAATGTGTGTAAATCATTGATAGACCTCACATAGATGGCGGAATATGTATGTACTACCCGTGAAATGTGTGTAAATAATTGATAGATATCACATAGATGACGAAATAGGTATGTACTACCCGTGAAATGTGTGTAAATCATTGATAGATATCACATAGATGGCGGAATAGGTATGTACTACCCGTGAAATGTGTGTAAATCATTGATAGACCTCACATAGATGGCGGAATAGGTATGTACTACCCGTGAAATGTGTGTAAATCATTGATAGACCTCACATAGATGACGGAATAGGTATGTGTACATGTACCCGTGAAATGTGTGTAAATCATTGATAGATATCACATAGATGACGGAATAGGTATGTACTACCCGTGAAATGTGTGTAAATCATTGATAGATATCACATAGATGGCGGAATAGGTATGTACTACCCGTGAAATGTGTGTAAATCATTGATAGATATCACATAGATGGCGGAATAGGTATGTACTACCCGTGAAATGTGTGTAAATCATTGATAGATATCACATAGATGACGGAATAGGTATGTACTACCCGTGAAATGTGTGTAAATCATTGATAGACCTCACATAGATGACGGAATAGGTATGTACTACCCGTGAAATGTGTGTAAATCATTGATAGATATCACATAGATGACGGAATAGGTATGTACTACCCGTGAAATGTGTGTAAATCATTGATAGATATCACATAGATGGCGGAATAGGTATGTACTACCCGTGAAATGTGTGTAAATCATTGATAGATATCACATAGATGGCGGAATAGGTATGTACTACCCGTGAAATGTGTGTAAATCATTGATAGATATCACATAGATGGCGGAATAGGTATGTACTACCCGTGAAATGTGTGTAAATCATTGATAGATATCACATAGATGCGGAATAGGTATGTACTACCCGTGAAATGTGTGTAAATCATTGATAGATATCACATAGATGGCGGAATAGGTATGTACTACCCGTGAAATGTGTGTAAATCATTGATAGATATCACATAGATGGCGGAATAGGTATGTACTACCCGTGAAATGTGTGTAAATCATTGATAGATATCACATAGATGGCGGAATAGGTATGTACTACCCGTGAAATGTGTGTAAATCATTGATAGATATCACATAGATGGCGGAATAGGTATGTACTACCCGTGAAATGTGTGTAAATCATTGATAGATATCACATAGATGGCGGAATAGGTATGTACTACCCGTGAAATGTGTGTAAATCATTGATAGATATCACATAGATGACGGAATAGGTATGTACTACCCGTGAAATGTGTGTAAATCATTGATAGATATCACATAGATGACGGAATAGGTATGTACTACCCGTGAAATGTGTGTAAATCATTGATAGATATCACATAGATGGCGGAATAGGTATGTACTACCCGTGAAATGTGTGTAAATCATTGATAGATATCACATAGATGGCGGAATAGGTATGTACTACCCGTGAAATGTGTGTAAATCATTGATAGATACCTCACATAGATGACGGAATAGGTATGTACTACCCGTGAAATGTGTGTAAATCATTGATAGATATCACATAGATGACGGAATAGGTATGTACTACCCGTGAAATGTGTGTAAATCATTGATAGATATCACATAGATGGCGGAATAGGTATGTACTACCCGTGAAATGTGTGTAAATCATTGATAGATATCACATAGATGGCGGAATAGGTATGTACTACCCGTGAAATGTGTGTAAATCATTGATAGACTCACATAGATAGAATAAAATGGACGGAATAGGTATGTACTACCCGTGAAATGTGTGTAAATCATTGATAGATATCACATAGATGGCGGAATAGGTATGTACTACCCGTGAAATGTGTGTAAATCATTGATAGATATCACATAGATGGCGGAATAGGTATGTACTACCCGTGAAATGTGTGTAAATCATTGATAGATATCACATAGATGACGGAATAGGTATGTACTACCCGTGAAATGTGTGTAAATCATTGATAGATATCACATAGATGGCGGAATAGGTATGTACTACCCGTGAAATGTGTGTAAATCATTGATAGACCTCACATAGATGACGGAATATGTATGTACTACCCGTGAAATGTGTGTAAATAATTGATAGATATCACATAGATGGCGGAATAGGTATGTACTACCCGTGAAATGTGTGTAAATCATTGATAGATATCACATAGATGGCGGAATAGGTATGTACTACCCGTGAAATGTGTGTAAATCATTGATAGATATCACATAGATGGCGGAATAGGTATGTACTACCCGTGAAATGTGTGTAAATCATTGATAGACCTCACATAGATGACGGAATAGGTATGTACTACCCGTGAAATGTGTGTAAATCATTGATAGATATCACATAGATGACGGAATAGGTATGTACTACCCGTGAAATGTGTGTAAATCATTGATAGATATCACATAGATGACGGAATAGGTATGTACTACCCGTGAAATGTGTGTAAATCATTGATAGATATCACATAGATGACGGAATAGGTATGTACTACCCGTGAAATGTGTGTAAATCATTGATAGATATCACATAGATGGCGGAATAGGTATGTACTACCCGTGAAATGTGTGTAAATCATTGATAGACCTCACATAGATGACGGAATAGGTATGTACTACCCGTGAAATGTGTGTAAATCAATAATTGATAGACCTCACATAGATGGCGGAATAGGTATGTACTACCCGTGAAATGTGTGTAAATCATTGATAGATATCACATAGATGGCGGAATATGTATGTACTACCCGTGAAATGTGTGTAAATCATTGATAGACCTCACATAGATGACGAAATAGGTGTGTACTACCCGTGAAATGTGTGTAAATCATTGATAGATATCACATAGATGGCGGAATAGGTATGTACTACCCGTGAAATGTGTGTAAATCATTGATAGATATCACATAGATGGCGGAATAGGTATGTACTACCCGTGAAATGTGTGTAAATCATTGATAGATATCACATAGATGGCGGAATAGGTATGTACTACCCGTGAAATGTGTGTAAATCATTGATAGATATCACATAGATGACGGAATAGGTGTGTACTACCCGTGAAATGTGCGGAATAGGTGTGTACTACCCGTAAAATGTGTGTAAATCATTGATAGACCTCGCATATTTCACTTAAGTATGTATTATATAAATATCGACATGTTTTGAGGTTCATAATGTGATTTATTAATTGAAAGTGATATAACCATCGGCCTTCGGCTGGTATCACTTCCCCGATTTGATAAATAATCGTCTCGACATGAAATAAGGTCGTATTTATATAATGGATTCTTTAGTGAGATAGCATTACATAAAATTACATTGGATGAAAAAACCACATAACTTTGAATGGAGGTCGAGTTATTCATATGAACAGATTTAGTAGCCCTTCATCCCAGCATGCTACTGGCCCAATAACAATACCCTGGGCCTTTTAGCGATTCACAACAAGTTGTTTAGCTTGTTTTCTCCTGTTACCTTGAATGAAGGTCAAGGTCATTCATTTTAACAAACTAGGTTGCGGTTTCATTTCAGCATGCTGCAGTCCCAATATCAGGTCTATAGGGCTCCGAGTTTTTGACAAGAAGTCGTCAAGATTTTAGACTTTTTGACCCTTGAATGTAGGTCAAGATCATTTATTTTGAACAAACTTGGTAGCTCTTCATTCAAACAGGCTCTGGCCAAATATCAGTACTCTGGGCCAACACATTGCACACTTGCATGCGGTAGACCATCCTTACATGACCATACGTATTATTCCCCATTCATATGTTCCCTTCTATATTCAAAGTTAACCAAACTTAATTAGGAAATTAAACTTTGATTTTCCTTTTAATTATAGATGATTATAATTAGATCCTTCAAATGATATAAATCACATAAAACCAAAATGTTGATTTAAGCATTTTTATTCAAAATCTGCAATGAGAGAAAAGAGCATTGATTAGACAACGGGTTAAACATAAAGCTTTTACTTCATACTGGTAAATATCGAAAATAAACTCTTAGGTCAATTATACACATATGTATTTAAAAATCTTTGATCTTTGTTTGAACATTTTATCAAACTCAAGACATCTTAATAAATGATAGACATTATGTTATGCTACATCATATATGTTGTTATAAATATGTGATATTACCAGTAAATCTTTATTTTAAGATAATCACTGAAACATTTAAAAAAACCCATCTTTATTGCTAAACTCAGCTAAACAGTGAAAACATATTGGAAATTAAACAAGAGGCCCAAGGACCTTGACGGTCATCTGACTTCATTGGCAATAGTCGTAGAGGAAATTAATTAAATATGGTGTCATAGTCGACATATTCGATTTGGTATCAACTTGAGATGTAACAACGCTTTTTCAAGATCATATCAGGGTCGTTTCAGGAAAGTTTCAGCCAAATCATAAAGAGTAGAACTTGCTGGGAAGTTCAACATGTGTTTTCAGTTGGCCACTGTGGCAGTCATCTTGGATTTCGGATCGACCCAACAAAATAACACTTCATTGTATTCACTTGGATACTTTGGTAATGTGTAAGAATGTATAAAGCAGGACATAAAGGCATAGTGTGGAGTACATATACATACTTATGGAATTAAATATTTATCAAAAGCAAGAAAAAAAATGACCCACCAAAAACTTTTGCGGTAGATATTTTGCAATAACATCATGTACATTTCTACCTGTAATTCATAGATTAGACAGGTGGAGGCTATCCAAACTATCTATAGAAACCAAAGGAAAACTATCTTTCTGAAACAAAAAGAATAAAGTATTAAAAACAATAATTACATAAGAATAATGAAGAACTAAGCTGAGGTTAAAACACCAAACCATTTCAAAATTAACTGCATATCAAAATCCATGTTAGCAATGAGTTTCGCTGTTTTGACATCAGGCGCAGTGATATTCAACTAATGTGTCTGCGATAATTAGGAAGACGGCGGAAAACATGACAACCTGGCATATGAAAATAAACACCTTATTTAATTTTCCCGCCGTTGTCCTAATTACATCACAGTTGTTGACTATCACTACTCCACACAGCAAACTAGAAAAATAAACCCTCATTTTTACATAGGTTTACACAGAAAATATTGCATTTATTTGGTGCTGTAACTTCATCTTAGGTCATGAATATCAATGGTCTGATATTATAAGTATTACTGATAAGCTTTTAAATTTTGTTTTGGAAACATAGAGGGCCTTTAAGGCAAAAAAAGAAAAGAAATACTCTAAATACAGCTATGTTATTTTCATTCACTTTAAGTTCATTAAATTCATTGTCAGTCATTTAATTAATAACTATTTACTATTCATTAGAAGAAAAAATACAAAAATCAAATAATATTTAAGTATGAAGAGGATAACCTGGTATATAAAAATGCATTATCAAGTAAACTTTTCCAGATTAAACACTGTACCAAAAAAATTATTATTATTATTTTTTTTTTAATGAAGTAAGTGTAAGAAACTTTTCTATGAATTGCAATAAAAATCATTACTCATTACTCAGGAGGTCTGTCACACTTATGACTCTAAAGCATCTAACAACATGGATAATTCGTTATAGTGCAGCTCAAAACATTTCATGAATAGAGTAATAATGTTGGATAGAAATGGATAAAATGCAAATATATAAAATTTTGTAGATAAAATATCATATTAGACACAAACACCTGTTTGACAAATAAATAGTTTAAATACATGTACTATATATTTGCAGGAAAGGGGAATTATTTCTGTTCAAGGAACAACAAGTATTCGACGAAGAGTGATTTGAGCTATCCAGGTTTTTGTTACATACAAAATACAAATAAACAGACCAGGTTTTTGTTACATACAAAATACAAATAAACAGAGGCATGGTTGGGACCATGCGATCAGTTTGACAAATGGGATGTGTTCAAGAAATGCCAGTTATGAGTTAGAGGGTTTATACTGTACTTGGTACATGTTTGGCCCGTTTTACTTTAAATTTACAAAAGCAAAAATAAATATGTCACTGTAGTAAAATATTGAGCATCCGAAATTAAATCAAGATTGTATGAACATTTTGATCAGTGTATATAAATAGTTGCCTAATCATTAATGCAATAATCAAATTTTCATATATTTGTGACCGGAGCCCAGGTTGGATTGGGCAGGTCACGTTAGAATTGATGTTGTAGTAGTTCGTCATGATGGGGGAAATTAGCTGGGCACAATTAACACACAGTATATGATACGATTGTTTATTTGCAAGTGAGAGGTAAAATTACACATAATCCAATGATAATACACAATAGACACAAATATATATATACAGTTGAAGTCGTAGGGGAAAGTCAAGTCACCATGATGAATTAGTCAATTAATGCTATGTATCCGTAATAAACTTCATATAAAATCCAGTAAGTAGAGGTAAAATCCAAATATAAGAATCTCTGACTCTATACTCCTAACTGAACTCTCCAACTAACTAACTAACTAACTGTTGTATCTCCTTAAATAAGAATCCTAAATCTACTCTAAATTATAGTGACAGGTGGCAATTGCCTTTTTACTCAAAGTTCTCAAAATAGAGTGACATGTATTTCTCATGGCAAAAATGGGTGAGAAAACAATTAACATGTCTACATATAAAAAAAAGGAAAAGGTTTTAGATAATTGAAGGCTTAATCCTTTCCTGTTTGTCCCAGGAAGTAAGGGATTAACTCTGGCACCTTTAGCTAGGATATACTTGACAATGGATAATTATTTACAGGTAAAAATAAAAATGACTTACATATGACAGAAATGGTCTAGATAATGATTTTATACTAATTTTCAATAAAATATATAGACAATTTGAATAAAGAGAAAAATATGATAAATTGTGCAAATTTAGTATTTGCACTGGTGAAATGATAAAATTGGAAATAAAATACACGTGTATGCAAAAGATGAAGCTGTAATATATGTTGTTGAAGTTCTTTAGAGTGGAATTAGGTCTGGATTGAAACCATGTACTTGGTTGAAATGTTCAACGAGCTTAAGTCGGAATGCATTTAAGCCTTGCAGGGATGCTTCTGATGCAGGCAGATGCACAGGTTTTTGCCATTGTATGTGATGTTTGTATAGATATTGTCCGGAGATAGTGTCAAATCTTGCTGCAGAAACTTTGCTGTCTGACATGTGGACATTGTGGTGATTTCATACATTTGTGAACTTCTGTTTTGAGTGTTTGTAAATAGGAGAGCAATACATCTGCTGGTATATCTTGAGAAAGTGACATACTTGAAAATAATTCCCCATTTGGATGCATGAGGTGATACCTAGTGGTTTTCTTGTTCCTGTCAAGAGACGCAACATATACTGTAGTTTTTGGTGTCCTCTGTATAAGGTTCACATCTGGTTGTTTCTTAGTGTCAAAAAATTTCTGCTGTTTGGTCCGTTTCTTGCGTCGTCCTTTGGCTGTATAAAGTCTGTGAAAGTCATCTTTTAATTCTTTTGGAATTTTACTTCCATCTTCCCATAAAGTCTTTGGTATTCCTGAGAATTTGACTTTGTATATGGGAGTACCTCGATACAGACTATACTCTAGTAGTTTCTCAATGGACTCTGGCTTGAACTGTTCTGTCCTTGTCTTCTGCTGAGGTTTGTTCTGTGCAGGATTTTGAGACTGTCTGGCAGGAGGTTGATCAACTACAGGTGTTGGATTGATGTGCTGATTTGTGTTCTGATCCTGTGTAGAATTGTCGTATTGTGTAGGCATGTTGTACATAGAATCATCGTCAGCATTATCCAAGGAATTATCATGTTTAGAATTTGAATTGTGATTGTTGTGAGTTTGATGATTATTGTTTTGGCTAGAGTGAATTTGCCTATCCCTGTTGTCAGACGGATGATTTGGTTGATTTTGCCTGGGTTGTGTGTTGTCTAGTTGCTGTCCATCAACGAGTTTGTCATCATTCTGAGACTGGTCATCTATTTCTTCAGGATTCAGAAGGATGTCTTGATATTCTGGCAACAGGTAGTTTGGTCTTTCTGTTGGACTGTGGTATGGTTTCAGTCTTTTGGCATGGACAAGTGACTTCATTGTTTTGCGTTCCAGGTCTTTCCGAAGCTTGTATGTGTTGTTTGGTCCTTCTTGGATGATTGTGTAAGGTCCAATCCATTTCTGTTGAAGTTTTGGTGATGTTCCTTTTGGAACATGACTGCAGTAAAGCCAGACTCTTGATCCGACCATAAATTCTGGTTGTTGAGCTTTCTTGTCATGTTGATATGTATACTTTTGTTGCTGTTTCCTTATGTTCTCTGCTGCAATGTCCCTGCATATTTGAAGTTGCTCAATTGTCCTTGCTAAATGCAGTCTGGGTTCAGGTGGCAAAGTTGGTTTAGGTGTCAGGGCAACATCTATCGGAAGTCTCATTTCTTGTCCAAACAGGAGGTAATATGGTGAGAATTGCGTTGATTGTGTAGCTGGTGTTGATCGATAGGACATCATAACAGCCGGAATGAATTTTACCCAGTCAGTTTGTTCTTTGCAGTATGGTCTTAGAGTTTGTAAGATGTAGGAATTCATTCTCTCACATGCAGCATTAGTCTGTGGATGGTATGAACTTGTATGATGTCTTGTCACTTCAAATAAGCTACAGAGTGCTTGTACAAGTTTGGACATGAAGTTTTTGGCCTCGGTCACTTACTAATGTCCTTGGGGCTCCGTATCTGGCAAATATTTCCTCAAACAGTACCTTGGCTACTTCTGCTGCTTCCATTGATTTTAAGGGAAATGCCTCACACCACTTGGAGTAGCTGTCCACAACTAGAAGTAGGTATCTATGTTTGTCAGGTGTAATGGGTAATTCCAAGAAGTCCATATGCCATCTGGAAAATACATCTTCTATAGGAAGTGGTCGTAATGGAACTGGCTTTTGGTGAGTTGAACGTTTGGACTGTTGGCAAGTTTCACAGGTCCTAACATACTTTTCAACATCAGCATACATGTTTGGCCAGTAGTACTTTGCTCGAAGGGCTGCGTAAGTGCGTTCCTGTCCTTGGTGTCCTCCTCCAGCAATGCAATCGTGGTATGATACCAGAAGATCAAGTCGCAGTGGTTCAGGAACACAAAGTTGTTTAATGAGGCTTTGGTCTGCAGGTAAACCTCGTGCACGTTCTTTGTAAAAGTGGTATAGTAATCCATCAACAAGTTCGTAATGGTAGGCTTGAGCAACAAGTGATCTTGCAAGTTTGTTGTTTTCTGGAACATTTCCTGTTTCTATATAGTCGATAATGGAATGAAAGTTTGGACACACTTGTTGCAGTTGTCGAAGCGTTGGGTTGTTAATGATATCGTTGTCTGTGTTGCTGTTGTTGCCGTCTATAACTAATATGGCTGGAGGAATGGGCCTAGTGTCTGATGAGTATTCAAATGTTACAGCAGTGTGTTGTTTGGTGTCAGGTTGTAAGGTTCCAATGGTAGGAAGATCTTCTGACTCCGAGAAGGTGTCAGTTTCTGTGACTGGATACTGCTGTCTGGACAAAGCATCTGCAACTTGGTTATTCTTGCCTGGCTTGTGTACAATCCTGAATTTGTATTGCTGCAGAAACATTGCCCAGCGTCCTAATCGACCATTGGCATCTTTGTTATAGTCCAAAAACCGTACGGTGATGTTGTCCGTGAAAACTGTAAATTCGGAGTTGGTGAGGTAGGCCTTGAAGTTTTTGATAGCTTCTATAAGGGCTAAACCTTCCTTATGATTAATGTGCCAGCGCTTCTCTGGATCTCTAAGAGCACGTCCACCATAGGCGATAACATTCTCTAATCCGTTTGAGTTGCGTTGAGACAGGACATATCCAATGGAAAGGTCTGATGCATCTGTTGATAGAATGAATGGCCTATTGAAATCTGGAAATGCCAGTATGGGTGCCGATGTTAGTCTGTGTTTTAATTCCTTGAACGCGGATTCTTGTTCCTGAGACCATGTATATTTTTCATCTTTCTTCAGCAATGATGTCAAGGGTGCGCAAATCTTAGAGTAGTCTTTTATAAATCTCCTGTAGTAGTTGCACATCCCTAGGAAAGATCTCAGCTGTTTTGTGGTTTTCGGTCTGGAATAATTTGCAACGGCTGCTGTTTTGCTCTGGTCAACTTGAACTCCATCCTCTGAAATAATGTGTCCAAGATATTTTACAGCCTTGGCAGCAAAATGGCACTTGGTGGGTTGTAATGTCAAATTGGCTTGTCTAAGTTTTTGAAATACCAAATCCAAATGATGTAAGTGTTCTTTGAATGACTTTGAAAATACTAAAATGTCATCGATGTAGATAAGGGCAATCTTCCAGTTGAGTTCCCGTAAAACCTTTGTCATGAGCATCTGGAATGTGGCTGGTGCATTGGTGAGGCCAAATGGTAACCGCTTGAATTGAAAAAGTCCTTGGTGTGTAATGAATGCCGTCTTGTGCTTGGTATCTTCATCAAGGGGAACTTGCCAGAATCCACTTGCTAAATCTAATACACTGAAGATGCTGGATTTGGAATCTGCCACAGTATCGAAGACTTCGTCAAGTTTTGGAATGGGAAATGACATTAACTCAGTGACACGGTTTAGTGCTCTATAGTCCACAGCAAATCTGTATTGTCCATTTGATTTCTTAACAAGCACGATTGGACTTTGGTACGGTGAAACTGATTCCTCAATGATGTCATGTTGCAGCATAGTTTTCAGATGCTTTTCTGTTTCCAGCCTCATTTGTGGTGTTTGGGTATATCTGCACGTTTTGACAGGCTTGTCTGTTGTGGTATGGATTGTGTGATGATGTATATTTGTTTTACCTAACTCTGATGGGTCTTTAGCAAAAACATCTCTGTTATGACCTATGAGTGATAATAACTGCTGTCTCTGAACTGTCGATAATGAAGAGTTATCTACTTTGACTCCAAGGTCTTCAGCGACAGAGATTGGATCTGTATCATTTGCATGTTTGTCTGTGTCATTGGTGTCCTCTATTGATGTTATAGAATGTTTGTCAATGTGAAAAACTTTTGCCATGACTGTGTTAGGCTTGATAATGACAGACTCATTGGTTGGGTTTAAAGCTCTGTAGAAAACTCTATTGTTGTGAATTTTGTCAATGCATCTACCACCTAAGATCTGTTTGTTAGTAAGTGCACTGACTGGTTCAAGAATAACATTAGAGCCTTTGCCTACTTTAGAAACTCTAAGTGGAATGATGCATTCTTTGAGAGGTTCTAATTCGATCATAGATTCAGTACGAGCGAGTGCGCTATGTTTCTCAATACTGTCCCTATTTGTATACAATGAAGTGATAGTGATGTTGTTTTGAAATGATACAACTTTTTTTTGAAATCTTGTCCAAGAATTAGTTGTTGTGGTAATGTTTGTAGGATGTGAAAAGTATTGTTCATTTTTAATCCATTTACATCTATGTCAAGGTCGATTTGACCTAGGACCTTATGTGATGTTCCACAAACTCCCATGATATGTGTAATGTGCGAAGGCAAAAGGCCAGGTTTGTGAATAACCTTGCGTAATAATTGGGAATTAATTACCGATACATTTGCACCTGTGTCTACTAAGGCATTAACATGTAAATTTCCTAAATTTACTTTAATTTTATTGCCATTATTGAGAGCAGTTTCTATGGATGCTACATATGCATTTAGAGGATTCGAAGACTCCATTTTGATAGGTTGATCTAGGGTTTAGCCAATATCTTTATATTTGTGAATATAAATAATGAAAAATTATGTGTCACATGTGATATAAAGTGGCTGTACTCACCCAATATGCAGTATTTGGAAGTATCGTTCTCTCTTCTTGGTCTTTATGGCCGTTTCTCCAGAACTTTCCTTTATACTGATGATTGTAGTCTGATCCTCCGAAAACACTTGGTATTTTTAGACATCCATCAGAAATTCAACTCATTACATGGTAACCGAAACACGGATTACTCCACCACACTGTGACCGGAGCCCTGGTCGGATTGGGCAGGTCACGTTAGAATTGATGTTGAAGTAGTTCGTCATGATGGGGGAATTAGCGGGGCACAATTAACACATAGTATATGATACGATTGTTTATTTGCAAGTGAGAGGTAAAATTACACATAATCCAATGATAATACACAATAGACACAAATATATATATACAGTTGAAGTCGTAGGGGAAAGTCAAGTCACCATGATGAGTTAGTCAATTAATGCTATGTATCCGTAATAAACTTCATATAAAATCCGGTAGGTAAAGGTAAAATCCAAATATAAGAATCTTTGACTCTATACTCCTAACTGAACTCTTCAACTAACTAACTAACTAACTGTTGTATCTCCTTTTTATAAGAATCATATCCCTACTCTAAAATCTAGTGACAGGTGGCAATTGCCTTTTTACTCAAAGTTCTCAAAATAGAGTGACATGTGTTTCTCAAGGCAAAAATAGGTGAGAAACAATTAACATGTCTATAAAAATAAATGAAAGGTTTGAGATAATTGAAGGCTTAATCCTTTCCTGTTTGTCCCAGGAAGTAAGGGATTAACTCTGACACCTTTAGCTAGGATATACTTGACAATGGATAATTATTTACAGGTAAAAATAAAAATGACTTACATATGACAGAAATGGTCTAGATAATGATTTTATACTAATTTTCAATAAAATATATAGACAATTTGAATAAAGAGAAAAATATTATAAATTGTGCAAATTTAGTATTTGCACTGGTGAAATATTAAATATCATATGATCTAAGAATGTAAGTAACATAATTTGACGTAATTAAAATGCATGTGTTCACTGGTTGAAACATGAGGCACTGCAATATCCAATGAATGGCATCATGAATTTCACTTCTCTCCTACATGTCATGTCGCTTTTTCTGTATTACAAAATGTCACTTAAGAGAGGTCTTGCTGTAGGAACAGTGAAATCTTCTACTTCATATTCCCTGAAAACAAACAAAATGTTAGAAAATACAGAACATAAAAAGATTTAAACAGAATTTAACAAAATTGTCTCACACTATGGTGCATTATATTTTACTGAAGTTGATATTACTGCTGTGCAACCCCAATTGACAATGATGTAACCCTACTGCTAAACAGTTGACTTGTATCAAAGTATTTTTTGAGAATAGTTGTGTTATCTATAGATAGTGTCACAACAATAGGTAAATTGGTCTATATATTGGTTATAATAAATAAGTACTGTTTTTCAAAAGTAATTGGAAATCACATGTTATTCATGACTATAACTCAAATTCTCTCTGTACCCAGATAGACAAAGATAGGCATGAAAATGTGAACTCTTGTATTTCTAAGTTCAGTCAAGAAATACATCAATAGACACTATCATATAGATCAGGACTTAAATCCATCCATATACTATTTATATAAGAAAATGAGATGTTTCGGGTACTTATCTGGCATTCATTAACTAAGTCTATAAAAATCAAGAGATCCTTGATGGATCTGGGCACCTACCAAAGAATGATCTATGTCTGACAAATGAATGAGGAATCTTTTCTCTGATTTTCAAACTTCATCTATCAAAATGCAAGATGGCAGCCTGTCAGCCATATTATTGGTTGATCGTTCTTAAAAAGCAATATACACAACTAGGGCCAAAGGGAAACCTATATATGCAATTTGATACAGATCTGCGAATACTTCCCCAAAAATAATGTAACAAACTTAAAATATCAAAATTCAAGATAGTTGTCTGTCGGCCATTTGTTGCAATATGCACAACAAGGGCCCTAGGGATACCTACATTTGAAATTTAAGGTAAATGTGGATCCTTCTTTGTAGAAGTTTTCCGGACAATACTGATCCAATTCTTAAACCTGACCATTTTCACTTGGTATTGTTTTTTTTTTTTTGTTTTATTATAAAGTAGAAGCTTTTACTACAGAAAAAAGTAGAATGACAATTTTTTTTCGTCAACAAGCAATGACTGACAAATTTTGTGACAAAACCCTATATTCATAACAGTAGTACAGTTTATATTTATTACAAAAGGCCAAGTTTCATTAAGCTCGGTGCATATTTACTCAAGTAATGATGTTCACAAAATTCAATAATTATAATTGCAAAGGGCAATAACTCTGTAAGTTATTATCTATTCAGGTTAATTTCCTAACTTGTCCGAGATCATTCCAATTTTAGCCTAAATACAAAGTTTCATGAAGATCGGGTTATATTTGCTCGAGTTATCGCGGTCAAACTCGTCTAAGAACTTTTCAATGTTAGTCTACATACAAAGTTTCAGTAAGCTCAGTTTATATTTACTCAAGTAATTGCGTTCACAAGGTCCAATAATAATTAATAGTACAAAGAGCAATTACTCCGTGAAAAATCAAGCTGTTATTCCAACTCATGCGATATCTTTTCAATGATAGTCTACATACAAAATTTCATTAAGATCAGTTTACATTTTCAAATGTTATCGCCTTCATAAGGTCCAATATTAATTATTAGTGCAATGGGCAATAACTCCATAAATTACTGTAGAATCAAGCTCAGTTTCAAACTCGTCTGAAATCTTTCCAATGTTAGTCTACATACAATGTTTCATTAAAATCAGTTTATATTTACTAAAGTTATCGCATTCACAATATCCAAAAATAAATATCAGTGCAAAGGGCAATAACTCTGTAAATTACTGCCAAATCGTGCTGATTTTCACACACGTCCAATATCTTTCCAATGTTAGTCTATATAGCTACATACAAAGTTTCATTAAGATTGGTGTATACTTTCTCATGTTATCGCGTTCACAAAGTTCAATAATAATTATTAGTGCAAAGGGCAATTACTCTGTAAATTACAGTCGAATCATTCTGATTTTCAAACTCGTGCGAGATCTTTCCAATATTAGTTTATATACAAAGTTTCATTCAGCTCGGTTCTTTTTTACTCAAGTTATCGTGTTTACAAGGAAATATTAACAGACAACAGACCAGGGACAACACACGACAAAAGACTATACATTGTATATGGTCGGGTAACCTAAAAATATGTACATGTCAAAAACATGTTGGTTTGAAATCGTATGATCCCTTTGTCCTGTGAGTTACAATATCACCGTCATATTTTGACACTGCAATCTTCTGAAATGAACAAAACATTAGAAACTTGACATTTACTTTACTGTAGCGAGCCAAGAAACCTGAGACATGAACAGTATCTATTTAACATCTATATAGACTTACTCTATAGATCATTCTTATAAGTATATGGGTTTAGATTATTTGATCCTTGTAGATCTGATGTATTGAAGTCTGTAAGGCCTTAAAAATGCATTTCAAGATCCAACTGCCACTGGGATAGTAGCAATAGGTTTGAACACCTTAGTAACCACTCCGCTATCACCCCTCTGCCCCTAAGACACCAAAGGGTCATACATCAGTCAGAGCCAATTTTCTTATTAATTTAATTCTGTAAGGTTGTTTAGACCTAACCCCTGTATTGATACGTACTTCGCCCAAAGTCAATCACTGGAAACCCCAACTTATCACTCCACTTCTCTGTAGGCTTCAAGGCCTCCATACTTGTGTGACTGTTAACCTTTATCTGAAACCTCTCTAGCTTTACTGCAGTCTACGGCACCTAAAAAGCATAAAATCTTCATATCAACATGTTAAAAAGGAAGACAAAGCTATACAAAATAAATACTATTGCTTTTACTCTACTGATCTGCTAAGGGAATATAACATTTCCATGTGTTGAATAAATAATTGATTCTTCCATTTCAGGGAGTAAAAAATGAAAAATTATGAAGTTTTAGACATTTTGACCACTTTTGGACCTGCTCAGTTAAGGACCATACAATTTGCAATTTTTATTGACCTTTGGCTAAAAAAGTTTTCTGCGAAAAAATCATTTAAAACACAAGGACTTAGCACAAATTTCTAATCAACAATATACATATATTTATCACATAACTGGCCAGTCCAGCCATGTCATACGGCCATATCATAAATATCGTAAGATACATATGTAATAACACTATTGTGACGTCACAGGTAGTTTTGATGTCATCATTGACTGACCTCACATCCAAGCCGGATATTTCAGTTTTATATAGAGACGAAATCTGAAGTTTTACTTATTTGTCTATTATTAAAAGTTATGTGCCTAAAGGCTCGTGGCATATCAAATTATTGAACTCGTTTGATAAATTCCGTATCACATAGCCACTCATGTAAGATCCTTCATATATTAAACGTTGTTTAGCTCACCACCACAATGTTCATTTTTTTTCTCTCCGAAACGCTTCTTGAGTTTACATATCATGTGAGTGCATTATGAAAATTATGTAGTGTTGCACTGTCAGTAAAATCAAAACGCATTTTAACGCAAAAATGAACATGGCGGTTCTAGTGAAAGTATATGAGCGCCATGAACCATTTTAGTTTTGTATCATTGCAGCTATAGTAGCTATGGTAACCATCCTAAACATATCAATATCTTAAGTGCAAATGTGAAAACATACTTTATAATTTGCTGAAGATGTAAGGTATGCGTAAGTGTCTACATATTAGTGCTGGGAATCATCAGTTTTATTTAACCAATCAATGATAGATTAAAATCGATTATTTTTTTCCTTGAAGTATAAACAAGTCTCATATAAAAATTCCCTTCAAAGGCTTAATTACGATCGCAAGGCCTCTCTGTGCTGTCATGTTTTCATGTCACTTATTTTCTTCACAAATCATGCTCACCTGAACGTTTACATTACTATGTATGTGCTCTCTTATTCGTCTATACGTTTAAATTTGAAATGATGTGAGTGACAACCACACACAAGGGAATGATTTTAAAAAGTTGGCTATGATTTTTTGTATGCTTTTTTCTCATCAGCTAGCTTTATACTTTGGTTTATCATGGTGTGGGAAAATTCCGACAAACTCGAATACAGATTTCTTACTTGATTAAATGATGAAACACCTCAAACCAACGATACTCGACGAACTCGATTAATCGGACCACCACTACTACATATTCTCAGTATACATGAAGTTTAATTGAAAAGAGTGCACATGTAGCCACAAAAGTAACTTGACTGTATCCTAAAGGTCTAGGATAAAAACCAACTTCCTTCAGTATATTGTAATCTTAAGGTAAATGATGATAATATTTAACAAACTATGTAATTAAAGAATAGGAGATTTCAGAAAAGATGGCGTGATGTCACAGAAACTTTACATAAGGTACAAACACAGTATGCATGGCGACTAATTAAACCAATAACTGATACGCACATCTCTGTTACACAATCGATATTTGAGCAAAAGAATACAGTTTCATACTTGCAAATTCTGATTTCAAAATGGTTTCTAAACATTTCAGAGGTTATAGACATTAATATTTTATTTTTACAATTGTTTAATTATTGCTGAATACATTTGTGTAGATTTAGTGTTGATTATGCAGCCAGCTTGCGAAGGGGTGCCGGGCCGTCACACGTATCTGTTTTTTGTTAACACCTAGAAATCCATAAAGTGAAAAAGTTATGAATAGATGATTGTATTGTGTCATGTTTCTGTTATACATAAAAAAGCTGTTCACAACACTATTAAATATAACGAAATGTGAACCACCTGGCCAGACCACGGCCGCTCGTGCATGGCTTCGCTGGTAGATCACCTCAGGCCACAGCCCATAGTTAGGGTAACATAGTCATTCAGATCCCCCGCCAATGGAGATATCAAAGCTGAAGTAAGTTTGATTTTGGAGACTTATGTGTATGAAAAAAACAACAGGAAAAAGGAAGTTGAGCTAAAGAAAGATGGAGTATAATTCAAGTAGAGCGGGGCTCAGCAATTGTTGAATCAGGTATACAGCCTTGACATTTATATTAGACTATATACACAAAGATGGGTGGAGTTTTGCAAAGTAACATTTACCATTTACCATGATATTTTCAGCAATGTTTCTATGGTTAAAGAAAAAAGCACAAAAAATGAAAACCTAAAAATAGCAAAAGGCACTACTAGACCATAAGAACAATGTGTCTATGAAGTTTCATGGAAATATCTCTGCTGGTTTTAGAGTTGTGCTCCGGAAACAATTCTTACACAACAATCGGCCATTTTCAGCAATGTTTCCATGGTTACAGAAAAAAGTACAAAAAGTGAAAACCTTAAAATAGCAAAAGGCACTACTAGACCATAAGACCAATATGTCTATGAAGTTTCGTGGAAATATCTCTTCTGGTTTTAGAGTTAAGCTCCGGAAACGAACCTGGTACAAAAATATGTTATTTTCAGCAATGTTTCCATGGTTATGGAAAAAATGCAAAAAATGAAAACCTAAAAATAGCAAAAGGCACTACTAGATCATAAGAACAATGTGTGTATGAAGTTTCTCTACTGGTTTCTGAGTTATGCTCTGGAAACCATTCGTACGGACGGACAGACGGACGGAACCCATTTGTATATCCCCCGCCAACTTCATTGGGCGGGGGATAATTAATAATACTGATACGTGATTACCAACATCTCAATAAATACTTTTATTAGATGTATATTTTGTTCTTTACAATGTATATCTTGTTTTAAAGATGCTCCACCGCTGACGGATGCTATTTTTTCACTATCAAAAACAGGAGCAGACGATTTAGTATTTTTCTTCTGTTACAAAAGTTACTTACTTACACCATTACCACCATTGAAAAGTTTGAGCTTCTAATTTTACTTCAAGTTAAAAACATGAAATAGAATTAATTGCATCCCGAAAAAATTCCGTGGCACTATATTCTATATGAAATGAAGTACTGATTGCGCATGCACCAAAGGCGAAATAGATTATTTTATGTTATTTTTTGTGTTAATTAGGCATATATATACATGATTAAACACAAGTTATTGTTCGAGTGATGAATATCATTTATGCTCTGTCGGCGGTGGAGCATCTTTAAATGAATGCTATAAACCACTGTGTTACACGTACATACAGATCTTATGTGTACATACACGTATGGCTGCCAATATCTCAAAAAATACAAGAGGCCCAGTGGGCCCGTATCGCTCACCTGTTTTTTTTTTTAGTAATTATCACAAAGACTCTTACAATTAGAAAAATTAGCAAAATTGACTCCAAAAGTTTAATTTTGAATCACGACCATATCATGATGTTATTGATACCATACAAATATGCTATCCAATACATAGGTTCAGAGAGGAAGTAATTTATATGAAAATAGTAGCCTAATTGACCTTTTTGAACCCGTGTCTATTGGTCGTCTAAAGCCCTGAGGGGTCAGCCCTATCATTTGTACAATTTCAAATCCCAAATAAGGATGCTACCATTGTATTATGAGTGCTCTTCTATGCTTAGTTGCAGAGAAGAAGTCGTATAAATGGAAATAGCTAAATTGACCCCTTTTGACCCCACCCTTCAGGCCCTGGTGGGTCAGCCCCATCATTTGCACAATTTTGAATCCCAACCCTATATGGATGTTAACATTGCATTATGGCGTAATCCCATGTTTAGCTGCAGAGAAGAAGTTGTTTATATGGAAACAGTCAAATTGACCACTTTTGACCCTGCCCCTAAGGCACCCAGGTCAGCCCCATCATTTATACTATTTTCAGTTAGTAGCCTATAAGGATGCTACCAGTCAAATTTTGTTGAAATCTGACCAGCAGTTATGGAGAGGATTGTTGATGGACGCCGGACACCGGACGACAAGACGCCCATTGTAAAATGCTCTTTGGTCATCAAGAATTATTTACTTGCATAGATATTTCAGAAATCCAACAATTTTTTTTGAGATTTTTATAATTTTTTCAAATTTCAGTTTTTAAATTTTTCAAAATAATCATAACTTTCAAAATAGCAAGGTAAGATATGTTTTTTATTGCTTGCATATTCAGAGGGTACCCTTAGGCAAATATTTATACCATTTGTTTTTTATTCATTTATATTTAATTTGGGTGGTATCCTATACCTTAGGTTATCATGAATTAGCAATGCTTATTTTTCCTGATTTCCCCTGAAAAAAAATAGCTATGTACATTAATTCTCCAAAAGAAAATGGAATTAAATGTTGTATTGGACAGTAGCACATTTCTTGGTGATTTCTGATCATGGCAAATAATAGTGAATTAATGGTAAATGTTGCTGGTTGATTAAGTACATATGGGAAATATGGGAAGTTGAATTCTTAAATGTTCATCACACTTAATTTGACTTCAGTTTTATTTTTGTCCACCTTAGGGTAGCTACTCTGGTGTATCGTTATATCTCAAACTAAGGTTTGATGAGACACTCTTCATGTCCTTACCTTTATACAGCAGCCAATGCAATCAGAAATTGATGAACCATCGAAACCTAGGACAGAGTCTTGCTTGTTATATGAACCACATGTCAAGTTGAGATCCACTTGTCAAAAGACAACAGCAATATCCTCTACCAAAATACAATAATTAAAACAATGTTACATATATTTTTGTAAAAACAAAATGAATAAATAAACATGGGTAGGTTTTTTTCCCTTCGAATAAACTGTAAATGTACTACAAATTTCAAATACCAATTAAATTTAAACTTCTTTAACTTCTATATATATATATAGAGTCGATAGCCGGCCGTCACCTGTCTAAAAACCATATTATTACAAATGGCAATAACTCTGTATGTTAAGGCCAAATAATACTAATTTCAAAAACTCCTGTGAGATTACACTGATATAAAACTAATTTTAAAGTCTCATTATGTTCTGTGAATATTTTCTCATGTTATCATGTTCGAAAGGTCAAATAGTAATTGCAACGGCCAATTACTCTGTAAGATACAGTTCAAAATATCCAATTTCCGAAGTCGTCAGAGATTTTACTGTTCTCAAGATCCAATAGCAATATCAATAAAGTTACAGTTTAATGATTCCAATTAACAAACTGCAGGGGAAAAGCTGAGATCCACAGGGCCATGAAATTTACAATTTTTGTAAAGGGTCTGAATATACATTTCAATCTATGAAGAGCATCTGGTTCCATCAAATCTGTAAATTCAGACAAGAGTTTTGAAATTTTAGCCAATTCAGCCATCGACACTAACGTAAGACCGGGGGCCCGAGGCCCCTTAAATTTGCTACGGGCCCCCTGATTGTCTGCCGTTTGTGGCCCGGCGGGCCCCTGACTATTTTACAAGAAAAATAATATTAAGAACAGGTAATCCACTGAATTTGCATTATGTCGAGTGTCTACCGATCTAACTACGAGCACTAATAATTCAGTCGCACTCTCGCAAACGTGTAACGAACGAATAAGGTACGTGAATCTTTGATGTTAGCGGCATCACCGAAACGCTTGTTATAAATACAATCCAATCCCTTCATATCATAAGCGTCGGAAAGACTTTGATTACATTCCAAGATGTCGTTTTTGAGTAGATGGTTGGGAATTAACTCCTCCACCAGCGAAAAAAACAAAAACCTCTCAGGAAATACAACAAAGTAATCAAATATATGAAACAAGAGGCCCAAAGGGCCTTAACGGTCATCTGACTACCTTGACAATAGTAAAATTAATTATATATAGTGTCACTTTGTCAGGATCATGTCAGGATAATTTTCAATTTCTTACAACAAATTTTATTTCAAACAAGAGGCCCAAGGGCCTTAACATATAGGAAATTACTTAGATATAGTGTCATGGTAGTCATCTTCGATTTGGGATCAACCAGAGATGTAACAATACTTTGTCGGGACCATGTCAGGATCATTTCATGTAAGTTTCAGCCAAATCCCACCGGTAGAACTTGAGAAGAAGTTCAAAATGTGTTTTCAAGATGGCGGTTGTGGCGGCCATCTTGGATTTAGGATCGACCCGAAAAATAACAACACTTTTTCGGGACCATGTCAGGATAATTTCATGCAAGTTTCAGCCAAATCCCAAAGGTAGAACTTGAGAAGAAGTTCAAAATGTGTTTTCAAGATGGCGGCTGTGGCGGCCATCTTGGATTTCGGATTGACCCGAAAAATACCAACACTTTGTCGGGACCATGTCAGGATCATTTCATGCAAGTTTCAGCCAAATCCCAAAGGTAGAACTTGAGAAGAAGTTCAAAATGTGTTTTCAAGATGGCGGCTGTGGCGGCCATCTTGGATTTCGGATCGACCCGAAAAATACCAACACTTTGTCGGGACCATGTCAGGATCATTTCATGCAAGTTTCAGTCAAATCGCACCGGTAGAACTTGAGAAGAAGTTCAAAATGTGTTTTCAAGATGGTGGCTGTGGCCGCCATCTTGGATTTCAGATCGACCCGAAAAAATAACAACACTTTGTCGGGACCATGTAAGGATCATTTCATGCAAGTTTCAGCCAAATCCCACTGGTAGAACTTGAGAAGAAGTTCAAAATGTGTTTTCAAGATGGCGGTTGTGGCGGCCATGTTGGATTTCAGATCGACCCGAAAAATAACAACACTTTGCCGGGACCGTGTCAGGATCATTTCATGCAAGTTTCAGCCAAATCCCACTGGTAGAACTTGAGAAGAAGTTCAAAATGTGTTTTCAAGATGGCGGCTGTGGCGGCCATCTTGGATTTCTGATTGACCCGAAAAATAACAACACTTTGTCGGGACCATGTCAGGATCATTTCATGCAAGTTTCAGCCAAATCCCAAAGGTAGAACTTGAGAAGAAGTTCAAAATGTGTTTTCAAGATGGCGGCTGTGGCGGCCATCTTGGATTTCGGATCGACCCGAAAAATAACAACACTTTGTCGGGACCGTGTCAGGATCATTTCATGCAAGTTTCAGCCAAATCCCACCGGTAGAACTTGAGAAGAAGTTCAAAATGTGTTTTCAAGATAGAGGCTGTGGCGGCCATCTTGGATTTCAGATCGACCCAAAAAATAACAACACTTTGTCGGAACCGTGTCAGGATCATTTCATGCAAGTTTAAGCCAAATCCCACTGGTAGAACTTGAGAAGAAGTTCAAAATGTGTTTTCAAGATGGCGGCTGTGGCGGCCATCTTGGATTTCGGATCGACCCGAAAAATAACAACACTTTGTCGGGACCATGTCAGGATCATTTCATGCAAGTTTCAGCCAAATCCCACTGGTAGAACTTGAGAAGAAGTTCAAAATGTGTTTTCAAGATGGCGGTTGTGGCGGCCATGTTGGATTTCAGATCGACCCGAAAAATAACAACACTTTGTCGGGACCGTGTCAGGATCATTTCATGCAAGTTTCAGCCAAATCCCACTGGTAGAACTTGAGAAGAAGTTCAAAATGTGTTTTCAAGATGACGGCTCTGGCGGCCATCTTGGATTTCGGATTGAACCCCAAAAAAATAACAACACTTTGTTGGGACCGTGTCAGGATCATTTCATGCAAGTTTCAGCCAAATCCCACCGGTAGAACTTGAGAAGAAGTTCAAAATGTGTTTTCAAGATAGCGGCTGTGGCGGCCATCTTGGATTTCAGATCGACCCAAAAAATAACAACACTTTGTCGGAACCGTGTCAGGATCATTTCATGCAAGTTTAAGCCAAATCCCACTGGTAGAACTTGAGAAGAAGTTCAAAATGTGTTTTCAAGATGGCGGCTGTGGCGGCCATCTTGGATTTCGGATCGACCCGAAAAATAACAACACTTTGTCGGGACCATGTCAGGATCATTTCATGCAAGTTTCAGCCAAATCCCACTGGTAGAACTTGAGAAGAAGTTCAAAATGTGTTTTCAAGATGGCGGCTGTGGCGGCCATCTTGGATTTCGGATCGACCCGAAAAATAACAACACTTTGTCGGGACCGTGTCAGGATCATTTCATGCAAGTTTCAGCCAAATCCCACTGGTAGAACTTGAGAAGAAGTTCAAAATGTGTTTTCAAGATGGCGGCTGTGGCGGCCATCTTGGATTTCGGATCGACCCGAAAAATAACAACACTTTGTCGGGACCGTGTCAGGAACATTTCATGCAAGTTTCAGCCAAATCCCACTGGTAGAACTTGAGAAGAAGTTCAAAATGTGAAAAGTTAACGCACGGCGGACGGCGGACGGCGGACGGCGGACGGCGCACGGCGGACGGCGGACGACGACGGACGAAACATGATGACTATAGGTCATCCTGACCCTTCGGGTCAGATGACCTAAAAATGAAGAATCTGATGATGATGATGAATTCGATAATATATGCAAACAAGACTTGTTGCAGTTACAAAGGAAAGCGTTTAAGCTTTTAATGGAAAATTGAAAATAAATATGAACAATCAACGATCAATTTTTGTGTGATTTTCTTTTATTAAACCTACTGAATCTAAATTGGTTCAAAGGAAAAACATCTCCGAAAAGGAAGAAATTACTTCATTCATCAATATATGATTATTCTAGAAGAATTAAAAATATCAATATTTAATTTGATCAAAATCCAGGGCCCCCTGATTTCCATCAGGGCCCCCACTTTTATCATCAAAGGAGCCCGGAGGTCTCCTAAGCAAATAAAGTTAGTGTCTAAGCCTGTAATTTGATTCCTTTTGGCCCCGTCCCTCTGGCCCTTGACCAATATGAATATAATGATAAAATGCTATTTCAGGCTACTAATTATAACGTAGTTCACCTAACTTCATATGAAAACTAAGCAAGCAATGTTCATAAATGTAAATAAATGTTTCCTATACAAACTTTAGTCAATTTAACCCCCTCCGCCGGGGGAAACTTGAGACATCAGGGTCATATAATTCACAATTTTTGTGAAGGACCTTACACTGTAAGACCTTTCTTTCAATGAAAAGTATTTGATTCTACCAGTTCCAGAATTTCAGAAGACATTTTTTGAAGTTTTAGCCTATTTGACCCGTTTTGGCCCTGCCCCTAAGGCCCCCGGGGGTCAGTCATGAAAAATTTGTTAATAGGATTCAATGCTCATCTCATAAGGATAACTCTGACAACATATGACTAATTTCCTATTACAAAAGGTAATTTGTTACCAAGTTATCATCTTGAAAATAAATCCGAAAAGACAGACTGATGGAAATACAGAGACAAAAACTATAGTCCCCTCTGGTTTCACCAGCAAGGGACTACCGGTAGTAAAAAAAACTTGATGATTCAATATTCTAAAATATAGTAATTTTTACTATGGCTATACATGACTAATTAATTGTACTCCTATATATTTTATCACAATAGTATGATAATTACCTTCAATGGCTCCAAAGCATCAATCCAGATCAGTGTACCACCAATCATGATCATTTTAATACGAAATTGCCAATACCTTTGACATGTTTTCTTTTTGTATCTGTTCACAGTTCTGAAAAGGAGAAAAAGTGGGTGTCCATACACAATTAACATAAAGTATACATTGTATTCACCATTTTTCAATTTGAAATTTTATTTAAAAAGTTTCAATCAACAATCCTCTGAACTTAACTTTCTTATAATCTTCTTGTTATACAATTTTAAAGATATCACTACATCGGGTATAATTTTTAAAATTAATCTCAGAATAAATCAAATGTGCCATATCATATTGATGTTTTGAAAAGAAAAATGCACAGACAGACTGGATTTTAACACAGTATCAGAATCTGACAACTTTTCAAATTTCAACCTATATTGAGTGACCTATATATATATATATATATATAATCTTATCAAATCAAAATTCGTGCAATATATATATACAGTATATGGTAAAAATGATAAAAGCGAATACTTTTGCAATTGGTAGAGTTTTAGAAACGACCAATACTTACATATACATGTATATGTAAATTTGTGTTTATACAAACATGTGTTGTTGTGTGTCATAGTTAAAAAAGGGGCCAAGATTTGGAGAATGGATGGAGGAAGGTGGCAGCACTGGACTATATGTCAATCTTTGTGACTCATGAGGTCATTTGTAAATTAGTACAGCATCTGGATATAGTATTCAAAGGTCCTGGGTTTGAACCCTGGTCTGTAACTACATATAAATTTATTGTGGAACAAAATTGGCAAGCTTGCAAATTGCCAATCCCTGTGTCTCTGGGAGCTTGGAGAAAGGACAAAGTAATGCAGCGAAACTGGCCATGTAATAAGGATATTGATGGAGGTCCTGGTCCGGTAACCGTATAGAATCCTTGTCTAGCCATTTATTATTAATCTTCTCCACTTCCGATACATTACCTTGTACTTTTGACATTATACATTTATTAGACTTTTTTAACCAATTTATATAATTACGTACATCGAAGACTATTTGTAGCTTCAGAACTATTTTAATTATGTGGAACAACCACAGGTTTTTATAGCTGAACATCATCAGAAGGTGGACTATTCAAATCGCCTTTTGTCCGTGGTACTTCCATCCATCCTTTGATAATTCTTGTTACCCCTATTACTCATAAAGTGCTGAAGGGGTCTTTTGTCAAATTTCATATATACTATAGGTTTTCCTAGGGTCCTAGTTGTGTATAATGCATTTTGAGACTGAGCGGCCATCTTGGATTTTGATAGTTACAGTAAAAGTTTGTTATTGCTATTTCTAAGAAAGTACTGAAGGGAACTTTAACAAACACATCTAGTTTGCCCTAGGGCCCTAGTCGTGCATATATTTTGGAAAGGATCAGTTAAAAAGACGGCCAACTGACCGCCATCTTGGATTTAATTTTGGTAGATTAGGTTTGAAAAGCATAGAAAAGATAACTTTTCAAATTGTCAAGACATAGATCATTCTTTGGTAAGCACCAATATCCCTCGAGATAATTTTACTTTAAAATTCTGTTTGAGGAAACCTAGTGATCTGTTTATGCTGGATGTTTTCATTTATAAACTGACTATGTAATACCTAGGGCTCGATCAATATATCAATATACCGATACGTATGGGTTTTCATAAGCGTATCGAATACGCAAACATATCGAATATCGATACGCAAACATGCTGTATATCGCTGTATCGTTTTAACACCTCATCCTACTCTTTTTATTATAGAAAGAGAAATTCCAAATAAAATTTATTCTTAAACATCATTCAAGTAAAAACATTTCAATCAAAAGGAAGTTTTTAAAGCATCTGTGTCACCTAGATGGATTCGAAATGTTTTTTCATATCTAAGAATATAATTTGACAGAAATTAATCAACACAGATGGTGAACCATGTAAAATGACGTCACAATCACTTCACAGGTTGATATAAGATTCCAATGGCTCCAGGTCGTACCCAAATATAGCGTAAAGGGAATTTCCGTGACGTCAAAAATATATTGTGATGTCAACGGAGAGCAGCAGTTTTACTGGAATCAATGTGACTCTGCCAATATTTGTGTGTGCATTTTTGTCAGATTTTTCAAATATTAAGTAAAGTCTATAATGTGATGTTTTCTCTATTTTATTGATCTGATTATCAGCCTTCATTTTCTCTTCGAAATTATTCAACATTTGGTTTGGTTTGATTAGTTTAACGTCCTATTAACAGCCAGGGTCATTTAAGGACGTGTCAGATTTGTTGGTGGAGGAGTACCTGGAGAAAAACCACCGACCAGCGGTCAGTACCTGACAACAGCCCCACATAGGATGTGGTTATATGTCGGTACGTCTTAACCACTCGGCCACCGCAGCCCCGAAATTATTCAACAGGACTCTTGAGTATCGTGCAGAAGGGCTACTCAATATCATGAAGAGGAAATGAGTGTATGTATATACATGTAGTCAAATGGTTAACATCATGTAAGTAACATTAATAACAAACAAATATCGATTTATCAACCCTCGAAAGTGATATAACCCTCGGCCTTCGGCCTCGGATAATATCACTTCCTCGAGTTGATAAATCCCCGTATCCACCTGAAAACAGGTCGATATTTGTATAATATTTTAGGGTAGGTTACATAGAAACAGGCAAAGAATATTCTAAGGGCTGGGTTGTCAGCTAACAGATACATTGTATATGTGGTTGTTCTCTGTTGTTGATGTACCTTGTAAATATTGAAATATCTGTTAATATCTGTTATTTGTAATAAACTGTTGTAACGAGTTTGTCCTTCCTCTATATATCAGGGTTTTTATTATCTTTCAGGAGAGACGGTACAATTGCAATTTCAAAGGGTACTTTTCTATACTCTCTGTATGCTATCTAATGCAATTTACCCTAACCAGCAAAAAGTACCAGGTACGTCCTGATAATAAAACCCCTGCTCTATGATAGATCCATCCTCGATACTCCAGGAGTTGCGATCACTTACCATCAGTACACCCCTGGACTATCTCATAGTAAAATTTTAGGCAACAGAACAGGTAATTTGATTGTTTGTATACGTCAAAAGAGCCGTATAATCGTACATTTTGGTTGGCTGAGTGGCTTCGCTGTTGGGTGTTGCTCTCTCTGTTGTCTTCAAAGAAAATCTATGCAGGCCTAGGTCTGTGATTGGTTCAGCTGTTTTCCATTGAGCTGCCTCCAATTTTGCAATGAGATAGTCCAGGGGTGTGGATTGTAAGTAATCCTAACCCCTGGAGTATCGAGGATGCAATAGATCAGGCAAACAACATTCCCTACCTCCACTACAATAACATGAGAGGTTACTGGTCAGCTTTTTTTTTAATGATGTTATTTTGCTGACTGTTCCCAAGTGTATCCTCAAGCTATACCTCTAACATTGTTGTTGGAGAGACCCCCCCCCCCTACTCCTCCCACAACCAACCAACACACATATCTCATGCATAACATGAATCAGTGATTCAGAGTGGGGCTAAATTTAGGCTTTTTTGAAAATCCTTATAATCATTCCAATACACAATGTCCTCATAAAAATCGTAAAATCCAAAAAATATTCTAAAGATTTTGAAATTAATCTGAAACGCTGATGAATCGTGGCAGCATCCCTCCTTTACTAAAACAATGTTAGAAGTTAACACGACGACAGGCGAGATACGCTATGATCCACACAATCGTGACAATGTAATCAGGGTAGAATAAGACCACATACACGTGTAGGAGTACCCCTCCTTATGCGCACTGTTAGTCCTGATCATAAAACAAACTCTATGCCTACCTTTTATAAGTTGTTTTCATGTTCAAATGTGCAAAGTTGCTGCAAACCAGCCGATTTTGTTTTACTGCTAAGACCATCTCCAGAGCAGCCATGATAAATAAATCGCCGGTCAGTGTCAATCGTTATCACTAAGAAGCTTTGTTTTAGTTTCACGCGGGGAATTCCTGGCCGAGAATACTGTATTAAGACACGACGCCTGATTGGTTGATACAATTCAACGTGAATTATCTATATATGGCTAAGCACACTTTCTCCATACTATCAAGTGCTATACGTAACTATCAACAAAATTTCAAGTTAAATTTGACTCCGATATTGTTAGTATATGTAGATGAAGTTAAGATTAAGATATATTAAAGTCCCTTTAGCACTTTTTGAGAAATAGTGGTAACAAACTTTAACCATTAAAATCCAAGATGGCCGCCATCTTGTTGACCAGTCGGTCCCAAAATGCAATATGCACAACTAGGGTCCTAGGGGAACCGACATATGAAATTTGAGAAAGATCCCTTCAGTACTTTTTGAGAAATAGCGGTAACAAACTTTAACTATCAAAATCTAAGATGGCCGCCTTTAAGGTCAAAAAACTTTTTTGCAGTTAAGGTCAAAAAACTTTTAACCATAAGTTTAGTAAATCTTTTGCCCTTACGGTAAATAAATCTTTTGCCTTTAAGGTAAATAAATCTTTTGTCCTTAAGGTTAAAAAACTTTTTAACCTTAAGGTCAAAAAACTTTTTAACCATAAGGTAAATAAATCTTTTGCCCTTAAGGTAAATAAATCTTTTGCCCTTAAGGTAAATAAATATTTTGCCCTTAAGGTTAGAAAACTTTAAACCATATGGTAAGTAAATCTTTTGTCCTTAAGGTAAATAATTCTTTTTTCCTTTAAGGTCAAAAAGCTTTTTTCACCTTGAGATCAAAAAACGTTTTTGCCCTTAAGGTAAATAAATCTTTTGCCCTTAAGGTAAATAAATCTTTTGCCCTTAAGGTAACTAAATCTTTTGCCCTTAAGGTAAATAAATATTTTGCCCTTAAGGTAAATAAATCTTTTGCCGTTCAGGTAAATAAATCTTTTGCCCACAAGGTAAATAAATTTTTTGCCCTTAAGTTCAGAAAACTTTAAACCATATGGTAAGTAAATCTTTTGTCCTTAAAGCCGCATGATCCGTATCTTTCAGGGTCTGTAAAACAAAAAATGACAAGATATGGTGTAATAGCCCTAAAAAGTTATGAACTTTCCCCAAATTACAAGTCTAGAAAGTTAAGAGGTCCAAAGATATAAATATACAAAATTTTATTTTAGACTTACGCGCGGTCCGACAGAAAGTCAAAAGTTAACGCCTTCAAAGCTTAGAAATGCTACTTTGCGCATGTCCGGAAATAAAAGTTGTTAACCGCAATGGAGCGAGCTTTGCAGTGAATGCTCGCCGGCTTAGAATCAACTGCTGATTCGAAGTGAATAAGGAAATTATATCAACTAAAAAATGTTCTGAATTGCTAAGAATATTATATGGAAACGAATTCGAGCTATGACAACAACTATGATTTGTGAATGATCTACCAAAACCACATAAACTGACTTCTCTTCGTCACTATAAGGTGAGTGGGGCCCCGAAGGGGTACGGGTTATATTCTGTAAGTGTTTGGTCGCTTTTTGGAATTGGTACCATAGTAAAATAGAGATTAGAAATCAGGAAAAGTGTTGATAAATTTGGGAACATATAACAGATTTAATCATGGATTACAACAGAAGCATTAATAGAGTCATATTATACCAAAAATGTACGTGTTTCCTTAAAAGATGATCACATTCTTCAGTGTTATACATTTACGATATACATGTAATGTTAGCTACTGTTACAGGCTTACAGCGTCAGGAGTGTGATATCTTTTCTGATATCTATTTGTGTATTGATGTATATCAGTGATATATATCCTTTTACTGCATGCTATGGATATTATTATATTAAAGAAGCCACTTTCAAACTTAATTCATCAGTGTTCGTGTGTATAAGATTGTATTTTTTTAGACTTACAGTCACTTAGTCACGTACTCGTTATCCTATCTGCTGGTCTTAATTATATAAAATTCACACCAATACATCATAAGTGGTGTGAGTAAAGAATAGTAATTGACTTTTTTAAATATGTATTATATATTATGTCCAATATATTTAGGCTACATAAATTCTGGCACTAATTAGAACCATTACTCTTCACATGAAAATGCCTAGACCTCTGTAATTCAATAAATGACTAACTTAGTATCTAGTGAGGTTTGATTTTGATAAATGTGTTCAAAAACTGTGTAATTGTTATAAATTTGTGTTTGGCAGAGAACAGTTGGAACTAGTTTGATTTACATGTAGGCTTACACTGAAAGAATATGTACATGCATGTATACAGTATTTATCTATGTACATAACTGACATTTACTCCACATTTTCTTTATAGAATATATGGGACCTTCAACCAGATGACAGAAGTGCAAGATGTGATGGCAGCTCGCCCAAAAATAAAAGGGAAAAACAACTACATGTATCTCTGAGATCAAAACTGACAGTAAAAAATAAAGTCTGTTTGTAATGTACCCATTATGAACCAGAAAGAAATTATTTTCAAGAAGGAAGGACAGAACAAACCTAGCATAATTCTTTACTATTATCACCAGGATATTTTCAAATTATTCATTTCTTCTTCACACAAATGAAAAAAGGAATAATAATGATTATTGCATGTTTACACACCTAGTGTGTATAACTTTTGAATAATTTATATGGGACAAGGATGTAATTCTAATTTATGAACAATAAACCAATTAAAATAATATATGTCATTTGTCTGAGTTGTTTAATTATGTAGTGTTCATTTCAGAAATGTTCAAATACAGAAAAAAAATAGCAAACAAACTGGAGCTAGATCAAAGGTTATTTGGGTCAAAAGTCAGTGTCAAATCTCAAGATATTGGCTCTATAGATATACATATATCCCTATGTGTAATAAAAAAATCTTGTTGTGTAATACACAGATTGCACATATATATAAGAATATCCATATATCTGTAGAGACAATAGCCTGTGATGCATGTTGTTAAATTGCATTATTCATTTTTGACTATTTTAAGTTGCAAAGTTTTGATTGATTTAGAAAGGAATAGACTGACAATAACTTCTAATTAGTCCAGGTCAATCAAGGTCTAATACATGTAGCAACTTCACATAATTAGTGTTTGGAGCAAGATCACACTAAAGGATTGCTTGAATATATAAAGATAAACTATCAAAATACAACTAATAAAGTTAGATTTTCTACCAGGTTAGACTATATACATACTAAAAAATGAATTTTACTGCAATTACTCTGATGACATTATAATCACATGCTATGGTCAGCTTATTTGCTACTGGATGCTATTTTGAACTCCAGTCATTTTTCTATTGACTTAGAATTCAATGCACAATATGTGTACATGACACTACAATGCATATGAATGTGCTATTTGTGCATGAATATGATTGTATAAGAAACATCTAGGTCTTTTATTATGCATGTTTCTGATTAATTTGATTCAGAGGCAAATTCACGGCTGGACATCATATTATATGGTAGCTATATGGTTCATTGGCAAGCTATCGTGTACATGTACATCACAAATTTAACTAAGGGATCTGTCTTCATTATCTACACAGAAAATATATACTGAATTGCATGTTAGACATTCAGAACTTTGAACACACATTAAACCGCCTTATTGCAACCCCAACCCAATTTTTTTTTTTTTTTTTTTTTAAATTTTCTGTAATCCTTGAAATCATATAACCAAATGTTTATAGTTTCACCAGAAATTTATCATCATGTTTTTAACGAACATGGAGCTTTTCCAACATAAATATCAGAAATATACATAAAATAACGTATTAAGTTTTATACTGGTTTATGGCGGTACATGGTGATTATTTAACTAATAGATATGTATACACATATGACATTGAACAAAAATGCATATATTTTACTTGATTTATTATTATATTTCATTTGGACCTTTATAAAACAAGTTATATGGTTATCCAAGGCAAGTCAAATATCGTCTGAGATATTTATTTTAAAAAATATCACCAGAGTAGAAAACCATTTTCCTCTCTATATAGTACGATGTGTCTTGTCTATTTCATTATTTATCAACACCATTATTTATATATCTGGTACATTTTTGTACAATTTATTATCTTGTCTAGTACGTTGTATGGTAGTCGCAACACGTATTTTATACGAAGTTTAAATACCGTTCCCACAAAAATCCCTCCGGTGGCCCCCGGAAAGTAGGCAAAGCATAGTCAACCGATCGCCGTATAGTAAACACTCAAAATGACCGAATGGAAGTATTGTTTACACGACGTTAATGTATATATATTGTTCTGAGGGACTATTTAACTTCATCACATAACAAAACATTCACTTGTTCATGATAAGTAACAAGTTCTTCCGTAGAAGTTCCTGCTAACATGAACGACACACTTTTGACTGGGCACGCCATTTCGTTTGGTCTGGAAAGTCACGTGATCGTCTACGATTGAAAATGCATATTCAAACACTCTGGATATCGAATTTTTAATCATTAATTTCTTTTGAACTCGGGACTTTTTGGATGTGTAATTAGGGGAAAGTTGATAACTTTTTTTAATATATGTACCCTAATTTTCTTTTGTTGATTTACGGACCCTGAACGATACGGATTATGCAGCTTTAAGGTAAATAATTCTTTTTTCCTTTAAGGTCAAAAAGCTTTTTTAACCTTAAGATCGAAAAACTTTTTAACCTTAAGGTAAATAAATCTTTTGCCCTTAAGGTAAATAATTCTTTTTTCCTTTAAGGTCAAAAAGCTTTTTTTAACCTTAAGATCAAAAACTTTTTTAACCTTAAGGTAAATAAATCTTTTGTCCTTAAGGTAAATAATTCTTTTTTCCTTTAAAGATGCTCCAACGATGACAAATGATAATTTTTCTCTATCAAAAACAGGACCAGACGATTAAGTATTTTTCTTCAGTTACAAAAGTTACTTACTTTACACCGTTACCACCATTGAAAAGTCTGAGTTTCTTATTTTACTTCAAGATAAAGATATTAAAAATAATTAATTGCATCCCGAAAAAAATCCGTGGCACTATAATGTCCTATATGGAATGCAGTACCGATTGCGCATGCACCGAAAGTAAAATCAAATATTTTATATTATTTCTTGAGTTAATTAGACATATATATACACGATTAAACACCAATTATTGTTCAAATGATAGGTCCCATTTATGCTCTGTCTGCGGTGGAGCATCTTTAAGGTCAAAAAGCTTTTTTAACCTTAAGATCAAAAAACTTTTTTAACCTTAAGGTAAATAAATCTTTTGTCCTTAAGGTAAATCAATCTTTTGCCGTTAAGGTAAATAAATCTTTTGCCGTTAAGGGAAATAAATCTTTTGCCCTTAAGGTAAATCAATCTTTTGCCGTTAAGGTAAATCAATCTTTTGCCGTTAAGGTAAATAAATCTTTTGCCATTAAGGTAAATAAATCTTTTGCCGTTAAGGTAAATAAATCTTTTGCCATTAAGGTAAATAAATCTTTTGCCCTTAAGGTAAATAAATCTTTTGCCCTTAAGGTAAAAAAACTTTTAAGCTGTTAAGGTCAAAAAACTTTTTTGCCCTAAAGGTAAAAAAACTTTCAACCATATGGTAAGTAAATCTTTTGCCTTAAAGGTAAATAAATCTTTTGCCCTTAAGGTCAAAATAACTTTTTTGTCGTTAAGGTAAAAAAAACTTTTTTAACCTTAAGGTAACTAAATCTTTTGCCCTTAAAGTGACAATTCACTCAGGCTAATCATTTTACATAACCAAGAAGCAAAGTATGGCATAAATGTATTGTTCTACATTTCTTATGAAACATATGACATAAATTATTGACAAATTCCACGTCAATGTTTAGTATTTTAATTGATACCATTGTAATTACAAATCATTGATCAATACGATTAAGCAGGTACAATATGTACGCTGTGCCCATATCCGAGCCAAAGTCATGCACGTTAAACAAATGAACTACATAGCCACTGTTGAGGTGATAAAATGATCTTTTATGCAAGACAATGCATCTAATAAGGTAAACACAACTACTGTCAGAGCGATTTGAGCAGTTCTAGACAAAAGTAGCATTACTTTACGAGCAAGGGACAGGGTTCGGCATACAAGATGTTTGACCACAATTAGAATGGCGGACAGCGAGCGAGTTTAAACATTTCACACGCATTTCACCACCATGGACTTTTCTGGCATATCACAGTAAAACTGACTGATCTAATTTCCATTAGAACTGGGGGTTTTCTGATATATGTACAAATTTTAATGTTCTCTTAGACTGAATTGTCCCTTTAAGGTAAACAAACGGTTTTTGCTGTTAAGGTAAATCAATCCTTTGCCCTTAAGGTCAAAAACTTTTTTTAACCTTATGGTCAAAAACCTTTTAACTATAAGGTAAATCAATCTTTTGCCCTTAAGGTAAATAAATCCTTTGCCCTTAAGGTCAAAAAACTTTTTTAACCTTATGGTCAAAAACCTTTTAACCATAAGGTAAATCAATCTTTTGCCCTTAAGGTAAATAAATCTTTTGCCCTTAAGGTTAAAAAACTTTTTTAAGCTTAAGGTCAAAAAACTTCTAATCATAAGGTAAGTAACTCTTTTGACCTTAAGGTCAAAAAATGATTTTGCCGTTAAGGTCAAAAACTTGTTTATCCTTAAGGTAAATAAATCTTTTGCCCTGAAGGTAAATAAATCTTTTTACCTTAAGGTTAAATAACAGTTTGGACTATTTTATACTTTAGACTATGATAAAAAAAATCACCATTTCCCTTCAAAAATATGAAAAATACTATAAGATTCTTGATTTTTTGAAACATTGAAACCTCATTGTCAATCGCTGCTTTTGTAAATTGAAGAAACACCTGATCTAAAAATGACTCTTCCTTCCCCTTCATGAAATTCATACTTAATCTGACCAACAAACATTTGGATGATTCCATTCCCAGCAAGTGGTATGTCAACCATTGACTGGTCTAGTATCATACTGGGTCAAGTTCTATAACTCGGCCGGTCATATAGGCCTATAACACTACCCAATTTCAGAAAAAAAAGTATGGTTATTAACCAACCGTATAGAATATTACAATAGGAATACTCTCAATCGACAGTCAGATAATTTATCTTTAATTTGGTATATGATACAATACAAATCATGCGGTATAAATGTCACTAGGTATCCAGAAACATCGGAAAACAGCCAGATTTCAACTGGTCGGACACTGATGTCCTCCGATAAAAACGCCCTAATGGGTAGCTCAAAAACCAATGCATGTCAACACTTCAACGTCATACGAATGAAAGTTTGGTAGAAAAAAAACTTACCGGTTAGTAAGTCCATGTCTAAATACCATCCATTTGCATGACGTAGCCCTTTGAAATTTCCGATTGAAAAATTTATGTCTCTAGCCGCCATGTAAGTATGTGAGCAGTAGATTTGTTTTCTCGGCGTTGATTGGCTCTCGAAAATTAATTGACCAATCAACGCCGAGAAAACAAATGTAGGCTACTAGGCCTACACACATATCAACATGGCGGCTAGAGAGACACAGTTTTTTCAATCGGAATTTTCAAAAGGCTGTATTGAGCAAATGGATGGTATATAGATAAACACTAACATACAGGTTAGTTTTTTTTACCAAACTTTAATTCCTACCGGTATGAAGCTGAAATGTTGACATGCTAAAAAACCAAGTCAAAATCACAAAATCTACGCTTGTGGTGGTAAACAGTACCCATAACTGTGTTCATCCACAATCTCCTTTGGAGGTGTCATACATAGATACATAGATTTATTCTGACAACATACATGTTAACATGTACAGGATTTTTTGTAATCCTATAATTGTCAGCTCTTAGAAATTCACGGATTTATTTTTTCAGTGTATAAATACTTTAGTGGCTGATTTTTCCAATGTGAATCAAGTTCATATTCAAATTGCTTAACTGTCCTAGACTGAACAACATTTGATGGGAGACTGTTCCAAGTATTCACGACTCTCTGGGTAAACGAGTGTTTTCTCACGCAAAGCCTTGAATGCTCTTTGTACACTTTCAAATCATGTCCGCGGGTACTTGATCCCTGGTTGATTGAAAACAAATCTGCGACTTCTCTATCGTATTTTCCAGAAAGTATTTTGTACATTTCCATCATATCCCCACGTGACCGCCTGTATGCTAACGTTGGAAGTTGGAGTGTCATGACCCGTACTTTGTAGAAACTCCATTTAAACATCGTGTAGCACACTTACTTTAACCGTCACCACCATGTTCATTTGTTCTTCGGAACGCTTCTCGAGTTTACCCATTAGCACAACATTACATAATTTTGCATAATGTAGTCACGATATGTAAAGTCGAGAAGCGTCCCGAGAGAAAAAAGAACATGGCGGTGACGGTTAAAGTAAGTGAGCTACACGATGTTTAAATGGAGTTTCTACAAAGTACGGGTTGTCATATCAAAAAAGTATCCCCCATCAAAAAAGTATCCGGATACTTTTTCTGCCCATCAAAAAAGTATCCACACTATCAAAAAATTATCCCCCCATTGTCTGTTTATGCTTTCCAAATAAAGATTGGTAATGTTAAGAAAATAAACAGAAAATCAGCAGTATATGCCTATATAGGTGACAAAGTGACTGTACAGGTAGTAAATTACACCTGGTCTACCTGTATTACATAACAGCACAGTGGGGGGGGAGGGGTCACACCTGACACTGATACAGGTAGAGGGCACCTATAAAATTACCTGTGTGTATATATATATATATAGCTACCACATCATCACAACAGTGAGAATAAGCATCAAACCAAAACCAAACTATGAGATAAAATTTGTTTTGAAATGTAACTATCTAATTATACATTTTAGTGTACAGATATAACATGAAACTTGCATTTTATGTATACACAATTAAATAAACGACAGCTGTGTATACTTACTGCATGCACTATAGTCATATAAGTGTAATTAAATACATGTATATAGTAAGGAAATAATAATGATTATAGAGAATAGATAATATCTAAAAACTAATGTTAGAAATGCTTTAACTAATTTTATGTGATCAACAAAATAATACACAATTATATTAAATACAATCAGAAACTTTTTTAATATCATGGTATATTATGCTGATATATATGTTCCAATATGAGTTCCAATATGATTCGATCATTAAAATAATTAGAGTTGGTGTTCGGGGAAGACCCCAATATAATGAAGCATTATGAACATGCCTGCAGATATAAATGTTATTGCAAATTGGAAACCTAATATTTTCCAATAAATAAATGGTGTATACAATGTGATGTATATATTTTTTTATGATCAATTTGTTTGTTAAAGTGTCTGCATTGATCAAGATAAAATACATTATACAATACCATGATCAATAATTGACATTAATTTGTAATACACATGTAGAAGAAAGGATATAATCATGTAGCTAGCATTGTTTTTATCAATACCACACAACAATTAATACAATAGGTGGGGAACTTGTTTTAGCATTTTATGGATGCAGACACAGAGGCAGACAGAAGATATTGGATGGGGTTGAACATTGAGCTGCCAATATATGAGTTTTGAAAAATTACCTGTACAAATTTTTATAACATCATTCAGGGTTTTTTGTGTTTGATATGCGTCAACATCCGACTATCTACTATAATATATAAATGAATTTGAAAATCAATTATAATCAATCATTATCTTTTTTTCAATGAAATCATCTTTAAACTAAAATACTACTACTGTATGTACATGCATGTATGGTGCTCATAAAATATCTTAGGGATTTTACAAAGTAAATATCTTTAAATCTAATTATGGAATGCATATATCACAATTTACGTGTACAAATAATAATTAAGAGTTCAAAATGAATTTCGGCAGTAAATCAACCACTGCAACAATCATACAGTGAAATGCGTACTTATATGCATTAAAACTAATTAGGTAAAAAATTTAATGTGGGTGTGGTCTACAAATTCATTTCACATTTCCACAGTGTTATTTAGTAATATTGTGAATGGACTTCTGTAGGTATGTTTTCATCTAAACCTGCATAGATCAAAAACATGTTTATCTTTCAATCTGAATGATTTTCACACCATCAAACATTTCACCCCGCTATGGACCATATAGCTTTAAGATTTGGAAAGCATATATACATCAATAATTCAATCCTCAATATGTTTTAACTGGAATTTTACAAACAGGGAGGATAAATAAGTGTGTTATCTAGGGGGGATACATATCTGATGTCCATGCATGCATAGAAAAATTATCTAGGGGAGATAAGTGTAATATCAAAGGGGATACATATTTGATGGCTATCGAGAAAATATCTAGATAGAAATTAGTGAATATCTAGGGTGGATACATATTTGATGGCCATCGAAAAAGTATCTAGGGGGAGATTAGTGTGATATCTAGGGGGGATACATATTTGATGGCTATCGAAAAAGTATCTAGGGGGAGATAAGTCTAATATCTAGGGGGATACATATTTGATGGCCATCGAAAAAGTATCTAGGGAGGGAATATAGTCTAAAATCAAGGGGGGATACATATTTGATGGCCATCGAAAAAGTATCTAGGGGGAGATTAGTGTGATATTTAGGGGGGATACATATTTGATGGCTATCGAAAAAGTATCTAGGGGGAGATAAGTCTAATATCTAGGGGGGATACATATTTGATGGCCATTGAAAAAGTATCTAGGGGGAGATTAGTGTGATATCTAAGGGGGATACATATTTGATGGCCATAGAAAAAGTATCTAGGGGGAGATAAGTCTAATATCAAGGGGGGATACATATTTGATGGCCATCGAAAAAGTATCTAGGGGGAGATTTGTGTGATATCTAGGGGGGATACATATTTGATGGCCATAGAAAAAGTATCTAGGGGGAGATTAGTGTGATATCTAAGGGGGATACATATTTGATGGCCATAGAAAAAGTATCTAGGAGATTAGTGTAATATCTAGGGGGGATACATATTTGATGGCCATCGAAAAAGTATCTAGGGGGAGATTAGTGTGATATCTAAGGGGGATACATATTTGATGGCCATAGAAAAAGTATCTAGGGGGAGATAAGTCTAATATCTAGGGGGGATACATATTTGATGGCCATCGAAAAAGTATCTAGGGGGAGATTACTGTGATATCTAGGGGGGATACATATTTGATGGCCTTCGAAAAAGTATCTAGGGGAAGATTAATGTGATATCTAAGGGGGATACATATTTGATGGCTATCGAAAAAGTATCTAGGGGGAGATAAGTCTAATATATAGGGGGGATACATATTTGATGGCCATCGAAAAAGTATCTAGGGGGAGATTAGTGTGATATCTAGGGGGGATACATATTTGATGGCTATCGAAAAAGTATCTAGGGGGAGATAAGTCTAATATCTAGGGGGGGTACATATTTGATGGCCATTGAAAAAGTATCTAGGAGATTAGTGTAATATCTAGGGGGGATACATATTTGATGGCCATCGAAAAAGTATCTAGGGGGAGATTAGTGTGATATCTAAGGGGGATACATATTTGATGGCCATAGAAAAAGTATCTAGGGGGAGATAAGTCTTAATATCTAGGGGGGATACATATTTGATGGCCATAGAAAAAGTATCTAGGGGGAGATAAGTCTAATATCAAGGGGGATACATATTTGATGGCCATCGAAAAAGTATCTAGGGGGAGATTAGTTAATATTTAATATGTATTCCCTCTAGATATCATACTAATCTCCCCCTAGATACTTTTTCGATGGCCATCAAATATGTATCCCCCCTAGATATTAGATAAATCTCATTCTATATACACACTGTACTTCTTCTATGGCCATCAAATATGTATCCCCCCTAGATATAATACTAATCTCCCCCTAGATACTTTTTCAATGGCTATCAAATATGTATCCCCCCCTAGATATCATACTAATCTCCCCCTGGATATTTTTTCTATGGCCATCAAATATGTATCCCCCCTAGATATTAGAGAAATCTCATTCTATAAACACACTGTACTTCTTTTATGGCCATCAAATATGTATCCCCCCTAGATATAATACTAATCTCCCCCAGGATACTTTTTTGATGGCCATCAAATATGTATCCCCCCTTGAATTTAGACTAATCTCCCCCTGGATACTTTTTCAATGGCTATCAATTATGTATCCCCCTAGATATTAGACTAATTTCCCCTAGATACTTTTTTGATGGCCATCAAATATGTATCCCCCCCCTAGATACTTTTTCGATGACCATCAAATATGTCTCCCCCCTAAATATTCCACTAATCTCCCCCTCAATACTTTTTCGATGGCTATTAAATATGTATCCCCCTAGATATTAGACTAATCTCCCCCTAGATACTTTTTCGATGGCCATCAAATATGTATCCCCCCTAGATATTATACTAATCTCCCCCTAGATACTTTTTCGGTGGCCATCAAATATGTATCCCCCATAGATTTTAGACTATTATCTCCCCCTGGATACTTTTTCGATGGCTATCAAATATGTATCCCCCATAGATTTTAGACTATTATCTTCCCATAGATACTTTTTCGATTGCCATCAAATATGTATCCCCCCTAGATATTAGACTTATCTCCCCCTAGATACTTTTTCGATGGCCATCAAATATGTATCCAACCCTAGATATTAGAGAAATCTCATTCTATATACACACTGTACTTCTTTTATGGCCATCAAATATGTATCCCCCCTAGATATCATACTAATCTCCCCCTAGATACTTTTTCGATGGCCATCAAATATGTATCCCCCCTAGATATTAGACTATACTCTCCCCATAGATACTTTTACGATGGCCATCATATATGTATCCCCCCCTTGATATCATACTAATCTCCCCCTAGATACATTTTTTGGTGGCCATCAAATATGTATCCCCCCTTGAATTTAGACTAATCTCCCCCTGGATACTTTTTCGATGGCTATCAAATATGTATCCCCCCTAGATATTAGACTATACTCTCCCCATAGATACTTTAACGATGGCCATCAAATATGTATCCCCCCTAGATATTAGACTCATCTCCCCCCTAGATACTTTTTCTATGGCCATCAAATATGTATCCCCCCTAGTTATTAAAAAAATCTGATTCTATATACACACTGTACTTCTTCTATGGCTATCAAATATGTATCCCCCCTAGATATCATACTAATTACCTCCTAGATACTTTTTCGATTGCCATCAAATATGTATCCCCCCTAGATATTAGACTCATCTCCCCCTTGATACTTTTTCTATGGTCATCAAATATATATTACGTACCCCTTGATAGTAGACTTCTCTCCATAGATACTTTTTCTATGGCTATACAAATATGTATTAATTCCTTCTAGATATGACACTTAAATCTCCCCTAGATACTTTTTTGATGACCATGAAATATGTATCCCCCTAATCCCACACTTTGATAATACAAGTATCTCCCCCAAATACTTTCTTTTGGTCATGTATTTAAATATGTATTTATTTCAATCTATAGATATTTTATCAATTAATTTTCCCTCTGATGGACATTATAATTATAACTGTACTGTACCTCCCCATCATGATATATTGTATAATTTTTGTCCACACGCACATCCTTTTAATATAAGTATCTCCCTGAGATGTTTTCAACAAAACTGTAGATTTATTTCCAGATTCATGCAACTATATATATATATACCTGCATATATATAGTGTATATCCTAATATAAAGTTGAATTACAATTGACATACCATTTTACACTTATATTCACTCATAAAATGATTTACATTGTATTCATCAAATTAGTAAATATATTATCTGAAATATATATGACAAGTTTTATTTTTTTTTTTCCAGATCCAAAATCATGCAATCAAATATGTATCCCCCCTATGTATCAATTGGTACATATATAGACATATAAGCTTATAAATGTGTTTGTATCTATATAACCAAGGTCTTGATAATTGAATAATCATAATTTATATGAATTGAAAATATGTATGCAAGTAATGAGCTATATATATATATATCGTTTTAAACATATGGTTGAAAACATAAATAAATTGTATCAATTTGCAAGCACAATAAAATCATGGGATGATGTACCTGTACAGGTAAACATTTGGTAATACCACTGTGTACAGGTGACTATCTGACAGTGCCTATATATAGACACACCTGTACCTGTCCGTCCGTCCCACCACTAATTAGGTAGTTAGGTAATACCTGACCAGGTGTAATTAGTTACCTGGTACTTGTAAAGGGACTCCTGGTATATCTTTATGACCATTTGATTTACTGCCAACTAAAATTATAACAATCACTATTGATGTCATGGGGGGGATACTTTTTTGATAGGGGGGATACTTTTTTGATGGGCAAAAAAGTATCCCCGGATACTATTTTGATGGGCAAAAAAGTATCCGGATACTTTTTTGATGGGGGATACAAATTTGATATGACACGGGTCATGACACCTCCAAAGGAGATTGTGTATGGGTACTTTTTACCACCACAGGCGTAAATTTTGTGATTTTTGTCTTGGTTTTTGAGGTGCCCATAGAGCCGAGACGACATTTAGACCGGACAGGAAAATGTCTACCTGGCATATTTTTCTTAAATTTCCCGATTCATCAAGCCATAACTTCGTCAATACTTGGCCAATTTTGTTCATCAAGCACTCAATGGAAAGATAAATTATTTCTCTTTAAGGTAAGATATCAGTCAATGTTGTATATTACCCATTTATTAAAATAATCACGGTTTTCAAAAAATAGGTCCGTTTTTCTCTACTGCCGAGAGTTCATACCCTTGATGGAACACATCTAGTATAGCGGACCCCATTTTTTCCGCGAAATATCACGAGTTTATTGACGGCGACCTGTATATATAGAGACCGCGTGAGCGGGCGGTCAAAAATTAAAAATATGGGTTTTTATGCAAAAAAATGTTAAAATTTGAGCTTACCGTGTCCTTTTTTGGTTAAAAACTGAAGTTTTCAACAAAGTTTTTAACTAAGGATCATGCGGAAAACATTGTAGACTGTACGAGAAAAAAATTCGGGATTTCGTTTTGGTTGTCAGCCGAGCACGCGCTGAACATGCGCAATGAGTGATTTTACGGACTTTTTTTATTTGTAAACACAAGTACACGTGTAGTTTACGATGGTGACGATTCGAATGAAGGATATATGACAGAAATAATGAAAACGTGGCAATATCCATCCACTGGCTTATTGAAATTGGATCATTATTCAGTTTGTCAGGTAAATATTGCTCAACAGAGGAAAATTTGGCATGGAAAAGACAGCGAATCGGTGTTCACATGTGCTGGCCATGGTCCAAACATTATCGAAGATCACATTGAGGCCAAAGTTCCTTTCAAACGTCCTAGAATTGTTTTTTAAATATTTAAAATGCTACAAAAACAGTTAAGATGAGTTCAAGATGTAAAATTGAGTTGTTTTTTTTCTTTTCTCGGGGGTTTCACCCCCGAACCCCCGTCGGCTCTTCGAAGCGGTGATTCAAAATGGCGACATATTTACATGATCCGTAGCAACCTCTGACATGCGCACTGATTATTATGTTTCTAAACTTCCGGGGTCCGCTATACTAGAAACTTCCCCCCTTGATACTATAGTATATATATATATATGTATACTGTTAGTTTAAAAAAATCGTGCCAGGTCCCTGTGAATCGGTCAACAAGATGGCCGCCAGGCAGCCATTCGGGATTTTGATAGTTAAAGATTGTTACCACTATTCTGCGGAAAGTACTGAAGGAATCTTTCTCAAATTTCATTTGTAGATTCCCCTAGAACCCTAGTTGTGCATATTGCATTTTGGTCATTTCGGTCAACAAGATGGCCGCTAGGCAGCCATCTTGGATTTTGATAGTTCAAGATTGTTACCGCTTTTCTGCGGAAACTACTGAAGAAATCTTTCTCAAATTCCATATGTAGGTTCCCCTAGAGGTCTAGTTATGCATATTGCATATTGGGACCAATCACTTAACAAGATGGCCGCTAGGCAGCCATCTTGGATTTTGATAGTTAAAGATTGTTACCGCTTTTCCGCGGAAAGTACTGAAGAAATCTTTCTCAAATTTCATATGTAGGTTCCCCTAGGACCCTAGTTGTGCATATTGCATTTTGGGACCGATCGGTCAACAAGATGGCCGACCTTCGGCCATCTTGGATTTTGATAGTCAATGTTTGTTACCGTTATTTCTCAGGAAGTACTGAAGGAATCTTTCTCAAATTTCATATGTAAGTTCTCCTAGGACTATAGTTGTGCATATTGCATTTTGCGACTGATCGGTCAACAAGATTGCTGACCGGCGGCCATCTTGGATTTTGATAGTTAAAAATGTCGAAATTTTCTTGTATTAAACTTTTTTTTCTCATATAGATTTTTGGAAAGAGGAGTTCATACCATGAAAGAAAATGAAAGAAAAAACATATGTCCGTGTGTTCATTTTTGAGCTACTGTCACTCAAATATACCTAGTTGACAAAATATTGGATTTTATGGGAATTTTGCCGTTTTGACCATATACACAAGAGATTAAAACCATAATTTCCTAATGAGGTGTTTCATATGTATTAATGTTTGTAGAATTTATTTTCCAGTAGTCTTCTTTTAAAATATACCAGTTTTGATTAATAAGACTAATATTTTTTCTCAGAATAACAACATATGCTACCCCTACCCCTTAATTTTGAGCTACAAAATGCACCATTTTCAGCCATTTTTGCAAAATCTAACCCTTAATAGAAAAAGTTCTGGTATTAAACTTTTGTTTATATTTTGCATATCAATAGGGAAAGGGTTGTTCTTTCAAAATCAGGCAGAAAAATGGGGGGTCCATGTGCTGACTTTTTTGCCCCACTTAAAGAGACAATTCACTCAGGCTAATTCTTTTGCATAACCAAGAAGCAAAAATATAGCATAAATGTATTGTTCTACATTTCTTATGAAACATATAACGTAAAACATTTATAAATATTCTCGACATTGTTAAGTATTTTAATTTATATCGTTGAAATATCAAATCGTTGATCAATACGATTAAGCAGGTACAATATGAACGCTGTACCTTTACCGAGCCAAAGTCACGCCTGTTTAACATATGAACTACATAACCATTGAGAAGGTGATAAAATGATTTGTAGGCAAGACAATGCACCTAATAAGGTAAACACACTACTGTCAGAGCAATTTGAGCAGTTCTAGACAAAAGTTGCATTACTCTACGAGCAAGGGACAGGGTTCGGCATACAAGAAGTTTGACCACAGTGTGTAATGGCGGACAGCGAGCGACTTTGAACATTTCACACACAAGTCGCCACCGTGGGCTTTTCAGGCATATCACAGTAAAACCGACTGATCTAATTACCATTAGAACTGTTTTTTCCGATACATTACAAATATTAAGCACCTTTGTGCCTTGTCTCTGTTAACAGGTGGTGAGGGAGTGAACTGTTTTACTGTCCTCATTAGTTGTTATACTACCATAGATAGGCTGTATTACAGGCCCTTTGTGCCTCTTGTCTCTGTTAACAAACTTGAATTGGCCCACTGTAATGACCATTTTAGTCTAACATTAAACAGGCCCTTTGTGCCTCTTGTCTCTGTTAACCACTGTTTAATGACATAGATATAGCTGTATACAGGCCTTTTTTCTTGTTCTGTTAAAAGGTGGTGAAGGTGGTGTGAAATTACACCATATAGATTAAAAAGGCCCTTTGTTAACAGGTGCTCAATCTCTGTTTAAAGAGTGTTATACTGACCATAAATAAATATTACAGGCCCTTTGTGTTAATAGGTGGTGAAACTGTTTACTGTCCTGACCATTTATAAGCTTTTACAAAATTTGTGCCTTTGTCTCTGTTAACAGGTGAAGAGGTGGTGTGAACTGTTTACAGAACTTTAACCTCAGTGTTATACTGACCATAGATATTAGCTGTATTACACAGGCCCTTTGTGCCTCTTGTCTCTGTTAACAGGTGGTGAGGTGTGTGAAATGTTTACTGTCCTCAGTGTTATACTGACCATAGATGTATAAATTACAGGCCCTTTGTGCCTCTGTTAACAGCATGTGGTGAGGTGGTGTGAACTGTTTACTGTCCTCATGTTATACTGACATAATTATTGTAGCTGTATTACAGGCCCTTTGTGCCTCTTGTCTCTGTTAACAGGTGGTGAGGCGAGTGGTGTGAACTGGTTTACTGTCCTCAGTGTTATACTGACCATAGATATAGCTGTATTACAGCCTCTTGTCCTTTATGAAGCTGTTTACTGTCCTAGTGTTATACTGACCATGAATAGCTGTAACAGGCCCTTTGTGCCTCTTGTCTCTGTTAACAGGTGGTGAACAAAAGTTACTGAATAATAACTACCCTTTGTGCCTCAACAGGTGGTGTTTTTTGCATACTGTTATACTGACCATAGATGTAGCTGTATTACAGCCCCTTTGTTCCTTGTGGTGAAACAGACCATGAATAGTGAACCCTGTTGTGGTGGTGAGGTGTGAACTGTTTACTGTCCTTGTTATTCTGACAATAAAGTGAAAAAAGTGAATCAGTTCACACATTAAGCTCATATTTTTTAATTATCACGAGCAAGAGTAAAGATTATCAGCAAAAATTAGCTACGATTAGCAGCTAAAAATCGCTGGTGCAAAGTGATGATTTAATAAAAACAATTTCATAAAAAATGGTAAAACTTTGGCTTTTACCTCAAAGCGAAAAAAAGACAAAATTTTTCAAACATGTCCGCCAAATTTGGCCATTTCTTACAATCCCCCCCCCGAATAAAAAAATTCTGCTAAAGATAAGAACTGGTAAATATTTTTACAAAATTTGCACCTGGCAACTTTCCTACCACGATTTTGAATAAATTGTAAATTGAAATTCTCATAACTTATACTTGATCTTTGTTGAAACGATTTGACCTTCAACAGGACCCTGAAACCATCAGAAAGCATACATCCTTAAAGTTTTTGGGGTTTACCCCGTTTCTAATAAAATCTCAGGAGAGTAACCCTAGCCCCGATAAACCAAACGTAGATCCGGCTTATACCTGGTTTTTTCGTACTACTTACAGCTCTCTGGCCCTAAACCAGAACGGTACTATCTGTACCATAATGTCTAAGTCTGGTGTCAGGGCCAGAGTATCTCGGGCTATTATCGCCCATAACAATAATAGTCTCTAACACTTAATCCACGAGAAAACAGATTCTATAGAACCATACCGAAAAAATGAACATGAGATTATTGCAACATAGTAAAATATATCAAAATTTAGGAAAAGAAAAATCGATGGGAAATTCAGTAATGATTCTTACTTGTATATAATTTATCATGTGATATTCATATGTATCATACGCCTTGTTTTTCACATGTAGATATAAATCATGGCGATTCTCATGTGGTGAAATAAATGACGAAGTAAATGCGCATGGGACAATCATATGAGAATGACATGAAATTTTCATGCGAAAAATCATGCTTGACAAAAAGTCATATGGATTTACGCATGATATTTCGATGTGAAAATCACATGAACATTGCCGACGCATGCGATTTTACCATAGCGTGGCAACTTTTGCCTGTGTATAATGACTATAAATTAACCCACCATATTTGGATCATTTTATCTTTTCACATTGATAAGTTTGTACAGGTGTATTGCATACTCCCAGCCAAGTGTTATAACCAAGTTCCTGACAGGTTTTTGTGTGTACCTCTCGTCTCATGTGTTGTATCCCTACAGTTTAGGCCTTGACAACCATTTCATTTACCCAAAACTGTAACCCACTCCAACAACTGCAGGTTCGAGATATTCAGCACTAACTTACTACAACTAAAACCTAATAGTAGACCGTAGTACATCTTTAAGATTGTTAGAGTAAATTCCGAGTTTGAGAACAAGTTACTAACGCTTTTTCCCAACAGCATAGGGTTCCTAGAAGTTTCGTAGTTGTAAACACAACTAGCATACAGAATAATTAGATTCAAGGATATATGCATCTGTAGGGTTCTTTAAAATTTGATAAGCAAAGAGATCATTTTTCCCATTATTTTTGGTTGACATCTAATTGAAGAAATGATATTCTTTAGATTACAGAAGCGCAGGCCAAAGCGCAACAAATTAATGCAATTGAATTTAATATTAAATGCAGAGAAAAAGTTAAACTGCATGAATATCATAAGCAACACTTTATTGTAACCTTTACGCATAAAACTTTAGAACTTTACACTAACGTTTAGATTTCTATTGACAGTTGATATGCATGATGCTGTCTTTTGGATTTACATTTGCATACGAGAGGCATGTTTTCCAAGATTTTTGGACGGTTCCACAGACTCACCACAGCCAACAAAAAAGACAGAAAGTTAACTAAGGGGTAACCAAAGGTGGTGTGAACTGTTTACTGTCCTCAGTGTTATACTGACCATAGATGTAGCTGTATTACAGGCCCTTTGTGCCTCTTGTCTCTGTTAACAAGGTGGTGAGGCGGTGTGAACTGTTTACTGTCCTCAGTGTTATACTGACCATAGATATAGCTGTATTACAGGCCCTTTGTGCCTCTTGTCTCTGTTAACAGGTGGTGAGGCGGTGTGAACTGTTTACTGTCCTCAGTGTTATACTGACCATAGATATAGCTGTATTACAGGCCCTTTGTGCCTCTTGTCTCTGTTAACAGGTGGTGAGGTGGTGTGAACTGTTTACTGTCCTCAGTGTTATACTGACCATAGATGTAGCTGTATTACAGGCCCTTTGTGCCTCTTGTCTCTGTTAACAGGTGGTGAGGTGGTGTGAACTGTTTACTGTCCTCAGTGTTATACTGACCATAGATGTAGCTGTATTACAGGCCCTTTGTGCCTCTTGTCTCTGTTAACAGGTGGTGAGGTGGTGTGAACTGTTTACTGTCCTCAGTGTTATACTGACCATAGATGTAGCTGTATTACAGGCCCTTTGTGCCTCTTGTCTCTGTTAACAGGTGGTGAGGTGGTGTGAACTGTTTACTGTCCTCAGTGTTATACTGACCATAGATATAGCTGTATTACAGGCCCTTTGTGCCTCTTGTCTCTGTAAACAGGTGGTGAGGTGGTGTGAACTGTTTACTGTCCTCAGTGTTATACTGACCATAGATATAGCTGTATTACAGGCCCTTTGTGCCTCTTGTCTCTGTTAACAGGTGGTGAGGCGGTGTGAACTGTTTACTGTCCTCAGTGTTATACTGACCATAGATGTAGCTGTATTACAGGCCCTTTGTGCCTCTTGTCTCTGTTAACAGGTGGTGAGGCGGTGTGAACTGTTTACTGTCCTCAGTGTTATACTGACCATAGATGTAGCTGTATTACAGGCCCTTTGTGCCTCTCTGTTAACAGGTGGTGAGGTGGTGTGAACTGTTTACTGTCCTCAGTGTTATACTGACCATAGATATAGCTGTATTACAGGCCCTTTGTGCCTCTTGTCTCTGTTAACAGGTGGTGAGGCGTTGTGAACTGTTTACTGTCCTCAGTGTTATACTGACCATAGATGTAGCTGTATTACAGGCCCTTTGTGCCTCTTGTCTCTGTTAACAGGTGGTGAGGCGGTGTGAACTGTTTACTGTCCTCAGTGTTATACTGACCATAGATGTAGCTGTATTACAGGCCCTTTGTGCCTCTTGTCTCTGTTAACAGGTGGTGAGGTGGTGTGAACTGTTTACTGTCCTCAGTGTTATACTGACCATAGATGTAGCTGTATTACAGGCCCTTTGTGCCTCTTGTCTCTGTTAACAGGTGGTGAGGCGATGTGAACTGTTTACTGTCCTCAGTGTTATACTGACCATAGATATAGCTGTATTACAGGCCCTTTGTGCCTCTTGTCTCTGTTAACAGGTGGTGAGGCGGTGTGAACTGTTTACTGTCCTCAGTGTTATACTGACCATAGATATAGCTGTATTACAGGCCCTTTGTGCCTCTTGTCTCTGTTAACAGGTGGTGAGGTGGTGTGAACTGTTTACTGTCCTCAGTGTTATACTGACCATAGATGTAGCTGTATTACAGGCCCTTTGTGCCTCTTGTCTCTGTTAACAGGTGGTGAGGTGGTGTGAACTGTTTACTGTCCTCAGTGTTATACTGACCATAGATATAGCTGTATTACTGGCCCTTTGTGCCTCTTGTCTCTGTTAACAGGTGGTGAGGTGGTGTGAACTGTTTACTGTCCTCAGTGTTATACTGACCATAGATGTAGCTGTATTACAGGCCCTTTGTGCCTCTTGTCTCTGTTAACAGGTGGTGAGGTGGTGTGAACTGTTTACTGTCCTCAGTGTTATACTGACCATAGATGTAGCTGTATTACAGGCCCTTTGTGCCTCTTGTCTCTGTTAACAGGTGGTGAGGTGTGGTGTGAACTGTTTACTGTCCTCAGTGTTATACTGACCATAGATGTAGCTGTATTACAGCCCCTTTGTGCCTCTTGTCTCTGTTAACAGGTGGTGAGGCGGTGTGAACTGTTTACTGTCCTCAGTGTTATACTGACCATAGATATAGCTGTATTACAGGCCCTTTGTGCCTCTTGTCTCTGTTAACAGGTGGTGAGGTGGTGTGAACTGTTTACTGTCCTCAGTGTTATACTGACCATAGATATAGCTGTATTACAGGCCCTTTTGCCTTTTGTCTTTGTTAACAGGTTGTTAGGCGATGTGAACTGTTTACTGTCCTCAGTGTTATACTGACCATAGATGTAGCTGTATTACAGGCCCTTTGTGCCTCTTGTCTCTGTTAACAGGTGGTGAGGCGGTGTGAACTGTTTACTGTCCTCAGTGTTATACTGACCATAGATGTAGCTGTATTACAGGCCCTTTGTGCCTCTTGTCTCTGTTAACAGGTGGTGAGGTGGTGTGAACTGTTTACTGTCCTCAGTGTTATACTGACCATAGATGTAGCTGTATTACAGGCCCTTTGTGCCTCTTGTCTCTGTTAACACTGAGGTGGTGAGGTGGTGTGAACTGTTTACTGTCCTCAGTGTTATACTGACCATAGATGTAGCTGTATTACAGGCCCTTTGTGCCTCTTGTCTCTGTTAACAGGTGGTGAGGCGGTGTGAACTGTTTACTGTCCTCAGTGTTATACTGACCATAGATATAGCTGTATTACAGGCCCTTTGTGCCTCTTGTCTCTGTTAACAGGTGGTGAGGTGGTGTGAACTGTTTACTGTCCTCAGTGTTATACTGACCATAGATATAGCTGTATTACAGGCCCTTTGTGCCTCTTGTCTCTGTTAACAGGTGGTGTGGTGGTGTGAACTGTTTACTGTCCTCAGTGTTATACTGACCATAGATGTAGCTGTATTACAGGCCCTTTGTGCCTCTTGTCTCTGTTAACAGGTGGTGAGGCGGTGTGAACTGTTTACTGTCCTCAGTGTTATACTGACCATAGATATAGCTGTATTACAGGCCCTTTGTGCCTCTTGTCTCTGTTAACAGGTGGTGAGGCGGTGTGAACTGTTTACTGTCCTCAGTGTTATACTGACCATAGATATAGCTGTATTACAGGCCCTTTGTGCCTCTTGTCTCTGTTAACAGGTGGTGAGGCGGTGTGAACTGTTTACTGTCCTCAGTGTTATACTGACCAAAGATATAGCTGTATTACAGGCCCTTTGTACCTCTTGTCTCTGTTAACAGGTGGTGAGGCGGTGTGAACTGTTTACTGTCCTCAGTGTTATACTGACCATAGATGTAGCTGTATTACAGGCCCTTTGTGCCTCTTGTCTCTGTTAACAGGTGGTGAGGCGGTGTGAACTGTTTACTGTCCTCAGTGTTATACTGACCATAGATGTAGCTGTATTACAGGCCCTTTGTGCCTCTTGTCTCTGTTAACAGGTGGTGAGGCGGTGTGAACTGTTTACTGTCCTCAGTTTTATACTGACCATAGATATAGCTGTATTACAGCCCCTTTGTGCCTCTTGTCTCTGTTAACAGGTGGTGAGGTGGTGTGAACTGTTTACTGTCCTCAGTGTTATACTGACCATAGATGTAGCTGTATTACAGGCCCTTTGTGCCTCTTGTCTCTGTTTAACAGGTGGTGAGGTGGTGTGAACTGTTTACTGTCCTCAGTGTTATACTGACCATAGATGTAGCTGTATTACAGGCCCTTTGTGCCTCTTGTCTCTGTTAACAGGTGGTGAGGTGGTGTGAACTGTTTACTGTCCTCAGTGTTATACTGACCATAGATATAGCTGTATTACAGGCCCTTTGTGCCTCTTGTCTCTGTTAACAGGTGGTGAGGCGGTGTGAACTGTTTACTGTCCTCAGTGTTATACTGACCATAGATATAGCTGTATTACAGGCCCTTTGTGCCTCTTGTCTCTGTTAACAGGTGGTGAGGCGGTGTGAACTGTTTACTGTCCTCAGTGTTATACTGACCATAGATATAGCTGTATTACAGGCCCTTTGTGCCTCTTGTCTCTGTTAACAGGTGGTGAGGTGGTGTGAACTGTTTACTGTCCTCAGTGTTATACTGACCATAGATGTAGCTGTATTACAGGCCCTTTGTGCCTCTTGTCTCTGTTAACAGGTGGTGAGGTGGTGTGAACTGTTTACTGTCCTCAGTGTTATACTGACCATAGATGTAGCTGTATTACAGGCCCTTTGTGCCTCTTGTCTCTGTTAACAGGTGGTGAGGTGGTGTAAACTGTTTACTGTCCTCAGTGTTATACTGACCATAGATGTAGCTGTATTACAGGCCCTTTGTGCCTCTTGTCTCTGTTAACAGGTGGTGAGGTGGTGTGAACTGTTTACTGTCCTCAGTGTTATACTGACCATAGATGTAGCTGTATTACAGGCCCTTTGTGCCTCTTGTCTCTGTTAACAGGTGGTGAGGCGGTGTGAACTGTTTACTGTCCTCAGTGTTATACTGACCATAGATGTAGCTGTATTACAGGCCCTTTGTGCCTCTTGTCTCTGTTAACAGGTGGTGAGGCGGTGTGAACTGTTTACTGTCCTCAGTGTTATACTGACCATAGATGTAGCTGTATTACAGGCCCTTTGTGCCTCTTGTCTCTGTTAACAGGTGGTGAGGTGGTGTGAACTGTTTACTGTCCTCAGTGTTATACTGACCATAGATATAGCTGTATTACAGGCCCTTTGTGCCTCTTGTCTCTGTTAACAGGTGGTGAGGTGGTGTGAACTGTTTACTGTCCTCAGTGTTATACTGACCATATATATAGCTGTATTACAGCCCCTTTGTGCCTCTTGTCTCTGTTAACAGGTGGTGAGGTGGTGTGAACTGTTTACTGTCCTCAGTGTTATACTGACCATAGATATAGCTGTATTAAAGGCCCTTTATGCCTCTTGTCTCTGTTAACAGGTGGTGAGGTGGTGTGAACAGTTTACTGTCCTCAGTGTTATACTGACCATAGATGTAGCTGTATTACAGGCCCTTTATGCCTCTTGTCTCTGTTAACAGGTGGTGAGGCGGTGTGAACTGTTTACTGTCCTCAGTGTTATACTGACCATAGATGTAGCTGTATTACAGGCCCTTTATGCCTCTTGTCTCTGTTAACAGGTGGTGAGGTGATGTGAACTGTTTACTGTCCTCAGTGTTATACTGACCGTAGATATAGCGGTATTGACCACATGGCAGGTGCTGGACCCACTGTACAGAGAAGTTGAAATATTTGAGAAAGAAGATCCTGTTGATACAGATGAAGACATCAAACTACAACCAGAGTTAGAACACTGTACTTCAAAAAATATCTCAATCTGGCTAGGTAGGTACGACATTCCACTCTACTTTAGGTCTTGTTCAATTTCTTGAACTTTCAATACTGTGTACAAAAAAAATCTCATTGGGCTAAGAGGAGACAATATCCCATTGGGCTAAGGGGAGACAATATCTCATTGGGCTAAGGGGAGACAATATCTCATTGGGCTAAGAGGAGACAATATCTCATTGGGCTAAGGGGAGACAATATCCCATTGGGCTAAGGGGAGACAATATCCCATTGGGCTAAGGGGAGACAATATCCATTGGGACAATTGGGCTAAGGGGAGACAATATCCCATTGGGCTAAGGGGAGACAATATCCCATTGGGCTAAGGGGAGACAATATCTCATTGGGCTAAGGGGAGACAATATCTCATTGGGCTAAGGGGAGACAATATCCCATTGGGCTTAGGGGAGACAATATCTCATTGGGCTAAGATATCTATATCCTTATAGAGTGGGGATTCAAAATTGTACAAATGATGTGGCTGACTCTCCGGGGGCCTGAGGGGTGGGGTCAAAAGGGGTTAATTTGGCTATTTCCATATAAATGACTTCTTCTCTGAAACTAAGCATGGGATAGCACTCATAATGCAATGGTAGCTAGCACTCATAATGCATTGGTAGATCCCTTATAGAGTGGGGATTCAAAATTGTACAAATGATGTGGCTGACCCTCCGGGTGCCTGAGGGGTGGGCTCAAAAGGGGTCAATTTTACTATTTCAATATAAACGACTTCTTGTTTGCAACTAAACATGGGATTACGCTCATATTGCATTGGTAGCATCCTTATAGGGTGGGGATTCAAAATTGTGCAAATGATGGGACAGACCCCTCGGGGGCCTGTGGGGGCGGGGTCAAAGAGGTAAATTTATTTCGCTTTTTCCATAGAAACGACTTCTCTAAGCATGGGAGAGCACTCATAATGCAATGGTAGCATCCTTATGTACAAATTATGGAACTAACCCCCCCCCCCCCCCCCCCCCCCCCACAAGTCCAAGCCCTTCTTCAATTAATGTTCTAATATCAACAAAAGTCAACTAGGCTGTTCCCCGATAGCTGTGGTGTTCCAGCAGAGTTAATGCAAATGTTCCATTAATACACTGGACATCATTGTAGATATTGTATAATGTTGTGACATGAGAATTGATACCTGTACATGTGTTTGTTAACAGGTGTGATATACGGCTACAAAGGAATTCTGCTACTGTTTGGTATATTCCTGGCCTATGAGACGAGGAGCGTCAAGCTGAAACAAGTGAATGACTCTAGATTTGTAGGAATGAGTATTTATAATGTGGTGGTAAGTTCTTCTATCATATGTAATTACATTGTGGTTGATCTTCTCTGACTAAATACATTGATTATAATGTGGTGGTAAGTTCTCCTATCATATGTAATTACATTGTGGTTGATCTTGTCTGACTAAATACATTGATTATAATGTGGTGGTAAGTTCTATCATATGTAATTACATTGTGGTTGATCTTCTCTCACTAAATACATTGATTATAATGTGGTGGTAAGTTCTATCATATGTAATTACATTGTGGTTGATCTTCTCTGACTAAATACATTGATTATAATGTGGTGGTAAGTTCTCCTATCATATGTAATTACATTGTGGTTGATCTTGTCTGACTAAATACATTGATTATAATGTGGTGGTAAGTTCTATCATATGTAATTACATTGTGGTTGATCTTCTCTGACTAAATACATTGATTATAATGTGGTGGTAAGTTCTATCATATGTAATTACATTGTTGTTGAAAGATCTTCTCTGACTAAATACATTGATTATAATGTGGTGGTAAGTTCTATCATATGTAATTACATTGTGGTTGATCTTCTCTGACTAAATACATTGATTATAATGTGGTGGTAAGTTCTCCTATCATATGTAATTACATTGTGGTTGATCTTCTCTCACTGAATACATTGATTATAATGTGGTGGTAAGTTCTTCTATCATATGTAATTACATTGTGGTTGATCTTCTCTCACTAAATACATTGATTATAATGTGGTGGTAAGTTCTATCATATGTAATTATATTGTGGTTGATCTTCTCTCACTGAATACATTGATTATAATGTGGTGGTAAGTTCTCCTATCATATGTAATTACATTGTGGTTGATCTTCTCTCACTGAATACATTGATTATAATGTGGTGGTAAGTTCTTCTATCATATGTAATTATATTGTGGTTGATCTTCTCTGACTAAATACATTGATTATAATGTGGTGGTAAGTTCTATCATATGTAATTACATTGTGGTTGATCTTCTCTCACTAAATACATTGATTATAATGTGGTGGTAAGTTCTCCTATCATATGTAATTACATTGTGGTTGATCTTCTCTGACTGAATACATTGATTATAATGTGGTGGTAAGTTCTCCTATCATATGTAATTACATTGTGGTTGAAAGATCTTCTCTGACTAAATACATTGATTATAATGTGGTGGTAAGTGTCTTATCATATGTATTACATTGTGTTGATCTTTCTCATATAAATAATTGATTATATGTGGTGGTAAGTTCTATCATATGTATTACATTGTGGTTGATCTTCTCTGACTAAATACATTGATTATAATGTGGTGGTAAGTTCTATCATATGTAATTACATTGTGGTTGATCTTCTGACTAAATACATTGATTATAATGTGGTGGTAAGTTCTCCTATCATATGTAATTACATTGTGGTTGATCTTCTCTGACTAAATACATTGATTATAATGTGGTGGTAAGTTCTATCATATGTAATTACATTGTGGTTGATCTTCTCTGACTAAATACATTGATTATAATGTGGTGGTAAGTTCTATCATATGTAATTACATTGTGGTTGATCTTCTCTGACTAAATACATTGATTATAATGTGGTGGTAAGTTCTCCTATCATATGTAATTACATTGTGGTTGATCTTCTCTGACTAAATACATTGATTATAATGTGGTAGTAAGTTCTCCTATCATATGTAATTACATTGTGGTTGAAAGATCTTCTCTGACTAAATACATTGATTATAATGTGGTGGTAAGTTCTATCATATGTATTTATAAAACCAGCATTTTTTCCGTTACCATGGAAACATTGCTGAAAATATCATGGTAAATGGTAAATGTTACTTTGCAAAACTCCACCCATCTTTGTGTATATAGTCGAATATAAATGTCAAGGCTGTATACCTGATTCAACAATTGCAGCCCCGCTCTACTTGAATTATACTCCATCTTTCTTTAGCATATTAACACAGGTCAATTACACTTGAATGTATCATAATTAGCCAAGCCTCTCTTAACCACAAATTGATCGCTTTGAGAAAGATTATTATTATATAATTATGATATTCACTTCGTAAAATGAACACATGTTTTGTGTATTAGGAATTTCTAGACCCAGAAATACTAATTGTGTATTTTTCTTTTGCATGCAGAGTTCCATTAAATTGATATCCCCTGGAAGTATCTATGCTCCAGCATTTGTATACTATTGTATGAATTACTGCAGTCGAGTTACACATTCAAACTTTCCAGGGTAAATCTTACTGTTTAACTGTACAATATATAAATTCTATAAAAAATACTTACATTATGTACATTGTAATGCATGCTGATGATCAAAATACATGAACTAATTACCAGAAAGATGGGACACAACACCTTATCTGTTCTATAACGCTTTGGACTAAATGAAAGTTTTTATGATTTTTTTTTCTAATCGTTTTACATCAAATTCTTTATTAGATCTTAATCAAGGTTATTGTTTGATGTACTACACACATAACCTATTACAGTAATTAGTAATAATAGATAATATTTCGTCTTATCAGCCGTGTTCTCTTCAATTCTTCAAATTGAATAATAAGTCTTAACCGATTGATAACACAAATATTTTAAAAGGATATTTTACAATATTAAGTTGATATACATTTGTCGTCTCTGTCACTGTTCATTATACAAACATTTTTGTTCTGTGTTCTGACAACATCCTTTGTTTTGTTAATATTTATTTAATTTAATATTATAATTTCCGTTAAGTATAATACTTTTCAAAAGAGTTAACAATGGGGAAAATATGATTTTTAAACAATTTTGTACATCGAATATATTACAAACACACCAAATATTCACAAGCACTGACTTCAGTTTTCTATATTCAAAGATAGTGGCTATTTCATATGATTTGCGCATGTGTAACAGGAAGGCGACAAGTCGACAACTCGACAACACGACAAGTCCGACAACTCGACAACACGACAAGTCGACATTTTACCGCGACAACACGAGATTCTGTACGCGCTAATTAGCGTGTTTGAAATGTCGACTTGTCGTGTTGTCGACTTGTCGTGTTGTCGACTTGTCGCGGTTCAAAAACGCGACAAGTCGACATTTTAACTGTTAAATCTCGGGTTGTCGCAGTTTGAGACCGCGACAACTCGACAAGGCGACAACACGACAAGGCGACAACACAACAACACGAGATGGCCGTAATCAGCCACCATATGAAAGTCTGTTGTCAACCTCGCTGAGTGCGCACGGGCATTATGTTGCTGCAGAACGTCGACGGCAGGATGATTACAAAAGAACGGTACCACGGTAGTTTTTAGGACTAATGCGGTATAACGTCGCGCCGTCAGATTACCATCCATAACCACCAGAGGCGTTCTGCGATCGAATGAAATCCCTCCCCAAACCCAACCGGAGCGACCGAGGGGAGATAAATCACAAAAGTGTATCATGTGTAATGCCCGATGTCCTTCAGGTTGTCCCCAAACCATCACGCTACCATCACCTCATGCCACCTGTCACATTCGTTGACGCACGAATCGACGTAGCGTTCTCGGGGCCAGGACCGTCTTCTCCAAACACGAAATTTCCTGTTACTATTGAAGTTATATTGCATGCTAATTTCACCGTTACGATATATCACTTAAACATTTGATAATTTACAAAAAATGTAGTTCCCCTTAATTGGAAAAGCATACATGTATGTCGGCCTATAAGCCAATCTGATTAAAATACATATCCTTATTATCGCTACGTTTGATAAAAGGATCTGACAACATCTCATTAGGAGTCACTTCACGATGACCTTTGCAAATGGCCAATGGAATTTGCACTGCCAGAATCTTGACTGGGGACGAAATACATGTAGTTTGAAAAAGCTGTTCGAACTATTTTTGTAGACAAAGTCATCTCGCCCAAAAAGCCAACAAAGCTAAATGCTTATGTATACTGGGACGAAATGGCGTTATCAAATGACGTAGCAATGTGTAGAAAATGTATTTCATTTGAAGTACACGTGGTAAAAGATTATCCGAACATGACCCCCTTATGGGGTGCTGTCAGGTCCTCTATTGAACGGAGTGGTTATAAGGATCTGTATTTTAATCAGATTGCCTATAAGAGAGCCGAAATCTATGGATCATATATTCCTGGTTTTGAATAGAGCTCATTCAATCACCGCCATGTTCAGTGACTTCGGGTTTTGTCGGTTTCCGAATCGTGTCACGTGACTGACGTTCGACATGACCTGCACGTGGTGAGCCAGGTAACTAGCGTAAGCGCTTATGTGTCTGTTTACGTTTTCCTTCTGGCTAATATGAACAGATCATGCTGGTAGATGTCCACAGAACGAGTATTTGAAACATCCAATTCACACATTGCCGTAAAATATTGTGTGTATCAAATATTGTAATGTGTGAGCATTATTTTCTTTGTAGATCCGGTCAGCTGAGGTCGACCACATGTTTTGTTTATGAAAAATTGTTAACATTTTTTTCACAACTCTCGTGTTACTTCGAGATTGTCGCGAAGATGTTCGGAAGAGTTCGGAATGATTCGGCATCTTTCGAGCTTATTTTTTACGTGTACGCGTCAGAAAGTTTTTTTACTCATTTTTTTTGTCAATCAAGGGATTCTACATACTATTTAAAAAAATGTCTCTTTAAAGATTCATTTGTTTATATGGCTTAGCAAGACGACAATTAATTCATTATTATTTTGTGTTAAACAACAATGTGCCGATGGTGTGAAGCCGGTATGTTCAGATCGAGCAGAGTTGCATATATATATGACGCCATTCACAATTATCATTTCTAAATGCAGGTAACTTTAAAAAAAAGTATCATGTTAAGAACGCTTTAAAATCATTAATATACATCGTAAAACTCATCACAGCAATTCTAAATCGTAATTTTTTTATCCGGACCCCTTCAAACACCAAAATCTCACGCCTTCGGGCGCTCCCACATTCATCAAAATCACATGAGTTTTTGACGTTCTGTCAATAATACATAGTATAAAATATATAAAAAATATCCCTATATACTATATAAAAACACTAGGCTTATGGTTAGGGTTAGGGTTAGTGTTTTTATATAGTATATAGGGGTATTTTTTATATATATTATACTATATATTATTGACAGAACGTCAAACTCCTGTGTCAAAATGCATCGTAAAATTCTAAATCGTAATATTTTTTCCGATGGAGACCCCCGGACCCACCAAAATCAAAATGCATCGTTAAACTCAACTTAGTCATTTTAAATCGTAATATTTTTTTTTTCTCGTAGGAGACTCTCGGCCCCCGAACACCAAAATATCGCATCTTCGATGCTCGCATGGCAATTTGCGTTTTCATTAATTTCCTTTTATCGACGCCACTGTCTATAAATGTATACAAGGATTCTATATATATATGAAAAACGTTTATAAAGTATATATGGTTGTGTGTTGAATCACAGGAGTTTGACGTTCTGTCAATAATATATAGTATATATATATATAAAAATACCCCTATATACTATATAAAAACACTAACCCTAACCCTAACCCTAGTGTTTTTATATAGTATATAGGGATATTTTTTATATATTTATACTATGTATTATTGACAGAACGTCAAACTCCTGTGGGTTGAATTAAAGAATTAATCTCCTCCTGTGGGTGCGGGGCGAGAAGGGGGGGTTCCAAATATTGAGGACCTTTAAACCCCCCCCCCCCCCCCCCAATTACGTTTCATCTTCCTACGCCACTGACATACGCTGTAAATGTATCAGCTATTACGCTTAATCAGGCCAATGTAACCCGATAAAATATAAGTTGCCTCTTAGTGGTGTTATTATAATTTTCAGCGACCCCGATTTCGAACTCGATGATGCACTCGGTTCTTTCCGTTGTAAACAGTCAATGCCGACAGATACGATTTCTTGTTGTGTTTGGCGATATTTTAACGTTGATAAACATTGCCAATAGTTCAAATTAAATGTTGTAATTTTGAAAACTTTCTAATTTCAGGTATAAGAACGTTTGATGGAAGTCAAAAACCCTAAGAAATCTATGTAAATCTAATGATTTAGTAACTTTAAAAAGTTGTTTTTTTCATCGGCGCTCAGTATATACATGTATCTATACGTTCAGGAATTTAGCATTTAACAAAATCAGATGAATTTGCCTTGATTGAACTATTTATTTTCAGGCTGTACATTTAATTCAATTTTAATTGAAAAATGATATACGTAGGCTAATAGCCTCTATGTCCATGTCATAAGATAGATAGATAGATAGATATCTTTGTTTCCTCCATGCACAGGGCCTCGTTACTATTGATGATATATATAAGATAGGTCACGTAATGTATGTAAATAGACGTGACCTATCTTATATATATCATCAATAGTAACGAGGCCCTGTGCTCCATGGGTATGAAGATTACAAAAATAGTTCATAATAATGAGTTAGAAAAAAGAACATTATATACAAAATAATTATCGTCACTGATTACTAGACACTGATGGCACGATGGCCATATAATTTACCAGGATATGTAATTTACATTACAGTCTCTCATATAATAGCTTTGTCATAGCTGCAATGCTGTCACTGTTCATGAGCATGAACTGTTCCCAAACATTATCTTCAATATCAAGATATTGTCTACTGCCAAATATTACTTTTGCCATACTTGTTTCGTCCAGGTCTGAGAATGTAATATAGTTCGTTGTACCAAGTATGTTGATGACATTATCGAGTAATTTATCTCTAGTTTCGAAAAGCTTGCAACATTGAATTAAGAATTGAACTATTACATTACTGCCTTGTTGTCCACATAATTTACACACCACTATTTCGTTGACATATACAAAAAACAACCTTTTTGCCATCCTGCAAAATTACATGTACAGAAATTGCTTTTCCAGTCGTCATGTGCCACCCCTCTTACAAAATGTCTGTATAATGTGACAAATATTATAATACATATATATTGTCAGTTTAAACTGGTTACAAGCGTAAAAACTCTCCATGCTGTGAAGCTCTGTTTGCATATTGAATACTCGGATTGGTATACCATAGAACAACAAACAGTGAATTGAGTGGCGATCATTGGCTCACTTCTTTATTAAAGTGGCCGCATTTATTAAAATTTTCTTTTAAAAACATATACATCCAAATTATCATTTAACAATCTTACATCAGACATAAAAGACCAATTTTACATAAAAGTAAATATGCAAAGGTGAGCGGAATATCCGCCATCTTCCTTCTGACATAAAAAACCACAATGTTTTCAAAAAGTAATATGAAAGAATGAGCAGAATATCTGCCTATTTGAAACCAATATATACGCTTAAACAAAAAACAAATGAGACATCAAATAGGGAGGAGAGGGAGGGTAAGCACAATACGATGAAATCAAATGTGATACAATGTTGAGTGTCAAACAAAGATGGCGATCGTTGAAAATTTTTTCTTCTTGTGACATGATGTCTGTGGTATTGACCAATGAAAATTGACCTTTAACTTATGACCCGGATGTTGATACCATATATGGCATGCAGAGAGCGCGAAAATTCAAACTAGTTAATTATATATGTATAACTGGTATGCAGTTTACAAAAATACGTTTGTTATTACAAACTTCAATTTATTTTGCCATCCTGCAAAATTACATGTACAGAAATTGCTTTTCCAGTCGTCATGTGCCACCCCTCTTACAAAATGTCTGTATAATGTGACAAATATTATAATACATATATATTGTCAGTTTAAACTGGTTACAAGCGTAAAAACTCTCCATGCTGTGAAGCTCTGTTTGCATATTGAATACTCGGATTGGTATACCATAGAACAACAAACAGTGAATTGAGTGGCGATCATTGGCTCACTTCTTTATTAAAGTGGCCGCATTTATTAAAATTTTCTTTTAAAAACATATACATCCAAATTATCATTTAACAATCTTACATCAGACATAAAAGACCAATTTTACATAAAAGTAAATATGCAAAGGTGAGCGGAATATCCGCCAAAATGACAATAAATATTATGATATTGTCATCCGCCACCATACAAAAAACAACCTTATCATCTCTGCCAATTTCCAAATGTACCTTGGATGTCATAAGCTATATTACACTAGATTGTATAACAATGTAATAACAATGGTCAAGTGAAATTAAGATACAGTTATCAGTAATCATTATACATGTTGTCCCTTAGATGGTTGTCTAGCAGAATTTCAAATTCTATCGTTATTTCTGCACTCACGACGGAATCTGGCAAACCGTTCCAGATATCAACCTCTCTAAAAGGAGTTTTTCCAGAGTTTTGAGTTATATCGTTGTTTGTGCAACTTGTAATTATGTCCCGTGTTCTTTCATTAGTATCGTAGACAGATGGATTGGAGGTGACGTTGTCGTCGAAACATTTTCTCCACAATTAAAAAACATTGATTAAATCCCCTCTAGTTCTTCTATGCTTAATTGTTGGTACTTTTAATTTTGTACAGGGTTCTTCATAGGAGAGCTCTTTGAATCCAGGTAGTTGCTTAGTAGCTCTTCGCTCTACATTCTGTACCAAACATCCGAATACCCTTAAGTTTGTATGGACTCCACGCACTGGCTGCACTGGCTCTAAATGTGGTCTTACGAGTGCCTTAAATAGCTGTTTTAAATATCTATTCGTCCAAGAAAGTAAATGACCTTCTGATCATCCCAAGTACTGAATTGGCTTTATTTATTGAATTTTGAATTTGTGTTCGTAAATCCAAGTTGGCGTCCAACGTTACTCCTAATTTTTTCTTGTTAATGATTTTTTCCAGGTACCACTTCTCCAGTTTGGCTTGCGAGACGGTATTCGGTGATCCCTTTACCTGCAGAACTTTGCATTTATTCGGATAACATTTCTGAAGGCAATCATCGGACCACTTTTGGAGATTGTTCAAATCTGTTTGTAAAATTTTCTTATCTTCATCGTTGTTGATCTAGCTGTATACTTTCGTATGATCGGCGATTTAAGGGCACATAATAGTAAACCGATTATTTTTTGCGATGGAAGCGCAACTTTGCCTTGTGGATTGCCCCATTTCCACAAATGACCCAGAACTGGTCTTTGATGTCGAATACACCACCGCTCATTTCATTTGACATGACAATATCGTCCAAGTTCCAGAAAAAGTCTCCTTCTTTGTCAAACACGACAATGCGCTTGTTACCTTCGTCCAAAACAAATCGTTCACCTTCAGATGTCACTGCGATACTGAGGGGCTGAAATCGTTTCACCACATCCACTTTTTCAGGGTCACTGTCTAGCTCACCTTTCCAGGTTTTCTTAACCTTGCCGTACGTATCCAAGGTTACCAGTGTTTTATTATCAGTCACCAGCACATCCCCTGTAGGTCTCACCTCTAGAACTTGTCTTGGTCTGTGGAAAATTTCTTTGTCGTCCTGATCACAGCGAATGGTCTGTAGGTAGCATTTTCCGTCGGAGGAGAATTTGGCCACTTCGGCGTAGTCAATTCCTTGGAGACACACTAGTATTTCATCTTTAGAAGTGATGGTGATTCCGAAAGTTACTCTTGATTCTGTCTTTATAATAGTATTCCAACTGAATAAGGCTTTCCTTTTTATCCTACAGCGGTTACAAACTGACGCGAAAAGTTCATTTTTGCTGTTGACGGATATATCATAGATATCAAAGTTGCTGAGAACCTGCTTCTTGACATTGCCCTGTTCGTCATAATGTCGGACCCACCTCTTCCCAGTGCATGCTATCCAAACACCGCCCTCACTGCTTGCAACCATTTTAAAATTGTTTTCTTCACCTTGCACATCGGAGCTCTGAAATTGACAGTGCTCCAGAATTTCAACATCTGCGACTTTCGCTTCTTCGTAGATTCTTTCTGGACATACGTCCTCCTTGAACGCATCTGAAGTAGTACAGGAATTTGATTTGATGTCAGATACGATGTCCGATCCATAAGATTCTTCATCAGAAACGTGACCTAACAACCTGTCTAGGTCTAGTTTAGAAAGATCGTCTTCTGTTAAGATGACACTTGCAGGACTGTATACCGATGTGTGACGTTTGACCTGCAATGCTTCATCTGCCAGTTCAAGTGATTTCAAGTAGTTGTCAGGACTACATTTCTCTATGGCAGCTCGCAGCTTGTCTAGGTCCTCTTTAATCGCATCCTGTCGATTTGTCATCAGTGCCCTGTTATTTTCGGCGCGTTCCTGAAGCAAAGATTTCACTTTCGTCTTCCAAGATTCAATTTCTGATTGTAGAGCCTGACTTCGTTTGTCTATCTCGTTGTTCAGATCATGAACAGTAGCATTGAATTTGGACTCTATTTCTAATTGGTGTGCTAGAATGAGAGCAAGTTCATCCTCGATCTTCTGCAGTTCTCCTTTCTTCTGCTCAATTTTCGTTTCGTGATTCTTAGCTATCTTATCCAGCGAAATGAAGATATGTCCTTTGTGTTTATCAGACAATATACCCTGAATACAGACGAATGTCTCGCAGTTCTGACACCAGGCGCTTACTAGTTCCGTGTGTCCTGGTTCTGTACACGGTTTCCCTGATAAAGGTCGAGAGGTTGAAGAATCCATTCTAATGACATAAAAAGTAAATAAAACATTATTATAATTTATACAGTATAGTTTCTCTTCATCGTGGTACTTTATTATGTATATGATTCGTAATTATAAACCAACTGCATTACATTGTAAAGTGATTTCTGCAGTAAAGTGTTTCCATGTATACATGCATTAGTCAAAAACAAGAATTCTACAGTGCATGAATTCCGTGTTGTAACCTACGTTATAAGGCACCATACATGTTTGTTTGTCCATTTGTTCACAGCTTAATTCATCAACTTTATGCTTTTTATTGATAACCGAGGAAAAAATATGTCAACATTTTTGCCCAATTGAGGCACATTTAACTCAATAGCGCGGTAGTGGTATATATTTCGGTATGTCAGTTTTGTTGTCGCTACAACATATAGTAACTGTTGTTAGGCTGTAGCTTCAGATATTGTTCTTCGCATTATCTCGTGACTATTGCTGAATGACGTGTGTATGAGAAAGGTAACTTAATAAGAGAGAAAAACTCACCTGGACCTTGGGGGAACAAAATTAATGTTGTATTGATTCGGTCTCACCTACTATCCAAGTCGTTTGGAAATTCCGAATTCCAGGTAAGACCTTATACTTTCACAATCAGTACGTGTGTATGTAGTGACCTTTAACCCGACTTGTGCGCCATTGCACATATTTAAAAGGTGCAGTTTGTCTATATGTGATTCACAAAACCAATTTGTCTTGAAATGCCGCCAATCAACCATGTTATATAGCCAGGTAAGACAGCGATATAGACAGTTATGTTTGATGTTATGTAATTGGTAGTGTTGATAATATTTATAGTGGTTCAAGACCTTCTTTGTAGTCTGAGGTTAAAATTTGTTAATTTTAGCTACACGTAGGTTTATTGTCTTTTAACGGAGCTAGCAATCCTTCTGTTTGGCCGGTATTTTCTTATTATTTTTAGAAGCTCCGCGAATAAAACTTTGTATATTATTATGGTGTTACGAAATATTCACATTGTAGCATTAACTAGATTAAACTGAATAAAGGCATGCGAAATATCTGCAATACAGATGAACTAAAAAAATGTCGTTACATATATTTACACTTTTATAGGATAACTGTACTTCATGTTGTTAATTTGAACATCTTAAGTAGCAAATTAACATTTCATTCATAACATTAGTCGGCTGTCAAAATGGTTCATGTAACTATCTCTTGTATCAATGTAAAACACATCCTCGATACTCCAGGGGTTCCGATCACTTACGATCTATACACCCCTGGAATTTCGCTAAAAATATATTGCAACATTGAAAAATATTCGATTTTATTTTTAGAATTTCCCAAATATATTATTCAAATAACCGGAGGTCATGTAAAAGTCTATGCAAATACACGGAGTTGAAAAACAAAGATAAAGAAGGAAAAAATCGGGACCGCAGAATTTTATGCAAATAACCGAAATATTCGAATAACCGTTATTCGATTATGTGGAGTCCTCTGTAGTAACTGTTGTTAGGCTGTAGCTTCAGATATTGTTCTTCGCATTATCTCGTGACTATTGCTGAATGACGTGTGTATGAGAAAGGTAACTTAATAAGAGAGAAAAAACTCACCTGGACCTTGGGGGAACAAAATTAATGTTGTATTGATTCGGTCTCACCTACTATCCAAGTCGTTTGGAAATTCCAAATTCCAGGTAAGACCTTATACTTTCACAATCAGTACGTGTGTATGTAGTGACCTTTAACCCGACTTGTGCGCCATTGCACCACATTTAAAAGGTGCAGTTTGTCTATATGTGATTCACTAAACCAATTTGTCTTGAAATGCAGCCAATCAAACCATGTTATATAGCCAGGTAAGACAGCGATATAGACAGATATGTTTGATGTTATGTAATTGGTAGTGTTGATTGGCCGGTATTTTCTTATTATTTTTAGAAGCTCCGCGAAATAAAACTTTGTATATTATTATGGTGTTACGAAATATTCACATTGTAGCATTAACTAGATTAAACTGAATAAAGGCATGCGAAATATCCGTAATATCAGATGAACTAAAACAAGAGGCCCATGGGCCTTAACGGTCACCTGAGTTAGAATATATAATTAAACAAATAATGAAACAAATTAAAGGCATATAAACACTATATGCTGGGCCTTGAAGTTGGTCAGTGATTTATAAATTTGACTTTTTAGACTATGAAGAGTATTTGCTTCCATCAAACCTGTGAATTTAGAGGTATTTTTTGAAATTTTAATCATTTTGACCCTGTTTGGTCCTGCCCCTCTGGTCCCCCAGGGGGTCATTGAGGACGGATATGGATGTTAAAATGCTATATCTTCGGCTAATAATTCTAATCAAGTATGACTCATTTCCTACGAAAATTGGGCAAATAATGTTCACAAATATGTCTTTCCTATATAAATTAAAGTAAACTTGACCCCTCCCCTGGGGGTAACATGAGACCCCAAGGTCATATAATTCACAATTTTTATAAAACACATCTTAAGACCTTTCCATCTATAATTATTTGATTCTACTATATCCAGAATTTTAGAAGATTTTTGAAGTTTTAGCCTATTTGACCCTTTTTTTTTGCCCCGCCCCTCTGCCCCCAGGGGGTCGGCCAGGACCAATGTGGATATGATATTTAAATGCTATCTCAGGCTAATAATTCTAAACAAGTTTTTGACTCGTTTCCAATGAAAATTGAGCAAAAACATGCTCATAAATGTGTTTTTCCTATATAAACTATAGTAAACTTGACCCCCTCCCCAAGGGGAAACAGGAGACCCCAGGGTCATATAATTGACAATTTTTATAAACAAACTTTAAGACCTTTTCATCTATAAATGTATTTGTTTATACCATTGCCAGAATTTTAAAAGAATATTTTCGAAATTTTAGCCTATTTGACCTTTTTGGGCCTATGAATTTGGGCCCGCCCCACTGCCCCAGGGGGTCGGCCTGGACCAATATGGATATGATATTAAAATGCTATGTCAGGCTAATAATTCTAACCAAGTTTGACTCATTTCCAATGAAAAATTGAGCAAAACATGCTCATAAATGTTTTTTTTCCCTATATAAACTATAGTAAACTTGACCCCCTCCCCAGGGGGAAACGTGAGACCCCAGGGTCATATTATTCACAATTTTTGTAAAGGACCTTAAGACCTTTCTATTTATTAAAAGTATTTGATTCTACCATTTCCAGAACTTCAGAAGAAGATTTTTGAAGTTTTAGCCTATTTGACCCCTTTTGACCCCGCCCCTAAGGCCCCTGGGGGTTAGTCATAGAAAATTTGTTAATAGGAAAAATTCCGTTCAATGGCCAAAAAATTTCTGTAAAATTTGACTCATTTCCTGATTAAATGCCCAATTTGCTAAAGGCCGTTTTTGGAATCCCAATATATATAATTAACTTTCGTCCAGGGGGGGAAATACAACCCATTTGTTTTCCTATAATTTCCGGACTAAAACACTAAAACCTTTACAAATTCTACCATGTATCTGTGACAAGATGAAGAAGATTTTTGAAAAATTTTACCCCTTTTTCCAACCCCCCTGGGGGGTGTGTACCAAATATTAATTCAACTTGTAACCTTAACTTGATCTTAGAAGGTTTATGCAAATTTTCATTGATCATTGCTTCAGCAGTTTTGGAGAAAAGTCGAAAACTACGGAAACTTTCAAGACCCCCAGGGTCATATAATTCAAAATTTTTGTTGCTTGATACTTCGTCTAGGACCTTAAAAATGTCTGTTACATATTTCCTTACACAAAATTTAAGACATTTTAAAATTTGTTATTTGAACATTTTTAGCAATACATTGCATTATCAAATTAGTCGGCTGTCAAAATGTTACAATGTAAACATTGCGTATCAATGTAAAACGCCACGCTCGATACTCCAGGGTTTTTCAATTTACATTTATACCCCTGGGACAACAGCATTGTAAAAGTATGTTTTGGCAGGTATTTAGTCTTTCAATGCACATTAAAAGAGCCAGTGAAGGTTTTGGCGAAGTCATTTAATTTCAAGTTGACAATTCTTGTTCATTGTCTTTTGGAAATTTTTGCTGGCCTGTGTTGGTTAAGATATTTAGCTGAGCTTTCAGAAGATAGTCCAGGGGAACACTTAGAGAATAAAAGTTCATGAAAATCTCAAACATGTTTTTCTACAAAATTTCATCATCAGAAAATGCAAGGAATTGGACAAGTGATTATGAGTTTACAAAATGTCTATAAAAACACACAGAAATGAATATAATAGTCTCACTATCAAAGTTTACATTTTAATACTTCCATTCACGTTACACCGGGGGTTTGTGTTGTAAAAGTAGAAACATTTTGACTTTTGTAGATATTAAGAAAATGACAAATAACAGAACAGGTGTTATATTTCAGCAAATGTTTGCCGTAAATTTGGATAAAAAAATCCTTGCTCATTGTAAAGATTTTAAAATAATGAAATCGAATTTCACTGACTGAAGTAAATATGTTTCAATACCAATCTTGATACTTGTATTCATGGATCATGAATTCACTTCAATTGTTTCGAAAAATATTAAGTTTCCTACTGGTGGTTCAAAGAGGTAAGTTTTGGTATTAGCACTTTTTGAAGTACATGCTGTAGTACTTAAATCTGACAAGTAATTGCTAAGAATACCTTTTCCATATTAAAATATGGCAAATATTTTATTTCCCTGCAGGACTAGAATTGTCAAACACAAGTAGTATTTCCATTTTTGTAAGGTCATAATTATTTGCTTTCATTTTGTTTTGTTTTCAAATCTAGTGATTTCATTCGAATTTTCGGACTTTGAAAACTCAAAATTCACCAGGAATTTTCTGATAACAATGTTCAGACAATGATCTAGTTGTGCCTTTTGCTAAATTGCTAGTTCCATGTTAAGTGTACATTTCTCTTGTCATCAATAACAAACCAATTTGTTTATGTAAACTTTGTTTCCGGATTAACATAATAAATGCAGCTCCATGAAAATTTTTTAACTCCAAAGACCGTTACAATGCAGCTCCATGTTTTCAGAATTTTGTGCCTTTTTTGTTGACCTTAGGGGAAGTTTTATCTGTTAGTACATTGAAAACTCAGTTGCTAAATTACCTAAATTACATTTTCAATTTTGTTATGTTAAAATTTTTGCAGTTCATATAAATTTTACATACTTGCTATATTTTAATTATAAGGTCAAATGATTATTATTCAAATGTTAAAAATTTGGGTTTTTAACCAATTCGTTCAGTCAGGGGATATTTAAAGCTTTGCGACTATTGTTTTATTTCAGTAATTGTACAAGGGTTTTGTTACACTATTGTAGGCTTTAAAATCTGTGGATTTTGAATTTTCAAGGTTACCTAATGGGCCGAAATTGAGTTGTGAGGTTTCACAGAGCAGATTAACTAACCTTTGATAGCAATGGTCTTAATTTGACCAATGTCTACACAATTCATTACACTAATATTGTATGGCTGTATCATTATAAACTGATTGTTAGTCACTAATTGGTCAATTTAAAAATAAATTGATTCAGATCTGTAAATGGTAAATGATCAGGACCAATTTTCACTAATTTTTAGGGGATAAATTTTAATTTATTTTTGTTCAGATAAATGTAACACGGGTCCAATTTTTACACTAGGTCATTATAAACATTGATCAGATAATGTTCATGGAGACAATTGTTACACATCCATAGGTTAGGGCCCTACTATCTTTATTGATTCAGATAGATGTACCAGAGGATCGCCAATGTTACGACTAATTTGGTATGGCCCCTTTATAACATTGATCTCAGATAATGCTACAAAGGTAGCCAATGTGTACACTAAATACGGTATGGTCATTTTAATATATGATTCATGATAAAAGTACAAAGGACCTATTGTTACTCATAATTGGTAGGGCCTGTATACTTATTGATTGCTTAGATGAAGTGTTCGAGGGACCTATATGTTACTACTAATTGGTAGGTCCTTAATAACATGATCAGATAATGTACAAGGAGCCTAATGTTACCATGATAAGGTAGGCCACTTATACAGTTGATCAGATGTATGTACAAGGGACCAGATCGTTACACTATTAGGTAGGACAATTATAATATTGTTCAGTTCATGTGCACATAAGGACCAATGTCTACACGCGTATAGGGTAGGGCCCTTATAATATTGATCAGATAATGTACTAATAGGACCAATGTGTCACTTATAGGTTAGGCCCTTCTAATACTATTGATTCAGATAATGTACAAAGGACCAATGTTACACTAATAGGTAGGTCCTTATAACAGATTGATAATCAGGATAATGTACAAGGGACCAATGTTACACTAATAGGTAGGGTCCCTTACTTACTAATCGATCAAGATAATGTACAAGGACCAATGTTACACTAATAGGTAGGAACTTATATTAATTATTGATCAAGATAATGTACAAGGACCAATGTCTACACTAATAGGTCAGGAGGCCCTGATACTATTGATAATAATGTACAATGGATCAATGTTACACTAAATGTATCATGATAATGTACATGGGACAATGTTACACAATATGGTAGGTCCTTATAATATTGATCAGATAATGTACAAGGATCAATGTTTACACTAATAGGTTGGCCCTTATAATATTGATCAGCGTAAGTGTACAAGGACCAATGTTACACTAGGTCCTCTATAACATTGATCAGATCATGTACAAAGGACCAATGTTTATATAGGCCCTTATAAGAATATTGATCAGATAATGTACAAGGGACCAATGTTACACTAATAGGTAGGCCCTTATAATATTGATCAGATAATGTACAAGGACCAATGTTACAACTAATAGGTAGGTCCTTATATTGTATTGATCAGATAATGTACAAGGACCCAATGTTACACTAATAGGTAGGTCCTTATAATATTGATCAGATAATGTACAAGGACCAATGTTACACTAATTAGGCCCTTATAAACATTGATCAGATAATGTACAAGGACCAATGTTACACTAAGGTAGGCCCTTATAATATTGATCAGATAATGTACAAGGACCAATGTTACACTAATAGGTAGGCCCTGATTATAATATTGATCAGATAATGTACAAGGACCAATGTTACACTAATAGGTAGGTCCTTATAATATTGATCAGATAATGTACAAGGGGACCATGTTAACTTAGGCCCTAAATAATAATGGGATCAGATAATGTACAAGGACCAATGTTACACTAATAAGTAGGTGAGGACCTTTTAATATTGATCAGATCATGTACAAGGACCAATGTTACACTAATTAGGTAGGCCCTTATAATATTGATCAGATCATGTACAAGGACCAATGTTACACTAATAGGTAGGCCCTTATAATATTGATCAGATAATGTACAAGGACCAATGTTACACTAATAGGTAGGTCCTTATAATATTGATCAGATCATGTACAAGGACCAATGTTACACTAATAGGTAGGCCCTTATAATATTGATCAGATCATGTACAAGGACCAATGTTACACTAATAGGTAGGCCCTTATAATATTGATCAGATCATGTACAAGGACCAATGTTACACTAATAGGTAGGCCCTTATAATATTGATCAGATAATGTACAAGGACCAATGTTACACTAATAGGTAGGGCCCTTATAATATTGATCAGATCATGTACAAGGACCAATGTTACACTAATAGGTAGGTCCTTATAATATTGATCAGATAATGTACAAGGACCAATGTTACACTAATAGGTAGGCCCTTATAATATTGATCAGATAATGTACAAGGACCAATGTTACACTAATAGGTAGGCCCTTATAATATTGATCAGATAATGTACAAGGACCAATGTTACACTAATAGGTAGGTACCCCTTATAATATTGATCAGATAATGTACAAGGACCAATGTTACACTAATAGGTAGGCCCTATATAATATTGATCAGATCATGTACAAGGACCAATGTTTACACTAATAGGTAGGCCCTTATAATATTGATCAGATAATGTACAAGGACCAATGTTACACTAATAGGTAGGTCCTTATAATATTGATCAGATCATGTACAAGGACCAATGTTACACTAATAGGTAGGCCCTTATAATATTGATCAGATAATGTACAAGGACCAATGTTACACTAATAGGTAGGCCCTTATAATATTGATCAGATAATGTACAAGGACCAATGTTACACTAATAGGTAGGCCCTTATAATATTGATCAGATAATGTACAAGGACCAATGTTACACTAATAGGTAGGCCCTTATAATATTGATCAGATAATGTACAAGGACCAATGTTACACTAATAGGTAGGTCCTTATAATATTGATCAGATAATGTACAAGGACCAATGTTACACTAATAGGTAGGGCCTTATAATATTGATCAGATAATGTACAAGGACCAATGTTACACTAATAGGTAGGTCCTTATAATATTGATCAGATAATGTACAAGGACCAATGTTACACTAGGTCCATTAATATTGATCAGATAATGTACAAGGACCAATGTTACACTAATAGGTAGGCCCTTATAATATTGATCAGATAATGTACAAGGACCAATGTTACACTAATAGGTAGGCCCTTTATAATATTGATCAGATAATGTTACAAGGACCAATGTTACACTAGGTATATATTGATCAGTAATGTACAAAGGACCCTTACATAATATTGATCAGATCAGAATGTACAAGGACCAATGTTACACTAATAGGTAGGCCCTTATAATATTGATCAGATAATGTACAAGGACCAATGTTACACTAATAGGTAGGCCCTTATAATATTGATCAGATTAATGTACAAGGACCTAATGTTACACTAATAGGTACGGTCTTATAATATTGATCAGATAATGTACAAGGACCAATGTTACACTTATTAGGTAGGTCCTCCTTATAACAGTGATTAGATCATGTACAAGGACCAATGTTACACTAGGCCCTTATAACTATTGATCAGATCATGTACAAGGACATAATGTTACACTAGGCCCTTCTTATAATATTGATCAGATAACATGTACAAGGACTAATGATACACTAATAGGTAGGTCCTTATAATATTGATCAGATCATGTACAAGGACCAATGTTACACTAATAGGTAGGTCCTTATAATATTGATCAGATAATGTACAAGGACCAATGTTACACTAATAGGTAGGCCCTTATAATATTGATCAGATAATGTACAAGGGACCAATGTTACACTAATAGGTAGGTCCTATAATATTGATTCAGATAATAGGTAGGTCCTTATAATATTGATCAGATAATGTACAAGGACCAATGTTACACTAATAGGTAGGTCCTTATAATATTGATCAGATAATGTACAAGGACCAATGTTACACTAATAGGTAGGCCCTTATAATATTGATCAGATAATGTACAAGGACCAATGTTACACTAATAGGTAGGTCCTTATAATATTGATCAGATAATGTACAAGGACCAATGTTACACTAATAGGTAGGCCCTTATAATATTGATCAGATAATGTACAAGGACCAATGTTACTAATCTAGGCCCTTATTAATATTGATCAGATCATGTACAAGGACCAATGTTACACTAATAGGTAGGTCCTTATAATATTGATCAGATCATGTACAAGGACCAATGTTACACTAATAGGTAGGTCCTTATAATATTGATCAGATAATGTACAAGGACCAATGTTACACTAATAGGTAGGTCCTTATAATATTGATCAGATAATGTACAAGGACCAATGTTACACTAATAGGTAGGTCTTTATAATATTGATCAGATAATGTACAAGGACCAATGTTACACTAATAGGTAGGTCCTTATAATATTGATCAGATCATGTACAAGGACCAATGTTACACTAATAGGTAGGCCCTTATAATATTGATCAGATAATGTACAAGGACCAATGTTACACTAATAGGTAGGCCCTTATAATATTGATCAGATCATGTACAAGGACCAATGTTACACTAATAGGTAGGTCCTTATAATATTGATCAGATAAATGTACAAGGACCAATGTTTACACTAGGTCCTTATAATATTGATCAGATAATGTACAAGGACCAATGTTACACTAGGTCCTGATAATATTGATCAGATAATGTACAAGGACCAATGTTACACTAATAGGTAGGCCCTTATAATATTGATCAGATAATGTACAAGGACCAATGTTACACTAATAGGTAGGCCCTTATAATATTGATCAGATAATGTACAAGGACCAATGTTACACTAATAGGTAGGTCCTTATAATATTGATCAGATAATGTACAAGGACCAATGTTACACTAATAGGTAGGCCCTTATAATATTGATCAGATAATGTACAAGGACCAATGTTACACTAATAGGTAGGCCCTTATAATATTGATCAGATAATGTACAAGGACCAATGTTACACTAATAGGTAGGTCCTTATAATATTGATCAGATAATGTACAAGGACCAATGTGTTACACTAATAGGTAGGTCCTTATAATATTGATCAGATAATGTACAAGGACCAATGTTACACTAGGAGGCCCTTATAATATTGATCAGATAATGTACACAAGGACCAATGTTACACTAATAGGTAGGCCCTTATAATATTGATCAGATAATGTACAAGGACCAATGTTACACTAATAGGTAGGCCCTTATAACATTGATCAGATAATGTACAAGGACCAATGTTACACTAATAGGTAGGTCCTTATAATATTGATCAGATAATGTACAAGGACCAATGTTACACTAATAGGTAGGTCCTTATATAATATTGATCAGATTAACTTGTACAAGAAGGACCAATGTTACACTAATAGGTAGGCCCTTATAATATTGATCAGATAATGTACAAGGACCAATGTTACACTAATAGGTAGGCCCTTATAATATTGATCAGATAATGTACAAGGACCAATGTTACACTAATAGGTAGGTCCTTATAATATTGATCAGATCATGTACAAGGACCAATGTTACACTAATAGGTAGGCCCTTATAACATTGATCAGATAATGTACAAGGACCAATGTTACACTAATAGGTAGGCCCTTATAATATTGATCAGATCATGTACAAGGACCAATGTTACACTAATAGGTAGGCCCTTATAATATTGATCAGATAATGTACAAGGACCAATGTTACACTAATAGGTAGGCCCTTATAATATTGATCAGATCATGTACAAGGACCAATGTTACACTAATAGGTAGGCCCTTATAATATTGATCAGATCATGTACAAGGACCAATGTTACACTAATAGGTAGGCCCTTATAATATTGATCAGATCATGTACAAGGACCAATGTTACACTAATAGGTAGGCCCTTATAATATTGATCAGATAATGTACAAGGACCAATGTTACACAGGCCTAGGATAATGTACAGGACCAATGTTACACTAATAGGTAGGTCCTTATAATATTGATCAGATAATGTACAAGGACCAATGTTACACTAATAGGTAGGCCCTTATAATATTGATCAGATAATGTACAAGGACCAATGTTACACTAATCAGGTAGGCCTTATAATATTGATCAGATAATGTACAAGGACCAATGTTACACTAATAGGTAGGCCCTTATATAATATTGATCAGATAATGTACAAGGACCAATGTTACACTAATAGGTAGGCCCTTATAATATTGATCAGATAATGTACAAGGACCAATGTTACACTAATAGGTAGGTCCTTATAATATTGATCAGATAATGTACAAGGACCAATGTTACACTAATAGGTAGGTCCTTATAATATTGATCAGATAATGTACAAGGACCAATGTTACACTAATAGGTAGGCCCTTATAATATTGATCAGATCATGTACAAGGACCAATGTTACACTAATAGGTAGGCCCTTATAATATTGATCAGATAATGTACAAGGACCAATGTTACACTAATAGGTAGGCCCTTATAATATTGATCAGATAATGTACAAGGACCAATGTTACACTAATAGGTAGGTCCTTATAATATTGATCAGATAATGTACAAGGACCAATGTTACACTAATAGGTAGGTCCTTATAATATTGATCAGATAATGTACAAGGACCAATGTTACACTAATAGGTAGGTCCTTATAATATTGATCAGATAATGTACAAGGACCAATGTTACACTAATAGGTAGGTCCTTATAATATTGATCAGATAATGTACAAGGACCAATGTTACACTAATAGGTAGGTCCTTATAATATTGATCAGATCATGTACAAGGACCAATGTTACACTAGGCCCTTATAATATTGATCAGATAATGTACAAGGACCAATGTTACACTAATAGGTAGGTCCTTATAATATTGATCAGATAATGTACAAGGACCAATGTTACACTAATAGGTAGGTCCTTATAATATTGATCAGATAATGTACAAGGACCAATGTTACACTAATAGGTAGGCCCTTATAATATTGATCAGATAATGTACAAGGACCAATGTTACACTAATAGGTAGGCCCTTATAATATTGATCAGATAATGTACAAGGACCAATGTTACACTAATAGGTAGGTCCTTATAATATTGATCAGATAATGTACAAGGACCAATGTTACACTAATAGGTAGGCCCTTATAATATTGATCAGATAATGTACAAGGACCAATGTTACACTAATAGGTAGGCCCTTATAATATTGATCAGATAATGTACAAGGACCAATGTTACACTAATAGGTAGGCCCTTATAACATTGATCAGATAATGTACAAGGACCAATGTTACACTAATAGGTAGGCCCTTATAATATTGATCAGATAATGTACAAGGACCAATGTTACACTAATAGGTAGGTCCTTATAATATTGATCAGATAATGTACAAGGACCAATGTTACACTAATAGGTAGGTCCTTATAATATTGATCAGATCATGTACAAGGACCAATGTTACACTAATAGGTAGGTCCTTATAACATTGATCAGCATGCCAGGCCATTGTGTAAATCTTCAGTTATTCCAAATACTGTTAAAGTGGAGATATTTGTGGCATGGACATTTTCTTTAAAATCTCTGTGAATATATCCACACAAGCAAAACATAATTACAAGTGCAGAATTCACATGTGAAAGTTATAGGTGCACATTGTTGAAAATTGGCATTCAACTCACAGTGCAAAAATCCACAAGTAAAAATACTTATATTTACAGTTGATCAACTTGTGATTGACTGTAAGTATATGGTATTGCTTTGGTGCGCAAGATCACAATTCATATTTAGTTTCTTTAACTCAATTTCAACCTTGAAGGCCCATTACCTTTCGGAAGCGGCTTTTGATTTTAAAATTGGAATGTAAAACGAGATATAGAATTTTGAAGAGTCACAAAAGTTATAACCTTACCATTAATATATTAATCCTCCACTTTCTGAACAATATTATTAAAATAAATCAAATGTCTAAAATTTTCCCATCGTCGCCCTTATTGCCATGTCGCCCTTTATTGACTATCATGCGCCAGCTAAAAACAGCGAAATGAATGACTATCACTGTGCCAGACGGTAAAACAGCGAAATGAATATTCACTGTAAACATTGATTACACATGCAAATCTTGCATTTGCTTAGTGGTTGTAACCTCATTGGTATATATTTTCTGATGTTATTGGTTTTAAGAAAATTTCAATATTTGTTTCGGAAAGGTTGTGGGCCTTAAATACAACAGTAACATTTCGCATGCTTTTGCTGAAAGCATATGCTAGAAAATCACAGGCACACGTACAAAATGGTCAGCAGCAATCTTATCAATATGTGAATGAAAGGTAAACAAAGACATAAAGTTCAGCAAATTATTATGTGTTTTCAATAAAAAAATAAAATATTGGTCACTTGCTTGAGTTATCCAAATGTCTTCATATTAACTAAGGACTATTTCAGCAAAACATATATGGTAGGAGGGGGAAGGCACTTTGAAATTGGGAGACTCACCGATAGAAGTGATTTTCAGTTTAGTTGACTCCAACACATATTTATTTTTTTGTGAACGAGACCATGGCATAGAAGCAATTTAATCTTTTATTTTGCTCCAACATCTTTTTGAATTTACATATTTTGATTTCTAGCATCATTTAAAGTTCCAGGACAAAATTGCACTGTATATGTCGCAGAGAACTATTGTTTGATGTGCTGCATCTATTACTGAATTTGTATAAAGGTACAATCCTCATAGAACCAGCGGAAATTCTACTAAAGATACCGAAGTGTTTCACAAGCGTAATGAAAGAGTAGACATTTGGACACTCATACTTAAGCTTGTGAACTGCCACTTTTTCCTCCACTTAATAACAGTGAATTTAAATAAAGATCTGTTGATGACAACTTTTTGCCAAAACTAATCCATTGTTTCTCTGTACTATTGACAAGTTTGGGTGAATAAATATGTTTTAGATAAATATTCTGTCATAATTATATCAAAACACCCAGATAATAAAAAACAAGGACATAGTCATTCAGATCCCCCGCCAATGGAGATAACAAAGCTGAAGTAAGTTTGATTGTGGAGACTTATGTGTATGAAAAAATGTATAATTCAAGTAGAGCGGGGCTGCAATTGTTGAATCAGGTATACAGCCTTGACATTTATATTAGACTATACAGTGGACCCGCGATAATCCGGACGCCGGTAGTCCGGAAAACTCACAATCCGAACGGAAATGTCAGGGAACGGATTTTCGTAAGGTTATTTATACTCACTAGTCCGGAAATTCGTATTCCGAATCCGGAACTCCATTTTGGGAACGGAATGTCATTTTCGTTAATAAATTCCCGCAATAATCCGGACAATTTGTTGTCGCCACGTGCCGAGAAAATCCAAGGCCAGCTACAGTCATGTGTACAATACACACAATCACTTGACACTGAGTGTGTTGTCATAACGACGGCTGCCAGGTCATAGCCACGGGCGTTTACCTGAACACCTTTCAGACGGGTACATGCAGTCATGTAATGGTTCATTGGTTTTCTATAGGAGATCAAACTTCAGTGTTGTTATTGAGATACGCAATATAAATGTTTAGCCACACACTTTTAAACATGCACTTTGAGCTTGGGTACGGGTACGTATGCTGTAGATACCTTACTTGTTTCGCATGCAGAATATATCGCTATGAGTATCGAATGCAATAAAGTGAGATAATACTCACAAAATTAATAAGAATTTTAAATGTATGTGAATCTATTCGAATTCATCGTCTGTGGTATAAGATATAAAGGCTACGGCATATGCCATTTACACGTGTGTGACATTGTGCACGAAGTTAGACGTGAACGGGCGCGTGGTTGTTACAAACGTCTGTAAGTCAGAAAGCAAAGATTTGTAGAGAAATGGTCATTAAAAACACACATTATACAAAATAACAATTATATGAGTTTATAAAATGTTCACAACTATTTGTTATCATAGTTTTTTTATGCCAAGAACGTAGATGATATTGATCCTTTGTTAGGCAATATCAAGAGTGGGATACGTAGCTAATATGCATACATAGTACACAATTAACAATGGCTTTAGGTTTCGTATTTTGAAGAAGAAATACGTTTATTCAATATTTTTAACGTAATGATATAAAAATACCTATAAATCATAACAAACGAAGTATTCCGTATATTACATAAAAGCCTATCATCGATTACAAGGTCAAGGGGAGTAACTCATACGTGCCAATTTAATTGACTAAGAACATGGAATTCGGCAGTCCAGAAAACTCGTAATCCGGACGGTTTAGGCTGGGAACGAAGGTGTCCGGATTATCGAGGGTCCACTGTATACACAAAGATGGGTGGAGTTTTGCAAAGTAACATTTACCATTTACCATATTTTCAGCAATGTTTCCATGGTAACGGAAAAAAGTGCAAAAAATGAAAACCTAAAAATAGCAAAAGGTACTACTAGACCATAAAAAGAATGTGTCTATGAAGTTTCGTGGAAATATCTCTGCTGGTTTTAGAGTTATGCTCCGGAAATGAACCTGCTACAAAAATATGATATTTTCAACAATGTTTCTATGGTTACAGAAAAAAGCACAAAAAGTGAAAACCTAAAAATAGCAAAAGGCACCACTAGACCATAAGAACAATGTGTCTATGAAGTTTCATGGAAATATCTCTGCTGGTTTTAGAGTTGTGCTCCGGAAACGATTCTTACACAAAAATCTGCCATTTTCACCAATGTTTCCATGGTTACAGAAAAAAGTACAAAAAGTGAAAACCTTAAAATAGCAAAAGGCACTACTAGACCATAAGACCATTGTGTCCATGAAGTTTCATGGAAATATCTCTTCTGGTTTCAGAGTTATGCTCCGGAAACGAACCTGGTACAAAAATATGATATTTTCAGCAATGTTTCCATGATTACGGAAAAAATGCAAAAAATGAAAACCTAAAAATAGCAAAAGGCACTACTAGACCATAAGACCAACGTGTGTTTGAGGTTTCGTGGAAATATCTCTACTGGTTTTAGAGTTATGCTCCGGAAACCATTCGTACGGACAGACGGAAACCCATTTGTATATCCCCCGCCAACTTCCTTGGGCGGAGGATAAAAATTTTTTTATGGAAGATGAACAACACATTAATAATATCAGAAGTTAAATTTTTTCTCAACAGTTATTTTTGTAGTCAGGATGACTGACAGCAGCATTATAAAACACAAATTTTGCATTTTATTTCAAACATTGCTTCAGATAGACCCACTCAAAAAAGCAAATTTTTATTGAAACTCCACCCTGGCACATACTATTTTCTAAAGTGCCTTCCCCTAGTTGCCATATACGTTTTGCTGGAACAGCCCTAAAGTTTTATGTGTGAATAAGTATCCCTCTGGATACTCTTTGTAAGATTAGTAGTAATATCTGCTATCTGATGTAGTGCTATGACAGAAATTAAATTTATTTTGAAATCTAAATATTTCAGTGTTAGAATTCACCATGAAAACTATATATTTCAGAATTTGAATTCACTATGAAATCTAGATATCTCCATGTCACATTAACATCATCACATAAACTAACAAGTCTTTCCGCTTTCAGAACAGTTGGTTTCAAAGTCATTTGACTTCACATAAAAGTACCTCACACACTATTCTGCATATCCTTGGATTTCTTCAATGTTCCATCAAAGTAGATTTCAGGACCATTTATGAATCTTGACATCTTTTTCCGTGAGAGCAGCGATGTAATCGTGTTGATTACTGCGTACCGCACATATATCCACCACTATACCACCTGTGTGTAGTCTCTGACTCATCTGGTTTGTCCCGCAATCCCAAACATGCATCTGTAGATAAAACAACACACACATCCATACACGTCATGTCTCTGGACTTGGGTCAGATTTATAGGATATTTGCCTACAAATAGTCTACCCAATTTAATTAAAAAATTTTTTTTACTTACTGTATTAAATTGGAAATTTTTATTTTACTTTGTCAAAAACAAACAAGAATCTTAATCATTTTGAAATATTCAAAGTTAAAGAAATACAAAGCATTAACATATATATTGTATAGAATATGTTTTACGTGTGCAAGTTGTCTTGCCCTGAGTAAGACAGAAAAATCTTACCCTCATCGGAAGTGCAGATATATCTGCCCGATGGGGTAGAAATATCTATCTTATCTTACCCAGGGAAACTCAGCCTGTATGCACAGAACACTTCAATGACGTCACAACTTGTCTTTTGTCAGCAGTATTAACATCAGTAAGCAAACAGGCTAAGAGAAAAATAACCATTCACCTCTGTCAGAATAAGAAAAGCTAAATCTCAACTTGGGGTAAATCCTCACACTGTCTAACAACTCCGCAACACTCGCGTTTGACAACTCAACAATCTTGACCCCTTAGGTTGAGATTTTCCCATCTCACCCCCGACAGGGTGAAAGACTCTATAGATTGAGATTTTGCCATCTCACCCGCGACAGGGTGAAAGACTCTATAGATTGCAGTAATTTAGTCCTAATTAGCAAAATAATTATGAAGTGAAATAGAAATGTTTGTAAATCATAAATCTTACACGGCAGACACATCGGAAAAACTATTCTGTATTTGAATATTACAGAGTTATCTACCTTTGTGGGTTGGTATTGATTGTTACGTCATGTATTTGCAAATGTAACGTCATATTTTTTGGAGAAACCAACGTAAATTGGGTTCACAATATAATGACGTCACAATCGATACCTTCTCACATGGGAGATAACTCTGTAATATGCAAATACAGAATATGAGAGGAGTAAAGTGCTATATTTCACAATGCACAGAGCTATTGGGTCTTGGATTACTTACCGCAGAGGAAGCTTCTTCCCCAGCACACACAAGTAATCTGGTGTTGTCCTCCGGGTGGGGTAGTAGGAGAGAATTGGACAGCATGGCCTGGGTTCTCCCTCCATGGAATGTTTGTATCACGTTACAAGAACATGCCAAGTCTGTACCAGAATTTAGGTGGATGGACGACATCTCGCACATCTGACAACAAAGGTTTACTTTGAAGAAATTACCTTAATAGTTGATAGTTAAGATGAATAAATGATATCTTTTTTCATCTGTCAATCAATACTACAAAGCGAGAGTTTTCTTGGATAAAAAAATATCACAATTTTGACAAAAAATGAGAAGATTACAATTTAACTCATTATATACAGTGGACCCTTGATAATCCAGACACTTCGTTCCCAGTCTAAACCGTCCAGATTATGAATTTTTCCGGACTGTCCAATTCCGTGCTCTTCGTCAATTAAATTGTCATGTACGAGTTACTCCCCTTGACCCTGTAATCGATGATAGGCTTTTATGCAATATATGTGTAATATAATAAATACTTTGTTTGTTATGTTTTATAGGTGTTGTTTTCATATTATTATGTTAAGAATATTAGATAAACGTATCTCATTTTAAAATACAAAACCGAAAGCCATCATTAATTGTGAACAATGTATGAGTATACCTACGTATCCCATTCTTGATCTGTCGTACGACAAATTTTGTTTCAAAATGCCAAACCAAGGATCAATATCTACATTCTTGGCATAAGAAAACTATGATAATAAATAGTTGTGAACATTTTATGCACTAATATAATTGTTATTTTGTATATTGTGTGTTTTATTGACAATTTCCACAAGTCTTTGCTTTCTGACTAACAGACGTATGTAACAACCATGTGCAAATTCACATTTGACTTCGTACACAATGTCACATACGTGTATATGGCATGTGCCGTAGCCTTTATATCATATACCTTAGACGATAAATTTGAATAGATTCACATACATTTAAAATATTTATTAATTTTGTAAGTATTATATCACTCATTGTATCCGAAACTCAGAGCAATATATTCTGCATGCGAAACCAGTAAGGTATCTACAGCATACGTACCCAAGCTCAAAGTGCATGCTTAAAAGTGTGTGGCTAAAAAATGAAAAAAATATATTGCATATGTCAATTGCAACACTGAAGTTTGATCTCCTATAGAAAACCAATGAACTGTTACATGACTGCATGTAACCGTGACTGCATATACCCGTGAGAAAGATGTTCAGCTAAACGCCCGTGACTATGACCTGGCAGCTGTCTTTATGACAACACACTCAGTGTCAAGTGGTAGTATGTAGTTTACACATGACTGTAGCTGGCCTTGGATTTTCTCGGCACATGGCGACAGAAAATTGTCCTGATTTTTGCGGGAATTTTTAATGAAAATTTTATTCAGTTCCCGAAATTGAGTTCCGGATTCAGAAGTATAAATAGCGTTATGGAAATCTGTTCCCTGATATTTCTGTCTGGATTGTGTGCTTTCCGGACTATCAGCATCCGGATTATTGCGGGTCCACTATATCTGCTATGAGGTATATTTTCAACTAACCAAAATAAACTTCAATTAACTTTCAGTAAATTTTATTTATTCATAGAACATTAAAAACATGTTTAGCAAAACTATCCACAGGGTCATCTATATATTTGAACAGAGTTATTGGGATCATTTCTTTTCAATTTTAATGTCCAAGAAATAGGAACATTAATGTATTAAATAAACATTTTACTGATGCGTCAACGTACCTGATGTCGAGTTGTTGGATACTTAGAGTTCGGTTTAAAACTTGCCAGCAAGTTTCTAGTGTTAGGCTTCAAAACACAGACTAGATAATGTTCCTTCAAATAATAAACAAAAGGAAATAGGGTGTTATAAGTTTAATTCGACCACAGTGTGTAATGGCGGACAGCGAGAAAGTTTGAATATTTCACACACGTGTCACCACCATAGGCGTTTCAGGCATATCACAGTAAAACTGACTGATGTAATTTCCATTAGAAGTTGACGTTTTCTCTGATATATATAACAAATTCTAATGTTCTCTTAGAATGAATTGTCCCTTTAATATGTTCTAGCAAAAGAACAAGATTTTATTAATCTTGTAATCAAGTACAAGTGCTACAGTCTACATGTATCTGAAGATTTCTTGATTCCTTTAAACAACTTTATTTTTGGGATATACACAAATTTTTGAAGTACAATAATTTCACAAGAGAGATTGAACGCCAAATTAAAATGTTACCTGAATAATTGTATGAATTTGTATTATTAATTAGTTGTCTGGAGTGTCTACATGTATAAACACGACAAGGTTTTACTAGGACACATTATCATTGTCTGGAGTGTCTACATGTATAAACACGACAAGGTTTTTACTAGGACACATTAACATTGTCTGGAGTGTCTACATGTATAAACACGACAAGGTTTTACTAGGACACATTATCATTGTCTGGAGTGTCTACATGTATAAACACAAACAAGGTTTTACTAGGACACATTAACATTGTCTGGAGTGTCTACATGTATAAACACGACAAGGTTTTACTAGGACACATTATCATTGTCCTGGAGTGTCTACATGTATAAACACAACAAGGTTTTACTAGGACACATTAACATTGTCTGGAGTGTCTACATGTATAAACACGACAAGGTTTTACTAGGACACATTATCATTGTCTGGAGTGTCTACATGTATAAACACGACAAGGTTTTACTAGGACACATTATCATTGTCTGGAGTGTCTACATGTATAAACATGACAAGGTTTTACTAGGACACATTATCATTGTCTGGAGTGTCTACATGTATAAACACGACAAGGTTTTACTAGGACACATTATCATTGTCTGGAGTGTCTACATGTATAAACACGACAAGGTTTTACTAGGACACATTATCATTGTCTGGAGTGTCTACATGTATAAACACGACAAGGTTTTACTAGGACACATTATCATTGTCTGGAGTGTCTACATGTATAAACACGACAAGGTTTTACTAGGACACATTAATCATTGTCTGGAGTGTCTACATGTATAAACACGACAAGGTTTTACTAGGACACATTACATTGTCTGGAGTGTCTACATGTATAAACACGACAAGGTTTTACTAGGACACATTAACATTGTCTGGAGTGTCTACATGTATAAACACGACAAGGTTTTACTAGGACACATTATCATTGTCTGGAGTGTCTACATGTATAAACACGACAAGGTTTTACTAGGACACATTATCATTGTCTGGAGTGTCTACATGTATAAACACGACAAGGTTTTACTAGGACACATTATCATTGTCTGGAGTGTCTACATGTATAAACACGACAAGGTTTTACTAGGACACATTATCATTGTCTGGAGTGTCTACATGTATAAACACGACAAGGTTTTACTAGGACACATTATCATTGTCTGGAGTGTCTACATGTATAAACACGACAAGGTTTTACTAGGACACATTATCATTGTCTGGAGTGTCTACATGTATAAACACGACAAGGTTTTACTAGGACACATTAACATTGTCTGGAGTGTCTACATGTATAAACACGACAAGGTTTTACTAGGACACATTATCATTGTCTGGAGTGTCTACATGTATAAACACGACAAGGTTTTACTAGGACACATTATCATTGTCTGGAGTGTCTACATGTATAAACACGACAAGGTTTTACTAGGACACATTATCATTGTCTGGAGTGTCTACATGTATAAACACGACAAGGTTTTACTAGGACACATTATCATTGTCTGGAGTGTCTACATGTATAAACACGACAAGGTTTTACTAGGACACATTATCATTGTCTGGAGTGTCTACATGTATAAACACGACAAGGTTTTACTAGGACACATTAACATTGTCTGGAGTGTCTACATGTATAAACACGACAAGGTTTTACTAGGACACATTAACATTGTCTGGAGTGTCTACATGTATAAACACAACAAGGTTTTACTAGGACACATTAACATTGTCTGGAGTGTCTACATGTATAAAACACGACAAGGTTTTACTAGGACACATTATGTCTACATGTATAAACACAACAATGTGTCTACATGTATAAACACGACAAGGTTTTACTAGGACACATTATCATTGTCTGGAGTGTCTACATGTATAAACACGACAAGGTTTTACTAGGACACATTATCATTGTCTGGAGTGTGTCTACATGTATAAACACGACAAGGTTTTACTAGGACACATTATCATTGTCTGGAGTGTCTACATGTATAAACACGACAAGGTTTTACTAGGACACATTATCATTGTCTGGAGTGTCTACATGTATAAACATGAAAAGGTTTTACTAGGACACATTATCATTGTCTGGAGTGTCTACATGTATAAACATGACAAGGTTTTACTAGGACACATTATCATTGTCTGGAGTGTCTACATGTATAAACACGACAAGGTTTTACTAGGACACATTATCATTGTCTGGAGTGTCTACATGTATAAACACAACAAGGTTTTACTAGGACACATTATCATTGTCTGGAGTGTCTACATGTATAAACACGACAAGGTTTTACTAGGACACATTAACATTGTCTGGAGTGTGTCTACATGTATAAACACGACAAGGTTTTACTAGGACACATTATCATTGTCTGGAGTGTCTACATGTATAAACACGACAAGGTTTTACTAGGACACATTAACATTGTCTGGAGTGTCTACATGTATAAACACGACAAGGTTTTACTAGGACACATTATCATTGTCTGGAGTGTCTGGAGTGTCTACATGTATAAAACACGACAAGGTTTTTTTTACTAGGACACATTATCATTGTCTGGAGTGTCTACATGTTAAGGGACTCAAATCCCGGAGATGTCACTGTCAGTGTAATTCTGATGGGACATAAACTCAACAGACAGTGGGCTCGTTACCTACAGTCCAACGAAGAATAAACTGGCTATAGATCATGATGTTCCATACACAGCTCCACACAGACAGTGGGGTCTCATACCTACAGACACAACACCACTAAATAAACTGGCTATAGATAATGATGTTCCATACACAGCTCCACACAGACAGTGGGGTCTCATACCTACAGACACAACACCACTAAATAAACTGGCTATAGATAATGATGTTCCATACACAGCTCCACACAGACAGTGGGGTCTCATACCTACAGACACAACACCACTAAATAAACTGGCTATAGATAATGATGTTCCATACACAGCTCCACACAGACAGTGGGGTCTCATACCTACAGACACAACACCAAGCAGTTTAGATAATGATGTTCCATACACAGCTCCACACAGACAGTGGGGTCTCATACCTACAGACACAACACCACTAAATAAACTGGTTATAGATAATGATGTTCCATACACAGCTCCACACAGACAGTGGGGTCTCATACCTACAGACACAACACCACTAAATAAACTGGCTATAGATAATGATGTTCCATACACAGCTCCACACAGACTGTGGGGTCTCATACCTACAGACACAACACCACTAAATAAACTGGCTATAGATAATGATGTTCCATACACAGCTCCACACAGACAGTGGGGTCTCATACCTACAGACACAACACCACTAAATAAACTGGCTATAGATAATGATGTTCCATACACAGCTCCACACAGACAGTGGGGTCTCATACCTACAGACACAACACCACTAAATAAACTGGCTATAGATAATGATGTTCCATACACAGCTTCACACAGACAGTGGAGTCTCATACCTACAGACACAACACCACTAAATAAACTGGCTATAGATAATGATGTTCCATACACAGCTCCACACAGACAGTGAGGTCTCATACCTACAGACACAACACCACTAAATAAACTGGCTATAGATAATGATGTTCCATACACAGCTCCACACAGACAGTGGGGTCTCATACCTACAGACACAACACCACTAAATAAACTGGCTATAGAATATGATGTTCCATACACAGCTCCACACAGACAGTGGGGTCTCATACTTACAGACACAACACCACTAAATAAACTGGTTATAGATAATGATGTTCCATACACAGCTCCACTCAGACTGTGGGGTCTCATACCTACAGACACAACTGTGACAACACTAAATAAACTGGTTATAGATAATGATGTTCCATACACAGCTCCACACAGACAGTGGGTCTCATACCTACAGACACAACACCACTAAATAAACTGGCTATAGATAATGATGTTCCATACACAGCTCCACACAGACAGTGGGGTCTCATACCTACAGACACAACACCACTAAATAAACTGGCTATAGATAATGATGTTCCATACACAGCTCCACACAGACAGTGGAGTCTCATACCTACAGACACAACACCACTAAATAAACTGGCTATAGATAATGATGTTCCATACACAGCTCCACACAGACAGTGGAGTCTCATACCTACAGGCACAACACCACTAAATAAACTGGCTATAGATAATGATGTTCCATACACAGCTCCACACAGACAGTGGGGTCTCATACCTACAGACACAACACCACTAAATAAACTGGCTATAGATAATGATGTTCCATACACAGCTCCACACAGACTGTGGAGTCTCATACCTACAGACACAACACCACTAAATAAACTGGCTATAGATAATGATGTTCCATACACAGCTCCACACAGACAGTGGGGTCTCATACCTACAGACACAACACCACTAAATAAACTGGCTATAGATAATGATGTTCCATACACAGCTCCACACAGACAGTGGAGTCTCATACCTACAGACACAACACCACTAAATAAACTGGCTATAGATAATGATGTTCCATACACAGCTCCACACAGACAGTGGAGTCTCATACCTACAGGCACAACACCACTAAATAAACTGGCTATAGATAATGATGTTCCATACACAGCTCCACACAGACAGTGGGGTCTCATACCTACAGACACAACACCACTAAATAAACTGGCTATAGATAATGATGTTCCATACACACAGCTCCACACAGACAGTGGGGTCTCATACCTACAGACACAACACCACTAAATAAACTGGCTATAGATAATGATGTTCCATACACAGCTCCACACAGACAGTGGACATCTCATACCTACAGACACAACAACACTAAATAAACTGGCTATAGATAATGATGTTCCATACACAGCTCCACACAGACAGTGGGGTCTCATACCTACAGACACAACACCACTAAATAAACTGGCTATAGATAATGATGTTCCATACACAGCTCCACACAGACAGTGGGTCTCATACCTACAGACACAACACCACTAAATAAACTGGCTATAGATAATGATGTTCCATACACAGCTCCACACAGACAGTGGGGTCTCATACCTACAGACACAACACCACTAAATAAACTGGCTATAGATAATGATGTTCCATACACAGCTCCACACAGACAGTGGGGTCTCATACCTACAGACACAACACCACTAAATAAACTGGCTATAGATAATGATGTTCCATACACAGCTCCACACAGACAGTGGGGTCTCATACCTACAGACACAACACCACTAAATAAACTGGCTATAGATAATGATGTTCCATACACAGCTCCACACAGACAGTGGGAGTCTCATACCTACAGACACAACACCACTAAATAAACTGGCTATAGATAATGATGTTCCATACACAGCTCCACACAGACAGTGGGTCTACACATCATACCTACAGACACAACACCACTAAATAAACTGGCTATAGATAATGATGTTCCATACACAGCTCCACACAGACAGTGGGGTCTCATACCTACAGACACAACACCACTAAATAAACTGGCTATAGATAATGATGTTCCATACACAGCTCCACACAGACAGTGGGGTCTCATACCTACAGACACAACACCACTAAATAAACTGGCTATAGATAATGATGTTCCATACACAGCTCCACACAGACAGAGGACATCTCATACCTACAGGCACAACACCACTAAATAAACTGGCTATAGATAATGATGTTCCATACACAGCTCCACACAGACAGTGGGGTCTCATACCTACAGACACAACACCACTAAATAAACTGGTTATAGATAATGATGTTCCATACACAGCTCCACACAGACAGAAGACATCTCATACCTACAGGCACAACACCACTAAATAAACTGGCTATAGATAATGATGTTCCATACACAGCTCCACACAGACAGTGGGGTCTCATACCTACAGACACAACACCACTAAATAAACTGGCTATAGATAATGATGTTCCATACACAGCTCCACACAGACAGTGGGGTCTCATACCTACAGACACAACAACACCACTAAATAAACTGGCTATAGATAATGATGTTCCATACACAGCTCCACACAGACAGTGGGGTCTCATACCTACAGACACAACACCACTAAATAAACTGGCTATAGATAATGATGTTCCATACACAGCTCCACACAGACAGTGGGGTCTCATACCTACAGACACAACACCACTAAATAAACTGGCTATAGATAATGATGTTCCATACACAGCTCCACACAGACAGTGGGGTCTCATACCTACAGACACAACACCACTAAATAAACTGGCTATAGATAATGATGTTCCATACACAGCTCCACACAGACAGTGGGGTCTCATACCTACAGACACAACACCACTAAATAAACTGGCTATAGATAATGATGTTCCATACACAGCTCCACACAGACAGTGGAGTCTCATACCTACAGACACACACCACTAAATAAACTGGCTATAGATAATGATGTTCCATACACAGCTCCACACAGACAGTGGGGTCTCATACCTACAGACACAACACCACTAAATAAACTGGCTATAGATAATGATGTTCCATACACAGCTCCACACAGACAGTGGGTCTCATACCTACAACAGACACACAACACCACTAAATAAACTGGCTATAGATAATGATGTTCCATACACAGCTCCACACAGACAGTGGAGTCTCATACCTACAGACACAACACCACTAAATAAACTGGCTATAGATAATGATGTTCCATACACAGCTCCACACAGACTCTCATACTACAGACACAACACCACTAAATAAACTGGCTATAGGATGTTCCATACACAGGCTCCACACTACAGTCTCATAACTACAGACACAACACCACTAAATAAACTGGCTATAGATAATGATGTTCCATACACAGCTCCACACAGACAGTGGGGTCTCATACCTACAGACGCACAACACCACTAATTTTTAAACTGGCTATAGATAATGATGTTCCATACACAGCTCCACACAGACAGTGGGTCTCATACCTACAGACACAACACCACTAAATAAACTGGCTATAGATAATGATGTTCCATACACAGCTCCACACAGACAGTGGGGTCTCATACCTACAGACACAACACCACTAAATAAATGGCTATAGATAATGATGTTCCATACACAGCTCCACACAGACAGTGGAGTCTCATACCTACAGACACAACACCACTAAATAAACTGGCTATAGATAATGATGTTCCATACACAGCTCCACACAGACAGTGGAGTCTCATACCTACAGACACAACACCACTAAATAAACTGGATATAGTAATAGATAACAGATCTCATTTTCTTTTCTCTGTTACATTTTTGTCTGTTATCTAAATTAAACTTACGTTTGCACAACAGAATTACTGATGACGCTCGTCATTTTGATGGTTTTATCCATTGATGCACTAAGCAGCATGCCATCGTCTACCAGAGGATGAAAGCAAACATCACGGATAGCTTTGGAATGCAGTGTCAAGTACTGGCATGTCTTAAAGTCCATCATGCTCACCTAGCAAGTATTAGCCATGCATGATAAGTACACGTAAATGTGTTACATTTGTGTTACATTTACAAGAGTTCCAAGATGGATCTTGGCGCCCATCAAAGAATTATCTATGTCTGACAAACAGAAAAGGGATCTTTTCTCTGCTTTTCAAACTTTTTCAAACATACCACATACAATTATTAAGACAGATCGCTTCATTACTTTCTGAGAAATAGCGGTAATAAACTTCAACTATCAAAATCCAAAATGGCTGCCTGGCAGCCATCTTGTTGACCGATTGGTCCAAAAACGTAATATGAACAACTACGGCCCTAGGGGAACCTACACATGAAATTTGAGAATGATCCATTCAGTACTTATTGAGAAATATTGATAAAAAATTGTTAACTATCAAATTCCAAGATGGCTGCCTGGCGGACATATTATTGACCCATCGGTTCCAAAATGCAATATGCACAACGAGGGCCATAGGGGAACCTACGTATGGAATTTGAGAAAGATCTTTTCAGTACATTCTGAGAAATAGCGATAACACACTTCAGGTATCAAATACAAGATAGTGGCCTGTTGGCTATCTTCTTTACCGATCAGTCATAAAATACAAGATGCACATAGAATTTGAGAGGGAACCCCTCAGTGCTTTCTTAGAAATAGTGATAAAAAAATTCAATTATCAAAATCCAAGATGGCGGCCTGTCAGCTATCTTGGTCACCATTCGGTCCCAAATCACAATATGCACAACAACGGCCCTAGGGGCACCTACATATGAAATTTGAGAATGATCAATTCAGTACTTTCAGAGATATAGCGATAACAAACGTTAACTAGCAAATTCCAAGATGGCTGCTTGACGGCCATCTTGTTGATCGATCGGTCCTTAAATGCAATTTGCACATCTAGGGTCCTCAGGGAACCTACATGTGAAATTTGAGAATGATCCCTTCAAGACTTTCTGAGAATTATTGACAACAAGAATTGTTAACGGACGGATGGAAGGACGGACGGACGAACGGAAGTATGGACCATGGACGAAAAGCGATTTGAATAGCCCTTAATTTAGTGATGTAAATTTACCTTTATCTCTAAGTGTCTTATAGAATATAGGGTAGATAAGATAAAACTGGATCTGCTTTTCTGTGTTTCCCTTTTTTGGTACAGATATTCTGTGTTTCCCTTTTTTCAAAATAACATTTTCTCCAAATGCTACTACTAACAGTAATTCATAATACTGCTTGTCATGGTGGAAATAGTTGAGTGTCTTAGGATTTTCCAGAGAAACAGCTCATTAGCCAGATGCCCCAAATTTTTCATAAGATTGTCTTCTTGTGTCTGATATGGAAATCAAATTCCATTTTATTTTAAAAAGGCTAACAGACAGAATGTGATAAATATAAGATAACTTGAATCATGATAAACCAACCTTTTTTATGCCAAACCCAGGGAACAGTGGACTAGCTGATGGCTGTGATACAACCAGTGTACCAAGGGAGAAACTGTAATCCATCACACGACAGTTACCTGCCTAAAATACAAAACATTACTATATTGTATTCTAAATACAGTTATTACACTGTACTACTGAATTCAAACCAAAACCGACAAGACAATTTAATGTATAGTAATCCCTAGCTGGATGTCAAATAATATAACAAGCATGCACAGGTAATGAATTAAAATTTGACCATACAAAACTTGCTGTCCAATTCTTTAAAAGATTTTAGGGAAATCTCACCTCCCATATCCTGATGGTTTTCTCCAGTTTGAACTGACCATTGAGTCTGGCCTTTATCTGCCTTGTAGGACTGGTCTGGGTCAGAGGCACACTGCTACTGGACGCCTGAGACCTGCAATAATACATGTACAACTTGTTTACTCAAAATCATGTAATTTAATGAATCCGTTTCATTTAAGGCCTTTTCTTAAGTTGAGGCCCAGAGGGCCTGTATCGCTCACCTGGTTTGTAATGCCAAATAATTTTCTGAATACAGGTTCATTGTTTCTTTTCTAAAGGAATTTTAATATTAACCTCTAACTCCCCTATTGGGCCCCACCCCTCCTGCCCCCTGGGGGTCAGAGCCAAAATTTATACAAGTTCTGTTCCCCTTCCACAAAGGATGTTTCTGGCCAAATTTGGTTACAATCCATGCAGAACTCTATGAGAAGTAGCGATTTAAAGGATTGACCTCTATTTCCCCTATTGGGGCCCACCTCTCCTACCCCCAGGGGATCAGAGCCAAAATTTATACAAGTTCTGTTCCCCTTCCACAAAGGATGTTTCTGGCCAAATTTGGTTACAATCCATGCAGAACTCTATGAGAAGTAGCGATTTAAAGGATTGACCTCTATTTCCCCTATTGGGGCCCACCTCTCCTACCCCCAGGGGATCAGAGCCAAAATTTATACAAGTTCTGTTCCTCTTTCCCCAAGGATGTTTGTGGCCAAATTTGGTTACAATCCATGTAGAACTCTAGGACAAGTAGCGATTGATAGAATTTACCTCTATTTCCCCTATTGGGCCCGCCCCTCCTGCCCCCTGAGGGTCAGAGCCAAAATTTATACAAGTTCTGTTCCCCTTCCCCCAAGGATGTTTCTGGCCAAATTTGGTTACAATCCATACAAAACTCTAGGACAATTAAGTAGCAATTTATAGAATTTACCTATAATTCCCCTATTGGACCCCGCCCCTCCTGCCCCGGGGACCAGAGCCAAAATTTATACAAACTCAGTTCTTATTCTCCCAAGGATATTTCTGGCCAAATTTGGTTACATTCCATGCAGAACTCTATGACTAGTAGCGAATTAAAGGATTTACCTCTATTTCCCCTATTGGGCCCCACCCCTCCAGCCCCGGGGGGGGCCAGAGCCAAAATTTATACAAGTTCTGTTCCCCTTCCCCCAAGGATGTTTCTGGCCAAATTTGGTTACAATCCATGCAGAACTCTACGACTAGTAGCGATTTATAGGATTTACCTCTATTTCCCCTATTGGGCCCCGCCCCTCCTGCCCCCGGGGGGGGGGTCAGAGCCAAAATTTATACAAGTTCTGTTCCCCTTCCCCCAAGGATGTTTGTGGCCAAATTTGGTTACAATCCATGTAGAACTCTATGACTAGTAGCGATTTAAAGGATTTACCTCTATTTCCACTATTGGGCCCCGCCCCTCCTGCCCCCGGGGGGTCATAGCCAAAATTTATACAAGTTCTGTTCCCCTTCCCCCAAGGATGTTTGTGGCCAAATTTTGTTACATTCCATTCAGAACTCTATGACAAGTAGCGATTTAAAGGATTTACCTATATTTCCCCTATTGGGCCCCGCCCCTCCTGCCCCCGGGTGTCAGAGCAAATATTTATACAAGTTCTGTTCCCCTTCCCCCAAGGATGTTTGTGGCCAAATTTGGTTACAATCCATGTAGAACTCTATGACAAGTAGCAATTTAAAGGATTTACCTCTATTTCCCCTATTTGGCCCCGCCCCTCCTGCCCCCGGGGGGTCAGAGCCAAAATTTATACAAGTTCTGTTCCCCTTCCCCCAAGGATGTTTGTTGCAAAATTTAGTTACAATCCATGTAGAACTCTATGACAAGTAGCGATTTAAAGGATTTACCTCTATTTCCCCTATTGGGCCCCGCCCCTCCTGCCCCCGGGGGGTCAGAGCAAATATTTATACAAGTTCTGTTCCCCTTCCCCCAAGGATGTTTGTGGCCAAATTTGGTTACAATCCATGTAGAACTCTATGACTAGTAGCGATTTAAAGGATTTACCTCTATTTCCCCTATTGGGCCCCGCCCCTCCTGCCCCCAGGGGGTCAGAGCCAAAATTTATACAAGTTCTGTTCCCCTTCCCCCAAGGATGTTTCTGGCCAAATTTGGTTACAATCCATGTAGAACTCTATGAGAAGTAGCGATTTAAAGGATTTACCTATATTTCCCCTTTGGGCCCCGCCCCTCCTGCCCCCGGGGTGTCAGAGCCAAAATTTATACAAGTTCTGTTCCCCCTCCCCCAAGGATGTTTGTGGCCAAATTTGGTTACAATCCATGCAGAACTCTATGACTAGTAGCGATTTAAAGGAAATGTTGATGGACAGACGGACGGACGGACGACGGACGGACGACGGACGGACGGACGACGGACGCCGCGCCATGACATAAGCTCACCGGCCCTTCGGGCCAGGTGAGCTAATAACTGCAAACAGTATTACTATACATTCAATTAAACGTATCTCAAATACTCTGATTAGTGTTACCAAGGTGCTCTAGACTTCTAGTTAATGAAATATGACTATTCTGTCTTATAGGCCTCCAGACCCTAATGTAGTTTGACTGTAGAAAGAGGTTTCAAGAGGTTTCAATGATAATGGTCCAAGGATGAAGGACACCTATGGTAAAGTCAAGGTCACAAATGATACCTGGTATCTACAGTAAGGTCAAGGTCACCAATGATACCTGGTATATACAGTAAGGTCAAGGTCACAAATGATACCTGGTAGTAGAGTCAAGTTCACAACAAGCAATTTCGTGGAATTTCCATCCCCCCTTTCAGGACATATTGTAGGTAAACATTATTGAGGTTAGGTTTAACCTTGGTTGAAATAGTAATAAATAAACTGAAGTCTTATTCGGATGTAAGACATTTACCTTTGTTACTAAGTTTGAAGAAAATCGGTTAATATTTATTACAGTTATTGTACGGAAGTGGCAGAAAATAATTTTTTTTTTTAAATTAAATCAAAGGGCTATAACTCTGCTAATTATGATCTGCCAAAAGTGGCAATCGAACTTGGCTAAGCCCTTAAGGCATTTAACTTTGTTGCCAAGTTTTAACAATATTAGTTTTAACATTTGTTAGTTATCACACAGAAACTGCAGAAAAATGACATTTTTAGTAAATTAAAGGGCCATAACTCTGATAAATAACATCTGCTGAAAGAATTGATCAAACCTGGCCAGGCAATTAAGGCATTCAACCTTGTTACCAAGTTTGAAGAAATCGGTTAATATCTATTACAGTTATTGTACGGAAGTGGCAGAAACTGACTTTTTTTATTCAAGCAAAGGGCCATAACTCCGCTAAATAAGGTCGGTTGAAAGTTGCATTCGAACTTGGCCAAGTCTTTAAGGCATTTAACCATGTTACTAAGTTTGAAGAAAATCGGTTTACATTTGTTACAGTTATTGCAAGGAAACGAAGTGTTACAGACAGACGGACAGATAGACGGACGAACCAAAATTAATATCCCCCGTTTCGGAGAAAGCGGGGAAAAATTAATACCTGACACTAACAGTAAAGTTTAAGTCATGGATAACACCTGGTAGTAAAGTCAAGGGCACAAATGATACCTGGTACCTATAGTAAAGTCAAGGTCATAGATGATTTCTATATAGCATGAAGGTCATTGATAGCCTTGTATGCCTTTTTCACCTGAGAGATTGTACAGTCTGGTTGAGTCGTTCCAGTTCAGCTTTGAGTCGGTTACACTCCTCCCTGGACAGTTGATATTGTAGTCGTGTCTGTGCAGCCTCCATCTCACACCGTCGACGTGCTTCCTTCTCCTTCTCTAGGTCCAGTAGGGCACGATCACGCTCTGATGTATCTATTGCCTGGTAAACAAAGTTTTTGAAACACCTTCATCAAAGACGGCAAATAAAGTATGGTCATGCTTTGAGACATCACCTGGTAAAGTTAACACACCCTAAATGACATAAATTGTTACATATCCATTTCATGAATTAAGTCTCATAAGTTTTTATTTTCGCGAGACTTGGCAAGCAAATAATTATTAAATTATGGAGACAAATTTTTTCTATAAATAATGTCAAACAAGATAGGTTTAGCAATGAAATCTGTGTATCAAATCATAACTTGCAGTATTGCCAACTCACCCGATTTTCCCGGGTTGACCCGTTTTTTTAGACATTTTAGAATGTATAACCCGATTGACCCGGCGGGTCATCAAATAACCTGATTTTCAGCACTTGGACCAAAGTGTCAAAAAGCTTACAAATAATTCGTCAGATAAAGCCATTAGTGCAATTTTAATTATATCTCAGGACTTTAGACTCATGTCAGGCCCTTGTATAATGCAGGTAGCAATGTTTGTGTTTACACAAACTTTGAAAAAGGTGTGAAATTGTAGCAATTAATCTATTCAGTCATGCTTCACGATGTCCATGATCGTTTTTAGCCAGACCCAGCTAGCAAAATCAGACATGGCCAATTAATACTGTTCAAAATTAGAAATTATCTCTTCAAAATTCTTCAAAAGCACAAACACTTCAAGTGTTGTGATCTCAGACAAAGATTTACTCACATGAATAAAACAGTCAACGTGAAGGGTATCCTGTTTCTGTAGGCAGGCAAGCCAATCATAATGGCCGCCATTTTGTTTAGTCAAAGATAATAATGAAACCGGACAACAAAAAATCCGGATTTTATTAAACATTATTTTAAAGATTTTTTAATAAAATATTTTTTATCAATTATCAGATTTAAATTATATTATAACATAAATATATCATAAAAATTATTGAATTACAATATGAAAAAAATAAAAATATAGGCATATTTAAGGCTTTTAAAAAGTGTTAAAAAATACACAAAATGTGGTTTCGCACATGACCCTTGTTTTGACCCTTTCACCCGTTTTTTCAAGGGTGATCACCTGATTTGACTTCATCAGAGGTTGGCAATACTGAACTTGATATCTTGGATATCCTGTAACATAGAGCAACTGTTGTAAGCTTTAATTTTTAAGCTGATACCTTGATAGCCTTGGCATATAACATCCTGATGTCCTGTCTCTTAGCCTTGGTATTACACTGGGGACATTTGCCTCCCTGACCCCTCAGCCATTTGTCTATACAACTGTAAAAAGCAATCATTTTACAATTCACAATAAACATTGCTATTAAATCATAACAAGTCATTATGACATACAAAATTTTTAACTGTAAGTTAACTGTAACCAGAAAACATACCCAGAAATTATCATTTCAGTTATAAGATATTCTGTATATCTTTTATATTCATTGCATCTTTGCAATGGTCTGTTAAACTTGTTTTATGAGCATATTAGATATGGTAATGGTAATACTGTTTCAGTGCCAAACAAATGGAAATGAACACAAAATGACATGTATACTACAAGGGGCGTTATAAATATCAAATGTACCCTACTGGCTGGCTAAAGTAGATTTTTTTATCATTTGGTGCAAAGTCTCTATCATCATCTACATCTTCAGCTTGTATGTGAATTTGTTCCTACCTGTGTCCGAATAAGTGACCACATCTGAGAGAAGCCAGTCTGTGGGAACCAGATGTTGTCCAATCCTCAAAACAGATAGGACAACTCTACAACCAAAATATACACCAGTTAGATATACCAAATACAATTATTTTCAACATTTAGCAAAATAACATGACCATAACTTGAGAACAAGTTCAAAATGTGTTTTAAAGATGGCGGTTGTGGTGGCCATCTTGGATTTTGGATCGACCCAAAAAATAACAACACTTTGTTTGGACCATGTCAGGATCATTTCAGGCAAGTTTGAGCTGAATCGCCCGGTAGAGCTTGAGAAGAAGTTCAAAATGTGAAAAAATTATGCACGGCGGACGACTACGGACAAAATATGATGACGAGGGGTCAGGATGACCTAATGAAATATTTGTTGAACATGTTTGAAGATAAAGGAAAATAACATCTTCAATATTTATGCCTAACAAAATAACATCTTCAATATTTATGCCTAACTACATATTTAGTAATAAGAATTTCACAAGAAACATTTCACGTTATTCACCACTTTTAGCAGATTTAATCTGCTGCCTGATCCAAATTGAATCTTGTTTAAATTATTTTTATTTTTGAAAAGAAATAAGAAACATATCAATTGTCTCCTTCAGTAACACATTATATTTATATATATTTCCCTTTACTCTTAGGAAGAAAGTATAGATATGTGCCTTAATTCTGGCAAATGAAATTGTTTATTCTTTTAAGAATTTAACTTATATGTTGAACAAAGGATAAGCTGTCAGAAACTATTTGATGTCTTACATTTGCATCATCATCGTCGTCATTATCTGTACATGATGTGGGACCTGCACCACCAACAGCACTTGTAGTCACAGTTTCACTGGAATCAATTCTTCTCCGTTTTGGAGATCGGAAATCCGCCGGAGAATTGTGGGCAGCCAACAAAGCTCTCACATCTGTATTTTGGGCTGTCGAGGGGCCAGCCTGTGGTGTACCCGGTGTATCAGCAGGAGGCTCAGGCTGCTGTGCATCAGCAGGACTACTTGGCTGGGGTGTTTCTGTATCAAATCTTTCTTCCTGTGTATCATTAAAATCATATTTTAAATAATTAAATCATGAAAAGATTACTTCTTTTTCATTGAGAAATGTTATTGGCATGATGAAAATTTTGTAAGACTTTAAAAATTATATTATCTCTTAATTAACTTCTAATAATAAGGTGACAATACTAAGAATAAAACAGGAAATATCTGAATGTATGTAAAAGGAGTAAGAGTAGTGTACAGCCAACCGAGATTGAATCAGTGAACATGGCCTTACTGCTATGCCACTCGATTGAGTGTGCTAAAAAGGAAATTGCTCCCTGTATGAAGCAATTAGACTACTGTATCACTAAATACTGGTATATCCTGTTCACAATTTAAACCTGATGCATGTATACAGGGTTCTCACTAAGTTTTTGAATACATGGTTGAAAATTTATAATAGGTGGTTGAGGGCCACAAGCCCCCATGGGGCCAATACTTATTTCTGACAAAAATAGCCAGTTGTAAACAAGGAAATACACGGCTGTTTTTGCCGGCAACCGGCTTTTAACGAGAACCCTGGTATATATATTATTTTGATCATTATTTTCAAAGAGTCATAATGTGATAACCAATGCTAGAAATATAACCAATGCTAGATGTTTTGATGAAGATGTCTCTGATTTATCAATATTACTTCATTTTCAGAGTTGGTGTCCTCTGTATGATCAGAGTTATCTTCAGACTGCACCTCTACCACATCACTGTCTCGGGAACTGTTGTCTACATCAATCACAACCTAAAACACACAAACATGCACCTTACTCAAAAGTACTAGTACTAATGGTTTCAAAACATTATTTATAATTGAGTCTTATTAAATTGTTAAAACATACATGTCACTTCATGTACATTTAGATGTGGTTGAAAAAACATGATCTAAAATCAAAACATCTATTACTTTATAACTAAAGCTGGTTTCTTTAAAGTATAAACTATATACCATTATACACAATATAAATTTTCGGCTACGTAGCTATAGCCTTCGTCTGGGAAATGAATCGCCCAGACGAAGGCTACGTAGCGGAAAATTGGGAACAGAGACTGTTTATATTGTGTATATACTGTAATTATGTTCCCTTTGGAACAATTATGAGAAGTTATATATATACCATTAATTACCGAAAGACTTTTATTTCATACATATATGGTACTGACAGTACTGTGCAGTATGCAAGTGAAAATTTCAATAGGTTATACCCTAATAAGATTACCCTTAAACAATTGTTGCTATTTTTATTGTAATTGGAGTCAAATGGCACACCTGATCTGCCAATGGCTGTATTGCAGCAATATCACTTCCAGATGGAACCAGAATATTTCCTTCAGGAATGACTAAGGATGGTAAGGGAGGCTCATTTGTTCTTGGTCCAGAATATCCCTGTCTTTGTCGAAAGAGATTCTGCAGTGATCTGCCAAACGTTAAGTTGGAGGATGTTCTTTGTGAAGATGCACCGATGAAATCAGGAATACTAACAGTTGATGAGGATGACTGAATGCCCGTACCAGGAGAGGGGGGTAATACTATTAATTCATCACCGCTATCATCAGACATGTCCCTTTTAGGCTTCAAAGTCTACTCCCCATGGAAATCACTCATCTGAAAAAAAAATAATTATCCAGTGATTAAAAGCAACCATGGCCAATTCTAGCCTCAATGCCTAAACTTTTTACTAAAAGTCAAGCTTGATCGGTTGATTTGTCAGAGGTTTGCAGAGTTTGATTCATAGTGGAGGCAGTGATCATAATTTTAAAAAAATTGTGTTATTACCTAACGACAATAGGTATGCTCTGAAGTCTGATCCTGTAAATTAAGATACTTAAACTATTTGATTCGAATATTTCCCCTAGCTTTTGCTTCTTAAACATTCTAAATTTTGCATCTTTATAAATACAAGACTACTATTAATGGTGTGTATAGATGTAGCTAACACATGCTAGCGACAATCAGGAACTTTCAGAAAACTACTAGTCTACCACCATTAAAGAACCAATTAAAAGATTAAACTTTGTACTCTGGTCTGTACATCGACAGTCAGAAGGCAATTTGGTAATTATACAATCTAATAAATTAACATTAGACTTGTAATGTCCATTTCACTACGATGCTCAGCATTGGAGCGTAACGTAGAGCATCGTAGTGGAGTGGAATTACAAGTCTAGTTTTAAGTAGATTGATAACTAAACTAACTAACTTCTGGCCCGAAATGAATGAACTAGACTGAATTCCTAGGAGTACATAATTTGCATCACATAATAACAGCAAAAATCACTATCTACATATATGTGATAATCTAAGCATGCTCATTTGATTTAATGCGATACATGTTGATATCAACTGGCCATGTCATGAAGGCGTTACCAAATGCATTGAAACCTTTTGCACAATCAGCGGTCGCCATACATCATTGTTAGACGATCAATAATGGACGATCAGTTTGTTCCATCAGCATATATCATAAATCGGACAAATCAAAAGTACACGGAATGTCTTACGAATCAAACAAGTGCAGATGAAATAGCTTGATAACATGTCATCTGCAGGATTATTGCGTTACACAACTTTAGTTTTCCCTCATTTCTCAAATTTTCCGCCATTCTCCATATATTCAGATTCCTCTAGTGTTATTTTAAATCTTCGTGATAAGTCAAGAGAGTGTCCGAAATGACAAGGGAAGTTACTCTAAACGAGCAAATGACAAGAACAGCGACGAAGGAATGTGCTCAATGAGTAGGCTCTGCAAACTAGTCAAAATGCATTTTATTTGTGCCAAAATACTAATTTATGTACTTAATTGATACAATACCGGCGATAAATACAGGTACAGTGAATTTCTTGTCCAACTGTCACTTCAACGTCATTGTCCACTTGTCAGATTGTTACCACAGCGCAGACAGACAGTGTCGAATATGATATTAGTCAAATACTGAAATAAGGTATTTTTTTATCTACTTCAATTAACATTCACTGCATTTCCTCTTTGACTAAATGATATATGAACACAGGGGAATGTAACAATATACATTATAAGTATCTAACAGTCAAACTTAGTTGAATTCAATGTGATTACTGTAGACTTGCAGAGACAAAAAGAACCTTTTTTAGACGAATTTCTTGAATAAAACTAATATATCAATGGATCACAGCAGCTGTGGAGATGATTAATGCCAGTGTAATCTTATTTTATTTTACTATACAATCATTCAGGCAGTGAATTGGATCTCTTCCGATGAAAAATATAATTTAAGTTGAATAATATTTATTTCAAAAAAATTGGGACTGATTCATGCACCACATGATGCCAAATGATGACACCGTTTGTACAGTACTAGTATCTATAGTGGTGACTTAACTCTTTGTAATCTTCCCACTGAAATGATGTTAGCGCGGGATATCATCTTTTATTGTCATTCCACCACCAACTGAAACAATCAGTCCCACACAAACATTATCATGTATCATGTGGTATGTGAATAAGTTCAATACGGAGGTTTCGAGATCTAAAACGACGTAGCTAAATTACAATTTACCGTCGATTATTCCCACCTTCCGGTGATTGTGATGTCATCTTTCAACATAAATTTTGTGATGTCACAATTACAGTAAGGTGGGACATGTAAATGACGGTAAATTACATGTTATTGTACTTTACCCATATCATTCTGAGATCTCAAAACCCTCGTGAATATGTCACAATCACAGTAAGGTGGGACATGTAAATGACGGTAAATTACATGTAATTGTACTTAACCCATATCATTCTGAGATCTCAAAACCCTCGTGAATATGTGTACACAATCACATTAAGGTGGGACATGTAAATGACGGTAAATTACATGTTATTGTACTTTACCCACATCATTTTGAGATCTCAAAACCCTCGTGAATATTTCACAATCACAGTAAGGTGGGACATGAAAATGACGGTAAATTACATGTAATTGTACTTTACCCAAACTGTTTTGAGATCTCAAAACCCCTGTATTGTAAAGGAGGGGACTCATGTGCATGGTACATATTAAATGTGCTTAATACTCTATCACTTTCAATAGCTCACAACATTATTTATTTTGATCATATCTGTGGCAATTTTTTATTTTTTTCACTGAATTTTATCTTTTTTTCCCTAGGATGGCTGGACATGATGAAAGAAACTTTCGAACTTACTATTACGAAAAATTTGGAATCGGAGGAGTAGATGAAAAGAAATCATTGGAGATCCTCCTTAAAGAACAACCACTTAACATAGAGAAGCTCAGACAATTCTGTTTACGATTCCAAGTTCCTGCCATGTATAGAATTCATTTATGGAAAGCTATTTTAGGTATTCTGACGATAGCATGTCTATTTGTAGCTTAAAATAATGCATTTATGAGAATAGAATGATTAATTCTTCAAGCTGGTATTGCATGGGTTTAGCCAGATTGTAAGTTCATAATTGATTTATGATGATGTACTTGTGCTCAAATGGAGCTAAGAGTGGTTTAGATGTCCCGACATATTACCACAAGCCCTCCACCTCTGGGTTGTGTTGGCCGAGTGGTTAGATGTACCGACATATTACCACAAGCCCTCCACCTCTGAGTCCTGTTGGCTGAGTGGTTAGATGTCCTGACATATTACCACAAGCCCTCCACCTCTGGGTCGTGTTGGCGGAGTAGTTAGATGTCCTGACATATTACCACAAGCCCTCCACCTCTGGGTTGTGTTGGCCGAGTGGTTAGATGTACTGACATATTACCACAAGCCCTCCACCTCTGGGTCGTGTTGGCCGAGTGGTTAGATGTACTGACATATTACCACAAGCCCTCCACCTCTGGGTCCTGTTGGCTGAGTGGTTAGATGTACCGACATATTACCACAAACCCTCCACCTCTGGGTTGTGTTGGCCGAGTGGTAAGATGTTCTGACATATTACCACAAGCCCTCCACCTCTGGGTTGTGTTGGCCGAGTGGTTAGATGTACCGACATATTACCACAAGCCCTCCACCTCTGAGTCCTGTTGGCTGAGTGGTTAGATGTCCTGACATATTACCACAAGCCCTCCACCTCTGGGTCGTGTTGGCGGAGTGGTTAGATGTCCTGACATATTACCACAAGCCCTCCACCTCTGGGTCGTGTTGGCCGAGTGGTTAGATGTACCGACATATTACCACAAGCCTTCAACCACTGGGTTGTGTTGGCCGAGTGGTTAGATGTACCGACATATTACCACAAGCCCTCCACCTCTGGGTCGTGTTGGCCGAGTGGTTAGATGTTCTGACATATTACTACAAGCCCTCCACCTCTGGGTCGTGTTGGCTGAGTGGTTAGATGTCCCGACATATTACCACAAGCCCTCAACCTCTGGGTCGTGTTGGCCGAGTGGTTAGATGTACCGACATATTACCACAAGCCCTCCACCTCTGGGTCGTGTTGGCCGAGTGGTTAGATGTCCCGACATATTACCACAAGCCCTCCACCATTGGTTCGTGTTGGCCGAGTGGTTAGATGTACCGACATATTACCACAAGCCCTCCACCTCTGGGTCGTGTTGGCCGAGTGGTTAGATGTACCGACATATTACCACAAGCCCTCCGCCTCTGGGTCGTGTTGGCCGAGTGGTTAGATGTACCGACATATTACCACAAGCCCTCCACCTCTGGGTCGTGTTGGCCGAGTGGTTAGATGTCCCGACATATTACCACAAACCCTCCACCTCTGGGTTGTGTTGGCGGAGTGGTTAGATGTACCGACATATTACCACAAGCCCTCCACCTCTGGGTCGTGTTGGCCGAGTGGTTAGATGTCCCGACATATTACCACAAACCCTCCACCTCTGGGTTGTGTTGGTGGAGTGGTTAGATGTACCGACATATTACCACAAGCCCTCCACCTCTGGGTCGTGTTGGCCGAGTGGTTAGATGTCCCGACATATTACCACAAACCCTCCACCTCTGGGTCGTGTTGGCCGAGTGGTTAGATGTCCTGACATATTACCACAAACCCTCCTCCTCTGGGTTGTGTTGGCCGAGTGGTTAGATGTCTCGACATATTACCACAAGCCCTCCACCTCTGGGTTGTGTTGGCGGAGTGGTTAGATGTTCTGACATATTACTACAAGCCCTCCACCTCTGGGTCCTGTTGGCGGAGTGGTTAGATGTTCTGACATATTACTACAAGCCCTCCACCTCTGGGTTGTGTTGGCCGAGTGGTTAGATGTACCGACATATTACTACAAGCCCTCCTCCTCTGGGTCCTGTTGGCCGAGTGGTTAGATGTTCTGACATATTACCACAAGCCCTCCACCTCTGGGTTGTGTTGGCCGAGTGGTTAGATGTACCGACATATTACTACAAGCCCTCCTCCTCTGGGTTGTGTTGGCCGAGTGGTTAGATGTCTCGACATATTACCACAAGCCCTCCACCTCTGGGTCCTGTTGGCCGAGTGGTTAGATGTTCTGACATATTACCACAAGCCCTCCACCTCTGGGTTGTGTTGGCCGAGTGGTTAGATGTACCGACATATTACTACAAGCCCTCCTCCTCTGGGTTGTGTTGGCCGAGTGGTTAGATGTACCGACATATTACCACAAGCCCTCCACCTCTGGGTCGTGTTGGCGGAGTGGTTAGATGTCCCGACATATTACCACAAGCCCTCCACCTCTTGTTCGTGTTGGCCGAGTGGTTAGATGTACCGACATATTACCACAAGCCTTCCACCTCTGGGTTGTGTTGGCCGAGTGGTTAGATGTACCGACATATTACCACAAGCCCTCCACCTCTGGGTCGTGTTGGCCGAGTGGTTAGATGTTCTGACATATTACTACAAGCCCTCCACCTCTGGGTCGTGTTGGCTGAGTGGTTAGATGTCCCGACATATTACCACAAGCCCTCAACCTCTGGGTCGTGTTGGCCGAGTGGTTAGATGTACCGACATATTACCACAAGCCCTCCACCTCTGGGTCGTGTTGGCCGAGTGGTTAGATGTCCCGACATATTACCACAAGCCCTCCACCATTGGTTCGTGTTGGCCGAGTGGTTAGATGTACCGACATATTACCACAAGCCCTCCACCTCTGGGTCGTGTTGGCCGAGTGGTTAGATGTACCGACATATTACCACAAGCCCTCCACCTCTGGGTCGTGTTGGCCGAGTGGTTAGATGTACCGACATATTACCACAAGCCCTCCACCTCTGGGTCGTGTTGGCCGAGTGGTTAGATGTCCCGACATATTACCACAAACCCTCCACCTCTGGGTTGTGTTGGCGGAGTGGTTAGATGTACCGACATATTACCACAAGCCCTCCACCTCTGGGTCGTGTTGGCCGAGTGGTTAGATGTCCCGACATATTACCACAAACCCTCCACCTCTGGGTTGTGTTGGCGGAGTGGTTAGATGTACCGACATATTACCACAAGCCCTCCACCTCTGGGTCGTGTTGGCCGAGTGGTTAGATGTCCCGACATATTACCACAAACCCTCCACCTCTGGGTTGTGTTGGCGGAGTGGTTAGATGTACCGACATATTACTACAAGCCCTCCACCTCTGGGTCGTGGTGGCTGAGTGGTTAGATGTCCCGACATATTACCACAAGCCCTCCACCTCTGGGTCGTGTTGGCCGAGTGGTTAGATGTCCTGACATATTACCACAAACCCTCCTCCTCTGGGTTGTGTTGGCCGAGTGGTTAGATGTCTCGACATATTACCACAAGCCCTCCACCTCTGGGTCGTGTTGGCGGAGTGGTTAGATGTCCCGACATATTACCACAAGCCCTCCACCTCTGGGTCGCCACCTCTGGGTTGTGTTGGCCGAGTGGTTAGACGTCCTGACATATTACCACAAGCCCTCCACCTCTGGGTTGTGTTGGCCGAGTGGTTAAGATGTCCTATATATTACCACAAGCCCTCCACCTCTGGGTTGTGTTGGCCGAGTGGTTAGATGTCCTGACATATTACCACAAGCCCTCCTCCTCTGGGTTGTGTTGGCCGAGTGGTTAGATGTACTGACATATTACCACAAGCCCTCCACCTCTGGGTCGTGTTGGCCGAGTGGTTAGATGTCCCGACATATTACCACAAGCCCTCCACCTCTGGGTTGTGTTGGCCGAGTGGTTAGATGTACCGACATATTACCACAAGCCCTCCACCTCTGGGTTGTGTTGGCCGAGTGGTTAGATGTACCGACATATTACCACAAGCCCTCCACCTCTGGGTCGTGTTGGCCGAGTGGTTAGATGTACCGACATATTACCACAAGCCCTCCACCTCTGGGTCGTGTTGGCCGAGTGGTTAGATGTACCGACATATTACCACAAGCCCTCCGCCTCTGGGTCGTGTTGTCCGAGTGGTTAGATGTACCGACATATTACCACAAGCCCTCCACCGCTGGGTTGTGTTGGCCGAGTGGTTAGATGTACCGACATATTACCACAAGCCCTCCACCTCTGGGTTGTGTTGGCTGAGTGGTTAGATGTCCTGACATATGACCACAAGCCCTCCTCCTCTGGGTTGTGTTGGCCGAGTGGTTAGATGTACTGACATATTACCACAAGCCCTCCACCTCTGGGTCGTGTTGGCGGAGTGGTTAGATGTCCCGACATATTACCACAAGCCCTCCACCTCTGGGTCGTGTTGGCCGAGTGGTTAGATGTCCCGACATATTACCACAAGCCCTCCACCATTGGTTCGTGTTGGCCGAGTGGTTAGATGTACCGACATATTACCACAAGCCCTCCACCTCTGGGTCGTGTTGGCCGAGTGGTTAGATGTCCCGACATATTACCACAAGCCCTCCACCTCTTGGTTGTGTTGGCCGAGTGGTTAGATGTCCCAACATATTACCACAAGCCCTCCACCTCTGGGTTGTGTTGGCCGAGTGGTTAGATGTACCGACATATTACCACAAGCCCTCCACCTCTGGGTTGTGTTGGCCGAGTGGTTAGATGTACCGACATATTACCACAAGCCCTCCACCTCTGGGTTGTGTTGGCTGAGTGGTTAGACGTCCCGACATATTACCACAAGCCCTCCACCTCTGGGTTGTGTTGGCCGAGTGGTTAGATGTCCCGACATATTACTACAAACCCTCCACCTCTGGGTTGTGTTGGCCGAGTGGTTAAGATGTCCTACATATTGCCACAAGCCCTCCACCTCTGGGTCGTGTTGGCCGAGTGGTTAGATGTACCGACATATTACCACAAGCCCTCCACCTCTGGGTCGTGTTGGCTGAGTGGTTAGATGTCCTGACATATTACCACAAGCCCTCCACCTCTGGGTTGTGTTGGCCGAGTGGTTAGATGTACCGACATATTACCACAAGCCCTCCACCTCTGGGTTGTGTTGGCTGACTTGTTAGATGTACCGACATATTACCACAAGCCCTCCACCTCTGGGTTGTGTTGGCCGAGTGGTTAGATGTACTGACATATTACCACAAGCCCTCCACCTCTTGGTCGTGTTGGCGGAGTGGTTAGATGTCCTGACATATTACCACAAGCCCTCCACCTCTTGGTCGTGTTGGCCGAGTGGTTAGATGTACCGACATATTACCACAAGCCCTCCACCTCTGGGTCGTGTTGGCCGAGTGGTTAGATGTCCCGACATATTACCACAAGCCCTCCACCTCTTGGTTGTGTTGGCCGAGTGGTTAGATGTCCCGACATATTACCACAAGCCATCCACCTCTGGGTTGTGTTGGCCGAGTGGTTAGATGTCCCGACATATTACCACAAGCCCTCCACCTCTAGGTTGGGAGTTCAAGCTAATGTGGGACAGTTTTACTGACCACTGATAGGAGGTTTTTCTCAAGGTAATGAGGCTTTCCTCCACCAGCAAATCTGGCACAACCTAAAATGACATTTGTTGTTAATAGGACTTTAAACTAATAAAACCAAATTATTATATTTTTTTTCAGACAAACATACTTGCAATGAAAGATGAATTACTTCATCCCTTTTCTAAAAATATTTTTAAGCTTTTTGAAAAATAGTGAGCTATAATTTCAATATTCCGTCAAACCACATTCTTGTATTCTGCTTTGTTGTCTGTAGTAATTATTGTGTTGCTATCCTTGTTATACCAGGAATCACTCCAGCCTATTCCAGATCCACAGATTTTGTTATGACTCAGCGTCGTCAGCAGTATGAAGATCTCCACCATGCCCTTTGTGTGATGAAGAGAATTGATAGTGATACTCCCCCAGGGGAAGTCTACACAAAGATGTTTCTTCTTCAGACAGGCATGCTGTCATTTGAGGATCATGATTTGGTATGCATAAATGTTCTTGTATTATTTCATCAACTTTCCTCGATATTCCAGGGTTAGTATCACTTGTCATATCCACCCCTGGACCTTGTCATAACAAAACTAAAGGCTCTGTGTGGACAATAGATGGGGCAGATAGATTGGTCATTTGATGTACATCAAAAGAATCGGATAACAAATTTATTTACTTCAACACTATTATTTACACCTTGCTGCTAATTTTAATACTTTCATATCTGTATTGATTATAATATCTTTATTGACTTTGTTCAGGAATTGTCTTAGTCTCATGAAATTTTGATCACCTTAACAATTATATTCCATATAGTTAAAACACTTTTTTCTTTCTTAGAACAATCCAGAGAACCAGGCCCTGGTTTCCATGGGAACTTCAGTGAGTGGTATAGTCGAGGACGATGTGGATGGCTACTGGATCACAACAAGGTTTTATTCACAGTTCAACAAGTGTAAAGAGTCTCTACAACAATTGGTGGGTTATCATCGTAATATTATTCTCTGAAACCTGTAAAGAGTTCCTACAATAGTTGATAAGTTGTCATAGTAACATTACTGTTCCACTCCAAACCCTATAAATAGTGTAAAGAGTTCCTACAATAGTTGATGGGTTATTATTATAATATTACACTCCAAACCCTATTAATAGTGTAAGAGTCCCTATAACAGTTGGCGGTTATTATTGTAATATTACACTCCAAACCCTATAAATAGTGTAAAGAGTCCCTATAACAATATTACACTCCAAACCCTATAAATAGTGTAAAGAGTCCCTATAACAGTTGGCGGTTATTATTGCAATATTACACTCCAAACCCTATAAATAGTGTAAAGAGTACCTATAACAATTGATGAGTTATTATTGTAATATTACACTCCAAACCCCATAAATAGTGTAAAGAGTCTCTATAACAATTGATGGACTATCAATGTAATATTACACTCCAAACCTTATAAATAGTGTAAAGAGTTCCTATAACAATTGATGGGTTATCAATGTGATATTACACTCCAAACCCTATAAATAGTGTAAAGAGTCCCTGTAACAATTGATGGGTTATTATTATAATATTACACTACAAACCCTGTAGATAGTATATAGAGTTCCCAAAACAGTTGATAGGTTATCATTGTAATATTACACTCCAAACCTATAAATAGTGTAAAGAGTCCCTATAACAATTGATGGGTTATCAATGTGATATTACACTCCAAACCCTATAAATAGTGTAAAGAGTCCCTATAACAATTGATGGGTTATCAATGTGATATTACACTCCAAACCCTATAAATAGTGTAAAGAGTCCCTATAACAATTGATGGGTTATCAATGTGATATTACACTCCAAACCCTATAAATAGTGTAAAGAGTCCCTATAACAATTGATGGGTTATCAATGTGATATTACACTCCAAACCCTATAAATAGTGTAAAGAGTCCCTGTTACAATTGATGGGTTATCAATGTGATATTACACTCCAAACCCTATAAATAGTGTAAAGAGTTCTTATAACAATTGATGGGTTATCAATGTGATATTACACTCCAAACCCTATAAATAGTGTAAAGAGTTCTTATAACAATTGGTGGGTTATCAATGTGACATTACACTCCAAACCCTATTAATAATGTAAAGAGTCCCTGTAACAATTGATGGGTTATTATTATAATAATACACTACAAACCCTATAAATAGTGTAAAGAGTTCTTATAACAATTGATGGGTTATCAATGTGATATTACACTCCAAACCCTATAAATAGTGTAAAGAGTTCCTGTAACAATTGATGGGTTATTATTGTAATATTACACTCCAAACCCTATAAATAGTGTAAAGAGTCTCTATAACAATTGATGGGTTATCAATGTAATATTACACTCCAAACCCTATAAATAGTGTAAAGAGTTCTTATAACAATTGATGGGTTATCATTGTAATATTACACTCCAAACCCTATAAATAGTGTAAAGAGTTCTTATAACAATTGATGGGTTATTATTATAATATCACACTCCAAACCCTATAAATAGTGTAAAGAGTTCCTATAACAGTTGATGGGTTATCAATGTGATATTACACTCCAAACCCTATAAATAGTGTAAAGAGTTCCTATAACAATTGATGGGTTATTATTGTAATATTACACTCCAAACCCTATAAATAGTGTAAAGAGTTCCTATAACAATTGATGGGTTATCAATGTGATATTACACTCCAAACCCTATATAAATAGTGTAAAGAGTTCCTATAACAGTTGATGGGTTATCAATGTGATATTACACTCCAAACCCTATAAATAGTGTAAAGAGTCTCTATAACAGTTGGCGGTTATTATTGTAATATTACACTCCAAACCCTATAAATAGTGTAAAGAGTTCCTATAACAATTGATGGGTTATCAATGTGATATTACACTCCAAACCCTATAAATAGTGTAAAGAGTCCCTATAACAATTGATGGGTTATCATTGTAATATTACACTCCAAACCCTATAAATAGTGTAAAGAGTCCCTATAACAATTGATGGGTTATCAATGTGATATTACACTCCAAACCCTATAAATAGTGTAAAGAGTTCTTATAACAATTGATGGGTTATCAATGTGATATTACACTCCAAACCCTATAAATAGTGTAAAGAGTTCCTATAACAATTGATGGGTTATTATTGTAATATTACACTCCAAACCCTATAAATAGTGTAAAGAGTCCTGTAACAATTGATGGGTTATTATTGTAATATTACACTCCAAACCCTATAAATAGTGTAAAGAGTCTCTTTAACAATGGATGGGTTATCAATGTGATATTACACTCCAAACCCTATAAATAGTGTAAAGAGTCCCTGTAACAATTGATGGGTTATCATTGTAATATTACACTCCAACCCTATAAATAATGTAAAGAGTTCCTATAACAATCGATGGGTTATCAATGTGATATTACACTCCAAACCCTATAAATAGTGTAAAGAGTCCCTATAACAATCGATGGGTTATCAATGTGATATTACACTCCAAACCCTATAAATAGTGTAAAGAGTTCTTATAACAATTGATGGGTTATCATTGTAATATTACACTCCAAACCCTATAAATAGTGTAAAGAGTCCCTATAACAATTGATGGGTTATCAATGTGATATTACACTCCAAACCCTATAAATAGTGTAAAGAGTCTCTATAACAATCGATGGGTTATCAATGTGATATTACACTCCAAACCCTATAAATAGTGTAAAGAGTCCCTGTAACAATTGATGGGTTATTATTGTAATATTACACTCCAAACCCTATAAATAGTGTAAAGAGTCTCTATAACAATCGATGGGTTATCAATGTGATATTACACTCCAAACCCTATAAATAGTGTAAAGAGTCCCTGTAACAATTGATGGGTTATTATTGTAATATTACACTCCAAACCCTATAAATAGTGTAAAGAGTTCTTATAACAATTGATGGGTTATCAATGTGATATTACACTCCAAACCCTATAAATAGTGTAAAGAGTTCCTATAACAATTGATGTGTTATTATTGTAATATTACACTCCAAACCCTATAAATAGTGTAAAGAGTCTCTATAACATTTGGTGGATATCATTGTAATATTACACTCTTAAATCCTATTGATAGTGTAAAGAGTTCCTTCAACAATCTGGTTTGTCATCATAATGTCATATAATAATATACTAAAATAACAAACTTTGAATATGATTCAGAACTCAGTTTTGTCTAAAAACACCATCATAATAATGATAAAAGCATTTGTTTGTACACAGCCTGAAAAAACTATTCAGTACCTGAAAAAGGAAGATACAGACCAGCGCCTTGTCAACCACCTCAACAAACATGATGTCTGGAGTTGTCTACCCTTAGTTGATTGGTACCGAAGGTGTTTTTCCAATGTCCTTCCAGACACATCATTTGAAAGGTACTGATTTTTCGGTTGTATCAAATATGGACATGGTTGATATCATCTGTAACAAGATAGCTCAATTGGTAGAACATCTCACTTGTGTCTGCTGTCTGCAGGTCATGGGTTCAAACTGTAGTCTGGCCACGCTTTGCATGCATGAAAAAAATCATGAAAAATACACATTTGATTCATATTGTGTCATTTACCCTACATGGAACTTTAGCCTGTTATTAGGTCACCTGACCAAAGGTCATGGTGACCTATTGCGATAGCCTTTTGTCCGTTGTCTTCCGTCGTGCGTCGTCCGTCGTGCGTTAACTTTTTGTTGTGAACACGATAACTTGAGTAAATGTGAACCGAGATTGATGAAACTTTGTATGTAGCTTAATATTAACAAGATCTCGGACGAGTTCGAGTTTCAGGGTTGCTGGGTCAAGTTCAAGGTCACTGCTACTATTTTTAGAAAATCCCTATCAGCACTCTAGCGGCTTCATTCCTTGAGTGATTTTGATCACACTTCACACATAGACAAAGGATCATAATATCTCGGACAAGTTTGAGTGTGAAGATTGCCAGACTAAGGTCAAGGTCACTGTTACTATTTTTAGATAATTTCTTTGTCAGCACTCTAGCGGCTTCATTCCTTGAGTTATTTTGATCAAACTGCACACAAATACAAAGGACTGAAAAAGTTTGAGTTTCAAGGTTGCAGGGTCAAGGTCAAGGTCACCGTTACTATTTTTAGAAAATCCTTTTCAGTGCTCTAGCGGCTTCATTCCTTGAGTGATTTTGATCAAACTTCACACAAATTTAAAGGACCATAATATTTTCGACAAGATACAGTTTCAGGATTGCCAGGTCAAGGTCAAGGTCACTGTTACTATTTTTAGGTCACCTGACCATACGTCATAGTGACCTACTGCAATAGCCTATTGTCCATCGTGCGTTAACTTTACTTTGTGAACATGATGACTTGAGTAAATGTTAACTGAGGTTGATGAAACTTTGTATGTAGCCTTATATCAACAAGATTTCGTACGAGTTCAAAAATGGGAATTATTCGACAGTAACGTACAAGTTATTGCCCTTTGTTCTAATTTTATCATTGTGCTTGTGAACAAGATAACTTTGGTAAATGTGAACTGATTTTGATGAAACTCTGTATGTAGCCTTATATCAACAAGATCTAGGATGAGTTTGAAAAAGGGAATTTTTCGACGGTAACTATATTATAGAGTTCATGTCCTTTGTAATAATGCTATTATTGGACCTTGTGTTCTAAAGATATTGTGGTGCTTTATCAGAATTGTGAATTTTATAACCCTTGGCCTCTTTGACTGCCCCTGGGGAGGGGGCTAAGTTTGCTATAGTTTATATTGAATACCTCTTGGGTATATTTTGTTTATTTTCTACTGGAAATTGTTCAAACTTTTGATTCACATTATAACCACTAGAGGACATTTTGCTATTATGTCATTTTGACCCTGTCTCATCCCCAAAGGCTGAGGGGTGGAGCCAAGTGGGGTCCAAATGGCTTAATTTTTTAGGTCACCTGACCATAGGATGATAAAATCAGAAAGAAAAATAACAACCATATGTCAGTTATGATAAATTGTTCCAGTATGCAAATTCATCCAAGACCTCATTGCATACAGAGTTTCATCAACATCAGTTCATATTTACTTCAGCTTCTGTGTTGAATACAGGAGGGAAAAAAATTACACACCATGTGTTAAAGTCCCTCATAGCTATTATGTTGGCTCTTAAATGACAAATTACTATTGGATGTCAGGTGACCGTTAAGGCCCATGGGCCGCTTGTTTAATAATACAGTATATAATATCTGGTCCATTAATGAAGAAATTAAAACCTGCCGTATACATCAAACGGGCCGAGACATTTCATACCTGCGCACAATAGATGTAAACAAACATGTAGAAGAACACGTGTTAGTGTTATTTTGGACTGAAGAAGGCCCTATAGTGGCTGAATATATATTCCTTAGAAATGATTTTGATTTTACTTTGAATTTATTTTGGCCTTTCATTTCGGATTATTAATATACTAGCTTTATACCGTTTTTACCTCAGTAGAATACCAAGATTTGCCATTGCTCAGGAAATCCAATTCCATTCCCTGCAATAATGATTGTGTATTAAAACAATACCAGGTACGGAAAAAAATATTGTATCTTTCAACCCATTTAAATTTTCAGCCGTTATCACATCCATAAAGACGATATTGTTTTGTTTCAACAGAGTATGGGATAAAGTTATTGGAGGATCGTGCAGCATACTCATATATGTAGCAGTGTCTATATTCCTTACCTTCAAACGTCCACTCTTGAGTATGAATAGTCGAGACGACATGGTGAATTATCTTCTTAAAGTGAGTACATGTATAACCACATCATACAGGTGGTTCAATTACATTTTATGTATTACCTTTTGTTCTGTTGATGAAAACAAAAGGTAGACCATGTTCCTTGGTCCATCTGTAGATTGACACCTCATGTTCCTTATCCCAGCTTGTTTGTGGACAAATATTTCTTGGGGTCCAAACTGAAAGTGTGAATCATTGTGGTCTTCTGTTAATGTTGTTGCCAATTCTGTGTTCGAAAAAGAAGAAAGGCATCTTTGGATAACAGTTCAGTATATTTCTGATTTTTGACTCCTTCTCTTTGGAGCCTGGCATTATCTACCCTTCCAGACAGTCCTTGCATATAAATGACCATAGTTACCCATGTCCATGTGAAAATGACCATAGTTACCCATGTCCATGTGAAAATGACCATAGTTACCCATGTCCATGTGAAAATGACCATAGTTACCCATGTCCATGTGAATATGACCATAGTTACCCATGTCCATGTGAAAATGACCATAGTTACCCTTGTCCATGTGAAAATGACCATAGTTACCCATGTCCATGTGAAAATGACCATAGTTACCCATGTCCATGTGAAAATGACCATAGTTACCCATGTCCATGTGAAAACAACATTCTGCCAAATCAAGCAGAAGCTAAATGTGTGTGATAATTCTTATGTTCTATAATAGAAGTGGTTATCTAAGTCATATTATTGTTTCAGATCTCCGAGGATAGTGGTGATGTCCTTTAAATGTGGGTGATAATTCTTATGTTCTAGAATAGAAGTAGTTATCTGAGTGATATTATTGTTTCAGATCCCCGAGGATAGTGGTGATGTCCTTTAAATGTGTGTGATAATTCTTATGTTCTACAATAGAAGTGGTTATCTGAGTGATATTATTGTTTCAGATCCCCGAGGATAGTGGTGATGTCCTTTAAATGTGGGTGATAATTCTTATGTTCTACAATAGAAGTGGTTATCTGAGTGATATTATTGTTTCAGATCCCCGAGGATAGTGGTGATGTCCTTTAAATGTGGGTGATAATTCTTATGTTCTAGAATAGAAGTAGTTATCTGAGTGATATTATTGTTTCAGATCCCCGAGGATAGTGGTGATGTCCTTTAAATGTGGGTGATAATTCTTATGTTCTAGAATAGAAGTGGTTATCTGAGTGATATTATTGTTTCAGATCCCCGAGGATAGTGGTGATGTCCTTTAAATGTGGGTGATAATTCTTATGTTCTAGAATAGAAGTGGTTATCTGAGTGATATTATTGTTTCAGATCCCCGAGGATAGTGGTGATGTCCTTTAAATGTGGGTGATAATTCTTATGTTCTAGAATAGAAGTGGTTATCTGAGTGATATTATTGTTTCAGATCCCTGAGGATAGTGGTGATGTACTTGTGATACAAGCTATAGAGCTTTGGCAGAAACATGGCGGACATATGATACAAACCAAATCAGACTCACCAATCTTTGTGGACAGGTCACCATCCTGACACAAACAGGTTCTTGTGAACAAAATAAAAGTCGATATCCAATGTAATCTGAAGGATGTGGCACATAGACATCAGTGAACAGAAAGTACCAGTGTATATCTGCTATGACTTTGTGTGCTGGACAGATGAAGTCAGGTTCACTTGTGTTCTGGCTATGACTTTGTGTGCTGGACAGATGAAGTCAGGTTCACTTGTGTTCTGGCTATGACTTTGTGTGTTGGACAGATGAAGTCAGGTTCACTTGTGTTCTGGCTATGACTTTGTGTGCTGGACAGATGAAGTCAGGTTCACTTGTGTTCTGGCTATGACTTTGTGTGTTGGACAGATGAAGTCAGGTTCACTTGTTTTCTGGCTATGACTTTGTGTGCTGGACAGATGAAGTCAGGTTCACTTGTGTTCTGGCTATGACTTTGTGTGCTGGACAGATGAAGTCAGGTTCACTTGTGTTCTGGCTATGACTTTGTGTGCTGGACAGATGAAGTCAGGTTCACTTGTGTTCTGGCTATGACTTTGTGTGTTGGACAGATGAAGTCAGGTTCACTTGTGTTCTGGGTTAACATGAGAATGACATTTTGTTGTAAAAGAAAATACATGCTCTTCAGAGAAGTGTTTACAGAAAACAACTACTGTAGGAAATGCAGTAGAAATGAATGCTGGTGAACCTGATAGCCGATGTAACTCACATTGTTGAACATTGTTATTGAATGTTAATAATATTATGATCATGAATAAAAATAGCATGATGACTTAATTTTCATATCTTTTATAAAGAATGTTCAATAAGAACCTTTTCTATGACAACAAGTTTTTCTAAATGTTTCTATGACCACAATCAAGTTACCATAACACAATCAAATTACCATGACCACAATCAAGTTACCATGACACAATCAAGTTACCATAACACAATCAAGTTACCATGACACAATCAAGTTACCATAACACAATCAAGTTACTGTTTTCAAGATTACTGCACCAACCAGTACTGCTGCCAAGACTATGCCATATTGCCATGTCTACACCATATTTCTGTAACTATGTTTCCATCAGATATGCCACGTTTCAAATGACCATGTTAGCTATAGTTTCCTAACTGTTACCATGACTACCCTGTGACCCCAGCCATTTTCATGGCTAAAGTGTTTTTACTGTTAAACTGTACCACCCCCACTCCCAATTATTGTAATAAAGGGGCATAACTCTGAAACAGGTGGAGGTATCTTGTTCATAGATTACACACATCAATACTGTATAAGGATTATTGCCATCAAGTTTCACTGGAATCCATCTAGTATTTTAGGAGTAGTCGGTTGATCGTTGTATCTGCAATTCCATCTATTACAATTCATAAAATTGTTGTGTTCAAAATTATGACAAAACCAGAGTTTCTATAACTTTAATAATCATAACTATGTCTCTTTGTAAACACAGCCTTGTTGAAACCAACTTTGATTTTATTTTGAATAATGGATTTAATCAATTATTAGTTCATAATTATTCATTGTTAAGCTTGGTGGGGGCAAACACGGTTTTTATAAACATGCTAATTATATATAATTTAATGTCCTCTGCCTTATGTGCCGTAAGATATTATACACTGCCCTCCAAAAGTTCTGTTACAACTCTCTTAATTCTGTATAAAATTGTTTTTGACAAAATTATTGGGGATAGAATTTGTTTGTCATATGTTTTAAATGAAGTAAAGGGGGGTAATACTACTTTGGTATTTTAACACAAATTATTGTCCTAATTAAGTCCTAAAACGTGTTTTTTTTTTAAATTCAATTATTCCATATTTAATACAGACCTATCAAATGCCTAAAAATAGTAAAGCAAACTCACATATGGACAGTATTTCCATGGAAATTTAATTTAAATGACAAAATTAATCACTGCTCACCATGTGTCATCTTTTTTGTTATTCTTAAAGTATGATTTAATTATGAAAAATTTCATGTAACAAAATGCAGCAATTATCTAGAGAAGACCGTTTTCAGTGTGTTTTAAGCTCACCTGGCCCGAAGGGCCGGTGAGCTTATGTTATGGCGCAGCGTCCGTCGTCCGTCCGTCCGTCCGTCAGTCCTTCCGTCCGTCCGTCCGTCAACATTTCCTTTAAATCGCTACTAGTCATAGAGTTCTGGATGGATTGTAACCAAATTTAGCCAGAAACATCCTTGGGGGAAGGGGAACAGAACTTGTATAAATTTTGGCTCTGACCCCCAGGTGGCAGGAGGGGCGGGGCCCAATAGGGGTAATAGAGGTAAATCCTATATATCACTACTTGTCCTAGAGTTCTGCATGGATTGTAACCAAATTTGGCCAGAAACATCCTTGGGGGAAGGGGAACAGAACTTGTATAAATTTTGGCTCTGACCCCCTGGGGGCAGGAGGAGCGAGGCCCAATAGGGGTAATAGAGGTAAATCCTATAAACCGCTACTTGTCCTAGAGTTCTGCATGGATTTGAACCAAATTTGGCTAGAAACATCCTTGGGGGAAGGGGAACAGAACTTGTATAAATTTTGGCTCTGACCCCCAGGGGGCAGTAGGGGCGGGGCCCAATAGGGGTAATAGAGGTAAATCCTATAAATCGCTACTTGTCCTAGAGTTCTGCATGGATTGTAACCAAACTTGGCCAGAAACATCCTTGGGGGAAGGGGAACAGAACTTGTATAAATTTTGGCTCTGACCCCCAGGGGGCAGGAGGGGCGGGGCCCAATAGGGGTAATAGAGGTAAATCCTATAAATCGCTACTTGTCCTAGAGTTCTGCATGGATTGTAACCAAATTTGGCCAGAAACATCCTTGGGGGAAGGGGAACAGAACTTGTATAAATTTTGGCTCTGACCCCCAGGGGGCAGGAGAGGCGGGGCCCAATAGGGGTAATAGAGGTAAATCCTATAAATCGCTACTTGTCCTAGAGTTCTGCATGGATTGTAACCAAATTTGGCTAGAAACATCCTTGGGGGAAGGGGAACAGAACTTGTATAAATTTTGGCTCTGACCCCCAGGGGGCAGGAGGGGCGGGGCCCAATAGGGGTAATAGAGGTAAATCCTATAAATCGCTACTTGTCCTAGAGTTCTGCATGGATTGTAACCAAACTTGGCCAGAAACATCCTTGGGGGAAGGGGAACAGAACTTGTATAAATTTTGGCTCTGACCCCCAGGGGGCAGGAGGGGCGGGGCCCAATAGGGGTAATAGAGGTAAATCCTATAAATCGCTACTTGTCCTAGAGTTCTGCATGGATTGTAACCAAATTTGGCCAGAAACATCCTTGGGGGGAGAGGAACAGAACTTGTATACATTTTGGCTCTGACCCCCTGGGGGCAGGAGGGGCGGGGCCCAATAGGGGTAATAGAGGTAAATCGTATAAATTGCTACTTGTCCTAGAGTTCTGCATGGATTGTAACCAAATTTGGCCACAAACATCCTTGGGGGAAGGGGAACAGAACTTGTATAAATTTTGGCTCTGATCCCCCGTGGGCAGAAGGGATGGGGCCCAATTGGGGAAAAAGAGGTAAATCCTATAAATTGCTACTTGTCCTAGAGTTATGCATGGATTGTAACCAAATTTGGCCAGAAACATCCTTGGGGGAAGGGGAACAGAACTTGTATAAATTTTGGCTCTGACCCCCTTGGGGCAGGAGGGGCGGGGCCTAGAGTTCTGCATGGATTGTAACCAAATTTGGCCACAAACATCCTTGGGGGAAGGGGAACAGAACTTGTATAAATTTTGGCTCTGACCCCCCGGGGGCAGGAGGGGCGGGGCCCAATAGGGGAAATAGAGGTAAATCCTTTAAATCTCTACTAGTCCTAGAGTTCTGCATGGATTGTAACCAAATTTGGCCAGAAACATCCTTGGGGGAAGGGGAACAGAACTTGTATAAATTTTGGCTCTGACCCCAAGGGGGCAGGAGGGGCGGGGCCCAATAGGGGAAATAGAGGTAAATCCTATAAATCGCTACTTGTCCTAGAGTTCTGCATGGATTGTAACCAAATTTGGCCAGAAACATCCTTGGGGGAAGAGGAACAGAACTTGTATAAATTTTGGCTCTGACCCCCCGGGGGCAGGAGGGGCGGGGCCCAATAGGGGTAATAGAGGTAAATCCTATAAATCGCTACTTGTCCTAGAGTTCTGCATGGATTGTAACCAAATTTGGCCAGAAACATCCTTGGGGGGGGAGAGGAACAGAACTTGTATAAATTTTGGCTCTGACCCCCTGGGGGCAGGAGGGGCGGGGCCCAATAGGGGAAATAGAGGTAAATCCTATAAATCGCTACTTGTCCTAGAGTTCTGCATGGATTGTAACCAAATTTGGCCAGAAACATCCTTGGGGGGAGAGGAACAGAACTTGTATAAATTTTGGCTCTGACCCCATGGGGGCAGGAGGGGCGGGGCCCAATAGGGGTAATAGAGGTAAATCCTATAAACGCTACTTGTCTAGAGTTCTGCATGGATTGTAACCATTTGGCCAGAAACATCCTTGGGGGGAGAGGAACAGAACTTGTATAAATTTTGGCTCTGACCCCCTGGGGGCAGGAGGGGTGGGGCCCAATAGGGGTAATAGAGGTAAATCGTATAAATTGCTACTTGTCCTAGAGTTCTGCATGGATTGTAACCAAATTTGGCCAGAAACATCCTTGGGGGAAGGGGAACAGAACGTGTATAAATTTTGGCATTGACCCCCCCGGGGGCAGGAAGGGCGGGGCCCAATAGGGGAAATAGAGGTAAATCCTAAAAAATTCTACTTGTCTTAGAGTTCTGCATGGATTGTAACCAAATTTGGTCAGAAACATCCTTGGGGTTAACAGAATTTGTATAAATTTTGGCTTTGACCCCCCTGGAGGAGAAAGAGTGGGCCCAATAGGGGAATTAGAGGTAAATATCCAAATTTCTTCAGAAAAGAAACAATGAACTTATATTCAGAACATTACTTGGCATTACAAACCAGGTGAGCGATACAGGCCCTCTGGGCCTCTTGTTTACCATTGTAATGGTGTTCCGGCGGCACAAACTGCAAGGATACTTGGAACTAGCAGGTAAGTGATCATTGTTTTCCTTGAAACTTTTGAGGATTTTGCAATTCATAATTTGGTATGCAGTTTTAAAGTTTGACCATTTCTCTTTTGTTACAGACAGAACGTGTACAGGGCTATTAAAAGATTCCAAGATACGGGTAACTACGAGGATCGGGAACGTTTTGGTCGGCCACGTATTTCTACGGATCGGGATGACAGATTGCTAGTCCGGGCCAGTCTAAGAAATCGTAAGGAGACCGTTGCTGAACTTCGAACCGTATGGCTCCAAACTGGTGTTGTGGCATCCAATACAACAGTGAGGAGAAGATTACACAATGCAGGGTTAAAGGGTTGTGTTGCTGCCAAAAAAAAAACACTTTTAACTGTTACCCATCGTTAGAAGAGGTTGGCATTTGCACAGAATCACGCAAATTGGACCTGGGTGGACTGGTCAACAGTTCTATGGACTGATGAGTCAAGATTCACTCTCTTCCAAACAGATGGCAGAACGTACGTGAGAAGAAGAGTGAATGAACAATTACATCACGAGTGTGTAGAGCCTACAGTTCGAGTCGGGTGGGGGTGGTGTGACGGTTTGGGGTGCTATATCTTTCCCAGGGACTGGATATCTTACTCCTTTGAAAGGAAATCTCAACGGAATAAAGTACATTGACATTTTAGAGAACAGTGCAATACCATCAGCACATCTGCTAGGCTACAGTAATAACTTTTTCTTCTAGGATGATGGTGCCCCATGCCACAGAGCCCGTATAGTAACTGAATGGAAGGATGAAAACAATATTCAGTCTTTGGAATGGCCCCTACAATCCCCTGACCTGAACCCAATTGAAAACCTGTGGAGAGATCTTGGTATGGAAGTCCGCAAGCACAAGTGCGGAAACCTTGGGGAACTGGAAGCTGCATTGCAGCTAGCATGGGATGAGATACCTGCTAGAAGATGTAGAACATTGATCAGAAGTATGCCTGACCGTATACAGGCAGTACTTAGAGCACGTCGAGGATATACCAAATATTAACAGAATAACAATATTTTTTTATTTTTAACAAATATTCCAATTTCATTACAATACATGAACTCAGGGCCATTGCATTATCATGAAAAATTGTAAAAGTATTTGGACAATAAAATATTCACGTGATAACTAAAAGAATATTGATTTTTTTTTTTTGTATTTTAAATCTATTGATAAAAAATGTATGTGTAACAGAACTTTTGGAGGGCAGTGTAGCTGTGCATATTTCTCTTGCCTAGAAAAACTCATACATTACAATGTGCTTTAGACCTAAAACTTTATAATAATGAAGAAAGAAAACGCACTAACTTTTTTTTCAAATCGTCTGTTAACAATTCTGTTACCGCTATCTGTCATAGTACTGGATGGACTGATCACCAGTGATCGGTCAACAATACGGCCGACATCTTGAATTTTACTAATAATTGAAGTTTGTTATGGCTATTTCTCAGAATATACTGAAGGGATATTTCTGAAATTTCATTTGTAGGTTCCCCTGGGACCCTAGCTGTGTATGTTGCATTTTGGAACTGAACGGTCAACAAGATAGCCAACCGGCCGCCATCTTGAATTTTGATAATTGAAGTTTGTTACGGCAATTTTTCAGAATATACTGAAGGGATATTATCTGAAACTTCATTTGTAGGTTCCCCTAGGACCCTAGCCATGTATGTTGCATTTTGGAACTGAACGGTCAACAAGATGCCCAACCGGCCGCCATCTTGAATTTTGATAATTGAAGTTTGTTACGGTTATTTCTCAGATTATACTGAAGGGATATTTCTGAAATTACGTTTGTAGGTTCCCCAAGGACCCTAGGTGTGTATGTTGCATTTTGGAACTGAACGGTCAACAAGATAGCTGACCGGCCGCCATCTTGAATTTTGATAGTTGAAGTTTGTTACAGCTATTTCTCAGAAAGTGCCAAAAGGATCTGTCTCAAATTTTATATGTAGGTTCCCATAGGGCCCAAGTTGTGCATATTACATTTCAGTCAACAAGATGGCCGCCATTTTGGTAGTTGAAGTTTGTTACTGGTGTTATTCCTATAGTACTGAAGGACCCATTCTCAAATTTGATAAATAGGCTCCACATAAGCCATAGATTTGCTAATGCATTTTGGGACCAATCGGTTAACAAGATGCCAACAGGCTATGGCCACCATCTTGGATTTTGATAGCCAAAATTTGAAAAGAAGAGAAAAGATCCCTCTTTTATTTGTCTGACATAGATCAATCTTTGGTGGGCGCCAAGATCCCTCTGGGATCTGTTTTAATTAAGGTCAAAATATAGGCCAGTGACCTGCTTTTGGTACAAGACCCAGTCATGTCTAGGTAGATTCACATATCAAGTATGAAGCTCCAATTCCCTATAGTATAGGAGATATAACCCTGAAAATCTTTTCCTAATACCAAGTTAAAAGAAAGGTCACATTGATGACCTGGTTTTGGTACCCTACACATCACCTCATCTAGATGAAGCCACATTTGCCTTTTAGAAGAAGTGGGAGCCAAGACTAGCTTTTCTTAACTGGGGTCAAAGATTGATCCCGTTTTTGGTATGCAACATGTCTCGCCAAGGTGGACCCACATAACGTATTTATTGCCTTATAGTATATAGGAAATAAAGAGTCTGGACAGACATGTAACACAAACGTATCTTCCCCACAATGTCCATACAATCTAACAATATATCTCTGCCGAGTGGGCTGGTCAGCAGGAGACCTGAAGAGTTGCAAATCAGTCAAAATCTTTTATAGAAATATCTCTAAATTGATATTTGATGATTTGATAATTTTTCTTGTTTATTTGAGAAAATGATATTTTCATCTCACATTTTTAGCCCACCATCATCAGATGGTGGCATCAGATGGTGGGCTATTCAAATCGCCCTGCGTCCGTGGTCCTCCGTAAACAATGCTTGTTATCACTATTTCTTAAAAACTGCAATACTATCAAATTCTTGTCAATAAAAAGAATGGAATTAACCTACAGAGACATTTGAGCAGAGCATACTTTCATAAGAACCCCCTAAGAACATATCCAGATAATTAAGATCTGTTGTCTCGTCCCTCGAAGAGTGAAAATGATTATTTTTTTACTTACACTGTTTACTAGCTGCAATATTGTAGCTCAAAAGACTTTTAGACAGAAAATGGTGTTAACATTGTAGCTCAAAAGACTTTTAGACAGAAAATGGTGTTAATATTGTAGCTCAAAAGACTTTTAGGACAGAAAATGGTGTTGATATTGTAGCTCAAGACTTTTAGACAGAAAATGGTGTTTAATATTGTAGCTCAAAAGACTTTTAGACAGAAAATGGTGTTAATATTGTAGCTCAAAAGACTTTTAGACAGAAAATGGTGTTAATATTGTAGCTCAAAAGACTTTTTGACAGAAAATGGTGTTAATATTGTAGCTTAAAAGACTTTAAGACAGAAAATGATGACGTCTTTAGAGCTACAATTGGTGCCTATTACCGCTAATGGAGCAAATTAATGATTATGCAAACCATTATAAATAAATCGTTTGTTTGCATTTTATCATACTTGTTTGATATCGTTACCTACTAGACAATTAAACTGAACCACATAAAATATCAAATTCTCATCGAGGCAATATTTTTTTTACATATTACATATGAAGGTCTTTCTGAAGGGAATTTATATGGTTAGTCCACAAATTGTGAATTGGACGTCTTGTGAGCTGTACGGTAGATATTAAGAATGGTTGTTTTGGACAAAAATAATATGTAAATGCATGTATACGCATAAAATAATCGGAAACCTAAAATCGGAAACCTACAAACAAGAGATCCCAGAGGGATCTTGGTCCCCACCAAAGAATGATCTATGTCTGACAATGGAAAGAGGGATCTTTTCTCTGCTTTTCAAACTTTTTTCAAACGTACTACATATACAATTTGAGCCAGATCCCTTCAGTACTTTCTGAGAAATAGCAGTAACAAACTTCAACTACCAAAATCCAAGATGGCTGCCTGGTGGCCATCTTTTTCATCAATCGGTCAAAAACACAATATGCGTAACTAGACCCCTAGGGGAGCCTACATATAAAATTTGAGACAGATCCCTTCAGTAATTTCTGAGAAGTAGCAATAACAAACTTTCACTATCAAAATCCAAGATGGCTGCCTGGCGGCCATCTTGTTAACTGATTGGTCCCAAAAGAATATGCACAACTAGGGCCCTAGGGGAACCTACATATAAAATTTGAGACAGATCCCTTCAGTAATTTCTGAGAAGTAGCAATAACAAACTTTCACTATCAAAATCCAAGATGGCTGCCTGGCGGCCATCTTGTTAACTGATCGGTCCCAAAAGAATATGCACAACTAGGGCCCTAGGGGAGCCTACATATGAAATTTGAGACAGATCCCTTCAGTACTTTCTGAGAAATAGCGATAACAAACTTTAACTATCAAAATCAAAGATGGCTGCCTGGTGGCCATCTTGTTGACCGATTGGTCCCAAAATGCAATATGCACAACTAGACCCCTAGGGGAGCCTACATATGAAATTTGAGAATGATCCATTCAGTACTTTCTGAGAAATAGCGATAACAAACTTTAACTATCAAAATCCAAGATGGCGGCCATCTTGCTAACCGATTGGTCCCAAAATGCAATATGCACAACCAGGGGCCTCGGGGAACCTACATATGAAATTTGAGACAGATCCCTTCAGTACTTTCTGAGAAATAGCGATAACAAGAATTGTTAACGGACAGACGGAAGGACGGACCACGGACAAAAGGCGATTTGAATAGCCCACCATCTGATGATGGTGGGCTAAAAAGTATGAAAAACTATGCCCGAGTGATTTTCAGAGGCAGTGCTCTACTACGACGCATAGGGACCAATTCGTACCCGGCCGAAAGGTATAGTAGGCTGGGTATGTATATTCGTTCTCACTGTATACCAGTGTGCTATATTTCCTAGTCCTCTGGACTGTGAAATCAAAACCCATGTGGGGCAGTTGCAGGTTCTGTCACAGGTCAATTGTTTTCTTCAGGTATTTTGGCTTTCAACCACCTCCTAATGCTAGCACATCCCTAAATGACCATGGCTACAAATAAGAATAACCATGTAAATATGGGAAGAAATATCATGCTCATTCAAAACAAAAATTAGATAGCTGAAGACTGGTTTATTCTGCATGTTTTATAAAACTGTGTCCATCTCTGTTCCCTGTCAAGTCAATGATTTAATGTCTTATAATCTGCTGCCTGCTGGATCTTTCTCACATCAGGTTTTTCATTTATTTCTTTTTTACTGCTGCCAGTAAATATTGTCCAGATTAAAGTCACTATTATCGTAAATGCAAGAAGAGGTCCAGTGATGTAGCAAGAATGAAATCCAGTTTACATCTTCAGCTTTGTCCTCCTCCAGTGACGCCTCTTGGCATTGTATCTGAAAGAACGTAGATATTTATCAAACTGATAGGCAATTAATCATCTTTGATAATCATGGCTACAGGAATAATTGTCTCCCTTATTGTTTTTTTTTGTTTTGCACTAGATTAGAATAATTTAGAAGTTTTTTTTTTCCTTTCATCAGAATCAAAACTACATTTTTTGGTTCAGACGCTTCTCTAGTTCAGAAGATCATTCTTGATACTGATATATTCTATCAAAGGACATAACTCTATTTTCTCACATGATCAAACTCTTGCATAAGCAGATAGCAAAAAGAAATGATGCATTGACATTTCTAATAAGTGTTTTTCTTGATCTTTTTGGCATCTAGGTTATCTTACCTTATTGTGTTGCCAGTCTTCATTCTGACCCACTGTGGCACTGGCCTGTTCTGCTTCTGTTTTTTAGCAAGACGCATCTTGATCCTAAATGATTTGTGGGCGCCCTGTAGATGACAAGTTTGTTTATATTAACAAGACAAGAAAAAAAAATAATACAAAAAATTATTTAACATATAATAAACAAGTAGCTAGTTTATATAACGACCAGACAATTCCAAATTAAAATGTATCTTTTATACATACTTGGCTTGTAACATTGGAATTGACTACTGCAAACAAACCAATTTTCGAAAATGATTTAATCTTGCAATATTCAATGTGTTCAGAATGCATGTGTCACAGTCAAGCTTTGATGTACTTATCATATTATAAATAATTGTAGTCCAAACCTTTTTGCTGCTAACATTACTAGTTTTGTCTCAAAAGATACGGATTTGCCAAATCCCAACCACGGTTATAAATGCATGTTTGCATGCGGAGTTTTGTACGAATTAAACTTCGAGAGAATCTAGAATATCTTGCTTTACAATGAGCCTATTTGAGGGGTCCATTTTTGGACAATGTGCAACAAATATTAAGTCATCTCTTTAAAAAGTATAAACCATTTGCCGCGTGAGTTCTTTGAATTGGGCACTAATGTTAGTAACAGGGAAAATACATTTTTTGAATCCCTAAAGTCATAAATGGGTAGAACCGTCACAGTTACGCCACCAATAAGATCAAAAACATATTTTATGAACAACAACACGAGCTGTTTTAAGTGCACTTAACAATAATAACGTTACAAGTTAATATCAAACTTCATACAAGCTGAAAACCAGTGAAATTATTGGAGAACAACACGAAACACTAGTCTGTTTACATTTTACTTGGTAAAACGTGATCACCAACCCATGTTTAGTACGGTTGAATATAATCAAAGGGGTCCCATCAAAACGTTTAAGTATGCAATCATGACCAATCATCACACCTATTACTTAATTTTGTATTTTATACTTTCATATGATATCAGAAACTATGCATAAATTACTATCAAAGTGCCGACTCGTACCATTTTGATGTAGCGGAAATGGCGTCCGTTTTGGAAAGGAAAACAGGAACGGAGAAATTTAAGTCGTAGACAAACAAAATAATTGAAGGAGGTATTTATTTATAGTATTCCCTTTGTGTGATTACTTATATTATCAAGATATCAATATAACAGTAAATATATTTATCAAAGATGTTTGTAGGATTTTCATTTTGTCCGTGACTTGAAAGTAGGGTTTTTGACAACGACGCGGAAGAAGCGTCTGCAAATTATTTTTCATCTTCTTTATATTGGAAAGAATAAACCTATTTTGCTTCTGGTGTACTTACTAGAAATGTTTTTTTTGTGTTTTATGTACATGGAAATGTACCAATTCCAAAATTCAGGCTCTTCAATGCGTTATTGTGTTATACACGGGACTACATTTTTAAGCGGACGGTAGCATCATTTGGCGTAACGCGTCTCGCACTGACTTGAAATGACGATAGCACGTCTTTACCTGTACTAACGTATTTATTTTGCTATTTAAAAGGATTGATAGGTGACCCAATACACAATAACTCATTCTTTATTGATAAATCCGTTCTTACAAACCACCCAATTTGTATGTCACTTAATATTATTATGCAAAACAACGTTTGAAAAATTGGCTGTCTGCACTGTAAGGATTCGTTACAAGACTCAAAACGCTCTTCAGATTGACTGTGAAAGTAATATCGACGATCACGTCTCTAACTTTTGAAGATGTGGGATGCTGGATTAGTTGCTACAAAAAGGCGTGTGGATAATTCGTGGATAAAATGAAAGACGAATATTGAGTACAAAATTATGAATGTGGCATCACTGCAAGCTTCAAACTTTTCCATCGACTCCACTGAAAAGATTTAGTTAGTTATTTCAACATGTGGGAAAATCCTGACACCGATTTTCAATATGACTTGGTGAGTATTTTTGAGTGTGTTTTAATTTGTGTGTCTTGATAGTAACGTCTAATAAACTGTTCTTAAGTGATTCATTACACAATTGATATTTAATTGTGCAGACAACATCTTAGTAGTTCTAACGAATCAAATGAATTCATCAATCTAAAAAAAAATGTCTCTGGTATTTTCATCCAGAACCCCCTATATCTGTTTTTTCTTAGTTTCTGAAGTTTCCTTTTTTTTTTTACAAAGCCCATTAGTGATGACAATCACAATATAATTTATTAATTTCTTATTATTAGTACATCTTTTAAGTTCAATTTGCAATTTTTTGAATAACTAATTATACACCACCTTTAACTTTACAAAGTATCAAACTAATTATACACCACCTTTAACTTTACAAAGTATCACTATGTATATATATATATATATGTAATATGGATACATTTTTCTGTCATGGAAGTCTAATTGTATATGTAAATGTATATTGTATAACATAACTGGATTCTGGAATTTCTTCATAATGAGGTAAAAATGGTATGAAGCTAGTATATCAATAATCCGAAATAAAAGGCCAAAATAAATTCAAAGTAAAATCAAAATCATGTCTATGGAATATATATTCAGCCACTATAGGGCCTTCTTCAGTCCGAAATAACACTAACACAAATTTCTTGTAAATGAATTACAAACATTTGAATTGTAAAATACTGTATCATCTATAATAGAAGTGTTTAAAGTCCTTGAATCTTGAAGGAGAGGTTACAATTTTATGTCATTTAAGGTAAATTAGGTAATAATCAAATTAAAAAAAAAAAAAAATGAAAAAAAAACATGTATGCAATAGACATTTGCTAAATGGTCTTCACTCAGTGCTTAAAAGTACATTTTTGTAATTTGGATCATAACATTCATCAAGTGTATACCATTCATCTTGAAGTATATATATACAGTGTATATATAAAATCTCTTCTGATAAAACTCCATTGTTGAGTGTTTTAAAGTAAAGTTATAAAAGATTCTTTGCTCTTATAAGAGACACTTGCAAAATGCAAAATTTATGTTGCATGCAACATGATAGAATTTTATGTCTTTCGATAGTCAATCTATGGTGTAAATTCAATGAATAGTTCAATAATGAGATTTATGATTATTATGATTTCATTTTATTATAAAGTCTAAACTGATTTTTAGGATAAAAAGACTAGGTGTTAAATACAAACAAGAATTAGTGGTATATACCAGATGAACCTCACATATTATCACTGTGCCATTACACCTTCAGATTTCAATGCTAGACTTGTGGTATGACCTTATCATTTCTTGGCTTAGTTAAACTCAAAGTTTGTTTGTTTTATGGCTAAACGTTTGATTCAAAGCTTACAATTTTATCAGTAAAGCCAAATGTGTCTGACTGTTCGATTGACACAGTGAAGGCCTTTGAGGAAAGTTTGCTATCAGTTCTTTTAAGGCGACATATCTTTGACAGTGCCCTGTTGTTCGATAATACACTTTGCATGTTATTTTTGACAAAACGACTTGGTTAGCTCTTATCTTGTGAAAGAAACGGAATAATGTCTGATAAACAGGGGATACATTTTTTTTTCAGGAGAGGCAGAGCGATTTCAGGGGGTACTTTTCTATATTTTCTCTATGTTTTCTAATGCAATTTAGCCCAAATCAGACGGCACCATAGGCAGGTTTATAACCGGCAAAAAGTACTGGATAAGCAGGTACTAGGGGTGTAACAATACCTTGGACTATCGATATATTGCGATTGTATGCCTTTCAACTCGATCAATCGATGGCAATTTCAAAACGTTGATAACAATCGCCAATAGTACACCAAACTATCGATAGCAAACTATCGATAGTTTCAATAGTCAGATATTTTTCTGTAACTTGGACTAAAATCATGTACATGTACTCACAGAGGTTTGATACAGTAACAGACTAACATTCACGATAAAATGTCAGTTTTCCATGCTTTCCGATCAAAATATGACACAGACAATGTTCTCAATCACGATCTTCATTGCGTTTGAGTTGGTACTTTGTTGTAGTCTGCAATAGTTAAACTATAGCAATAGTATTGCAATAGTTAAAATTGTAGGCAATAGTCACCCCTAGCAGGTACCTTCTGATAATGAAACCCCTGGATATATGTACTAGTCAGTCCTTTAGAATACCGACTAGTTCAAAATTGACAAGTGGTTTCTTTTGTTCTTCAACATTCTAATGACTATATTACTATAGACTACAGAATGATATATTGACAACATGTCATGTGCGATCTTCGATATTTTCTTAATATGGAGCTAAAAGGTATTTTCAGGTGTATTTTTTCAACATTTAGCGGCATTTAAATGGTTTCATTATTAATATTACTTGAAAGAGAATATAGATTTTCGACATCAGACCAAAGAAATGTGTAAATTTCAAATGGAGTGGAAATTGAAAATAGAATGCCATTGATGGTAGTTGACTCTTTTGTAATTGTGCCTATCAATATCTGTCAGATCAATGTAGGGAAAAGTGTTGTAACTAGCTACCGGGTAAATACTCTCTTTGTATCATGTTTGATAGATAAATTCAATCGATACAATGATAGAAATATTTATTGATAGTGCAACCACATACATGGAGTTAGTAAAGCCCCGGGTGTGATGGTGCCCAATAGAAGTGGACGTACTTAAAACATTAAGTGCTAATTTACTATGGAACCCACACAGACATTAATGCTAGTATATTTACTCAGAATGTTTGTCCAATGATTTTAAATATGCGCTTAGTGTATTCACAATAGTTTTAGAATCCTTGTGTGATTGCTCAATTCAAATAAACCATTGACATTGATGTTTGATAAGGTTTCACTACCTTGTACAGTAAGCAAGTGATAAGGGTCCATCTTTTAGGCCAAACAGGAGTCCTTGATGTTCAAATATATATACATGAGAGGGCTTTGATTTGAATATCAATAATTTTGGGAGTACCTGTTATAATACCATACATTATATTCATGGTCTAGTACCTATTTAGTCAACATGATGTAATAGGCTTTAAAGTACTTCTTGTTGATCTTATTACGCTCTATTTAGAACTTTGTTTGTTGGAATCTGAATGCTAGGAGATCTAACACTGATTGTAAGCCTTTAATCAGATGACTTTCTGAGACCCCTTAATTAGTTAGTAACATACTGTCTTGAAATTGTCCCTGAAAGAGGATTTAGAGGGACAACTGTAGATTATAAGACATTGGCCAGATATATATGTAAACTTAAAGAGAATTAAAGACGGTTGTTTTATATCAGTATTTGTGTTTTATCAGTCGGTATAGGGTTTGACTTAAATCCTTAGCATATTCATGGCTTGTTATGGCAGATTTGGTGGTGAATGAAAGTGTGCTTTTTGATACTTACAATCTTTCAGTTTTTCCATGATTGTTGACTTGTGCAGAAAATAAGTAAAGGTTATTGCATGGCTTTTGAGTAATAACGGATTTATTACACCCAATCAAAGCGAGGGGGTAATTAAGTCCCAAATTATATTGGACAGTAAAGGGGTTTTGAGATACCGAAACGACATGGATAAAGTATAATTTACCATAGATTAGTCCAATCTTGGGTTGATTTTGACGTCACAAAAATCACATTAAAGATGATGTCTCAATTAATATAAGGTGGGACTAATCAACAGTAAATCGTACTTTACGTTGTTTTTGTATCTTGAAACTGTCATATATTGTTTCTGTTGAAATTGTGTCCTTTAGCTTTCAAGACTATGACTCGAGACTTTGCCTCAAATAATTTTAAGGCCACTGCCTTTCTGAAACAGCTTTTAATTTTTAAAAAGCGAATGTAAAGCGAGATTTATGATTTTGTTGAGTCTCAAAAGTTATCTCTTTATTGTTTATACTACAGTACATTTATCATTACCTTCTGAACAATTTATTTAAGATAAACTAAATGTTAATTTTTGTTACACAGGTCGTCTTATGTTTCTCATCGTTGTTCTTGTTATCACACATTAGTCAACTATCACTGCGTCAGACGACAAAACAGCAAAATGAATCTTTACTGTTAACATATAGTATTATGAAATACCCACTTTTGACCATCAATATATGTTTTAATGTTATTATTGTTTTAAATAAACTTTTATAAAATGTTTCGGAAAGGTAGTTGGCCGTTACTGGCAGTCCTCATACTATAAAATATGGCAAGATATTAGTATCTTGTATGTTAGTGCCCTAGATATTGGTATCTTGTATGTTGGTGACCTAGATATTGGTATCTGTATGTTGGTGACCTAGATATTGGTATCTGTATGTTGGTGACCTAAATATTGGTATCTCGTATGTTGGTGACCTAGATATTGGTATCGTATGTTGGTGACCTAGATATTGGTATCTGTATATTGGTGACCTAGATATTGGTATCTGTATCATGTTGGTGACCTAGATATTGGTATCTGTATGTTGGTGACCTAGATATTGGTATCTGTATGTTGGTGCCCTAAATATTGGTATCTGTATGTTGGTGACCTAGATATTGGTATCTGTATGTTGGTGACCTAGATATTGGTATCTGTATCATGTTGGTGACCTAGATATTGGTATCTGTATGTTGGTGACCTAGATATTGGTATCTGTATGTTGGTGCCCTAGATATTGGTATCTGTATGTTGGTGCCCTAGATATTGGTATCTGTATGTTGGTGACCTAGATATTGGTATCTGTATGTTGGTGACCTAGATATTTGTATCTGTATGTTGGTGACCTAGATATTGGTATCTTGTATGATGATGACCTAGATATTGCTTTTGTGCTGTATTGCTGACATTATTCTTGGTTTTGTAGTGAGTATATCATTGACATGTTTAATGGCACTTGTTCTATATTGGTTAGTACATGAAGTATAATTGTGAGCTACTTTAATGATCTGTACCTAATGCATGATGACCTAGCTATCCTTATCAATACTTTCTTAACCAAACCATTTTACAAGACAGTCTAGATGCCAGATCTACAGTTTACATGTAAATCATTCAGAGCTTTGCAATATTGATCTGTAGAAGATATTTAGTTTTTGTTTTCTTTGTAGCACTTGTATAGATGAATAGTTAATGACCTAGTGTATGTTTATTATGGTCAGCTGTCCGGTACTGGTTAAGGTGGGTCAGTACACATACTCCTTAGGCACTAAGTATTGATACCATATCCAGGATCACTGATTCCTAGAGTACATTATTATGTACATGTTGAACATGACATTTACAATTACTAGACTGACCGGTTTTTATGCCCCAGTAATGAAATTGAGAATGATGGTATACGTAGGGAGGTTCCATATAGTGTTACTACAGTATTTACCATATTTGCCCCCCCCCCCCTCTCCCATTGTGTTGCAGTTAGAACTGTCATTTACAATTGCAGCCTGGTTAGAAGTTGTGCAGTTACAATTGCAGTTAGATTTGTTCATTTAAGAAATGCAGGTTACAAGTTGTTTATATAGTTATATGTGCTGATGCTAGATTTGTTCATTTAAGAAGTGCAGGTTACAAGTTGTTTATATTGTTATATATGCTGATGCTAGATTTGCTCATTTAAGAAGTGCAGGTTAGAAGTTGTTTATATAGTTATATGTGCTGATGCTAGATTTGTTCATCTAAGAAGTGGAGGTTAGAAGTTGTTCAGTTATTAGCTCACCTGGCCCTTCGGGCCGGTGAGCTTTTGCCATGGCGCGGCGTCCGTCCGTCCGTCCGTCCGTCCGTCAACATTTCCTTTAAATCGCTACTTGTCCTAGAGTTCTGCATGGATTGCAACCAAATTTGGCCAGAAACTTCCTTAGGGGAAGGGGATCAGATTTTGCATAAATGGTGACCCTGACCCCCCTGGGGCAGGAGGGGCGGGGCCCAATAGGGGTAATAGAGGTAAATCCTATAAATCGCTACTTGTCCTAGAGTTCTGCATGGATTGCAACCAAAATTTGGCCAGAGACTTCCTTAGGGGAAGGGGATCAGATTTTGCATAAAGGGTGACCCTGACCCCCCCTGGGGCAGGAGGGGCGGGGCCCAATAGGGGTAATAGAGGTAAATCCTATATATCGCTACTTGTCCTAGAGTTCTGCATGGATTGCAACCAAATATGGCCAGAAACTTCCTTAGGGGAAGGGGATCAGATTTTGCATAAATGGTAACCCTGACCCCCCTGGGGCAGGAGGGGCAGGGCCCAATAGGGGTAAAAGAGGTAAATCCTATAAATCGCTACTTGTCCTAGAGTTCTGCATGGATTGCAACCAAATTTGGCCAGAAACTTCCTGAGGGGAAGGGATCAGATTTTGCATAAATGGTGACACTGACCCCCCTGGGGCAGGAGGGGCGGGGCCCAATAGGGGTAATAGAGGTAAATCCTATAAATCGCTTCTTGTCCTAGAGTTCTGCATGGATTGCAACCGAATTTGGCCAGAAACTTCCTTAGGAGAAGGGGATCAGATTTTGCATAAATGGTGACCCTGACCCCCCTGGGGCAGGAGGGGCGGGGCCCAATAGGGGTAATAGAGGTAAATCCTATAAATCGCTACTTGTCCTAGAGTTCTGCATGGATTGCAACCAAATTTGGCCAGAAACATCCTTGGGGGAAGGGGAACAGAACTGGTATAAATTTTTGCTCTGATCCCCGGGGGTAGGAGGGGCGGGCCCAATAAGGGTAATAGAGGTAAATCCTATAAATCGCTACTTGTCCTACAGTTCTGCATTGATTGCAACCAAATTTGGCCATAATCATCCTTTGGGGAAGGGAAACAAAACTTGTATAGATTTTGGCTCTGACCCCCCTGGGGGCAGGAGGGGCTGGGCCCAATAGGGGAAATAGAGGTAAATCCTAAAAATCGCTACTTGTCCTAGAGTTCTGCATGGATTGTAACCAAATTTGGCCAGAAACATCCTTGGGGTTAACAGAATTCGTATAAATTTTGGCTTTGACCCCCTGGAGCAGAAAGAGTGGGACCCAATAGGGGAATTAGAGGTTAATATTCAAATTCCTTCAGAAAAGAAACAATGAACTTGTATTGAGAACATTACTTGGCTTTACAAACCAGGTAAGCGATACAGGCCCTCTGGGCCTCTTGTATTAATATAAGTGCTGAGGCTAGATTTGTTCATCTAAGAAGTGCAGGTTAGAAGTTGTTCAGTTATATTAATATAAGTTCTGAGGCTAGATTTATTCATTTCAGAAGTGCAGGTTAGAAGTTGTTTATATAGTTATAAGTGCTGAGGCTAGATTTGTTCATTTAAGAAGTGCAAGTTAGAAGTTGTTTATATAGTTATATGTGCTGATGCTAGATTTGTTCATCTAAGAAGTGCAGGTTAGAAGTTGTTCAGTTATATTAATATAAGTGCTGATGCTAGATTTGTTCATCTAAGAAGTGCAGGTTAGAAGTTGTTCAGTTATATTAATATAAGTGCTGAAGCTAGATTTGTTCATTTAAGAAGTGCAGGTTAGAAATTGTTCAGTTATATTAATATAAGTGCTGAGGCTAGATTTGTTCATCTAAGAAGTGCAGGTTAGAAGTTGTTCAGTTATATTAATATAAGTTCCGAGGTTAGATTTGTTCATCTAAGAAGTGCAGGTTAGAAGTTGTTCAGTTATATTGATATAAGTGCTGAGGCTAGATTTGTTCATCTAAGAAGTGCAGGTTAGAAGTTGTTCAGTTATAAGTGCTGAGGCTAGATTTGTTCATCGAAGAAGTGCAGGTTAGAAGTTGTTTATATAGTTATATGTGCTGATGCTAGATTTGTTCATCTAAGAAGTGCAGGTTAGAAGTTGTTCAGTTATATTAATATAAGTGCTGATGCTAGATTTGTTCATCTAAGAAGTGCAGGTTAGAAGTTGTTCAGTTATATTAATATAAGTGCTGAAGCTAGATTTGTTCATTTAAGAAGTGCAGGTTAGAAGTTGTTCAGTTATATTGATATAAGTGCTGAGGCTAGATTTGTTCATCTAAGAAGTGCAGGTTAGAAGTTGTTCAGTTATATTAATATAAGTGCTGAGGCTAGATTTGTTCATCTAAGAAGTGCAGGTTAGAAGTTGTTCAGTTATATTAATATAAGTGCTGATGCTAGATTTGTTCATCTAAGAAGTGCAGGTTAGAAGTTGTTCAGTTATATTAATATAAGTGCTGAGGCTAGATTTGTTCATCTAAGAAGTGCAGGTTAGAAGTTGTTCAGTTATATTAATATAAGTGCTGAGGTTAGATTTGTTCATCTAAGAAGTGCAGGTTAGAAGTTGTTCAGTTATATTGATATAAGTGCTGAGGCTAGATTTGTTCATCAAAGAAGTGCAGGTTAGAAGTTGTTCAGTTATATTAATATAAGTGCTGAGGCTAGATTTGTTCATCTAAGAAGTGCAGGTTAGAAGTTGTTCAGTTATAAGTGCTGAGGCTAGATTTAAATTTGTTCATTTACAAGTGCAGGTTAGATTTGTTCAGTTTCAAATGCAAGTTTAAAATTGTTCAGTTACAAGTGAAAGAAAGAAGATGGTTTCAGTTGCAAGTTCAGCTTACAAATTGTTCAGTGAGATATGTTGCAAAATAATGTTTGATGCATGTATTATTGGTGCCAATTGAATTTTGTAGTGTACATGTTGAGAATGTATCCTGTATATGGTAGATTACCAGGCCTTTTATTATTCAAATGTCACAGCTCTGTTTGTCAGTTATAACAAATATTTGTATGGAATAAGATTATCAGTGTAACATAGTTTACAGTTGTTATTTAATCAGTGTGATTTATCATGAAGGATTTTCACTTCAGTCCAATTTTATGAATATTTGTTGGCAGATTTTAGACTGGTTTTAAACCCATGAGGATTATCCCCTTAAACAGAAAATGACAATAGATATGATTACTGGTGACTTTTCCCAGAGCTACCTGGTCACCGATGATAGACTACTAGTCCAATCCCACAACACTCCTCTCTCTTGTTCCAAGGTCTTCGACTTGAAGGCATACAAGACCCCTATACCACCACCATGGGTATTTTAATAAAGCACCAAATTTGTATTAGTAGAGGAAAAAATGAAGTGACCAGACCGAGATTCCAATTCAGGACCTCTGAACACTAGCGGAATGCTCTACTGACCACAGGCGTTTGGCTCTATAGATATTTTTCTCTATTTAAATATGTAATACTGTGTCAAGGTTCATAACTCGACTGGCCTTATAACACTACCCAATTTAAGAAAACAACATGATTATCAAAAAACCGTAAGTTATTTCATGTCTAAATACCATCCATTTGTCCAAAGTAGCCATTTGAAATTTCCGATTCAAATATTTGCGTCTTATGTAAGTACGTGTGTAGTTCATTTTTTTTTCTCTGCGTTGATTGGCTCTCGGAAATTAATTGACCAATCAACGCTGAGAAAACAAATGTACTACACACATACTAACATGGCGGCTAGAGACACAAATTTTTGAATCGGAAATTTCAAAGGGCTGTATTGAGCTAATGGATGGTATATAGATATACACTAACATACCGGTACGTTTACTTTCTACATAACTTTCATTTTTATGACGCTGAAGTATTTTATGCAGTGGTTTTTGAGCTACCCATTGGATCCCTGGCGACTTTTTTTTCGGAGGCTACCAGTGTCCGGCCAATTCAAAGGTTTCTCAATACCTAGTGACATTTATACGACATGCTATCTTTTGTATCCTATACCAAATTAAAGATAAATTATCTGGCTGTCGATTGAGAGTATTCCTATTGTCACATCTTATACGGTTTTTTAATAATCATGCTTTTTTCTTAAATTGGGTAGTGTTATAAGGCCAGTCGAGTTATGGACCTTGATACAGTATTACATATATATATATAGAGAAAAATGTCTATAGAGCCAAACGCCTGTGACTTACTGAGCTACCTGGTCACCAATGATCAACCCAGTCCAAGCCTGCCATATTTTAAAAAACACTATTACCACACATGATAATAAGAATCCTGATTAATACTCTAGTTGATGGAATTACTTTAAGAATATAATGAAATTCAACAAAACACCAGCATCATTTTATTGTTACCATGTTCACAGGCGAAAGATGCATTTTTTGGGGAATTCACTATACACAATCTACATACTAGCCTATGAAATTCTCCTCTCCCTCGAAACATTGTTACTAATTTAAGTGGGGATGTGTTGGCTAAGTGGTTAAGGTGTTTGGACATATTCACCACTAGCCCTTCACCTCCAGGTTTTGAAATTGAATCTTTATGTGGAGCAATTGCCAGGCGCTGACTAGATTTGTGGTTTTTCTCTGCATTCTCTGGCTTTAATACACCTTCTAAACCGGGTGCATCCTCACTGTTACAATAAGACATAAAACAAAAACAATAAAAAATTTCATCCTAACCTGGAATCTAACAAACCTTTAGGTAACAAATGATTTTTGGTCCACTTCTCTTCCTCTTCTCAATTTTAATTATTTTTATTTGTTACAATCAATACACAACTGGCAAACACAAAATAATCTTTAAAAATAATACCAATTTATACGTTCCAGCTCTTTTGTTATTTGTTAGTAAACCATGAATGTTACAAGGATTTGTAGATGTTTTCTTTTTGATTTTCAGAATCCTTATGACAGCTTTATGCGAAAACATTTGGAGCACTATGGCTACTATACAGGTAAGCTGTGTTTGAGTACACTGGATTGTTCACCTGTCCAACAGGTACAGCCATATATTATGATAACAGGTAGACCTGCAGGTATAATGTCCCTTACAGTTTGTCTACCATCAATAGTCGGACACGATCGATGCTGTATATTGGCCAATATCCCTTTACCTTTCATACACAGTGAACCAGTCATGCAGTGATAAGCCGATGGAAACATTCTGTAATCTGTGGCATGGATGCATTAAACTTATATTCTTTTTAGTTATACGATCATAACAGTTGTTTTGGAAGCATATTGTCATTTTGATTTTATCAAATGAATGAATTAACGACAGAATATGAATTTTCTGTTTCATTTGCGGAGCTGACCAGGCGTCGACTTGGGTGTTTCTATATGTTAATTATCCACTTGTCCCTGGAGAACATTTAAACAGCAGCCTCTCTGCTACACAACACACTTATAATAGTTGGTGACACATCTTGATCAAGTGTTAGTGATGAACACAGCTCCATATTACAAAGATTTATTGGGCAGGAGAGTAAACGCTTTCTTTTTATACATCATTGATTGGCTATAATTCTGGGTAGAAGTGAGTCGCTTTGATTTATTAGTACCACACAATAGTACATTTTGTGTAGGCCAGGTAAGGTCTGTTACATTGATAAGTTATTGGTATAGTGAAAGGCAGCAATGACGGCCAACATTAACATCCATATTTAGAACGACAATTAATTGCAATGTTACGCTTTCGAGAATAAATGGAATACATTATCATTAGGCAATAGCTACAACCAAAATAAGTGATTTCCTGTCCATCACAGTGTACCTCTGTACCTATTTATATAGTGTAGCGGACATTACAATTAGACATTTGGTACAATTATCACTGAGTATGTGCTGAATCTTACTATAAATAAGTGGAGTAAGAATTTCCTTATAATTGTTATGCCAATGCTTGGCTTTTGCCACCTTTCCTTGGTATAAAGTATGAGAATGTGGTTATATTTATGAACTCTTTCGCCTCTGAAGACACTTTTAGGCTCTTCTAAGTCAAAGACTAGACCAGTCCAATATGAGCTAATTAGGAAAGAGATCATTTGTTTGAAAATTTCCTTTAATCAATAGTAGATGGGCTATTAAATGGTTTGAATTTTTTCCTGAAAAATGAAAATAGCTGCCAACACTAATAAGAGTGTAAAAATTGAAAAAAAAGTCTGATTTCAGGATCAATTGGTTTATAGGAATGGATACTAAATACCACTGTTAGTTGTAATTTTCAATGGGAGGTCTAGAAATCAATTGTGGCCATTGTGTATAGCCCTGAAGAAATGTAATTTACCCATGCATTCCATATCTAGGGATCTAAATGTAGAAAATCATCTATTTCAATGAACATTAATGTTATTAGGGTGTTCTTGATTTTAAAGTTCTGTTTCATTAGTTTTTGGCTTTGGGATCATGGTGCTGGCTGAGTTGTTAAGATGTCCCAACATATTACCACAAGCCATCCACCTCTGGGTCATGATTTTGAATTTCTTTTGGGAAAGTTGCCAGGTACAGATCACTGGTTGGTTGTTTTTCTCTGGGTAATCGACTTTCTTCAACCTTCTAAACCTGGCATGTCCTTATATGACCCAGGCTGTTAATAGGATGTTAAAATAATTAAACAAAATGTTCGTGGTTTAGTCAAGTATACAAGGTTTGTCATTGGCCATGTTACATAAATCCAAGTAACAGTTGTACTGGTGTTGGGTAATTATAGATTGTATATGGTTTATTGTGTCTGTCCATTGTTTGTATCCAGATATACACACGGCCCTGTCATTGTATATGTCTGTGTAATTGTTCTACACATTATTAGTCCTCAGTTATAATTATACAGATTGTTTTACTGATAATCTGATCCATTATAACGTCCAGAATCAAGTTCTCCTATTTCAACAACGTGCTGTAAACAAGGACACCATTATTATAAAACTTTACTCAGGTCCTCCATAGGTAGGTTCTAAATACATTCAGGGGAAATACAAAGTCAGCCTGAATCGTTTTTTGGCATTGAAAGGGTTAGATCTTATTTTTGACGCTTGATTTCATCCCCACCTCTAATTTTGTCCGTTTTTTGTGGGAGTGAATGCTACAAATACAAGGTACTAGTTCAATCCGTGACAGACATTTAAACTTATATTCCACATTTAAATCAAGACTACATGTTGGTGTTTTCTGTTTATAATATTTTCATTACTGTAGAATATATGTATATATATGGATTATCATGTTAATTCAGCTATACCAGGAGGCATATAGGCAAACATTCCATAAAGTGAATGAATTAAATTGAGTCCAAGGGTTCCTGTTCGGAATATGTTATTTAAAACCATAATTGTGAAGTCATTTGATATGAGAAAATATTATCTGCCTTTCTCAAGGAGAGCTTAATATCTCCAACAAAGGTCAAATTTTAAAAACATTTCATGTTCGAGTCCTATTGCCCAACAATATGATTGGATAGTGACCTAAATGTGAAAATTCACCAAACTCATTGTATGGATATAGATTTAGTTATGACTATTTTTCAATGTCATCCTTTTCAAAATTTGAAATCTGAGGCCTTGATATTTCCTAGCATAATATCAGACACCTACTGGTATGATAATTAAATCTTAAGTGGTCTTAACATTCTGTCATAAGCCCTCCCATCTCTAATTTGCAAGATTGAAAGAAATGTGGAACAATGTGAAACTGCTACAAGTACGTTGATTTTTTTCTTGGTGCTCTGGCTCTTCTCCATTTCCAAAACCCTTGCACATCCATTAATGACCCTGGCTTTTACAATATTAGGTCGATGATATAGGTTAGTAATAATAAGAAAAACTGAAGTAAACTAAACCAAATCGAGATTGAAATGTTTCTATAAATGCATTGGATGAGGGGAAAAATAAGAAAGATCAACTTGTGTTAAGCCTAATGTTATATAGCTGCAATACTGTACCATTGTACATGTAATGGATCCTATACATTTATAAGAGATGTTCAAAACATTGATATAAGCACTACAGGCAATGTTTATTGAACGCAATGGGTGCAGAAAAGTCTAGTGCAGACTTTGTATTATTATAAGTATGTATTGTCTCAGTTGAAAGTTTTAGTAAATTTACACAAGTACAAATTAAATGCAATATTGAGTGCATGAGGTGCAGTCAAATATTAATTCAATAGAGAACTAATATAGGTTATGAATAGAAGTTGTGACAACTTGTTTAGAAATGTTCAAGTAGGAGTAACAGTAACTTTCAGGGGGCATATGGTGACAGTAATATAGATTAAGTAAACTTGGGGATTTTCTGCCATTTTCTCTGATTATGAAGCTGTAGAAGGCTAAATTAGAGAAAACAAATGTATTATAAAAGATAATTGGACCTATTTGATATGAATTTTGAAGTCAATTTATTGGAAAAAATAATACATAGCTAACAATTTTGCATACACTATGGCCAAACAAAAAAATATTTGTGTTTCCGGTAACCCGACCGACCCTATATTATCAGTTTTGTCCTCAAACACTATATTATCAGTTTTGTCCTCAAGCAAACAAATAACAACCTAAATTTTGTTTGGTTTTTCACAATATCCAGAATTTTGGTACAAATTCTGTAAATCTAAGACACCAATAGGCTCATGGGAATCAAATTCATGGTTTATATATGGTTGAATAAAGTCTACTTCAGTTTTTCACTGCAAGACTGGGATGAAGAGAAAAAAATATTTAAAAAAAAAAAATCCCTACCTACCGACCCTTCATTTTTAAAGGGTGTTACCAGAAACAAGAATATTTTTTTATTTGGCCTAATGGTCTCAAGAATTTAAACAATTTTATGATTAAATCAATTTGTTTTTGCGTTTGTTCTAATAGGCATACGGTAATGAATAACAGTTTTTTTTGTCTATTTGATTTTAAAGAAGGGAACTAACTCTTATAGTCTTGTTGACTTATTTGTAAGTCAGCTTTTTATGGGGGTAAAACATAGAAGCTTGTCTCCCTTGACTTACTTGATCAGAGATATGTTATTCTTGGTATGGTTTTCATTTGATAATTGATTGATTATCTCTTTGAATTCTGGTAAAGGTAAGCTTATACATTGATTATTTGTGTCAGTGATCAAATGTTACTCTGCCATGCAATTGGTTAGCCCAATTTCCAATTAAAAGTACAGACAATCTAATTAAAGTTTATTTTTTGCTCCTTTTTGTAATGAACACTGAAGTTTAAAATACTTTTGGATGTTGATGTTGTTTGCTTCAGAAAAAAAAATATTTATGATTCTAAACCAATTTATCATTATAACACAATTAAGGTATCTTCACACTTTTGTTGATTTTAGTACAACTGTCCAATTTCCCCCATAAAACATTGGGTGCCGACAAAAATGCTCTAAAGTAGTGACATACATTATAGTCAATTAGTATGTTTTAACCAGATCACTCAAGAGTACAGATGCCAAATCCAATAATTTTATGACAATGGGGCTGACGATTGTGATAAAATAAGGGAGGGCTTAATAGGGTCAAATTTAGACCAGACTTCATAAAATAATTACACAAAGTAAGCCATAAATTAATTTGCAAAAGAAATAAGGTAAAGAGACATACATGGTGTTCATAGTTTTAGTCTGCATTTAAAATCAGGCCTCAAAATGGAGTTGAGTGCTTATAGGGAAGGGAGTCTCATTGGGTTTACTATGGTATAATATATGATTGTTAAAATAATGATATAATAAAAAGATTTTTCAAGAGACTGTGTATAAAGACCAGATCCTCTGAAATATTCTGATAGATAAAATACCATGGCTTATACAATTTTACTTTTAATGGTTAAATTTGCTTGAAGTATATTGCCCTGTTCAACTATGACTTAGTTATAGCATGAAAATGTGAAGCAGCCTGAAGCTATAAATCAACATTAACATATCTATATTTAGCTTTGTTGATTTTAAGATTGTATGGATGCATCAGGATGTAAACATAAGTAATGATGCCAGTGTCGCCATATTAAATTTTTTAGGTTTTTGTCCCTTACCTGACCCTGTCTAGATAAATTGCATGGTAGGTAAGTGAAAGGTATTTGCTTTGATAGGTAGGTTAGACCTTTTCATAGATTGCAATTAACATTATTATACCTCAAGTGAAAATCCTGCATTCTGATTGGTTGAGAGATATTTGGTATTTTACACTATCACACGGCAGTTAGCATTAGAACAATAGGAAACAATAGACACGTTCGTAGCAACCCCCTAACAACGGATGATAGTGTATTTTTGACAGTGGAAAATATTAACCGCCCGAAAAAGATGCACACTTGTTTCTTTTTTCAACGCCATCTTTGTTATTTGAAGCGACGCTTCAAAATTTATATGGAGCTATTTAGTAATAATTTTGCCAAATTAGTCTGTTTATCAACATATTTTTTTCAAATTAAGGACAGAGCTTTCCATTTACGCCTTTTCGCTTACCATCCAAGCACTATATGTTTGTGTTTATGAACCCGTTGGTGATAAGGTGAACGGAAGACATGCAAATTTAAGCATCTTCGTGATGTTGCTAATGTTGTAAACAGATGACAGGATGAAACCAGAACTCATTGAGATTTACAAAAACGTAAAGATTTTAACAAACGCAGGGGACAAGACAACAAGAATTTTCACTAAATGCTTATTGTGAGTATTCTTTTTTATAATGCAATGATAAGTTAGTGCTACTGAGTAGAAGCTTATATGCTATTCTACTGCCGACAGTGACTGTTCGACTTTTGCTATATTCAGTTAAATTTTTTCAATAGATTGCAAATACTTGAAAACTGGTTTTGTTTCTAGACTTTTGGTATAATAAAATAAATACCACCTGCATTAGAGGGTGACAGTGCCTAGTGTCACCCCTCAGAATATCACTGTCACCCTTGGCTTTGTATATAATGTTACAATAATGACAAGACATTGAAAAATCCAAGATGGCGAAGTCATAGATCAATGTTATCAGGCAGGTTATCCGCAAATAAGACCCCCCCGCTTTTGACCTTAATTTCTTCTTTGGGTGGGGGTCTTGTTTGCAGTGAAATACGGTAGGATTAGAAGCTGAATGCAAAAAAAAAATCACTTAAAGTGGGAAATTAAAGGAGATCCAGGAGTTTTATTAAAGAGTTATCATTAATATTTATCAAATATTATCACTTAGTAAAGTGAATTGAATTATGCATGTTGTTTTCATGTTTCAAGAGTTATTTTGATTGAATTAATCAGTGGCAGAAACTTCTTATTAGGATCACTCCCACACCCACAGTATATATTCATCTATATATTCATCTGTTGGTAATTTATTTGTCCCATCTTAAGGACATTATTTTGAATCTATTTAAGTAAGAAATAATCCACACAATGTAACACAAATAACCCAGTGAAAACTTACCATGCTGTCCTAGGACCAGATCAGGCTGTGTATTTGTTACCAGATTGTCCACGCCTTCTATACATTACAGAAGTGTTTAATAAAACCCTAACCGTTATATTGAATTCAATTTTGAATGTTTAGTTTCTTAAGGACAGAATTGTAAGGTATAGGTATATAGGGGAGAAGATAGAGAACAAAAGCGGGCTAATTATACAGAACACTTGATCTAAGGCTGGCTAGATCTGAATGGGCCGAGCACCGTATATATAAATAGGGAGGTACCGCTGTTGTATGATGACAAAAATATTCTACTCAACCTAGAACATTTAAATAATTATCATTTTATCTTTTTAACCTTTAATAATACTCCTCAGATTATCCAAACATGTCGACTATATAGGTATGCTTTGGTAGTCTTGGTCACATAGACCCTTCAGATTCTTACAACTTTAATTATTTTGTTAATTTAATTTATCAATAAAGAATTGCAATTCTAGTTTTCTTGTGAAGACAACTTCTATTCTAACTTTAACAAAAAGCAAACATACATATCAAATGACTGGCATCTCAATTCGTCATGTAAATTTGAATTGTAAATTGTATAGTGCAATGGTTGTAGTCATGGCATGTCAGCATGTTCTCTGTAGAACCATGCCTTAATTTAAATATAGATTCAACTTATCAATTACATGCAGCTTATTTCGTGGTTGGATAAGGCTGAAAATTAACAACAAAACGATAGTCCAAATTAAATTTGTTCTTTAAAATTTATGATGCATACTTATACAGTAAAACCTGTTTATAAGAAAATTCATGGTTGTTTTTAAAGATATGATTTTCAGTGCCTGTCTGGGTAAGGTTTGGTTTGGTTTAGTAGATCTATGTCCGAGTAACAGCCTGGTGGTTTGGGAGATCAATGTCCTAGTAACAGCCTGTTGGTTTAGTAGATCAATGTCCTAGTAACAGCCTGTTGGTTTAGTAGATCAATGTCCTAGTAACAGCCTGTTGGTTTAGTAGATCAATGTCCTAGTAACAGCCTGTTGGTTTAGTAGATCAATGTCCTAGTAACAGCCTGGTGGTTTAGTAGATCAATGTCCTAGTAACAGCCTGTTGGTTTAGTAGATAGATGTCCTAGTAACAGCCTGGTGGTTTACTAGATCAATGTCCTAGTAACAGCCTGTTGGTTTACTAGATCAATGTCCTAGTAACAGCCTGTTGGTTTAGTAGATCAATGTCCTAGTAACAGCCTGTTGGTTTAGTAGATCAATGTCCTAGTAACAGCCTGTTGGTTTAGTAGATCAATGTCCTAGTAACAGCCTGTTGGTTTAGTAGATCAATGTCCTAGTAACAGCCTGTTGGTTTAGTAGATAGATGTCCTAGTAACAGCCTGTTGGTTTACTAGATCAATGTCCTAGTAACAGCCTGTTGGTTTACTAGATCAATGTCCTAGTAACAGCCTGTTGGTTTAGTAGATCAATGTCCTAGTAACAGCCTGTTGGTTTAGTAGATCAATGTCCTAGTAACAGCCTGTTGGTTTAGTAGATCGATGTCCTAGTAACAGCCTGATGGTTTACTAGATCAATGTCCTAGTAACAGCCTGTTGGTTTAGTAGATCAATGTCCTAGTAACAGCCTGTTGGTTTAGTAGATCAATGTCCTAGTAACAGCCTGTTGGTTTTACTAGATCAATGTCCTAGTAACAGCCTGTTGGTTTAGTAGATCAATGTCCTAGTAACAGCCTGTTGGTTTAGTAGATCAATGTCCTAGTAACAGCCTGTTGGTTTAGTAGATCAATGTCCTAGTAACAGCCTGTTGGTTTACTAGATCAATGTCCTAGTAACAGCCTGTTGGTTTAGTAGATCAATGTCCTAGTAACAGCCTGATGGTTTAGTAGATCAATGTCCTAGTAACAGCCTGTTGGTTTAGTAGATCAATGTCCTAGTAACAGCCTGGTGGTTTAGTAGATCAATGTCCTAGTAACAGCCTGTTGGTTTACTAGATCAATGTCCTAGTAACAGCCTGTTGGTTTAGTAGATCAATGTCCTAGTAACAGCCTGTTGGTTTAGTAGATCAATGTCCTAGTAACAGCCTGTTGGTTTAGTAGATCAATGTCCTAGTAACAGCCTGTTGGTTTAGTAGATCAATGTCCTAGTAACAGCCTGGTGGTTTACTAGATCAATGTCCTAGTAACAGCCTGTTGGTTTAGTAGATCAATGTCCTAGTAACAGCCTGTTGGTTTACTAGATCAATGTCCTAGTAACAGCCTGTTGGTTTAGTAGATCAATGTCCTAGTAACAGCCTGTTGGTTTGGCAGATCAATGTCCTAGTAACAGCCTGTTGGTTTGGCAGATCAATGTCCTAGTAACAGCCTGTTGGTTTAGTAGATCAATGTCCTAGTAACAGCCTGTTGGTTTACTAGATCAATGTCCTAGTAACAGCCTGTTGGTTTACTAGATCAATGTCCTAGTAACAGCCTGTTGGTTTAGTAGATCAATGTCCTAGTAACAGCCTGTTGGTTTAGTAGATCAATGTCCTAGTAACAGCCTGTTGGTTTACTAGATCAATGTCCAAGTAACAGCCTGTTGGTTTGGCAGATCAATGTCCTAGTAACAGCCTGTTGGTTTAGTAGATCAATGTCCTAGTAACAGCCTGTTGGTTTAGTAGATCAATGTCCTAGTAACAGCCTGTTGGTTTAGTAGATCAATGTCCTAGTAACAGCCTGTTGGTTTAGTAGATCAATGTCCTAGTAACAGCCTGTTGGTTTACTAGATCAATGTCCTAGTAACAGCCTGTTGGTTTACTAGATCAATGTCCTAGTAACAGCCTGTTGGTTTACTAGATCAATGTCCTAGTAACAGCCTGTTGGTTTAGTAGATCAATGTCCTAGTAACAGCCTGTTGGTTTACTAGATCAATGTCCTAGTAACAGCCTGTTGGTTTAGTAGATCAATGTCCTAGTAACAGCCTGTTGGTTTAGTAGATCAATGTCCTAGTAACAGCCTGTTGGTTTACTAGATCAATGTCCTAGTAACAGCCTGTTGGTTTACTAGATCAATGTCCTAGTAACAGCCTGGTGGTTTAGTAGATTAATGTCCTAGTAACAGCCTGTTGGTTTGGCAGATCAATGTCCTAGTAACAGCCTGTTGGTTTAGTAGTTCAATGTCCTAGTAACAGCCTGTTGGTTTGGCAGATCAATGTCCTAGTAACAGCCTGTTGGTTTAGTAGTTCAATGTCCTAGTAACAGCCTGTTGGTTTGGCAGATCAATGTCCTAGTAACAGCCTGTTGGTTTGGCAGATCAATGTCCTAGTAACAGCCTGTTGGTTTACTAGATCAATGTCCTAGTAACAGCCTGTTGATTTACTAGATCAATGTCCTAGTAACAGCCTGTTGGTTTACTAGATCAATGTCCTAGTAACAGCCTGTTGGTTTACTAGATCAATGTCCTAGTAACAGCCTGTTGGTTTAGTAGATCAATGTCCTAGTAACAGCCTGTTGGTTGTAGATCAATGTGTCTTACTAGATCAATGTCCTAGTAACAGCCTGTTGGTTTGGCAGATCAATGTCCTAGTAACAGCCTGTTGGTTTACTAGATCAATGTCCTAGTAACAGCCTGTTGGTTTAGTAGATCAATGTCCTAGTAACAGCCTGTTGGTTTAGTAGATCAATGTCCTAGTAACAGCCTGTTGGTTTAGTAGATCAATGTCCTAGTAACAGCCTGTTGGTTTAGTAGATCAATGTCCTAGTAACAGCCTGTTGGTTTAGTAGATCAATGTCCTAGTAACAGCCTGTTGGTTTAGTAGATTAATGTCCTAGTAACAGCCTGTTGGTTTAGTAGATCAATGTCCTAGTAACAGCCTGTTGGTTTAGTAGATCAATGTCCTAGTAACAGCCTGGTGGTTTACTAGATCAATGTCCTAGTAACAGCCTGTTGGTTTAGTAGATCAATGTCCTAGTAACAGCCTGGTGGTTTACTATATCAATGTCCTAGTAACAGCCTGTTGGTTTAGTAGATCAATGTCCTAGTAACAGCCTGTTGGTTTAGTAGATCAATGTCCTAGTAACAGCCTGGTGGTTTAGTAGATCAATGTCCTAGTAACAGCCTGTTGGTTTTGTAGATCAGTGTCCTAGTAACAGCCTGTTGGTTTAGTAGATCAATGTCCTAGTAACAGCCTGTTGGTTTAGTAGATCAATGTCCTAGTAACAGCCTGTTGGTTTACTATATCAATGTCCTAGTAACAGCCTGTTGGTTTAGTAGATCAATGTCCTAGTAACGGCCTGTTGGTTTAGTAGATTAATGTCCTAGTAACAGCCTGTTGGTTTAGTAGATCAATGTCCTAGTAACAGCCTGGTGGTTTAGTAGATCAATGTCCTAGTAACAGCCTGTTAGTTTAGTAGATCAATGTCCTAGTAACAACCTGTTGGTTTAGTAGATCAATGTCCTAGTAACAGCCTGGTGGTTTAGTAGATCAATGTCCTAGTAACAGCCTGATGATTTAGTAGATCAATGTCCTAGTAACAGCCTGTTGGTTTACTAGATCAATGTCCTAGTAACAGCCTGTTGGTTTACTAGATCAATGTCCTAGTAACAGCCTGTTGGTTTAGTAGATCAATGTCCTAGTAACAGCCTGTTGGTTTAGTAGATCAATGTCCTAGTAACAGCCTGTTGGTTTAGTAGTTCAATGTCCTAGTAACAGCCTGTTGGTTTAGTAGTTCAATGTCCTAGTAACAGCCTGTTGGTTTAGTAGATCAATGTCCTAGTAACAGCCTGTTGGTTTAGTAGATCAATGTCCTAGTAACAGCCTGTTGGTTTACTAGATCAATGTCCTAGTAACAGCCTGTTGGTTTAGTAGATCAATGTCCTAGTAACAGCCTGTTGGTTTAGTAGATTAATGTCCTAGTAACAGCCTGTTGGTTTAGTAGATCAATGTCCTAGTAACAGCCTGGTGGTTTAGTAGATCAATGTCCTAGTAACAGCCTGGTGGTTTACTAGATCAATGTCCTAGTAACAGCCTGTTGGTTTAGTAGATCACTGTCCTAGTAACAGCCTGTTGGTTTAGTAGATCAATGCCCTAGTAACAGCCTGTTGGTTTACTAGATCAATGTCCTAGTAATCAAGCCTAGTAACGCCTGTTGGTTTAGTAGATCAAATGTCCTAGTAACAGCCTGTTGGTTTAGTAGATCAATGTCCTAGTAACAGCCTGTTGGTTTACTAGATCAATGTCCTAGTAACAGCCTGTTGGTTTACTATATCAATGTCCTAGTAACAGCCTGTTGGTTTAGTAGATCAATGTCCTAGTAACAGCCTGTTGGTTTACTAGATCAATGTCCTAGTAACAGCCTGTTGGTTTAGTAGATCAATGTCCTAGTAACAGCCTGTTGGTTTACTAGATCAATGTCCTAGTAACAGCCTGATGGTTTACTAGATCAATGTCCTAGTAACAGCCTGTTGGTTTACTAGATCAATGTCCTAGTAACAGCCTGTTGGTTTAGTAGATCAATGTCCTAGTAACAGCCTGTTGGTTTACTAGATCAATGTCCTAGTAACAGCCTGTTGGTTTACTAGATCAATGTCCTAGTAACAGCCTGTTGGTTTACTAGATCAATGTCCTAGTAACAGCCTGTTGGTTTACTAGATCAATGTCCTAGTAACAGCCTGTTGGTTTAGTAGATCAATGTCCTAGTAACAGCCTGTTGGTTTAGTAGATCAATGTCCTAGTAACAGCCTGGTGGTTTAGTAGATCAATGTCCTAGTAACAGCCTGGTGGTTTAGTAGATCAATGTCCTAGTAACAGCCTGTTGTTTTAGTAGATCACTGTCCTAGTAACAGCCTGTTGGTTTACTAGATCAATGTCCTAGTAACAGCCTGTTGGTTTAGTAGATCAATGTCCTAGTAACAGCCTGATGGTTTACTAGATCAATGTCCTAGTAACAGCCTGTTGGTTTACTAGATCAATGTCCTAGTAACAGCCTGTTGGTTTAGTAGATCAATGTCCTAGTAACAGCCTGTTGGTTTGGCAGATCAATGTCCTAGTAACAGCCTGTTGGTTTGGTAGATCAATGTCCTAGTAACAGCCTGTTGGTTTAGTAGATCAATGTCCTAGTAACAGCCTGTTGGTTTACTAGATCAATGTCCTAGTAACAGCCTGTTGGTTTACTAGATCAATGTCCTAGTAACAGCCTGTTGGTTTAGTAGATCAATGTCCTAGTAACAGCCTGTTGGTTTACTAGATCAATGTCCTAGTAACAGCCTGTTGGTTTGGCAGATCAATGTCCTAGTAACAGCCTGTTGGTTTGGTAGATCAATGTCCTAGTAACAGCCTGTTGGTTTAGTAGATCAATGTCCTAGTAACAGCCTGTTGGTTTAGTAGATCAATGTCCTAGTAACAGCCTGTTGGTTTAGTAGATCAATGTCCTAGTAACAGCCTGTTGGTTTAGTAGATCAATGTCCTAGTAACAGCCTGTTGGTTTGGTAGATCAGTGTCCTAGTAACAGCCTGGTGGTTTACTATATCAATGTCCTAGTAACAGCCTGTTCGTTTAGTAGATCAATGTCCTAGTAACAGCCTGTTGGTTTAGTAGATCAATGTCCTAGTAACAGCCTGGTGGTTTACTAGATCAATGTCCTAGTAACAGCCTGTTGGTTTAGTAGATCAATGTCCTAGTAACAGCCTGGTGGTTTAGTAGATCAATGTCCTAGTAACAGCCTGGTGGTTTACTATATCAATGTCCTAGTAACAGCCTGTTGGTTTAGTAGATCAATGTCCTAGTAACAGCCTGTTGGTTTAGTAGATCAATGTCCTAGTAACAGCCTGGTGGTTTAGTAGATCAATGTCCTAGTAACAGCCTGTTGGTTTAGTAGATCAATGTCCTAGTAACAGCCTGTTGGTTTAGTAGATCAATGTCCTAGTAACAGCCTGTTGGTTTAGTAGATCAATGTCCTAGTAACAGCCTGTTGGTTTAGTAGATCAATGTCCTAGTAACAGCCTGTTGGTTTAGTAGATCAATGTCCTAGTAACAGCCTGTTGGTTTAGTAGATCAATGTCCTAGTAACAGCCTGGTGGTTTGGGAGATCAATGTCCTAGTAACAGCCTGTTGGTTTACTAGATCAATGTCCTAGTAACAGCCTGTTGGTTTAGTAGATCAATGTCCTAGTAACAGCCTGTTGGTTTAGTAGATCGATGTCCTAGTAACAGCCTGTTGGTTTACTAGATCAATGTCCTAGTAACAGCCTGTTGGTTTAGTAGTTCAATGTCCTAGTAACAGCCTGTTGGTTTAGTAGTTCAATGTCCTAGTAACAGCCTGTTGGTTTAGTAGATCGATGTCCTAGTAACAGCCTGTTGGTTTAGTAGATCAATGTCCTAGTAACAGCCTGTTGGTTTAGTAGATCAAGGTCCTAGTAACAGCCTGGGTCATTCCAGGATGGCCTCTCATTTGTGTGTTAACGGTGTGTAGATGTCTTGAGTGTTTTGGGAGACTGCAGTATATTCTTGTCTCCTTATAGTAGTGGAACTTTCGCCTAATTTAAAGTGCTATCTCACTGAAGCATGCCCCTGAAGATACCGGATAAGCATAACCCACCCACATCACATGAGAATGACAACAGGTCACTGAAGATACCGAACAAGCATACCGAACAAGCATACCCCACCCATCACATGAGAATGACAACAGGTCACTGAAGATACCGAACAAGCATACCCCACCCATCACATGAGAATGACAACAGGTCACTGAAGATACCGAATAAGCATAACCCACCCATCACATGAGAATGACAACAGGTCACAGAAGACACCGAATAAGCATAACCCACCCATCACATGAGAATGACAACAGGTCACTAAAGATACAGAACAAGCATACTCCACCCATCACATGAGAATGACAACAGGTCACAGAAGATACCAAACAAGCATACCCCACCCATCACATGAGAATGACAACAGGTCACTGAAGATACAGAACAGGTCACTGAAGATACAGAACAAGCATACCCCACCCATCACATGAGAATGACAACAGGTCACTGAAGATACAGAACAAGCATACCCCACCCATCACATGAGAATGACAACAGGTCACTGAAGATACAGAACAAGCATACCCCACCCATCACATGAGAATGACAACAGGTCACTGAAGATACAGAACAAGCATACCCCACCCATCACATGAGAATGACAACAGGTCACTGAAGATACCAAACAAGCATACCCCACCCATCACATGAGAATGACAACAGGTCACGAAGATACAGAACAAGCATACCCCCCATCACATAGAATGACAACAGGTCACGAAGAACACAACATACCCCACCCATCACAGCAGAAGATGAGACAACAGGTCACTGAAGACACCGTACAAGCATACCCCACCCATCACATGAGAATGACAACAGGTCACTGAAGAACCGTACAAGCATACCCCACCCATCACATGAAGAATGACAACAGGTCACTGAAGACACCGTACAAGCATACCCCACCCATCACATGAGTAATGACAACAGGTCACTGAAGATACGGAACAAGCATACCCCACCCATCACATGAGAATGACAACAGGTCACTGAAGATCACGAAATACATGAAGAACAAGCATACCCCACCCATCACATGAGAATGACAACAGGTCACTGAAGATACCAAACAAGCATACCCCACCCATCACATGGGAATGACAACAGGTCACTGAAGATATCGAACAAGCATACCCCACCCATCACATGAGAATGACAGGTAAACCAGAGCCGTTGTCGTTTATGCAGTTGGACCATTTGTAAAAGTTATTATTTCAAGTATAAATATTGACAAACCTACTGATTTTGATACGGGCCTATGAGGGCTTTGCCAATGATTGTCTAAATTTACCAGGTCTGTAAAAAAATGAACAACTAGATCCCTTCAGTCAAATTCTGTATAAACGGAAACGGCCCAGTTGTCTTGATCCTGAACACTTAGAGCACTACCACTTTTATAGACTATGGCATGTCTCGGCCAGGAGACAGAACCCAGCGCCATAAAGGCCACAAGTGAGGAGGTGTCAACGGAGAGGCTAGGAAGAAGAAAGTCAGATAGGATAAAGAGACGCTAGGAAGAAGAAAGTCAGATAGGATAAAGAGACGCTAGGAAGAAGAAAGTCAGATAGGATAAAGAGACGCTAGGAAGAAGAAAGTCAGATAGGATAAAGAGACGCTAGGAAGAAGAAAGTCAGATAGGATAAAGAGACGCTAGGAAGAAGAAAGTCAGATAGGATAAAGAGACGCTAGGAAGAAGAAAGTCAGATAGGATAAAGAGACGCTAGGAAGAAGAAAGTCAGATAGGATAAAGAGACGCTAGGAAGAAAAAAAAGTCAGATAGGATAAAGAGACGCTAGGAAGAAAAAAGTCAGATAGGATAAAGAGACGCTAGGAAGAAAAAAGTCAGATAGGATAAAGAGACGCTAGGAAGAAAAAAGTCAGATAGGATAAAGAGACGCTAGGAAGAAGAAAGTCAGATAGGATAAAGAGACGCTAGGAAGAAGAAAGTCAGATAGGATAAAGAGACGCTAGGAAGAAGAAAGTCAGATAGGATAAAGAGACGCTAGGAAGAAGAAAGTCAGATAGGATATAAAGAGACGCTAGGAAGAAGAAAGTCAGATAGGATAAAGAGACGCTAGGAAGAAGAAAGTCAGATAGGATAAAGAGACGCTAGGAAGAAAAAAGTCAGATAGGATAAAGAGACGCTAGGAAGAAAAAAAGTCAGATAGGATAAAGAGACGCTAGGAAGAAAAAAGTCAGATAGGATAAAGAGACGCTAGGAAGAAAAAAGTCAGATAGGATAAAGAGACGCTAGGAAGAAAAAAGTCAGATAGGATAAAGAGACGCTAGGAAGAAGAAAGTCAGATAGGATAAAGAGACGCTAGGAAGAAGAAAGTCAGATAGGATAAAGAGACGCTAGGAAGAAGAAAGTCAGATAGGATAAAGAGACGCTAGGAAGAAGAAAGTCAGATAGGATAAAGAGACGCTAGGAAGAAGAAAGTCAGATAGGATAAAGAGACGCTAGGAAGAAAAAAGTCAGATAGGATAAAGAGACGCTAGGAAGAAAAAAGTCAGATAGGATAAAGAGACGCTAGGAAGAAAAAAAGTCAGATAGGATAAAGAGACGCTAGGAAGAAAAAAGTCAGATAGGATAAAGAGACGCTAGGAAGAAAAAAGTCAGATAGGATAAAGAGACGCTAGGAAGAAAAAAGTCAGATAGGATAAAGAGACGCTAGGAAGAAGAAAGTCAGATAGGATAAAGAGACGCTAGGAAGAAGAAAGTCAGATAGGATAAAGAGACGCTAGGAAGAAGAAAGTCAGATAGGATAAAGAGACGCTAGGAAGAAAAAAAGTCAGATAGGATAAAGAGACGCTAGGAAGAAGAAAGTCAGATAGGATAAAGAGACGCTAGGAAGAAAAAAGTCAGATAGGATAAAGAGACGCTAGGAAGAAAAAAGTCAGATAGGATAAAGAGACGCTAGGAAGAAAAAAAGTCAGATAGGATAAAGAGACGCTAGGAAGAAGAAAGTCAGATAGGATAAAGAGACGCTAGGAAGAAGAAAGTCAGATAGGATAAAGAGACGCTAGGAAGAAGAAAGTCAGATAGGATAAAGAGACGCTAGGAAGAAAAAAAGTCAGATAGGATAAAGAGACGCTAGGAAGAAAAAAGTCAGATAGGATAAAGAGACGCTAGGAAGAAAAAAAGTCAGATAGGATAAAGAGACGCTAGGAAGAAAAAAGTCAGATAGGATAAAGAGACGCTAGGAAGAAGAAAGTCAGATAGGATAAAGAGACGCTAGGAAGAAGAAAGTCAGATAGGATAAAGAGACGCTAGGAAGAAGAAAGTCAGATAGGATAAAGAGACGCTAGGAAGAAGAAAGTCAGATAGGATAAAGAGACGCTAGGAAGAAGAAAGTCAGATAGGATAAAGAGACGCTAGGAAGAAAAAAGTCAGATAGGATAAAGAGACGCTAGGAAGAAAAAAGTCAGATAGGATAAAGAGACGCTAGGAAGAAAAAAAGTCAGATAGGATAAAGAGACGCTAGGAAGAAAAAAGTCAGATAGGATAAAGAGACGCTAGGAAGAAAAAAGTCAGATAGGATAAAGAGACGCTAGGAAGAAAAAAGTCAGATAGGATAAAGAGACGCTAGGAAGAAAAAAGTCATATAGGATAAAGAGAAAACAGAAGATCCTAAATTTAGTTGTCTTTAATGGACATGTTACTAATGGTGAATTAATTGGCCTTCATTTCTTTTGTTACTACAAAAACAAATAACTTTAGGGTGGCAAAGTCACTATTGATATAACCAATATACTTAGTCAATTAGGCAGATTGTAGCTATTCCAAACCCTGATACTGATGGCTGTTTCTGGTGATATTGAACAGTATTGACTAATTTGATAGCCATTATTTGTAGTGTTGAGTAATTAGATCTATAGACACCAGATACTGCTTCAGGCATGTTGAAAGTGGAGCACAGAAACAATGATTTCTGCAATGCATTATCTGCCTACAAACAGGGTCACATGTGGAATCTGGTCGATTGAGTTTCTGTGGTAGTTACTGGGAGTACCAGGTATGTTCCTGTATCGCTGTCTACACTGTACTGACTAGCCTGTACTTATCTATCATACCCTGCACATGCAATATGTGTTCAATTGTTGCTAATGAAATAAAGGGAAAAAAAGTTCATACAGGTGGCACATATAGATTAGGATATAATAGTTTTCTGTCTGTCACACAGCTATTGTATAATCTTATATAGAATATATACAGACCATCTTAGTGTGACATGGAGAATTTATAATGTTACAATGCTATAGATGTATGGTGCATGTGTAAGTCGGGGAAATGAATCGTTCTTAATATAGGATATAACGACAAATAGGATTTTTATGTTTTTTTAGTGGTTAATTGTATTGAACACCATTAGATATGTTCTAAAGTATTATCAGATTACAAGATATCAAAATAACCTAGCCCCAGTTGTGTTTATTGGTTAGGATTCTTTAGAGCAGTAAGGACCATAAAAACAGTGCCTGTTTCACCTCTGTAAGGGATTTATTTACATCTCGCGTGGCCAACAACAAATAATTCCACTTAATAGGTATGACAACAAAAGCCGGGCACAAGCGATACAAAGCTGGGGAGACAAGATCTTCTGTCGGGAGGCGTGCAGCGGCCGGCGGACCGACCCTTGACGTGCCTCTATTGATCCTGGTAAAAAGCATACCAGGATATCTGATCTTTTGTTAATCATTTAATCTCCTCTTAACTTGGGGGCGCTGCCGGTATATTAGGGTATAGAGGTATTAATACAGCGATATGTTATGTTACCAAACATAAGGGTCGGAACCACTTATCTCTCCATTGTACATGTGTTAGGCCCGAGTGTGTGTGTTGATTGACCAACAGTGTGAGGCCGTCAGGTGTTAATAGCAGCTAATTAATATTTCAAGGAGTTATGACTCTGTCATGTAGCACTTATATTGAATGTCTTTGATGGGAAGTACTTGTGATTGGTTCTCCGGTGACCATCAACACTGTAACGGCCATGTGAGCAACAATTTGATCAGTAGTACCTGGAAATTATGACCTGTGGGATAAAATTCGGTGATGACAACCATTGGGAAGTACAAGGGCCACACTCGGCCCAGTAGTCGACCATCAGGAGATTGCTACAACACAAGCAATAACTTCGGACGCGAGCATGAAAATCCATTTGAGATTGATTTATCTTTTCGTCCTGTGGATTTTACTGCTTTTGGAAAGTGTAAGTACCTGGTATTTGAGCCGTGTATGGAAAATAAATCCGTCTATTGTCCTACTTGCTATAAGCCATGTTGTAGAGATCGAAGGACTAGGGTTTAGGAATAGAAGTTATTGGTGCCAACATAAGCTAGAGTACCTATATATCAGGTGTAAGGCATTCCTTGTAAAAGAGACAGAACCCCTGTACAGATAAACCCCTATATAAACACATAGCTATGGGACTATGGTGATCAATTCTGTCCATGCATACAACTGAAAAGAGGAGATATTTTGTTGTCTATCCAAAACTGTAAGGATTTTGAGATTTCATATTAAATTAGGAATGTTTTCAATGTATTGGTATGACTGATTGGCCAATCTAAATATCTTCACATTCATTTTAATATGGGTACAACTACCTTGACAGTTGTCTACTGGCAGTTTGTTGTGTCAATTAGGTAACTTAATAGTCATTTAGTGGAAGTCAATTAGGGATTTCCAAGGGGAAAATATGGTACATTAAAATTATAGTATGTGGATTCCTCTAAATGAGTAAATTATACTGTATTACACTGTATATATATATAGTGACAGTACCCTTTCTTGTGCTAGTGCATTGCAGTTTCTATTCATGTTGTTGTAATATATTCATATGTAATAGCACAGTATCTGATAGTATATATCATGGAATTTTATACTTATGGCAATAATAATTATTGTTAAACAATACATCCTGAAAATATCCCTCCATGTTACACCGTATATATCCTGACAATACCTCTTCATTTTACACTATATATATTTATCCTGACAATATCCCTCTATGTTACACTGTATATATCCTGACAACACCCCTCCATGTTACACTCTATATATCCTTACAATACCCCTCCATGTTACACTATATTTATCCTGACAATACCCCTCCATGTTACACTATATTTATCCTGACAATACCCCTCCATGTTACACTGTATATATCTCGACAATACCCCTCCATGTTGCACTGTATATATCCTGACAATACCCCTCCATGTTACACTGTATATATCCTGACGATATCCCTCCATGTTACACTGTATATATCCTGACAATATAATGTTACACTGTATATATCCTGACAATACCCCTCCATGTTACACTGTATATATCCTGACAATACCCCTCCATGTTACACTATATATATCCTGACAATACCCCTCCATGTTACACTGTATATATCCTGACAATACCCCTCCATGTTACACTGTATATATCCTGACAATACCATGTTACACTGTATATATCCTGACAATACCCCTCCATGTTACACTGTATATATCCTGACAATACCCCTCCATGTTACACTGTATATATCCTGACAATACCCCTCCATGTTACACTGTATATATCCTGACAATACCCCTCCATGTTACACTGTATATATCCTGACAATACCCCTCCATGTTACACTGTATATATCCTGACAATACCCCTCCATGTTACACTGTATATATCCTGACAATACCCCTCCATGTTACACTGTATATATCCTGACAATACCCCTCCATGTTACACTGTATATATCCTGACAATACCCCTCTGTGTTACACTGTATATATCCTGACAATACCCCTCCATGTTACACTGTATATATCCTGACAATACCCCTCCATGTTACACTGTATATATCCTGACAATACCCCTCCATGTTACACTGTATATATCCTGACAATACCCCTCTGTGTTACACTGTATATATCCTGACAATACCCCTCCATGTTACACTGTATATATCCTGACAATACCCCTCTGTGTTACACGATATATATATCCTGACAATACCCCTCTGTGTTATACTGTATATATCCTGACAATACCCCTCTATGTTACACTGTATATATCCTGACAATACCCCTCCATGTTACACTGTATATATCCTGACAATACCCCTCCATGTTACACTGTATATATCCTGACAATACCCCTCCATGTTACACTGTATATATCCTGACAATACCCCTCCATGTTACACTGTATATATCCTGACAATACCCCTCCATGTTACACTGTATATATCCTGACAATACCCCTCCATGTTACACTGTATATATCCTGACAATACCCCTCCATGTTACACTGTATATATCCTGACAATACCCCTCCATGTTACACTGTATATATCCTGACAATACCCCTCCATGTTACACTGTATATATCCTGACAATACCCCTCCATGTTACACTGTATATATCCTGACAATACCCCTCCATGTTACCACTGTATATATCCTGACAATACCCTCCATGTTACACTGTATATATCCTGACAATACCCCTCCATGTTACACTGTATATATCCTGACAATACCCTCCATGTTACACTGTATATATCCTGACAATACCCTCCATGTTACACTGTATATATATCCTGATAATACCCTCCATGTTACACTGTATATATCCTGACAATACCCTCCATGTTACACTGTATATATCCTGACAATACCCCTCATGTTACACTGTATATATCCTGACAATACCCCTCCATGTTACACTGTATATATCCTGACAATACCATGTTACACTGTATATATCCTGACAATACCCCCTGTGTTACACTGTATATATCCTGACAATACCCCTCCATGTTACACTGTATATATCCTGACAATACCATGTTACACTGTATATATCCTGACAATACCCCCCATGTTACACTGTATATATCCTGACAATACCATGTTACACTGTATATATCCTGACAATACCATGTTACACTGTATATATCCTGACAATACATGTTACACTGTATATATCCTGACAATACCCCTCCATGTTACACTGTATATATCCTGACAATACCCCTCATGTTACACTGTATATATCCTGACAATACCCCTCCATGTTACACTGTATATATCCTGACAATACCCCTCCATGTTACACTGTATATATCCTGACAATACCCCTCCATGTTACACTGTATATATCCTGACAATACCCCTCCATGTTACACTGTATATATCCTGACAATACCATGTTACACTGTATATATCCTGACAATACCCCTCCATGTTACACTGTATATATCCTGACAATACCCCTCCATGTTACACTGTATATATCCTGACAATACCATGTTACACTGTATATATCCTGACAATACCCCTCCATGTTACACTGTATATATCCTGACAATACCATGTTACACTGTGTTACTCTGTATTATATATCCTGACAATACCCCTCCATGTTACACTGTATATATCCTGACAATACCCCTCTGTGTTACACTGTATATATCCTGACAATACCCCTCCATGTTACACTGTATATATCCTGACAATACCCTTCATGTTACACTGTATATATCCTGACAATACCCCTCTGTGTTACACTGTATATATTCTGACAATACCCCTCCATGTTACACTGTATATATCCTGACAATACCATGTTACACTATATATATCCTGACAATACCCCTCCATGTTACACTGTATATATCCTGACAATACCCCTCCATGTTACACTGTATATATCCTGACAATACCCCTCCATGTTACACTGTATATATCCTGACAATACCCCTCCATGTTACACTGTATATATCCTGACAATACCCCTCCATGTTACACTGTATATATCCTGACAATACCCCATGTTACACTATATATATCCTGACAATACCATGTTACACTGTATATATCCTGACAATACATGTTACACTGTATATATCCTGACAATACCCCTCCATGTTACACTACTGTATATATCCTGACAATACCCCTCCATGTTACACTGTATATATCCTGACAATACCCCATGTTTACACTGTATATATCATGACAATACCATGTTACATTGTTTATATCCTGACAATACCATGTTACACTGTATATATCCTGACAATACCATGTTACACTGTATATATCCTGACAATACCCCTCCATGTTACACTGTATATATCCTGACAATACCATGTTACACTGTATATATCCTGACAATACCCCTCCATGTTACACTGTATATATCCTGACAATACCTTGTTACACTGTATATATCCTGACAATACCCCTCCATGTTACACTGTATATATCCTGACAATACCATGTTACATTATATATATCCTGACAGTACCCTGTTACACTGTATATATCCTGACAATACCCCTCCATGTTACACTGTATATATCCTGACAATACCATGTTACACTGTATATATCCTGACAATACCATGTTACATATATATATCCTGACAGTACCCTGTTACACTGTATATATCCTGACAATACCCCTCCATGTTACACTGTATATATCCCGACAATACCATGTTACACTATATATATCCTGACAATACCCCTCCATGTTACACTGTATATATCCTGACAATACCCCTCTGTGTTACACTATATATATCCTGACAATACCCCTCTGTGTTACACTGTATATATCCTGACAATACCCCTCCATGTTACACTGTATATATCCTGACAATACCCCTCCATGTTACACTGTATATATCCTGACAATACCCCTCCATGTTACACTGTATATATCCTGACAATACCCCTCCATGTTACACTGTATATATCCTGACAATACCCCTCCATGTTACACTGTATATATCCTGACAATACCATGTTACACTGTATATATCCTGACAATACCCCTCTGTGTTACACTGTATATATCCTGACAATTCCCCTCCATGTTACACTGTATATATCCTGACAATACCCCTCTATGTTACACTGTATATATCCTGACAATACCCCTCATTTTACACTGTATATATCATGACAATACCATGTTACACTATATATATCATGACAATACCATTTTACACTGTATATATCCTGACAATACCATGTTACATTATATATATCCTGACAGTACCCTGTTACACTGTATATATCCTGACAATTCCCCTCCATGTTACACTGTATATATCCTGACAATACCATGTTACATTATATATATCCTGACAATACCCCTCTGTATTACACTGTATATATCCTGACAATTCCCCTCCATGTTACACTGTATATATCCTGACAATACCATGTTACACTGTATATATCCTGACAATACCCCTCTATGTTACACTGTTTATATCCTGACAATACCATGTTACACTATATATATCCTGACAGTACCATGTTACACTGTATATATCCTGACAATACCCTCTAGTTACATGTTATATCCTGACAATACCATGTTCATTATATATATCCTGACAATACCATGTTACACTATATATATCCTGACAATACCCCTCCATGTTACACTGTATATATCCTGACAATACCCTCCATGTTACACTGTATATATCCTGACAATACCATGTTACACTATATATATCCTGACAATACCATGTTACACTGTATATATCCTGACAATACCCCTCCTACACTGTATGTTACAATACACTGTTATGATATATCCTGACAATACCATACTGTTACACTATATATATCCTGACAATACCATGTTACACTGTATATATCCTGACAATACCATGTTACATTATATATATCCTGACAATACCCCTCTGTGTTACACTGTATATATCCTGACAATACCCCTCCATGTTACACTGTATATATCCTGACAATACCCCTCTGTGTTACACTGTATATATCCTGACAATACCCCTCTGTGTTACACTGTATATATCCTGACAATACCCCTCCATGTTACACTGTATATATCCTGACAATACCCCTCTGTGTTACACTATATATATCCTGACAATACCCCTCCATGTTACATTGTATATATTCCTGACAATACCCCTCCATGTTTCACTGTATATATCCTGACAATACCATGTTACACTATATGTATCCTGACAATACCCCACATGTTACACTGTATATATCCTGACAATACCCCTCCATGTTACACTGTATATATCCTGACAATACCATGTTACACTGTATATATCCTGACAATACCCCTCTATGTTACACTGTATATATCCTGACAATACCATGTTACACTGTATATATCCTGACAATACCATGTTACACTGTATATATCCTGACAATACCATGTTACACTGTATATATCCTGACAATACCCCTCCATGTTACACTGTATATATCCTGACAATACCCCTCCATGTTACACTATATATATCCTGACAATACCCCTCCATGTTACACTGTATATATCCTGACAATACCCCTCATGTTACACTGTATATATCCTGACAATACCCCTCATGTTACACTATATATATCCTGACAATACCCCTCCATGTTACACTGTATATATCCTGACAATACCCCTCTATGTTACACTGTATATATCCTGACAATACCTCCATGTTACACTGTATATATCCTGACAATACCCCTCCATGTTACACTGTATATATCCTGACAATACCATGTTACACTGTATATATCCTGACAATACCCCTCCATGTTACACTGTATATATCCTGACAATACCCCTCCATGTTACACTGTATATATCCTGACAATACCATGTTACACTGTATATATCCTGACAATACCCCTCCATGTTACACTGTATATATCATGACAATACCATGTTACACTATATATATCCTGACAATACCCCTCCATGTTACACTGTATATATTCCTGACAATACCCCTCATGTTACACTATATATATCCTGACAATACCCCCATGTTACACTGTATATATCCTGACAATACCCCTCCATGTTACACTGTATATATCCTGACAATACCATGTTACACTGTATATATCCTGACAATACCCCTCTATGTTACACTGTATATATCCTGACAATACCCCTCCATGTTACACTGTATATATCCTGACAATACCATGTTACACTATATATATCCTGACAATACCCCTCCATGTTACACTGTATATATCCTGACAATACCCCTCCATGTTACACTGTATATATCCTGACAATACCCCTCATGTTACACTGTATATATCCTGACAATACCCCTCCATGTTACACTGTATATATCCTGACAATACCCCTCCATGTTACACTATATATATCCTGACACAATACCCCTCCATGTTACACTGTATATATATCCTGACAATACCCCTCCATGTTACACTGTATATATCATGACAATACAATGTTACACTGTATATATCCTGACAATACCCCTCCATGTTACACTGTATATATCCTGACAATACCCCTCCATGTTACACTGTATATATCCTGACAATACCCCTCCATGTTACACTGTATATATCCTGACAATACCATGTTACACTGTATATATCCTGACAATACCCCTCATGTTACACTATATATATCCTGACAATACCCCACATGTTACACTGTATATATCCTGACAATACCCCTCCATGTTACACTGTATATATCCTGGACAATACCCCTCCATGTTACACTGTATATATCCTGACAATACCCCTCCATGTTTACACTGTATATATCCTGACAATACCCCTCATGTTACACTGTATATATCCTGACAATACCCCTCCATGTTACACTGTATATATATCCTGACAATACCCCTCATGTTACACTGTATATATCCTGACAATACCCCTCCATGTTACACTGTATATATCCTGACAATACCCCTCTTGTTACACTGTATATATCCTGACAATACCATTTTACACTGTATATATCCTGACAATACCATGTTACACTGTATATATCCTGACAATACCATGTTACACTGTATATATCCTGACAATACCATGTTACACTGTATATATCCTGACAATACCCCTCCATGTTACACTGTATATATCCTGACAATACCCCTCCATGTTACACTGTATATATCCTGACAATATACCGACCCCTCCATGTTACACTGTATATATCCTGACAATACCCCTCCATGTTACACTGTATATATCCTGACAATACCCCTCCATGTTACACTGTATATATATCCTGACAATACCCCTCCATGTTACACTGTATATATCCTGACAATACCCTCATTTGTTACACTGTATATATCCTGACAATACCCCTCCATGTTACACTGTATATATCCTGACAATACCCCTCCATGTTACACTGTATATATCCTGACAATACCCTCCATGTTACACTGTATATATCCTGACAATACCATTTACACTGTATATATATCCTGACAATACCCCTCCATGTTACACTGTATATATCCTGACAATACCCCTCCATGTTACACTGTATATATCCTGACAATACCCCTCCATGTTACACTGTATATATCCTGACAATACCCCTCCATGTTACACTGTATATATCCTGACAATACCCCTCCATGTTACACTGTATATATCCTGACAATACCCCTCTGTGTTACACTGTATATATCCTGACAATACCCCTCCATGTTACACTGTATATATCCTGACAATACCCCTCCATGTTACACTGTATATATCCTGACAATACCAGGTTACACTGTATGTTAAACTGTATATAATCCTGACAATATCTGACCTCCATGTTACACTGTATTAATATCCTGACAATACCCCTCCATGTTACACTGTATATATCCTGACAATACCCCTCCATGTTACACTGTATATATCCTGACAATACCCCTCTGTGTTACACTGTTGTTATCCTGACAATACCCCTCCATGTTACACTGTATATATCCTGACAATACCCCTCTGTGTTACTCTGTATATATCCTGACAATACCCCTCCATGTTACACTGTATATATCCTGACAATACCCCTCCATGTTACACTGTATATATCCTGACAATACCATGTTACACTGTATATATCCTGACAATACCCCTCCATGTTACACTGTATATATCCTGACAATACCCCTCCATGTTATACTGTATATATCCTGACAATACCCCTCTATGTTACACTGTATATATCCTGACAATACCCCTCAATGTTACACTCTATATATCCTGACAATACCCCTCCATGTTACACTGTATATATCCTGACAATACCCCTCTGTGTTACACTGTATATATCCTGACAATACCCCTCCATGTTACACTGTATATATCCTGACAATACCCCTCCATGTTACACTGTATATATCCTGACAATACCCCTCCATGTTACACTGTATATATCCTGACAATACCCCTCCATGTTACACTGTATATATCCTGACAATACCCCTCCATGTTACACTGTATATATCCTGACAATACCCCTCCATGTTACACTGTATATATCCTGACAATACCCCTCCATGTTACACTGTATATATCCTGACAATACCCCTCCATGTTACACTGTATATATCCTGACAATACCCCTCCATGTTACACTGTATATATCCTGACAATGCCCCTCCATGTTACACTGTATATATCCTGACAATACCCCTCCATGTTACACTGTATATATCCTGACAATACCCCCATGTTACACTGTATATATCCTGACAATACCATGTTACAATGTATATATCCTGACAATTCCCCTCTATGTTACATTGTATATATTCTGACAATACCCCTCTATGTTACACTGTATATATCCTGACAATACCATGTTACACTGTATATATCCTGACAATACCATGTTACACTGTATATATCCTGACAATATCCCTCTATGTTACACTGTATATATCCTGACAATACCCCTCCATGTTACACTGTATATATCCTGACAATACCATGTTACACTGTATATATCCTGACAATACCCCTCCATGTTACATTGTATATATTCTGACAATACAATACCCCTCCATGTTACACTGTATATATCCTGACAATAATACCTGTATATTCCTGACAATACCCCTCCATGTTACATTGTATATATCCTGACAATACCCTCATGTTAACCATGTATTATCCTGACACTGTATATATATCCTGACAATCCTGTTACACTGTATATATCCTGACAATACCCCTCTGTGTTACACTGTATATATCCTGACAATATCCCTCCATGTTACACTGTATATATCCTGACAATACCATGTTACACTGTATATATCCTGACAATACCCCTCCATGTTACACAGTATATATCCTGACAATACCTTGTTACACTGTATATATCCTGACAATGCCCCTCCATGTTACACTGTATATATCCTTACAATACCCCTCCATATTTCATTGTTTTATACTGTTTATATCCTGACAATACCCCTCTGTGTTACACTTATATATCCTTCTGTTGACAATACCCCTCTGTTTACACTATATATATCTTCTGTCTGTTGTTTTCCTCCTCCACACCTCTGGATAGCACTATTCTTATCTTCTATCTGTTGTTTCCTCCTCCACACCCCTGACAATTTGATAGCACTATTCTTATCTTCTGTCTGTTGTTTCTTCCTCCACACCCCTGACAATTTGATAGCACTATTCTTATCTTCTGTCTGTTGTTTCCTCCTCCACACCCCTGACAATTTGATAGCATTATTCTTAACTTCTGTCTGTTGTTTCCTCCTCAACACCTCTGGATAAGACTATTCTTATCTTTGTCTGTTGTTTCCTCCTCCACACTTCTGGATAGCACTATTCTTATCTTTGTCTGTTGTTTCCTCCTCCACACCCCTGACAATTTGATAGCACTATTCTTAACTTCTGTCTGTTGTTTCCTCCTCAACACCTCTGGATAAGACTATTCTTATCTTTGTCTGTTGTTTCCTCCTCCACACCTCTGGATAGCACTATTCTTATCTTCTGTCTGTTGTTTCCTCCTCCATACCTCTGGATAACACTATTCTTATCTTTGTCTGTTGTTTCCTCCTCCACACCCCTGACAATTTGATAGCACTATTCTTAACTTCTGTCTGTTGTTTCCTCCTCCACACCTCTGGATAGCACTATTCTTATCTTTGTCTGTTGTTTCCTCCTCCACACCTCTGGATTAGCACTATTGTTATCTTCTGTCTGTTATCTTCTGTCTGTTGTTTCCTCCTCCACACTTCTGGATAGCACTAATCTTATCTTTGTCTGTTGTTTCCTCCTCCACACCTCTGGATAGCACTATTCTTATCTTCTGTCTGTTGTTTCCTCCTCCACACCCCTGACAATTTGATAGCACTATTCTTATCTTCTGTCTGTTGTTTCCTCCTCCACACCTATGGATAGCACTATTCTTATCTTCTATCTGTTGTTTCCTCCTCCACACCCCTGACAATTTGATAGCACTATTCTTATCTTCTGTCTGTTGTTTCTTCCTCCACACCCCTGACAATTTGATAGCACTATTCTTATCTTCTGTCTGTTGTTTCCTCCTCCACACCTCTGGATAGCACTATTCTTATCTTCTATCTGTTGTTTCCTCCTCCACACCCCTGACAATTTGATAGCACTATTCTTATCTTCTGTCTGTTGTTTCCTCCTACACACCTATGACAATTAGATAGCACTATTGTTATCTTCTGTCTGTTGTTTCCTCCTCCACACCTCTGACAATTTGATAGCACTATTCTTATCTTCTGTCTGTTGTTTCTTCCTCCACACCCCTGACAATTTGATAGCACTATTCTTATCTTCTGTCTGTTGTTTCCTCCTTCACACCTCTGGATAGCACCATTCTTATCTTCTATCTGTTGTTTCCTCCTCCACACCCCTGACAATTTGATAGCACTATTCTTATCTTCTGTCTGTTGTTTCCTCCTCCACACCTATGACAATTAGATAGCACCATTCTTATCTTCTGTCTGTTGTTTCCTCCTCCACACCCCTGACAATTTGATAGCACTATTCTTATCTTCTGTCTGTTGTTTCCTCCTCCACACCCCTGACAATTTGATAGCACTATTCTTAACTTCTGTCTGTTGTTTCCTCCTTCACACCTCTGGATAGCACTATTCTTATCATCTGTCTGTTGTTTCTTCCTCCACATCCCTGACAATTTGATAGCACTATTCTTATCTTCTGTCTGTTGTTTCCTCCTCCACACCCCTGACAATTTGATAGTACTATTCTTAACTTCTATCTGTCGTTTCCTCCTCCACACCAGTTCTTCATGAATATTGATTATCATGTTCAATCAAAGTCTCCTAAGGGTCAATAATTACTGTGCAGTTATGATATTATAATTGTTTTTCTTTTGTTCTATTTTACAAAGGTTTAATGACTCTTTATTTTATCTTTTTTTTTTCTCAGTTTCCCCAAAGTACATACTTCAATTTTTTCTCTTTTATGTTCCTTTTGACTAAGGTTCAATTTTGGCCTCTGGTCGACCAATTGTGATTGCTTGTTGTTGTCCTTTTGAAATAATTTACATTTTTGACTTCTTCCCAAAAACAATTTGAGGTCAAAGCTTAAGTGTAAATGGAAATAACTTGACTTCTCAATGTCAGAAGACTGTGTGCCTTTAAAATCCTGAGGTGAAGGGCTATACAGTTTGTTCAAAGAGATAACATTGACCATCTTTTGAATTTCTCAATATTTAAGACCTGTTATATTAATGTATCTGTGTGAATGGCAAACAACCTGGTTCCCACATTCATGCTTAAAAGTTATACTGTACAATAACATTACATAATATGTTGTTCAGCTTTAAAAAAAAAAACAAAAAAAAACCTGACAGCTTTATACTGTATCACAACTGACAGCATTTTATTGATAGAAATTGTTAATTTGGAGGTTTTCTTTTTAAGCTGAAGTCGTACCATAGATTTACAGACTTTAAATGCTCTTAGACATGTTCTCCATAGAATATATACAAAGCTAAGTAACGATTGGGCTACGTGATTGATATAGGATATGATCATGATATGTAAATGATTTTTTTATGATCTCCAGTGCCAGTAAAGAGTACGTGAGATGAGTTTGGTGATATGTGTACCTGGGGTAGTCGGTGATTGTAACACAGGTGGTGGTGATATCTGTATTTACGGTGTCCGATTCCACGATGACATAGTCTTTAATGACTTGGTAATGTACCTTAACATGCGCTATGTTCTTGGATATCAAGTTTCATATTTATCATTACATATTTATAATGCCACGTTTATTCGTTAGATTTGCCAGGTTATTACTGGAAACTTCTCATTTTTTTATCGAAATCAATTAAATTTTATTTGAAATTTTGAAAAAGAGAGGAAAGGAAGTGGTTGGAGGGGGGGGGGGAGGGTTTAGAAATTCAATTATGTACTGTTGCTTATTGCAAATTTTAAAAATAATGCTGCCAGAATGGATTTGTCTGAACTAGTGGGTCAAAAAACAGATAAGGATCTACTGTTAAATCCTTTTTAGACTTTAGTAAATTAGATTTTACTATCAAGCCTGTGAGGTGTAACAATTAATTGTTGATAATCTTTTGGCCATCAGTCTTGTGATACATCCACTTTTTACACTCCACAAAAACTTTCCTAGTCCGATATTAACTGGCGACATTGTGTGATATTGTTAGCCTTTCTTCATGGCTAATGGTTCCTGTTATGTCATTTCTTTGGTCAGACAAACAAACCTAACTCCCTACAGGTTATAAATGGACCTTAGAAAGCTGGTCTTCAATCAAATTGAAATTTAATGAGAAGATCCTTGAGAGACTTACAAAGGTACATACCTTAGACATTATAAAGCCCATGTTCATAAAGTGCTGGCAAGTGAAAAAAAAGACTAATGTTAGGAACACCATATCATTGAAAGTACCTATTGATGTAGAATTAAATATTCATATGACAAATAAGCTGTAGTATTGTGGTGATTAGAGAAGAGACTGTTTAATTAGACCTCCTACTGATCACTGTAATGCAGAGAAAAAACGTACTGTGGATTATTTCACGAGAGAAGTTTAAATACATGGTAGAAAAAAACTTACATAACAGACCCATGAGAGTACTATTCACATTGATGTTTACATTTCATTAACAGATTGTTAAAGAGCGGGTGTAAAGATATTGCGACCCTAACCATTTAATTTGTGTGAATTTGTTTGATATTGAGTGGAAGACGTTAATTCATTCTGGTTATAGTTTGATGTTTGGTTGTATTGGGTACCATTGAAGTTTCCTGGTTTTGGTGTAATTGTAAAAATTGATACAAATTATTCATGTCATGTTTAAACTTTTTATTGTGAAATAATGTAAAAGTTTAACCACAATTCTTTTCTCAATTATTGTTAATAGAAATTCTGTGACATGACTTTTATATTAGATTTTAATGTTTGCTTTCAGATACAAAGAGAAGCCAAAAAAAATATTTGGAAAAAAAATCTCTTGAAATGTATAAAAAATAATCATTATTTTGCTATTGCTTTAATGAAGTAATGACAGCTAGGTATCAAGCAAAACCTGGTTTGACCTGAAATGACTTATTGGTGAACACAATGTATGGATGGTTGTATTATATTTGTCGACAACCTTCCCAGGCCTTCACCGTACTAGTGTTTTGTGTGAGCCATGTCAGCAATTCTATGGCCGTCCTGTAGTATACTAAGTAATCGGTAGTAGAATCTTCTGGCACACTGTCAATATGTATTCTAAACAAGTGATTCCTTTAATATTTATTAGCCATATTGTATCAGTCGTTTGGTATTTACCTGATTTAAATATTTTGCATTATCATTGTGTCCTTAACTTGCTCAATGAACTGTAGATGTGGTGGATGTGGACAAGTATTTAACAGGGAATCTCATTCCTTCTTGGCCCTACTCCTCTATATGTTGTATATTAGTCAATGCATTTTATTGAATATTGAACTTCTTAAATGATACTGAATAAGCCAACATGATCTGTTGCATCCCAATACAATGGACAGTTTTTTTTTACAATAGAATAGGCTATAGATCAAACATAAAGAATCTTTCCTCAGAGTTCAGTAAGACACATTTCTTTTGCTGGCTATGTCTACTTTTTATACCCTTGCAATGAAGTTAAGGGGGGAGGGTATACTGGAAATAGGTTTTCCGTCGGTCCGTCTGGAGACACAACTTTGCCCCGCTAACCCCTAAACTTCTTGACAGATATTGTCATCATGCACCGTCCATGGTCGTGCGCCGTCCACCGTGCGCAGTGCGTAAACTTTTCATTCAAACGTTTTCTCAATAACCGAAAGGCCCAGGGCACTGATAATTGGCCTGTAGCATGCTGGTATAAAAGGCTACCAAGTTTGTTCAAATGAATGACCTTGACCTTCATTCAAGGTTACAGTGGTCAAATAGGCTAAAATCCTTTAAACAACTTCTTGTGAATAACTAAGAGGCCTAGTGACCTAATATTGGGCCCGTGGTATGCTGGAATAAAGGGCTTCCAAGTTTGCTCAAATGAATGACCTTGATCTTCATTCAAGGTCAAAGGGGCCAAATAAACTAAAATCTTTAAACGACTTCATGTGAATAACTAAGAGGCCTAGAGACCCGATATTGGGCCTGTGGCATGCACGGATGAATGGCTATCAAGTTTGTTCCTATGAATGCATGACCTTCATCTTCATTCAAGGTCACAGGGGTCAAATAGGCTAAAATCATTAAATGACTTCTTGTGAATAACTAAGAGGCCTAGAGATATGATATTTGACCTGTGACATGTCTGGATGAATGTCTACCAAGTTAGTGCAAATGAATGATATTGACCTTCATTCAAGGTCACAGGGGTCAAAAAGGCTACAGTCTTTAAAGCGACTTCTTCTCAAGAACCAGAAGGCCAAGGGTACTGATATTGGGCCTGTTACATGCTGGGATTAATGGCTATCAAGTTTGTTCCAATGAATGCATGACCTTCATCTTCATTCAAGGTCACAGGGGTCAAATAGGCTAAAATCATTAAATGACTTCGTGTGAATAACTAAGAGGCCTAGAGATATGATATTTGACCTGTGACATGTCTGGATGAATGTCTACCAAGTTAGTTCAAATGAATGATATTGATCTTCATTCAAGGTTACAGGGGTCAAAAAGGCTACAGTCTTTAAAGCGACTTCTTCTCAAGAATCAGAAGGCCAAGGGTACTGATATTGGGCCTGTTACATGCTGGGATGAAGGGCTACCTATTTTGTTCAAGTGAATGACCTTGACCTTCATTCAAGGTCAGAAGGGTATAAAAGGCTAAAATCTTTTAAACAACTTCTTGTAAATAAGGAAGAGTTCTAGAGACTGGATGTTGGACTCATAGCATGGTGGGGACCAAGGGACCTTCATTCATGGTCTAATTCATCAAATATATCAGAACCTGAACTTCTTCTATTAAAACAGTTCTTTGTATTGCCTTAATTGTTTGTCACTGCTATATTCTTTGAGTGTTGTATTGTGCCAGTAGTCAGATGACCGTTAAGGCCCATGGGCCTCTTGTTTTAAAATAAAATGGTACACAAAACCCTGACATAAAGGTAAGTTGACTAAACTATATAGGGTTCTGCAGTGTCCCCCTGTTAATGGAGTTATTACTAAATTTGTGCAGCGGGGGTATTAGTCATCCACTCTGGCGACAGTTTTAGTTTGTCTTGCATATAACCTTTATAAGCTTATGGCATCGTGCAGTCATCCAACTTCCATCTATTTAGCCATTGAGCTTTACATTTTCCTGTAAAGGACTTCTTCACAAAAAACTAAGAACCCTAGCGATATAGAGATATACCTGACACATTTTGGAATAAAAGCTTTCAGGTGTGAATGACCTTGACCTTTATTCAAGGTCACAGGGGTCAAAATGGCTTAAATCTTAGAATTCCTTCGTTTCAAAAAAAAAAGAAGAGGCTTATAGACTTAATATTGGGCTTGTGGCATGTTACCAAGTTTGTTCAAATTAATGACCTTGACATTTGATCATGGTCACAGGGGTCAAAGAGGTTAAAATATGTGAATGACTTGTTGTAAAAAACTAAGCTAGGCCTGATGACATATTGACTGTCAATTAAAGTTACTTTAATAAAACATGGAACAATTTCTTACTATCTTGGGACTATACCAGTAATATTCACCAATTAGCAATTTGGGCCCAAATACAATCCCATCAGAATATCAAGGATGCTACTGAGTATAATATGAGAAATCAAAATTTCAGTCTAAAACTTCACCAGGAACCTTAAAGTTTGTGATCCTAGCCAGGTTTTGTGTGATTTTCTGTTAACAATTTTGGAGGTGGAGGAAAGTCAGAGTACCAAGAGGAAAACCATTGTCCTCTGTTCAGTACCTGACAACTGCCCAATATGGGTTGTATGCCAAATGTTGTGAGACATTAATTACTGGACTGGTGGGGCCTCTATCTAAACTAGAAACAATTCTACCAATTATATAATTACATTGATGGTGGATACCAATTTTGTTTTAAAGTTTCTGAAGTCGTGTTATTTTTGATGTGTTTTGTTGTACCATTATTGTGTTCTGCTAGGCTTAACACAATTACACAGAGGAGTCCTTATACTCATTTACAATCATCGTTTACACAGCTGTTTATTTACATTAGACATTTTAGGGACTTTACCTTGAATAGTTGTCATTATCAGTAAAATCTAAAGTATACAAACAACCTATTTACGTAAATTGAGCATGAGATTTTGTACACAAATAGCCTAACAGCAAACCATTGGTCACTCCTGCTAAAGTCTGGTATTCATTCTTCTCAAACTTTTATGAGACAATGTTCCTTATTTTTTCACAAAGAAATAATTTGTTTGATGAAAGTAGACTGACTCAAATTGGTAATGTAGTCTGTGAAATATGTCTTCACTCATTGTAATTGTATTTTTTAGTTCCTATGTAATTTTGTAAACTCTGTATTTCCATATTACAGTTTAATCTGTCCTTGTCAGTAGGTATTGATTGTGATGTCATGTTTTGCAAGCATAACGTCATACTTTTCTGAGAAAACAGCATTAAGTTTGCTTACAAAAGAATACCATCACAATACCTGCAAGGAAGATAACTCTGTGATATATGTAATGTAAAGATGGATTATCTTATAAATCCTTAGAAATTTTGTAATTATTGGTATTTTGTAATTATTGGTATTTTATAAATAGGAGGTAATTTTCTAATGATTGGTATTTTGTAATTATTGGTATTTTATAAATCAGAGGTAATTTTGTAATTATTGGTATTTTATAATTCGAAGGTAATTTTGTAATTATTGGTATTTCATAAATCGGAGGTAATTTTGTAATTATTGTTATTCTATAAATAGGAGGTAATTTTGTAGTTATTGATATTTAGTAATTTTTGGTATTTAATAAAAGTCATAGGTAATTTTTTAATTATTGATATTTTGTAATTATTGGTATTTTGTAAATATTTATATTTTATAAGTCATAGGTAATTTAGTAATTTTTGGTATTTAATAAAAGTCATAGGTAATTTTTGAATTTTTGTTATTTTACAGCTCGTAGTAAGTATCTAACTCCTTTGGAGTTGGATGATCCGGGAGATTTCTCTGAGTCTGACAATCACTCGGACACGGAGAGTCAGGCTCTCAGTGAAGGTATAGATGTGATGTTATCATATTCACTGCCAGGCCGCCCAGTAGCTATGTCAGTGTCAGGAAATGTTGGCAGCTAGTTAATTTGATAAACCAATCAAAATTGTTCAACATTATAGTTGATAAAAAACTAAGCAATCAGAATTATAAAATGTATTGTCAAAAAAAGAGATATTTTTTTCCTTTGAATCTTTTCAAGAGAATGAATCAATGTTTATTGATATCAATTACATCATTTATATTAAGTACCAGTATTGTGTTTTCAGTGACAATTTTGATTGGTAGTTGATATTTTATTTCAGGCCAGGCTGTAATGTTTGATTTTAGATGCCAGGTTGTTATTTAGACACCATTAAGACAAGTGCTTGTTTACCATTCTTATCATGATAAATACTGACTATCTATTGGTGGCAAAATTATAATTGACATGTATAAAGTATTGATTATGTTAACAGTGATTTCCTTGCCCTAATTATTATACAGAGGCCCACATCTTATTTTCCAAAAGGAAACATAGCTGTGGCAATTTTCACATAGCGGAAAAATATTTCTATCTACTCAAGCACAACACTAGCATCAAAATATTTGCTTGATTAAAGTTGATAAACTATTACCTTGGTTTATTATAAGCTTATGAAAATGTTGTAAAGGAAATACATGTATTTAAGAAATAAATAAATTGGCATATTCTGACTAAGATTAGAATAGGAAAATAAAGTAAAATTTCTGAAGGAGAAAGGACCATGGTATAGATAAGACATACAGAGGACACTGAGTTCTATACTCAAGTAAAGTTTGGTCAATGATTGGAAACCATTTCAAAGGGGAGGTAACTCCTGTAACAAAATCTGCAAATCAAAATATACATATCTTCAGTCCTGGATAACCATGGTATGATATCTCATTAATTTCACTGATAACTTATTTTTGTATATATATCAATTTGTTCATGTCAATTTTTAGCGTAAACAAGATTCATAGTATTTGGCTGACAAAAAGATATTTAAAAAAAAAAAAAGTGTTAAAAATTATCTGAACCATACTGATAAAGGTTAACAGCTTATGATGTAAAAATACATTTATGATGATGTTGTGCTATCTTATTCATCAATAAATAAGAAAAATCAAATGATATCATTGAAATTATTTGACAAATTAAAATAAATCAAGCAAAATCATTTGAATACTTTAATGACTTTGATATAAAATGATAAACAAGTCACACTTGTCGGTTTAATTAATGCTACATTTGGTGAAGGTTAAGTATCACATGTTAAAGCTCGTGTGCCACTTCGCTTTCAGGTCGAAATCAAGGCTTTAGACATAACTTTTCCTCGTATGCCGAGTGGGAGAAGACATATGGCTGTGTGTTGAGCAGTACTAGTGATAGCAGTGACTCCGAATCGGACTCGGACGAGGTCAAAAATGGTAAGAGTAGTCCGTAATTAATGTTCAATGTCTTTATAAAGCACAGACACAGGAGAGATCAAATATAGACATACAGTCAATCAACTGTTTAGATTAACATGATTTACCAACATTTAAGCTATAAGTTACCAGAATTGGTACTCCATAAGGAAGCAGAAAAAAAAAACAAAAAAAATAACTTGAGTTTGAATAACTGTTTCAACAGTACTAACCCTGTACATGTAACTTGTTGGTCCACTAAAGTGCACAAAGGAACATTTAGTTAACATGAAGTTACATTTAATAATAAAATGGTTGAGTCAGATGGGTCCAATTAATGTCTTAATTAGTGCTGGTCAATGAAGGTTTGGTAATTACATAAAGTATTAAACAGCACTACGTATACAATAACAAATGTGGCATCAACTCAAAGGATTCTGTTGTTACAATTACATTATGGTACTGGTCATCAAGGTGTATTATGAAAATACAGTAATTACTGTGTACTGTATCATTATAAGTTGAACGGGAGGTGGAGGGGGAAATTAAGCAGCAATTTGATAATTTAATCTAACACACAATAACATGACAAATATAATATTTCAATGGGGTTTAAAAACAATTGTTAAATTAGAGGCATAAAATAACATTGTAAGGTGTAAATTAAGGTGTAAATACCTTTGTACGTATTTAAATGTTCTAATCCTACAGTGTGACCTTTAATGATTGTTAATGTTATAAGTGTGACCTTTAATGATTGTTAATGTTATATGTGGTCTAGCTGCTCTGTATATTTAATGATTGTTAATGTTATATGTGGTCTAGCTGCTCTGTATATTTAATGATTGTTAATGCAGCTCTGTATACCGACAGTCTTGTTAAACGCTAGATGTGCTTTGTAATGGAAAGATATAATGCTGTGTGTGCTAAAGAGTTTAATCTACTTAGATTAGATCTGCTATTTTAGGTACCACATGTAGAATAGGAATAAAGGGGGACAACTCTGATTGTCTCTTGCATTTTATTGACAGCATGTCTTTTTTGTATTGTCTGTTTATATGTCCAATTTAAGTTAAGTTTATTGTGTGATAAAAAAGAAAAAAATGAAGTTTGATTGTTAAAATTAATCCTTGAAAATTTACCGTTGCCATCAAAAATTTTATGTGATTTAATTGGAAAATCTGCATGGTGTTTAAATTATACCAGGGTAATATTTTTTTTTTAAGTTCTAGAGGTATTTTGATCAGCTTTCATTTCATCATCTGTGTCTAATTACTTTCTGCATTGTAAATAGAATTATAAGAAATTCTGTAATTGCAAGATAAATATGTTTCTTTTCAGAAGGGAAGTTATTCAATACAACATTTTGTATGATAATAAGATAATTCATAAGACATTTAATAAATCAAACTTGGTGATTACCGGCATTGTGATGAATTCAGTATAACTTTATAACTGTGTCAGCCAGCCTTTTCAGATATTGACTTCTGTGTTGTAAACACATTAAATAATACATCATCTATTCTTCAGTCCTAATGCAAATTATATAACTTGAATGGTATTTGTCAATATTCATGCTATGGAGAACATGTATTAGAGCATGGTTTCCAGGTGATTTCTGGGTGATACTATCTAAATTTTACAAAAGACATGATAGAATGTTAAGTCTCCAATGTTCAGATTTAATATTCATACAATATTGTATGAGAGAATGTTCACTTGCTGTAAATAAATAAAAACTTAAAGAAACCTTTCAGTCTCTTCTATAAATGCTATAAGTATTATTATCCCCCGCCCAACGAAGTTGGCGGGGGATATACAAATGGGTTCCGTCCCTCCGTCCGTCCGTCCGTCCATCCGTCTGTCCGTCCGTACGAATGGTTTCCGGAGCATAACTCTAAAACCAGTAGAGATATTTCCACGAAACTTCATACACACATTGGTCTTATGGTCTAGTAGTGCCTTTTGCTATTTTTAGGTTTTCATATTTTGCATATTTTCCGTAACCATGGAAACATTGCTGAAAATATCATATTTTTGTACCAGGTTCGTTTCCGGAGCATAACTCTAAAACCAGAAAAGATATTTCCACGAAACTTCATACACACATTGGTCTTATGGTCTAGTAGTGCCTTTTGCTATTTTTAGGTTTTCATTTTTTGCATATTTTCCGTAACCATGGAAACATTGCTGAAAATATCATATTTTTGTACCAGGTTTGTTTCCGGACCATAACTCTAAAACCAGAAGAGATATTTCAACAAAACTTCATAGACACATTGGTCTTATGGTCTAGTAGTGCCTTTTGCTATTTTAAAGTTTTCACTTTTTGTATTTTTTTCTGTAACCATGGAAACATTGCTGAAAATGGCAGATTTTTGTGTAAGAATTGTTTCCAGAGCACAACTCTAAAACCAGCAGAGATATTTCCATGAAACTTCATAGACACATTGTTCTCTTGGTCTAGTAGTGCCTTTTGCTATTTTTAGGTTTTCACTTTTTGTGCTTTTTTCTGTAACCATAGAAACATTGCTGAAAATATCATATTTTTGTAGCAGGTTCATTTCCGGAGCATAACTCTAAAACCAGCATAGATATTTCCACGAAACTTCATGCACTTTTTCCGTTACCATGGAAACATTGCTGACAATATCATGGTAAATGGTAAATGTTACTTTGCAAAACTCCACCCATCTTTGTGTATATGGTCTAATATAAATGTCAAGGCTGTATACCTGATTCAACAATTGCAGCCCCGCTCTACTTGAATTATACTCCATCTTTCTTTAGCTCAACTTCCTTTTTCCTGTTTTTTTTTCCATACACATAAATCTCCACAATCAAACTTACTTCAGCTTTGATATCTCCATTGGCGGGGGATCTGAATGACTATGTCCTTGTTTAAATAATTTTTGAAACTTAACAAAATCTTGTGAGCCTTTAATTGAAAATTCCTAGAAAACTCTGAGAGTCACTTCAGCCTGTATATGTAATAACTATTAAGATAATGTTTTGAAACTTGACAGAATCTTGTGAGGCTCTTGCTGCTTTATAGCAGGTATTTCGGCTTTTACTTATAGAACTGGCTGATAGAGTGGCAGCAGCTATAAGGCAATGCTACCATTGTAGATCATTATTACCAGCTGATCAGGATAAGGACATCCGATCACAAAGCACTAAAAGAATACCAGTATATGGGGCATGGTTATAACTATCCTGTAGATCACAGCTTTGGAGGGAGAGAGAAAAGTATGCATAAATAGAAACAAAAATTTCAATAATTTGCATGGCATGTTCTATAAAACGGTTACAGGTATTATAAATTCAATCAGGGACTTTAGCATTCTGATAAACTCTTAACAGCTCTATGTGGGTCCAAACATTCTTTACCTCAATTGTTTATTATTTGATCAATTACAAGTACTTTTAGCCTTATATTGATCTTATAGAATATTGTGATGAAAGGTTTCAAAGTTTGTTCAATAATGTGACCTTGATGTTGACCTTCATTCAAAGCCATAGTAATTAAAAAAGCCTCAAAATTGAAATAACTCCTCCATAACCAAGAGGCAGAGCATGTGTGAATGGTTACCAATTTTGTTCAAATAAATAAACTTGATTGTCGATTTATTTTAAAATCTTTATTGTAAATAACTAAGATGCTTAGAGATTTGATTTTGAGTCTGTAGAAAATTTGCATGAAGGACTAACAAGCTTGTTCAGATAAAGTCCTTGATCTTTGTTACGTGTCTTTTAGGTAAAACAGACTAAATGCTTCAAGACTTCTCAACAACCAAAATTCCCAGAATTGTACATGAATTCTCAGTAATAATAAACAGTTAACGAAACCCTTTTTTGGGTGTGTAGCATACTGAGATAAGTTCTTCTAACGTTGTTCAAGTGATGACCTTGACCTTCATTAAATCTCTTCATCATAATTGAGACCTTTATTGAAGGTCACAGAAATAAAAAAAAATTGAAAATTGGGACCAAAAATGGACAGTTTATCCATGGCATATCTCGCATATTGTTATTTCTTTGAAATATGCTACAAATTGCTAATTAACTTATTTTTTAAAGCTCGCCAATCATGCGCATTTTGCATTTTGTGTGATGTTCTTGATGCTATGAAACAACTAAATGTACAATATATCTTCATCAAACTTCATACATTAATTTATGTTATTGCTAGATTATATTCATATGAATGCAAGTCACAAAGATCATAATGCTTATCAAAACTATAGTTATATGAACCTGTTAAATCATTGCCATTTGTGAAATCAAGTCCAAGGTTTTGTTAATGAGTAACCCAAGTCAATAAACTGTATATTTCTAACATTCATGTTAGACAATCATTTCTCCCTTTGGTACGTCCTTCCCAATCTTACTGTCTACAAAGCAGATAACATTTGTTTAAGTCTTTAATTGCTATGTGTATTAAATCTTTTGTATTTCTTACTCTCTTTGGACACCTTAGGCATGAAGGTTGTGAAATTTTAGGACTAGAACCTATTATCAATGGAGATCAAAAGATTGCTAGCTCAGGTATTTGATAATAGACAAACAAGTCTTTACATTACACAGGTCATTTTATGATTAAAGTGTATTACAGGCTTAGTTGTAACTGAGATAGCCATTGAACCTGAACTTTTAATTGGATATTAGTCACATGACGTGCACCTGACAATGCGGTTGTGGCCTGGGTATTAGGTGTTTAGTGGTCAGACTATGTAAGTGGGATTTGTATGGCTGCTGAGATGCAGTCTCAGAGACAGCAGAGTATGTGTCAACAGTTACCGTTCCTTCTTCTGGATGGACCTCTCACTTCTATACTGGAAGGTATAACCGACACTTTTCACTGCCAAGGATTTAAGTTTATACCTGTTGTGTGACATGGTTAGGTCTAATTCAGCTACATGTATTGTCAGAGTTTCAAAAAGGGCATATATCAATTTATTTGAAACATTATCTTTTATCCATTTTGTTTTCTAAACATTAAATGTTTGTCCTAGCTAAACTAACAAACAAGCACATATTTACGTTTTTGATAATTTGGAATGTTTTCTGGTTGTTTTCTCATATCTTTTATTTTGTTGTTTATGTTCACTCTTCTTCTGTTCATCTTTTGACTTGCTTAATTTTTTTTTCATCTTTGTTTATTTTTTTTCTATTTTTTTTGACAGATGAAAGACTAATATTTATTACTATACTATATAAAGTGTAAGATTACTGTTTTCCCAGACAACATACAGTTAAACACTTGAGATAGTCTGGTTATCTGTTGTACCCGTAGCCTCTCAATACAACTGGCAGTTTGTCCATCTTTTAGTCAGACGAGCGATTGTCTTCTATAAGAATCCTTCTACATCTGTGTGTCAGATCTCTGGGAGGACTATAGCTTTACAATACATGTGTATTAGTCTATCCATGTACGTCTATTGTCTCCTCCCCATTGTCTTCATGCCTGGCTTGTTTCCGCTATCATAAATGGCCATTTTGGTTCACCAGACAAATCATACTCATAAAGTATAGTTTTAACATGTCACTATGTACTTCATAATTAACTCCTACAGACAGTACAGATATTTTTGAAGTATTATTTTTCTCTTTGATAAAACATTGCGTGAAGAATTAGTGTAATAGCGCCAACCAAATGCTATTTTGAGGTGTGAACTTTGTCCTTTTTTCTGTACGACGTGGGAAGAATATTTAATTTGTCATTGACTTTGAAATTGTAATGGGGTAGTTTGTCTAATGTTTTTCTGCTAATGTATTAGGTAATAGGTCAGCTGATGTTCCAGTCTAATGATTGTTATCATCTTGTGGCATGAAGTGGTTAAAGCTCACGATTTTGGTTTCTTTGGATATGTGATTGGGTACTAGAGGACTAAAAAAGACTGTTTAACCAGACAATAGAAAACTTTCTTAAATTGTCCTTTATTACTTTTAAACAAGTGGACCATTTTACCATGATTGTTATAGTATTCATTTCTTGATTCCAAAAGTTTTCAACACATATTCCACAGTGACAAGGGTTATGCCTCTTTCTTTGTACCCACATATATTGACAGTACATCACAAATAAGACCTGTGAATAGATGAAGATTTATTTTACACATTTCTGCAGAATGTAGAATAAAACTTTCTGTCCAATACCAATATAAGTGTTTGATTTTATTTTACTGAAAAAAGATAACAATTAGAAAATCTAGAATGGCTTTACAATTATTGCTAATGTAATGTGTAGTGATTGCTTGGCAGGTTTTGGGAGGCTGCAGTATACTTGTGTTAGGCTCCTTGTGATAGGGTAAACTGTCGCTGATATTATGATATTATAGTGCTTTCTCTCAGTAACACACTATGAAAGAGGGTAAACTGTCACTGATATTATAGTGCTTTCTCTCTGTAACACACTATGAAAGAGGGTAAACTGTCACTGATATTATAGTGCTTTCTCTCAGTAACACACTATGAAAGAGGGTAAACTGTCACTGATATTATAGTGCTTTCTCTCTGTAACACACTATGAAAGAGGGTAAAGTGTCACTGATATTATAGTGCTTTCTCTCAGTAACACACTATGAAAGAGGGTAAACTGTCACTGATATTATAGTGCTTTCTCTCTGTAACACACTATGAAAGAGGGTAAACTGTCACTGATATTATAGTGCTTTCTCTCTGTAACACACTATGAAAGAGGGTAAACTGTCACTGATATTATAGTGCTTTCTCTCTGTAACACACTATGAAAGAGGGTAAACTGTCACTGATATTATAGTGCTTTCTCTCAGTAACACACTATGAAAGAGGGTAAACTGTCACTGATATTATAGTGCTTTCTCTCTGTAACACACTATGAAAGAGGGTAAACTGTCGCTGATATTATAGTGCTTTCTCTCTGTAACACACTATGAAAGAGGGTAAACTGTCACTGATATTATAGTGCTTTCTCTCTGTAACACACTATGAAAGAGGGTAAACTGTCACTGATATTATAGTGCTTTCTCTCAGTAACACACTATGAAAGAGGGTAAACTGTCACTGATATTATAGTGCTTTCTCTCAGTAACACACTATGAAAGAGGGTAAACTGTCACTGATATTATAGTGCTTTCTCTCTGTAACACACTATAAAGAGGGTAAACTGTCACTGATATTATAGTGCTTTCTCTCTGTAACACACTATGAAAGAGGGTAAACTGTCACTGATATTATAGTGCTTTCTCTCTGTAACACACTATGAAAGAGGGTAAACTGTCACTGATATTATAGTGCTTTCTCTCTGTAACACACTATGAAAGAGGGTAAAACTGTCACTGATATTATAGTGCTTTCTCTCTGTAACACACTATGAAAGAGGGTAAACTGTCACTGATATTATAGTGCTTTCTCTCTGTAACACACTATGAAAGAGGGTAAACTGTCACTGATATTATAGTGCTTTCTCTCTGTAACACACTATGAAAGAGGGTAAACTGTCACTGATATTATAGTGCTTTCTCTCTGTAACACACTATGAAAGAGGGTAAACTGTCACTGATATTATAGTGCTTTCTCTCTGTAACACACTATGAAAGAGGGTAAACTGTCACTGATATTATAGTGCTTTCTCTCTGTAACACACTATGAAAGAGGGTAAACTGTCACTGATATTATAGTGCTTTCTCTCTGTAACACACTATAAAGAGGGTAAACTGTCACTGATATTATAGTGCTTTCTCTCTGTAACACACTATGAAAGAGGGTAAACTGTCACTGATATTATAGTGCTTTCTCTCTGTAACACACTATGAAAGAGGGTAAACTGTCACTGATATTATAGTGCTTTCTCTCTGTAACACACTATGAAAGAGGGTAAACTGTCACTGATATTATAGTGCTTTCTCTCTGTAACACACTATGAAAGAGGGTAAACTGTCACTGATATTATAGTGCTTTCTCTCTGTAACACACTATGAAAGAGGGTAAACTGTCACTGATATTATAGTGCTTTCTCTCTGTAACACACTATGAAAGAGGGTAAACTGTCACTGATATTATAGTGCTTTCTCTCTGTAACACACTATGAAAGAGGGTAAACTGTCACTGATATTATAGTGCTTTCTCTCTGTAACACACTATGAAAGAGGGTAAACTGTCACTGATATTATAGTGTTTCTCTCTGTAACACACTATAGTGCTTTCTCTCTGTAACACACTATAAAGAGGGTAAACTGTCACTGATATTATAGTGCTTTCTCTCTGTAACACACTATGAAAGAGGGTAAACTGTCACTGATATTATAGTGCTTTCTCTCTGTAACACACTATGAAAGAGGGTAAACTGTCACTGATATTATAGTGCTTTCTCTCTGTAACACACTATGAAAGAGGGTAAACTGTCACTGATATTATAGTGCTTTCTCTCTGTAACACACTATGAAAGAGGGTAAACTGTCACTGATATTATAGTGCTTTCTCTCTGTAACACACTATGAAAGAGGGTAAACTGTCACTGATATTATAGTGCTTTCTCTCTGTAACACACTATGAAAGAGGGTAAACTGTCACTGATATTATAGTGCTTTCTCTCTGTAACACACTATGAAAGAGGGTAAACTGTCACTGATATTATAGTGCTTTCTCTCTGTAACACACTATGAAAGAGGGTAAACTGTCACTGATATTATAGTGCTTTCTCTCTGTAACACACTATGAAAGAGGGTAAACTGTCGCTGATATTATAGTGCTTTCTCTCTGTAACACACTATGAAAGAGGGTAAACTGTCACTGATATTATAGTGCTTTCTCTCTGTAACACACTATGAAAGAGGGTAAACTGTCACTGATATTATAGTGCTTTCTCTCTGTAACACACTATGAAAGAGGGTAAACTGTCGCTGATATTATAGTGCTTTCTCTCTGTAACACACTATGAAAGAGGGTAAACTGTCGCTGATATTATAGTGCTTTCTCTCTGTAACACACTATGAAAGAGGGTAAACTGTCACTGATATTATAGTGCTTTCTCTCTGTAACACACTATGAAAGAGGGTAAACTGTCACTGATATTATAGTGCTTTCTCTCTGTAACACACACTATGAAAGAGGGTAAACTGTCACTGATATTATAGTGCTTTCTCTCTGTAACACACTATGAAAGAGGGTAAACTGTCACTGATATTATAGTGCTTTCTCTCAGTAACACACTATGAAAGAGGGTAAACTGTCACTGATATTATAGTGCTTTCTCTCTGTAACACACACTATGAAAGAGGGTAAACTGTCACTGATATTATAGTGCTTTCTCTCTGTAACACACTATGAAAGAGGGTAAACTGTCACTGATATTATAGTGCTTTCTCTCTGTAACACACTATGAAAGAGGGTAAACTGTCACTGATATTATAGTGCTTTCTCTCTGTAACACACTATGAAAGAGGGTAAACTGTCACTGATATTATAGTGCTTTCTCTCTGTAACACACTATGAAAGAGGGTAAACTGTCACTGATATTATAGTGCTTTCTCTCAGTAACACACTATGAAAGAGGGTAAACTGTCACTGATATTATAGTGCTTTCTCTCTGTAACACACTATGAAAGAGGGTAAACTGTCACTGATATTATAGTGCTTTCTCTCTGTAACACACTATGAAAGAGGGTAAACTGTCACTGATATTATAGTGCTTTCTCTCTGTAACACACTATGAAAGAGGGTAAACTGTCACTGATATTATAGTGCTTTCTCTCTGTAACACACTATGAAAGAGGGTAAACTGTCACTGATATTATAGTGCTTTCTCTCTGTAACACACTATGAAAGAGGGTAAACTGTCACTGATATTATAGTGCTTTCTCTCTGTAACACACTATGAAAGAGGGGTAAACTGTCACTGATATTATAGTGCTTTCTCTCTGTAACACACTATGACAGAGGGTAAACTGTCACTGATATTATAGTGCTTTCTCTCTGTAACACACTATGAAAGAGGGTAAACTGTCACTGATATTATAGTGCTTTCTCTCTGTAACACACTATGAAAGAGGGTAAACTGTCACTGATATATTATAGTGCTTTCTCTCTGTAACACACTATGAAAGAGGGTAAACTGTCACTGATATTATAGTGCTTTCTCTCTGTAACACACTATGAAAGAGGGTAAACTGTCACTGATATTATAGTGCTTTCTCTCTGTAACACACTATGAAAGAGGGTAAACTGTCACTGATATTATAGTGCTTTCTCTCTGTAACACACTATGAAAGAGGGTAAACTGTCACTGATATTATAGTGCTTTCTCTCTGTAACACACTATGAAAGAGGGTAAACTGTCACTGATATTATAGTGCTTTCTCTCTGTAACACACTATGAAAGAGGGTAAACTGTCACTGATATTATAGTGCTTTCTCTCTGTAACACACTATGAAAGAGGGTAAACTGTCACTGATATTATAGTGCTTTCTCTCTGTAACACACTATGAAAGAGGGTAAACTGTCACTGATATTATAGTGCTTTCTCTCTGTAACACACTATGAAAGAGGGTAAACTGTCACTGATATTATAGTGCTTTCTCTCTGTAACACACTATGAAAGAGGGTAAACTGTCACTGATATTATAGTGCTTTCTCTCTGTAACACACTATGAAAGAGGGTAAACTGTCACTGATATTATAGTGCTTTCTCTCTGTAACACACTATGAAAGAGGGTAAACTGTCACTGATATTATAGTGCTTTCTCTCTGTAACACACTATGAAAGAGGGTAAACTGTCACTGATATTATAGTGCTTTCTCTCTGTAACACACTATGAAAGAGGGTAAACTGTCACTGATATTATAGTGCTTTCTCTCTGTAACACACTATGAAAGAGGGTAAACTGTCACTGATATTATAGTGCTTTCTCTCTGTAACACACTATGAAAGAGGGTAAACTGTCACTGAAACTATTATAGTGCTTTCTCTCTGTAACACACTATGAAAGAGGGTAAACTGTCACTGATATTATAGTGCTTTCTCTCTGTAACACACTATGAAAGAGGGTAAACTGTCACTGATATTATAGTGCTTTCTCTCTGTAACACACTATGAAAGAGGGTAAACTGTCACTGATATTATAGTGCTTTCTCTCTGTAACACACTATGAAAGAGGGTAAACTGTCACTGATATTATAGTGCTTTCTCTCTGTAATAAACACTCATATGAAAGAGGGTAAACTGTCACTGATATTATAGTGCTTTCTCTCTGTAACACACTATGAAAGAGGGTAAACTGTCACTGATATTATAGTGCTTTCTCTCTGTAACACACTATGAAAGAGGGTAAACTGTCACTGATATTATAGTGCTTTCTCTCTGTAACACACTATGAAAGAGGGTAAACTGTCACTGATATTATAGTGCTTTCTCTCTGTAACACACTATGAAAGAGGGTAAACTGTCACTGATATTATAGTGCTTTCTCTCTGTAACACACTATGAAAGAGGGTAAACTGTCACTGATATTATAGTGCTTTCTCTCTGTAACACACTATGAAAGAGGGTAAAACTGTCACTGATATTATAGTGCTTTCTCTCTGTAACACACTATGAAAGAGGGTAAACTGTCACTGATATTATAGTGCTTTCTCTCTGTAACACACTATGAAAGGTAAATGGGTAAAGTGCTTTCTCTGTCACTATGATGATATTATAGTGCTTTCTCTCTGTAACACACTATGAAAGAGGGTAAACTGTCACTGATATTATAGTGCTTTCTCTCTGTAACACACTATGAAAGAGGGTAAACTGTCACTGATATTATTAGTGCTTTCTCTCTGTAACACACTATGAAAGAGGGTAAACTGTCACTGATATTATAGTGCTTTCTCTCTGTAACACACTATGAAAGAGGGTAAACTGTCACTGATATTATAGTGCTTTCTCTCTGTAACACACTATGAAAGAGGGTAAACTGTCACTGATATTATAGTGCTTTCTCTCTGTAACACACTATGAAAGAGGGTAAACTGTCACTGATATTATAGTGCTTTCTCTCTGTAACACACTATGAAAGAGGGTAAACTGTCACTGATATTATAGTGCTTTCTCTCTGTAACACACTATGAAAGAGGGTAAACTGTCACTGATATTATAGTGCTTTCTCTCTGTAACACACTATGAAAGAGGGTAAACTGTCACTGATATTATAGTGCTTTCTCTCTGTAACACACTATGAAAGAGGGTAAACTGTCACTGATATTATAGTGCTTTCTCTCTGTAACACACTATGAAAGAGGGTAAACTGTCACTGATATTACAGTGCTTTCTCTCTGTAACACACTATGAAAGAGGGTAAACTGTCACTGATATTATAGTGCTTTCTCTCTGTAACACACTATGAAAGAGGGTAAACTGTCACTGATATTATAGTGCTTTCTCTCTGTAACACACTATGAAAGAGGGTAAACTGTCACTGATATTATAGTGCTTTCTCTCGTAACACACTATGAAAGAGGGTAAACTGTCACTGATATTATAGTGCTTTCTCTCTGTAACACACTATGAAAGAGGGTAAACTGTCACTGATATTATAGTGCTTTCTCTCTGTAACACACTATGAAAGAGGGTAAACTGTCACTGATATTATAGTGCTTTCTCTCTGTAACACACTATGAAAGAGGGTAAACTGTCACTGATATTATAGTGCTTTCTCTCTGTAACACACTATGAAGAGGGTAAACTGTCACTGATATTATAGTGCTTTCTCTCTGTAACACACTATGAAAGAGGGTAAACTGTCACTGATATTATAGTGCTTTCTCTCTGTAACACACTATGAAAGAGGGTAAACTGTCACTGATATTATAGTGCTTTCTCTCTGTAACACACTATGAAAGAGGGTAAACTGTCACTGATATTATAGTGCTTTTCTCTCTGTAACACACTATGAAAGAGGGTAAACTGTCGCTGATATTATAGTGCTTTCTCTCTGTAACACACTATGAAAGAGGGTAAACTGTCACTGATATTATAGTGCTTTCTCTCTGTAACACACTATGAAAGAGGGTAAACTGTCACTGATATTATAGTGCTTTCTCTCTGTAACACACTATGAAAGAGGGTAAACTGTCACTGATATTATAGTGCTTTCTCTCTGTAACACACTATGAAAGAGGGTAAACTGTCACTGATATTATAGTGCTTTCTCTCTGTAACACACTATGAAAGAGGGTAAACTGTCGCTGATATTATAGTGCTTTCTCTCTGTAACACACTATGAAAGAGGGTAAACTGTCACTGATATTATAGTGCTTTCTCTCTGTAACACACTATGAAAGAGGGTAAACTGTCGCTGATATTATAGTGCTTTCTCTCTGTAACACACTATGAAAGAGGGTAAACTGTCACTGATATTATAGTGCTTTCTCTCTGTAACACACTATGAAAGAGGGTAAACTGTCACTGATATTATAGTGCTTTCTCTCTGTAACACACTATGAAAGAGGGTAAACTGTCACTGATATTATAGTGCTTTCTCTCAGTAACACACTATGAAAGAGGGTAAACTGTCACTGATATTATAGTGCTTTCTCTCTGTAACACACTATGAAAGAGGGTAAACTGTCACTGATATTATAGTGCTTTCTCTCTGTAACACACTATGAAAGAGGGTAAACTGTCACTGATATTATAGTGCTTTCTCTCTGTAACACACTATGAAAGAGGGTAAAATGTCTCTGATATTATAGTGCTTTCTCTCTGTAACACACTATGAAAGAGGGTAAACTGTCACTGATATTATAGTGCTTTCTCTCAGTAACACACTATGAAAGAGGGTAAACTGTCGCTGATATTATAGTGCTTTCTCTCTGTAACACACTATGAAAGAGGGTAAACTGTCACTGATATTATAGTGCTTTCTCTCAGTAACACACTATGAAAGAGGGTAAACTGTCACTGATATTATAGTGCTTTCTCTCTGTAACACACTATGAAAGAGGGTAAACTGTCGCTGATATTATAGTGCTTTCTCTCTGTAACACACTATGAAAGAGGGTAAACTGTCACTGATATTATAGTGATTTCTCTCTGTAACACACTATGAAAGAGGATAAACTGTCGCTGATATTACAGTGCCACCTCACTGTAATATGCTACCAAAGACAATTGATGAACACCCTACAGCACTGACATTGTACTGACTATGAAGTCCTCCCAGTCTTACAGCAACCTATATGCAGTGAAGAAAGAATAAATTTGTCATGATTATGTAGGATTGGCTATCCTAATATTTGTTGTTGCCTAATATGGAGTTTTATTGGAATATAGTCAACTATAGTGTGTTAATGTTGTTTGTCTTGTTGATTTTAAGTCTGATTATTTAAGATATTTTAATTAAAATATATGTGATGATAGCATACCTTTTATGTAAATGATATACCATTACACAACAGATAGCAGTGGAGATATATAACTGGTGCTATTTATAAGCGGTACATATAGAAATGTGATGAGATTTAATCCCAGAGTCTATACCCTAGTGACAAGGGTGAGGACTAGTAATAGGTGTGAAATGTGATGAGATTTAATCCCAGAGTCTATACCCTAGTGACAAGGGTGAGGACTAGTAATAGGTGTAAATGTGATGAGATTTAATCCCAGAGTCTATACCCTAGTGACAAGGGTGAGGACTAGTAATAGGTGTGAAATGTGATGAGATTTAATCCCAGAGTCTATACCCTAGTGACAAGGGTGAGGACTAGTAATAGGTGTAAATGTGATGAGATTTAATCCCAGAGTCTATACCCTAGTGACAAGGGTGAGGACTAGTAATAGGTGTAAATGTGATGAGATTTAATCCCAGAGTCTATACCCTAGTGACAAGGGTGAGGACTAGTAATAGGTGTGAAATGTGATGAGATTTAATCCCAGAGTCTATACCCTAGTGACAAGGGTGAGGACTAGTAATAGGTGTAAATGTGATGAGATTTAATCCCAGAGTCTATACCCTAGTGACAAGGGTGAGGACTAGTAATAGGTGTAAATGTGATGAGATTTAATCCCAGAGTCTATACCCTAGTGACAAGGGTGAGGACTAGTAATAGGTGTAAATGTGATGAGATTTAATCCCAGAGTCTATACCCTAGTGACAAGGGTGAGGACTAGTAATAGGTGTAAATGTGATGAGATTTAATCCCAGAGTCTATACCCTAGTGACAAGGGTGAGGACTAGTAATAGGTGTAAATGTGATGAGATTTAATCCCAGAGTCTATACCCTAGTGACAAGGGTGAGAACTAGTAATAGGTGTGAAATGTGATGAGATTTAATCCCAGAGTCTATACCCTAGTGACAAGGGTGAGGACTAGTAATAGGTGTGAAATGTGATGAGATTTAATCCCAGAGTCTATACCCTAGTGACAAGGGTGAGGACTAGTAATAGGTGTGAAATGTGATGAGTTTTAATCCCAGAGTCTATCCCCTAGTGACAAGGGTGAGGACTAGTAATAGGTGTAAATGTGATGAGATTTAATCCCAGAGTCTATACCCTAGTGACAAGGGTGAGGACTAGTAATAGGTGTAAATGTGATGAGATTTAATCCCAGAGTCTATACCCTAGTGACAAGGGTGAGGACTAGTAATAGGTGTAAATGTGATGAGATTTAATCCCAGAGTCTATCCCCTAGTGACAAGGGTGAGGACTAGTAATAGGTGTAAATGTGATGAGATTTAATCCCAGAGTCTATACCCTAGTGACAAGGGTGAGGACTAGTAATAGGTGTGAAATGTGATGAGATTTAATCCCAGAGTCTATACCCTAGTGACAAGGGTGAGGACTAGTAATAGGTGTGAAATGTGATGAGATTTAATCCCAGAGTCTATACCCTAGTGACAAGGGTGAGGACTAGTAATAGGTGTAAATGTGATGAGATTTAATCCCAGAGGCTATACCCTAGTGACAAGGGTGAGGACTAGTAATAGGTGTAAATGTGATGAGATTTAATCCCAGAGGCTATACCCTAGTGACAAGGGTGAGGACTAGTAATAGGTGTAAATGTGATGAGATTTAATCCCAGAGTCTATACCCTAGTGACAAGGGTGAGGACTAGTAATAGGTGTAAATGTGATGAGATTTAATCCCAGAGTCTATACAAGTGACAAGGGTGAGGACTAGTAATAGGTGTAAATGTGATGAGATTTAATCCCAGAGTCTATACCCTAGTGACAAGGGTGAGGACTAGTAATAGGTGTAAATGTGATGAGATTAATCCAGAGTCTATCCTAGTGAGTGAGGATTTAAAGCTAAGGATGTAATGAATGATGAGATTTAATCCCAGAGTCTATACCCTAGTGACAAGGGTGAGACTAGTAATAGGTGTAAATGTGATGAGATTTAATCCCAGAGTCTATACCCTAGTGACAAGGGTGAGGACTAGTAATAGGGTGTAAATGTGATGAGATTTAATCCCAGAGTCTATACCCTAGTGACAAGGGTGAGGACTAGTAATAGGTGTAAATGTGATGAGATTTAATCCCAGAGTCTATACCCTAGTGACAAGGGTGAGGACTAGTAATAGGTGAGAATGTGATGAGATTTAATCCCAGAGTCTATACCCTAGTGACAAGGGTGAGGACTAGTAATAGGTGTAAATGTGATGAGATTTAATCCCAGAGTCTATACCCTAGTGACAAGGGTGAGGACTAGTAATAGGTGTAAATGTGATGAGATTTAATCCCAGAGTCTATACCCTAGTGACAAGGGTGAGGACTAGTAATAGGTGTAAATGTGATGAGATTTAATCCCAGAGTCTATACCCTAGTGACAAGGGTGAGGACTAGTAATAGGTGTAAATGTGATGAGATTTAATCCCAGAGGTCTATACCCTAGTGACAAGGGTGAGGACTAGTAATAGGTGTGTAAATGTGATGAGATTTAATCCCAGAGGCTATACCCTAGTGACAAGGGTGAGGACTAGTAATAGGTGTGAAATGTGATGAGATTTAATCCCAGAGTCTATACCCTAGTGACAAGGGTGAGGACTAGTAATAGGTGTAAATGTGATGAGATTTAATCCCAGAGGCTATACCCTAGTGACAAGGGTGAGGACTAGTAATAGGGTGTAAATGTGATGAGATTTAATCCCAGAGTCTATACCCTAGTGACAAGGGTGAGGACTAGTAATAGGTGTGAAATGTGATGAGATTTAATCCCAGAGTCTATACCCTAGTGACAAGGGTGAGGACTAGTAATAGGTGTAAATGTGATGAGATTTAATCCCAGAGTCTATACCCTAGTGACAAGGGTGAGGACTAGTAATAGGTGTAAATGTGATGTGATGAGATTTAATCCCAGAGTCTATACCCTAGTGACAAGGGTGAGGACTAGTAATAGGTGTAAATGTGATGAGATTTAATCCCAGAGTCTATACCCTAGTGACAAGGGTGAGGACTAGTAATAGGTGTGAAATGTGATGAGATTTAATCCCAGAGTCTATACCCTAGTGACAAGGGTGACCCTAGTGACAAGGGTGAGGACTAGTAATAGGTGTAAATGTGATGAGATTTAATCCCAGAGTCTATACCCTAGTGACAAGGGTGAGGACTAGTAATAGGTGTGAAATGACTAGTCTGGTATCTTTTGATGATAACCAGATCTATACAATCAACAAGTCTTTCAACAGGCTTTGGTGACTGCCAACAAAATAATTACTTCTACTCCAAAATTGAAATTGTGATAGAATATTCGCCTATAAAACCAAGTATAGAGGGTTTGATTTAAGTGTACGATAAAATTCCTTGGTGCATATAAATGCCTGAGAATAACTTTTAATCGCTAAGTTGATTAAAACTTGTAGATCCACAGGTACCTTTAAATTGTAATTGGGAGTACATGCTTTATGAGCACATTGTATTGGAATGTCACCCATAGTTTACAGATTACCTAAAGCTGATGTATTGGTACACTAAGTTTGCATAGATTACATTAAAAGTGTCTATTCTCATAATCTTAAGTTAATGTATCTTAACATTTCCAAACTTTTGATTTCAAACAACACAGGTAGTCAAGGAATGATAGAGAATCTAACATCAAGGTAGTAATACAACATACCAAAACAAAGTGGCTAAAGTACAATTTACCGTTGATCACTGGAACTTATAGTAATACCAGAGTTTCAACATACCAAAACAAAGTGGCTAAAGTACAATTTACCATTGATCACTGGAACTTATAGTAATACCAAAGTTTCAACATACCAAAACAAAGTGGCTAGAGTACAATTTCCGTTGATCACTGGAACTTCTGGTGGCCCTGATCAACAATAAATTATACGTAACCCACATTATTTTGCTATGTTCAGTTGCAGTTGTATTCAGCTTTTTCCGTTTCATATTCGTTTGTATGTGATTTGTATCTGTTGTCCCTTACTTTGCACTGATGATCCAGTGTTTTCTGCAGGTGGCTTAAGGAGATCTAAAACATTAGGTACAGTATATATCTGAGATTGGTATCACCAAGTTTGTTTGAGAACTGTCACTTTCTAACTAAATGTACAAGTCAGAGGGGTGTAGTGAAAATCGGTGTGACCACTCGTTATCTGTTACTAATTTTGGTTGTGTTGATTCACTGTGATCACACATTTGATTTGAGATGTTCTTGTCCGTCCTATCAGCACTGAGTCTAACTGGTTAAATTTTGCCTAACAACATAGAGATCCAAAACTTCTGGCATATAATAGCTGTATGTCAGGCAAAACTTGTTAAATAGAATCAAAGTTTTCCGATAGTATCATGCTTTCAGTTAAGCTTTCATGATAAAATGGACTAGATTGACCAAATCTGTTCACTTGATTTTATAATGTTTATTCCTTCCTTATGAGCATGATCCAGATATAAGGTATTGAGTGAATAGAAATCCCTAGTACAGTGTATATGTGTTTAAGTCCTAGTAGGGGATAGCTAGTTTATGTGACTTTTATAGTAACACTATCTGGCTGTTACAACCAGAGTTTGGTAATGTTGGCCATTATAAGTGTGAAGTTTAATGTCACATTCATTACTATATACCATTTCAGAAATCAATTTTGTACTAGCCTTCTATTTCATGATTTCTGCATTATTTACCTTTTTTATTCCTTTAAACATGAAGGTCAAGATGTAGATAAGAAATCCACACAAACATTTTCCCTGTACTGTATGTTATCCTGTAGTAGGTTTTGTGCTACTTCTGTGTCTGGATAGCGACAGGATTTCACACCAGAAATGTGTGGAGATAGTAATGCTAGTGAACCCACAAGTACAATATGAAAACAATGAACATGTGCTTGTTTTTCTGATAATTGAATAAACTAAACGAGAACATTCTCACTTGATGAAGTAGATTTTTGAATTGTTTCTGAGCAATTGACAAGTGCTATTTGATAAATATAGTGTGCTTGGTTTCTGTGACGGATATTGTGTTTGTGACCTTAGCTGGGATTTCCATAGTTGTGGGGATACCTGTACTTTATTGTAGACAAGATTAGAAATTAAACAGGTTTTGTTGTATCATCGTCAGGACAGTGACCAAAACCAGGATATTGTAAAAATGTGAGCTATACTTGTCCCGTTTTGTCCACCCTTCATTTTCTTATCTTCAACCCAATAAGTACCCACGACACTTAAACACTGGTTTTCATATTTCCAGTCTGCTTTTAGTTTGAGATCAGTGCAAATATAGGGCCTCAAATAGGGAGAAGTGCATTTATAAGGAGGGGGATGCTTATTGGGTCAAATACAGTATACTATGGTATGTTGTTTAATATTATTGGTAACCAGTTATAGGCCAAATATCTTGCTAAAACAGTCATTAATGGATGTTTATGGCGAATAGTTGGGGCCTATGGTGTTAGAGACTAGTTCCTTGTTTGACTATATTTATAAATGCCAGCACTGTGGAATTTGAGCAGCATTTCTTAGCTTTAAAAGAATGTTTGAAAGACATAAAAAAATTTTTTTAAAGATATAACTTTGACTGAAGAACCTACCAGCAGTCTGATAACCAGGTGACCACATGAACTACAGGAATGTGTCACCAAACTGATTTCGTAGCTCTAATGATGTCATCATCTGATGAACATGTATCAGATATGAGATTTTTTTGTGTTATGTAGTCTGAGAGCTTTGTAAGTTTAGCTGAAACTTGCATGAAATGATCCTGACATGGTCCCGACCAAGTGTTATTGTTTCTCGGGTCGATCTGAAATCCAAGATGGCCGCCACAGCCACCATCTTGAAAATACATTTTGTACTTCTTCTCAAGTTCTACAAGTGTGATTTAGCAGAAACTTGCATAAAATGATCCTGACATGGTCCTGACCAAGTGTAATTATTTTTCGGGTTAATCAGAAATGCAAGATGGCTGCCACAGCCGCCATATTGAAAACACATTTTGAACTTCTTCTCAAGTTCTACTGGTGCGATTTAGCTGAAACTTGCCTGAAATGATCCTGACATGGTCTCGACAAAGTGTTGTTACATCTCTGGTTGATCTTAAAGTGAAAATGGCTACCATGACAGCATTTCTAATATATTTCCTATAGACTATTGCCAAGGTAGTCAGATGACCGTTAAGGCCTTTGGGCCTTTTGTTGTGAAAGTGCAATAGGTCTGTGTTCTGTGTTCTCAAGCAGGTGTGAGAGGTCTGTGTTCACATGCAGATGTGAGAGATTTGTGTTCACATACAAATGTGAGAGGTCTGTGATTACATGCAGGTGTGAGAGATATGTGTTTGCATGCACATGTGAAAAGTCTGTGTTCAAATGTATGTGTGAGAAGTCTGTGTTCACATGCAGATGTGAGAGGTATGTGTTCACATGCATGTGTGAGAGATCTGTGTTTCACATGCAGATGTGAGAGGTATGTGTTCACATGCATGTGTGAGAGATCTGTGTTTGCATGCACATGTGAAAAGTCTGTGTTCAAATGTATGTGTGAGAAGTCTGTGTTCACATGCAGATGTGAGAGGTATGTGTTCACGTGCATGTGTGAGGGATCTGTGTTTGCATGCACATGTGAAAAGTCTGTGTTCAAATGCATGTGTGAGAAGTCTGTGTTCACATGCAGATGTCACTACTGCATGCCAGTACATGAATTTGCCATGAACAGTTACCCATGAAAATAATGCATGAAAATTCCATGAAACTTTGCCATGAAAAAACCCTTAAAAGGATCATTATTCATAGCCATGAATTTGAGTAAAGAAACATGACAATGCCATGAATGCATGTTAAATTTTGACCATGAAATTGAATTATGTCATCATTCAATTTTATGGCCATGAAACCTAGGAATAATTTCATGGGGATTTTCATACCCATGATTATCAAATGAATCATTTTTTAAAATATTCTTGCTTCATGGCCATGAAATTCCACTTAAAAGGAAGATAATTCATGGCCATGAATTTTCAACCCATGAGAATTGCTTGTCTGATGTGATTTCACCATTTTCATGGCCATGGAAATAATACAATCACATAGTTTTGATTTTCATGAAATTGACATTAGAATGGAATTTTCAACCCATGAGAATTGCTTGTCTGATGTGATTTTACCATTTTCATGGCCATGGAAATAATACAATCACATAGTTTTGATTTTCATGAAATTGACATTAGAATGCATACTTATCATTCATGGCCATGAATTTTATGATAAAGGAATTAAAGTACAAATATTACATTCAGCATGATATGATCAGTTTTCCTAAATCTGTCATCAAAAACTCTCTGCTTTATAATTAATGTATTTTAAAATAAAGAAATATAATGAAAAAAAACAATCTTCAGTTTGAAAGTTAAATTAGCATTAACAAAACATATAAAGCATTCAACATGCAGGCACATGGCAAATAAATTTGTACACTGTCATGTAGTTGATTGTGAGAATTTGGCAATGCCGCCCAGTGTATGCAATTTCATCAATTTTAAGGAATCACATTTTATGTCAAATTGTTTACTGTACCTTTAGGAACTCAGGATTAAATTCAGCACTTGTCTACAGAGTGTATAACAGATTAGTGAGCATGAAAATTCTGTTCCTAGTCATACATCAACAGACACAGCAGCCATTTTGGATTTCCTCTGTTTAGGCGGGAATATTCAAGTCATGTGACTCAAGTATTAAGATATAGAAGTCACATGACTCTAATAATAGAAAACAGAAGTCATGTGTCTCAAGTTTTAGAAAAAAGGGAGTCATTTGACTTTAATTATTGACTTTTGACAAACAAAACTCATCTTAATTAAGGCAAGAATATGAAATTACTAGTGAGTATCTTAATTAGCTAATTTCTAATTAAGGTTAATTTTCATAATTGTAAATTTTCATGGCCATGAATCATCAGTTATTATCCCCCGCCCAACAAAGTTGGCGGGGGATATACAAATGGGTTCCGTCCGTTCGTCCGTCCGTCCGTCCGTACGAATGGTTTCCGGAGCATAACTCTAAAACCAGTAGAGACATTTCCATGAAACTTCATACACACATTGGTCTTATGGTCTAGTAGTACCTTTTGCTATTTTTAGGTTTTCATTTTTTGCATATTTTCCGTAACCATGAAAACATTGCTGAAAATATCATATTTTTGTACCAGGTTTGTTTCCGGAGCATAACTCTAAAACCAGAAGAGATATTTCCACGAAACTTCATAGACACATTGGTCTTATGGTCTAGTAGTACCTTTTGCTATTTTATAGGTTTTCATTTTTTGCACTTTTTCCTGGTTTTTTTTTTATACACATAAGTATCCACAATCAAACTTACTTCAGCTTTGATATCTCCATTTGCGGGGGATCTGAATGACTATGTCCTTGTTGTGTTTAGATATGAAATATGAAATGTTAGAGAGAAGTTTGTGTTATTATGTATGAAATGTGTGTAATGAGGTGTGAGAAGCTTACATATGGGATAAGCAGGTGTAGGTAAGGTAGGTTTGTGTACCAGACTAAACATACTGTACAGATATATAGCCATTCAATGTTTGCTATTGTATGTATATGATCAGCCTTTTCAGACCTATGAGAGATAGAGTTTTCCCTTTAAATGTTCTATCTGTTGGGACAGGTCCACTTAGCTTGCAATACTATTTATGCTACCCAATGAAATGTGACCAACAGCTTATGTAAATTCTTTCTGACAATATTCCAACTGAATGACCTGGGTTCAATCCTAAATAGAATATGATATTGGTTTCATTGGTATGAAGTGGTACCGGTGTGGTGTTCTTCTACACACAGTAGAACAGGACTGTTCAATTGTCACCTCTATCTCAGTATTGTTTTCTTAACATATAATGTTGTATCACATATAAGTTTTACAAATACTGGACAAACACGGATTAATCCAACATGATCCCTAACAAAAACTTCAAACAGACTTTTCATGTTAAGGACAACTGAATTCATGAACGACTCCAATAGTGTATACAGTGAATATGATATTGAACAGGTGCTTCTCAGTCAGCCTTGGATTGGGAAAATAGCTTCAAAATAATCAATGGACTAAATTGTGTAGAGCTGTTCCTGGATGGTGTTATAATGGATATTATTACGAGTAGAGCTGTCCTGTTGTACCCATCTCAAAATTACACGTTATAGTACTGGTGACTTAGGCAAGGACTGAATGTCGTGTAGTCGTCCTCAGGAAAGGCAGAATAAAGTAGCCGAGATTGACTTAGATCACTGCTACAGGTGACTTAACTGATGCAGTAACATTACCTGGAAGAACTCTTAGTAAAACTATCAATAAAACATTTATTTGGTGTTGAATTAGAAACGAGCAATACAGACAGAACAGTACAGTGTGAATCATTTTGAAGTTCTGTCGATGTATCTAAGGACAAAGGGCCACATCGTGTCTGCAGGAAGAGTAAATACACAGCTTTGTTGGTTGATACAAGTTTATGATCAGTGTTTTCAATAGCCGGATATTTACCTGTGATTAAACACTGGTTAGATAACCTTTAATAGCTATCGTGGAATGGTGGCGTACCTCCCGACATCACACAAGTATAGCTTGTGTACGGATACATTTTCTTGGATCTTATAAATGTACTTTAGACTTCTGTATGACCTGGTCATTCAGTCAATTTTGATCGTTTTGATGTATATGAACCATATGAGTACACTATAGTCCTGTTTGACCTGTATGGTCAGTTTGACCCATTTGGTCACTTTCGACCTGTGGAGATGTACCAACACAATCTATTCCCAGTAAGGAGGTTGGACGGTGATGGGAGAACCCAGCTCCTACCCATGAGGCGTCACTCCGAGGGGGAGAGGAAAAGACAGGATACAGACGAAGATAACGTTAACTTTATGTTCTTCCCTTCCATCTCACTGGACTTCATTAATGATAGCTTGTTTGATAAACTGGGATTTTTCAACAAAGCAGGTAAATCCTTTGCTAAAAAATTGAAGGTATTTCTGTTTCATGTATGACTTTATATGGTCATTAGTGATATCTTAGGAATTCATAAGCTTTAGTACATCAAGAATCTGTTTTAATCTTCAATAATGAAACAATGTACATGTAATATGAGAAGACTTGATCAGTGAAACATGTTATGGTAACCAGAACAAAGCAACCACACAAATATCATACAGGTAGAATCCTGACAGGAGGCTATAATAGAGAGTGAATCTTATCTGGAATCAAAGAATGTAACGCAATATAACTAATCTATCAAACCTATAGAAACGGGCATTTGGAATAACTACATTACAAACAGAATGGTATAATGATGGACCTAATTGTGTACCATTTACGTGAATTAATTGATTAAATATATCTAAAAGTAAGTCAAAGGTATATATGTGTAATCAATTTGTTCTTGTTGTGAGTGAATAGAAAAGGTTACATGGTGCTCTTCAAACATATGGTATTTTCCAAATGGAAAAATCTATAGAATTGAAATAGATTTGTCTGTGAGTGAATTGTGGTTACCCGGCTATGTGGGTGAATCATGTACAGGTAGATCTACCCCTGGTAGATAGGTTACCTTGTAAAACATGGTTTAATGGAGATTCTATAAGATCACTTGGTGTTCATCACTGATAAGCTTCCCTTCCTTTTAAACCACCTGTTGGTATATATATAGAGACAGACCAATTGGAAATGTATTTATTAATAATAATTTTATGTTGTTTTGTGATAACATTTTTACTGCCTACTTCCAACCTCTTACAAAGGAAATTAAAGTATAGCCAATTTCACCGTATATTTTGCTTCTACATGTAAGTTTATTCAAGTCTGCCTGTGTAAAAACTACACATTAATCGGCAGAGAGAAAAAAGGTGCAGAAGCCAAACTGTTGGTCATTTGGTACCCCAGAATTTGGTCTTATTAAGCAGATCAGGGTCTTTGTACAGATCATCATCATCATTCTTTACTTCCCCCTTGCGGAGATTAAGTGAAACGTTTACTGGAAATGATATTTATAAAACGCTAATGGAAATCAAATGCTATGAATACAAATTGGAGTTTGTGATGATAACACTCATATTTCATAGTAGACTCAATTTTGTGTCTAGCTTATGATTTTAGATTTATGGTCTGTGTGGTGCTGTGTCTCAATAAGTGTATCAGTTAATTAAGTTTATAAGTAAAGAACAACTATTTATAAAATGTCCGCGGCTGCCAAGTTTTTCTAGTAAGATTACCAAAACCACAATAGTATATGTGTCTCAAGTATTCAAATGGCTTGATAGTTTCATGTTTAATTAGCAGAATGATTCTTCAGTTGGACTTTTTGAAATGATCTACTTATAAATGGAAAAATGAAAATGATAACAAAACAATCTTTTAATAATGTTTTAAATCATTTTGAAAATTGAATTATTTGGATTCTGCAATGCTTAATCCTTCATTGGTTAACAAAACTGTACTCTTGTATACTCTGTATGTTTTTGATAGCTAGAATAGGTTAAAAACATGAGGCTAAGCTGTCTTGAAATTTAACAGATTAGCAATAGATTTCCAGATTGTAATTATTTGGATTTGTACATGCGTTACAGAGGTAATATTTGTTTTGCCAAGTTCTGATCAAAACAGATTGTTTTTTATTCTTATAGAAGCATTTAAACAGTTGTTGGCATGTCCAAATTGACTCTTAAATTGTCTCAAACTGTTCTTCAGGTGTTGGTGAAGCCCTAAATAACCCATTTGTCCATAATGATATCTTTAGTTGGCTCACCCCCACCAGCTATAAGTGTGTTGAATAATTCTGCTCCCTGCCATTGGTGGCCAAAACCAATATAATTTGTTGCCCAAAATAAGGCCAATGAAGTTCTTAACCCCTTAATTGGCTTTTGGTTGCTCTTTGTCTTAACCTTGCCTCAACTGTTCATGGTCCCCTATTCTTTTTGTATATTTACCAGGCCCATCATGTTGACGGCCCCAAATATTCTTCCTCCCTGACTGTTCCTTTGTTGTTTGTGACTAACAACTGTATCATATTACTATTTCTGAATATGATGTTTATTTTGAGAAATATGAATGTTTTCAAATGCAAAGTGATGTGGCCGATCTTGCTTTTGGAAAATCTGTTGCTAAGGAATTGATTTTTAGCAAGTGTTCAATGATGATCTAATTATGAGCTAACAAAGCAGCTGTATGTTGCAAACACAATAATGGGAAGGTGGAGATTTTATCTGAAGGTAATTTCCTTTTTCATTTCCCAATGCAACAGCCCATAAGTAAGTGCTTTGTACCCTATATATTGGATATGGATTCATTTGTTCATTGATCTTGTCCAGTCTATTGTAAGCTATGGGTAAATTAGAATATAGCCATAACATGACATGCATGCTTTGAGTGTCAATATTTGAAGTTAATTACAGTAGCATGTTTTTTAGACATTCTTACCTGCGACATACAGTAATATAAATCCATTTTTCATTACCTGAAATTGAATGCATCATTGGATTGCATTAAGGCATTGCGTCGTGTAAGGTAATCAAATTGCGTGTTCCCTTTCAATATGATTTTGTTTATCTCTGTCAAAATCTGACAATTTCTTGAATATGATTATTAAATTATATGTAAACTACGTCTCTAGGCCCCCTAGTGTTGGCAGAGAGTAAAGGCTTTATTGAAAATCTTCTACTACCAATGATAATAGCTCATTCAATAATGTATTGTCACTTTATACAATCATCCTTCAATGGTGATGTCTGGGGCTCCTTTAAAAAGCCTTCTGAAGTTTTTGGTATAAGCGAGTCTATTAAAAGCATTCTAAATGATTTTTACTTGAAATTGACTTTCAATCTTTCCAGAATGCTGAAAAAGCATTTAAGAAATTGAATCTGAAATCTGTTCAGGCTTAAGATCAAGCTTTAACAATAAACTTAACTTGGCACTTAACTGCATTACATTCATTGCAATACACATGCCAATATCAAGTTTTGAATCTTCACCTGTTGCTATTGTTAGGCTTAATATCTTGTCAGCAAATTATTCCATTGTGATTTAACATGACTCTCCCTCCTACAACTGTCAAGTTACATATGAACACAGCTGGGGGTGCTCTGTAGCTCCTATTGTTATTGTAAACTCATATCTCCTCATCAATTACTTTATAAACATAGACTTCTCAAAAGTAAACACATGAATTTGTAATAAATACACAGGGATATCAGGTGTAGACAAAACACAATAGGGAGTATCAATATTGGCTGATTTTGTCACCAAATATTTAGTTTTACATGATTTCTTTGCTAAGATGGAGGTGTTGTTTGTCCATACTTGTAGACAAGACGTTGGGGATAGGAAGAAAGACCATGATATTTTAAACAAGGCATTCTATACAGGAATTCTGTCGGTTGTTTAAACACACTATAACAGAGTTCTATTATCAGTGAGTAACTTTACACGGCTCCCAGGAAACAAGATCCCATTGTCTCAGGGAAAGTATTCATGTTTCTGAATCTCCTACTGAATAACTAACGTTAAGTGTTTACACAAGGCTTTTTGTAGAAGAATTGTTTAACAGTGCCGTTTTGTGATGTTTTCCATTCAGTTGTACAATATTAGTTTACATACAGAAACCGAGCAATTGTTATAACAGGGACGCCGCAATATTTAATTAAACAACTAACCTGCCACTATAGGTCCCGACCTCTTATGTCATATTTATATATAAATTATATGGTAGGCTTTTGAAAACGGATTCAAATTGTGTAAATGTCGTAGGATCCAAAGAAACCATTTTTTTTATTTTTACTGCTATAATTGTTGAGATATTTCACCAGTTAGAATTATTTGAAATGCTAATAGTTCAATATTGCTAAATATTAATGAAATTTTAGAACAAGTTAAAAAGTTATTTTTGTCTTGGCAAAATGGAGGCTTATTTGGAATGGGGGTTTTTTCAGAGAAAAAATATTCAATTACCTTTTTGTATATGTATATGTGAACAGTGAGAGACTAGAAAGTTTTTGCCTTTGATGGAAGGTTTGGGCTATGGTAGAACATTCAGCCACCAGCCATATAGTGTGTCAGGGTGGATTGTCAGACAAGCTGTTAGGGGGTTCCTATTCCAAATGAATGCTCCATTATTGTGACTTTATGATTTTATAATTGGGAATCCCATGCACATACTATTTAATGACAGGTTTTGTTTGTCGGTGTCTTTACATGTCCACAAGTTAAGATTGATTTTACATAAATGGCAAACTATCCGACATAAAACATTGATGTTCATATTGGTATAAATGGCCATTGATCTGCGGACAAGGTCTCTGCTGTCACACTGGCTCTGGGTACTGGTACGGTTTCCTATAACTATCTCTCATTATACCCTATATATAATCACACCTGCCAAATTGTTAAATATAGTCATAATTGACCTTGACCTACATATACTCATAATTGACCTTGACCTATCAATGATTTGCCTGCAGACCTACACTTTAGAATGTTACTGATAGGGGAAGACTTTTATTACTATGCTAATAGAGGATTAAATACAGTGCACCAATCACTTTTTTTCTAAAGCTAGTTTTTGAGTACAGGTTCAGATCCTGCTGAGTCTTGCATTATCAAACTTATGTTAAATTTAATGCTTTTGACTGAAACTTATTTTTGACCTTGTTTTGAACACTTAAAATGATTTAGATTTTTGATATTAACTAAGGCGATACACATTCCTGAATGGTTTTAAGGTGTTCAGAAGAAATAATCAATTAGAAACTCCCTGAGATGAAAAATTGATTTATTTCTACTTCTTCATTTTTTATGTAAAGTATAGAAAATTATTTTAGCTAGTATGGTTTGAGTCAGCAATATTCCTGAAAATTATCATATTGATTATTGGGGTTTTGATATTCCTTTGACTTTAAATATTTTACTGCCAATATTACTCTAACATATGCATTGTATTAGAACCATTAGCATAAGAGATCATAGCCTTATCGTGTCTGATGCCATCTGTTGTGCTGTTAGAAAACATAGCCATATCGTGTCTGATGCCATCTGTTGTGCTGTTAGAGATCATAGCCTTATCGTATCTGATGCCATCTGCTGTGCTGTTAGAGATCATAGCCTTATCGTGTCTGATGCCATCTGTTGTGCTGTTAGAGATCATAGCCTTATCGTGTCTGATGCCATCTGTTGTGCTGTTAGAGATCATAGCCTTATCGTGTATTAGGATCTGATGTCTGATGCCATCTGTTGTGCTGTTAGAGATCATAGCCTTATTGTGTCTGATGCCATCTGTTGTGCTGTTAGAGATCATAGCCTTATTGTGTCTGATGCCATCTGTTGTGCTGTTAGAGATCATAGCCTTATCGTGTCTGATGCCATCTGTTGTGCTGTTAGAGATCATAGCCTTATCGTGTCTGATGCCATCTGTTGTGCTGTTAGAGATCATAGCCTTATTGTGTCTGATGCCATCTGTTGTGCTGTTAGAGATCATAGCCTTATCGTGTCTGATGCCATCTGTTGTGCTGTTAGAGATCATAGCTATATCGTGTCTGATGCCATCTGTTGTGCTGTTAGAGATCATAGCCTTATCGTGTCTGATGCCATCTGTTGTGCTGTTAGAGATCATAGCCTTATCGTGTCTGATGCCATCTGTTGTGCTGTTGAGAGATCATAGCCTTATTGTGTCTGATGCCATCTGTTTCGTGTTAGAGATCATAGCTATATCATGTCTGATGCCATCTTTGTTGTGCTGTTAGAGATCATAGCCTTATCGTGTCTGATGCCATCTGTTGTGCTGTTAGAGATCATAGCTATATCGTGTCTGATGCCATCTGTTGTGCTGTTAGAGATCATAGCCTTATCGTGTCTGATGCCATCTGTTGTGCTGTTAGAGATCATTCATAGCTATATCGTGTCTGATGCCATCTGTTGTGCTGTTAGAGATCATAGCCTTATCGTGTCTGATGCCATCTGTTGTGCTGTTAGAGATCATAGCCTATATCGTGTCTGATGCCATCTGTTGTGCTGTTAGAGATCATAGCTATATCGTGTCTGATGCCATCTGTTGTGCTGTTAGAGATCATAGCCTTATATGTGTCTGATGCCATCTGTTGTGCTGTTAGAGATCATAGCCTTATGTGTCTGATGCCATCTGTTGTGCTGTTAGAGATCATAGCTATATATGTCTGATGCCATCTGTTGTGCTGTTAGAGATCATAGCCATATCGTGTATGATGCCATCTGTTGTGCTGTTAGAGATCATAGCCTTATCGTGTCTGATGCCATCTGTTGTGCTGTTAGAGATCATAGCCTTATCATGTCTGATGCCATCTGTTGTGCTGTTAGAGATCATAGCTTATTATGTCTATGCCATCTGTTGTGCTGTTAGAGATCATAGCTTATCTGTCTGATGCCATCTGTTGTGCTGTTAGAGATCATAGCCTTATGTGTCTGATGCCATCTGTTGTGCTGTTAGAGATCATAGCCTATATCGTGTCTGATGCCATCTGTTGTGCTGTTAGAGATCATAGCCTTATCGTGTCTGATGCCATCTGTTGTGCTGTTAGAGATCATAGCCTTATCGTGTCTGATGCCATCTGTTGTGCTGTTAGAGATCATAGCTTATCGTGTCTGATGCCATCTGTTGTGCTGTTAGAGATCATAGCCTTATCGTGTCTGATGCCATCTGTTGTGCTGTTAGAGATCATAGCCTTATCGTGTCTGATGCCATCTGTTGTGCTGTTAGAGATCATAGCCTTATCGTGTCTGATGCCATCTGTTGTGTGTTAGAGATATATAGCATATCGTGTCTGATGCCATCTGTTGTGCTGTTAGAGATCATAGCCTATCGTGTCTGATGCCATCTGTTGTGCTGTTAGAGATCATAGCCTTATCGTGTCTGATGCCATCTGTTGTGCTGTTAGAGATCATAGCCTTATTGTGTCTGATGCCATCTGTTGTGCTGTTAGAGATCATAGCCTTATCGTGTCTGATGCCATCTGTTGTGCTGTTAGAGATCATAGCCTTATCGTGTCTGATGCCATCTGTTGTGCTGTTAAGATTATAGCCTTATTATGTCTGATGCCATCTGTTGTGCTGTTAGAGATCATAGCTATATCGTGTCTGATGCCATCTGTTGTGCTGTTAGAGATCATAGCTATATCGTGTCTGATGCCATCTGCTGTGCTGTTAGAGATCATAGCCTTATCATGTCTGATGCCATCTGTTGTGCTGTTAGAGATCATAGCCTTATCGTGTCTGATGCCATCTGTTGTGCTGTTAGAGATCATAGCTATATCGTGTCTGATGCATCTGTTGTGCTGTTAGAGATCATCTTGTTGATGCCATCTGTTGTGCTGTTAGAGATCATAGCCTTATCGTGTCTGATGCCATCTTTTGTGCTGTTAGAGATCATAGCCTTATCGTGTCTGATGCCATCTGTTGTGCTGTTAGAGATTATAGCTTATCGTGTCTGATGCCATCTGTTGTGCTGTAAGAGATTATAGCCTTATCGTGTCTGATGCCATCTGTTGTGCTGTTAGAGATTATAGCCTTATCGTGTCTGATGCCATCTGTTGTGCTGTTAGAGATCATAGCCATATTGTGTCTAATGCTATCTGTTGTGCTGTTAGAGATCATAGCCTTATCGTGTCTGATGCCATCTGTTGTGCTGTTAAAGATCATAGCCTTATTATGTCTGATGCCATCTGTTGTGCTGTTAGAGATCATAGCTATATCGTGTCTGATGCCATCTGTTGTGCTGTTAGAGATCATAGCCTTATCGTGTCTGATGCCATCTGTTGTGCTGTTAGAGATCATAGCCTTATTATGTCTGATGCCATCTGTTTCGTGTTAGAGATCATAGCTTTATCGTGTCTGATGCCATCTGTTGTGCTGTTAGATATCATAGCCATATCGTGTCTGATGCCATCTGTTGTGCTGTTAGAGATCATAGCCTTATCGTGTCTGATGCTATCTGTTGTGCTGTTAGAGATCATAGCCTTATTATGTCTGATGCCATCTGTTGTGCTGTTAGAGATCATAGCCTTATCGTGTCTGATGCCATCTGTTGTGCTGTTAGAGATCATAGCCTTATCGTGTCTGATGCCATCTGTTGTGCTGTAAGAAATTATAGCCTTATCGTGTCTGATGCCATCTGTTGTGCTGTAAGAGATTATAGCCTTATCGTGTCTGATGCCATCTGTTGTGCTGTTAGAGATCATAGCCTTATCGTGTCTGATGCCATCTGTTGTGCTGTTAGAGATCATAGCCTTATCGTGTCTGATGCCATCTGTTGTGCTGTTAGAGATTATAGCCTTATCGTGTCTGATGCCATCTGTTGTCTGTTGTGATGCCATCTGTTGTGCTGTTTGAGATTATAGCCTTATCGTGTCTGATGCCATCTGTTGTGCTGAAAGCTAGATCTGTAAATCTTTGTTTCTGTCTGCCAAATGATAACTTAAGGTGTAATGTGAAGGCTGTATGTAATACTAGCTATGTACATAGTGTGTTCGCTCCTAGCTTGATGACAAGTTATTCGAAGGTCTCCAAGTTTGGATAATCACATATTGACTTATTGGATATGATAAAGTGGATATTGGCCTATACAGGATAGATTTTGAATGGATTCCACAGTGTTGTCAAAACACAAAGCCTGGCCTGTGTGACATGGGCTATAGTATAAAGGCTATTGTTACAATAGTATTTGCTGAATATCAAAACAAGGCAAGATTGAATTCAACTACATACTGATATTTGAGGCTCTATATTTAGGTTAGTATTGTACAAATGGAGTACCGTGCCAACTCTTTGACATAATTTTGCCAATAATTACTTGTATAAACATGTGTATCTACTGAATGGCATCTATCTGTACATCATATGCAAACACGAAATATTAACTGGAGCCTGCAAAAAGCTCGATCACTGTTTCTTCAAGTTGTAAGTTGGTAGGTTAGCTTGACCATTAATATTTAAGTTGCCCTTTATCTGATGAAAATACCACTAACCAACAAGATTTATTTTACAGATAATAGCAGCGTTTACAGAGAAGAGTTTTCCTACATAAAAGGTTCACAATTTGCCTTCTGTAGTCAAGCTAGAAATTTACTTGAGTACAACAAATTAATAAAGATAAATAATACATTTGTCTCATAAGGAATATATTCTTCAATTTTGCAGACTAAAGCTATTTTTGAAAATCAATATTCTAAAGTTACAGATGATTTTTGAAAGATTTTGTGGGAAGTGTATATTGCAAATAAGAACTACAAATGTACTAAAAATAACAGTTCTACAACTTAGATAAGAAATACTGAGTTTCAGAGGTTTTCTGATCTTCAATACATAACCTCAAAATGGTATCTTTATTACTTAGAAATTAATATTATTTAATCCTAACTTAAGTGTTTGTAATATCACTTAGAAGACAGAATTTGGTTGAAACCTATAGAAAGGTCAACATTCTGGTGTAAGAAGAAGAATTTTTGAGGCAGATATCTTTAAATGTTTTTGTTTCAATTTTGGTTGACAGCCAGTGTGTAGTTTAGTATTATTTGTATTGAAAGTAAACTAGAATGGTTTAAAAAAAATTCTGTTTTCGTTATTCATTTCAATATTAATTGAAGTGCAGACCTACATTCTAGTCTGTTGTTTTACCTTCTGATTTAGATATATATAATTGTATAATAGAATAAAATCTTCCGTGACTTTTCCTTCGTATGTTTACATATGTACAGGTGTTTAAAGTATTTGGAGAAAAGCTAATGTGTCACTGATTTTATTGAACTGTATCTAGTGTAGTCTGTTTGATCAGGGCTAGAAAATATCAGAACAAACTGATGTTACAAATGTATTTATTTGCAAAGATGAAGAATTTTGTGCTAGCTTATGCTAGACAGGTTATAACCATCTTCAAATGGGTAAACTTCTATGAATATAAATATATTTGAATGTTTTGTATGCTTTGATGAAAGCAGGATCCAATATTGATCAATGTTGTCAATTCTAGGACTGGTAAGAGATGTGACCAGCCTATTACTAATCTAAAACCAATATTAATTACTGTTTCCAATCATGATATAAAATGATGTGATTATTCATTGAATGGACTGAAACATCAATACCAGACAATGATAGCTGAGAAGACTAATTAATAAAACCTATGAAATAGGGCTCTATCTTATCATTGACAGGAAATTAGCGTAATGTTTACTCTACTTTAACCCAACAAATGGTAATAAGGTTGTTATGGCCATGGTAGCTCTGACCATACACAAGTTTCTTTGTAAGTATAATGCATCAAAATGATTGATTTCATACAATGTTAAATGTGTTTGCTGAAGCTAGTTCAAAGGATTGATATTTTGAAATAACATTTGATAGATATATTTCACCAATTTTTTCTTGCTCAATAGAACAATTGTTGCACTTATCTAAAAGCACTGTTCTGCAAAAAAATGTTAATCTTGGTCAGAGCACCATTCTGTTATGAACAATGCTAACTGCTATGAAATGTTAATCTTTAATTGTCACAGCACCCTTTTATGTTTATGGTCTACAGTGAAATATTAAACTTGGTCACGGCACCATTCTGTGGTGATGGTCTACAGTGAAATGTTTATCTTGGCCACAGCACCATTATGTGGTGATAGTCTAGAGAGAAATCTTGGTCACAACTCACAACACCATTCATTAGTTTAAGTTACCTACAATGCAATGTTAATCTTTGTCACAACACCACTTTTATGAACAATGCTAGCTACAGTGAAATGTTGATCTTGGTCTAAAAACCATTCTTTGATTCTTTGATATTGCATACAGCAATAGATATCTATAGTCACAGCACCTTTCTGTTGGAGCAAATTTCATTGTTGGTCTTGGTCAAGATGCCAGTTTGCCATGATCAAAGTAAATTTGAATAGATCATATATTACTCCTGAAACTAGAAGCAGAACCTGAAGAGCAAAATAATTATGACGCCATGGTTTTTGTAGTCTAGGGAAGCAAGTATAAGTAAGTTATGCGTATGCTAATTGGAAAAGATACATAAAAGCAATACTAAAATACCAACAATTTCTAGATTCTGAAGCTCTAATGGCTAATCGATGACATTAAGGGCATGTTTTTTAATTTTTATTTTTTCATGTATATCTATAATAACTTATACACCTAGATTAGACTAATATTATCAAAATAGTTAAGTTTCTCTTCAAAATTTTCATCACAATTTATCTTTACCATATGGTCATGATCAGTGATGGATCCAGAAGGGTTGAAAAAGTTTGACAATAGGCAACCGCCCTCCGCCCCACCGAATTGTCTTTGTATTCTGCCACTGATTAATGTACTCCTAACAACTTATATATAAGCTTTGAGGTTATGTTATGAAAATTAAGTATTCCATTAGTACAATACATCTACAACGGTTAGGCCAACTAACAAGAAATGTAATGAATGGAACCGCAATAGAATAGGAATATATGCAGTGATTTTTGTTTTCAATTTCTTGTTTTTTCATTAAAAACATTGGCTAATAAAAAAAAAACTTACCAAAAGTCTAATGAAAGTTGAGATGTGTTTTCATGACCAAGTTAGTTCGATTTTTCTTGATTAGTCACACAATCACAGACATTGCACTAATTGTCACGAATATTGATTGTCAACTGTTTTTGTGTACAGTCGTTAGCACACTCACTTTGATGTGGTAAAAAGGCTGTAAAGGTTGGCTGGGACAACACATATTAAATGTATACCACAGTTACTAAATAAACACAAATTTCCTCCTTGTTGAGATTTATTGGATGTTTTTGCACTGGAAATGTATAGTATTGTGCTGTACAATGAGGGTAGGCTAATTGAGGATCAAATTGGTCCAACAGTTCATACTCCCATCAGTCCAACTCACTTAAACCACAATTCTAGGGAGTCTGCTAGTACAGTGTGTACAATATATTCACATGATGTTGGAGGACACCATTTATCTTACAGATGAATTTTCAGGTAGTGTCTGCCATTTATACTAGCACCTCATTTCTGTCTGTGAAGAGGATGTGGGTAGATGTCACCTTACAGAATAGAAATTTTGTGTAACCAATTATCTCTGAAACTGATGAATGTAGGGAAAGAGACTTATAAATATACCATCTCCTGATTATAATTGGAAGTTAAAATTAGATATTTTGTTTTATTGATGAAGCTTGTTTTATGTTGTTGTTGCTTTGTCTGTTGTAGACAACAAGCTACAAGAAGAGTTATTACGGACCACACAACTCGTGTACAGCTACCAAGATGGCCGTGGAATGGTGAGTTCATTTGAATGATAATATCTGTAGGATTTGAGCAATGTTTACTATTCATTTGTGTAATAAGAAATCCCAGCATATTTAATTACGGTTATTACCACAGTAATTTTTTAGTTAAACATATAAATAGCCTTCATTCAAGTAGGGTAATCCTTCTCGTGTCTTTGAACATGAGGAGAAATTTTATGTCATAGGTTATTGGTCAGGCATTCTTCAGTGTTACGTCAGGTTCATGAAGACTTACGTTCCAAAGTTTTAGATGCCAGATGTCATAGTACATCTGAATGCATTGCATCTTAAGATGGTTGAATTTAGCGTTTGTTTGATGTAGATATGAATTGAGAACAAAGCAAGGCTACATTCCTGACTGGATCAGTGTCACTTACATTCTGGCTATCGGTTTATAGAAACCTACCTATACAGCCTCAAATGAACTCTTCCTTCCTTTGTAGAGGATGAGTCCATTTTATATTGGGTGATAGGTTTAGTTCAAGGTCACTTCATTCTTTAATGCTTTATTGACAGGTTCCAAAGTTACGTGAGCCCAGGAATCTGTATGCCCTGGCAAAGGAGTTTGGTCCACAGCAGTCAGCTAGATGGTAATAAAGTGATTCGCATAAAACTGACATTTTATATGATTATACAATGATAATTTATTGGTTATTTTGTGAATGTGAACATGTACCATTGTTGCTAGATATGAAGTATTCCTTATTTTATCTTGATGCTTTATGGGTCAGTCCACATGTAACCAAGGAGTAAACATTTTTGAGTGTATTGGATACAGCACAATATAAAAGAAATGTCTGTTAAATATGATCACAGTTGTCACACTTGTTGTTTAGATTTCATGGAATATAATGTCAAACCTGTCTATAAAGACCACCCAAGGGACAGTCAAAAACCTGTCTATAAAGACCACCCAAGGGTCAGTCAGACCTGTCTATAAAGACCATACCCAAGGGACAGTCAGACCTGTCTATAAAGACCTCCCAAGGGACAGTCAAACCTGTCTATAAAGACCACCCAAAGGGACCCAACCTGTCTATAAAGACCACCCAAGGGACAAACCTGTCTATAAAGACCTCCCAAGGGACAGTCAAACCTGTCTATAAAGACCACCCAAGGGACAGTCAAACCTGTCTATAAAGACCATCAAAGGGCCAGTCAAACCTGTCTATAAAGACCACCCAAGGGAAAAGTGGTCTCTACAGCCAAGTGATCTTTTCACACAGGTGAAATTGTGTTATAATTGGCCATATCCTGGGACCCTGTGAAAGTGTCTGCTAAGGCAGGTTTTACGGTATCACAATTCAATGCAAGTATAATCACAGCAATAATATTATGACATATTCTATTACTGATATTTAGAATATACAGATTGATTCTGATATTTTCAGGCCATCAGAAATCCAGGTGCTGGAAGAGAAGGTGAGACACATCAGGTACATTCCTCCTTCTCCGGAGCCGTTTTATAAACAGCATGGACAGGAGCGTATGCCGATGGTGCGAGGCGAGGAACGTGGTGCCAATCTAGTCTACATGTACCAACCCAGGTCTAGCTTTGTAAGTACCCAGGGTGGACTGTCAGGGGAACAACCCAGGTCTAGCTTTGTAAGTACCTAGGGTGGACTGTCAGGGGAACAGCCCAGGTCTAGCTTTGTAAGTACCCAGGGTGGACTGTCAGGGGACCAACCCAGGTCTAGCTTTGTAAGTACCCAGGGTGGACTGTCAGGGGACCAGCCCAGGTCTAGCTTTGTAAGTACCCAGGGTGGACTGTCAGGGGGCCAGCCTAGGTCTAGCTTTGTATGTACCCAGGGTGGACTGTCAGGGGGCCAGCCCAGGTCTAGCTTTGTAAGTACCCAGGGTGGACTGTCAGGGGGCCATCCTAGGTCTAGCTTTGTAAGTACTCAGGGTGGACTGTCAGGGGACCAACCCAGGTCTAGCTTTGTAAGTACCCAGGGTGGACTGTCAGGGGGCCAGCCCAGGTCTAGCTTTGTAAGTACCCAGGGTGGACTGTCAGGGGGCCAGCCAGGTCTAGCTTTGTAAGTACCCAGGGTGGACTGTTAGGGGGCCAGCCCAGGTCTAGCTTTGTAAGTACCCAGGGTGGACTTTCAGGGGATCAGCCTAGGTCTAGTTTTGTAAGTACCCAGGGTGGACTGTCAGGGGACTAGCCAATGTCTAGCTTTGTAAGTACCCAGGATGGACTGTCAGGGGGCCAGCCCAGGTCTAGCTTTGTAAGTACCTAGATTGGACTGTCAGGGAGCCAGCCCAGGTCTAGCTTTGTAAGTACCGAGGGTGGACTGTCAGGGGACCAACCCAGGTCTAGCTTTGTAAGTACCCAGGGTGGACTGTCAGGCCAGACAACAGTTTACCATGATTGCTTAAACATTTTACAGTCAGAGTGTCTTGATCATTTACTATAAGTTTGACAAGTTTCACCTATGTTGAATATCAAGGGTACTTGAAGAACAGCTTAACACACCAGTGACCTTGAAATGATATCAAAGGTACATTGGTCAAAGTCCAAACAGGAAAATATTGAATTTAAATACAACTTCAAATATGACATTATATAACATTGACCTTTCAACATACAATATTCAACCAAATAAGTACCCAGGATGTTTAAAACGTCGAAGGTTAAGTACAGAATATTTCTGTAACCTTTGAAAGTTTGGAAGTATTATGTCTTGATTTGAGTGCATTTCCTTTTGTGATGATATTTAGAACAAAAAGAAGAAGATCATGGTAAGTTTTAGAGGAAAGGGTTTTGTAGACATTCAGCTTATATATAAAGTATACAAATAATTTACACACAGCAAACTGAAACGTTTCTATCAGCACAATAACCTGACATTTTGTCTGATGCTCAAATGCTTGAAATTTTAATTTTAAGATGTTTTTTTCCCAAATGTTTAATTTTGAACAAAAAAAAACCACAACTGGAAAGCGGTAAAGATCTTATCTTTATTGTGGTTGGTTGTAGTATTAAGTATCAAAAGTTGCCATATCAAAAAGATTATGTACCAGGTATTTTGTTTATTTCTTTCTGGTTTTTTTTCTTTTTCATTTTTCCACATGAGTGATTCATTTGTCACAGTAGTGGGGTGTATCAAATTTACTTAACTGATACTGCACTATATCTTTTATCAACTTAAAGTTTTAACATGTATTTACATTGTATGGACTCCGTTAGTCTTTTGCCAATTATGTCTTGGTATACCTCTGTGTCCAGCTACACCTTGGTATACCTCTGTGTCCAGCTACACCTTGGTATACCTCTGTGTCCAGCTACACCTTGGTATACCTCTGTGTCCAGATACACCTTGGTATACCTTTGTGTCCAGCTACACCTTGGTACACCTCTGTGTCCAGCTACACCTTGGTATACCTCTGTGTCCAGCTACACCTAGGTATACCTCTGTCTCCAGCTACACCTTGGTATACCTCTGTGTCCAGCTACACCTTGGTATACCTCTGTGTCCAGCTACACCTTGGTATACCTCTGTGTCCAGCTACACCTTGGTATACCTCTGTGTCCAGCTACACCTTGGTATACCTCTGTGTCCAGCTACACCTTGGTATACCTCTGTGTCCAGCTACACCTTGGTATACCTCTGTGTCCAGCTACACCTTGGTATACCTCTGTGTCCAGCTACACCTTGGTATACCTCTGTGTCCAGATACACCTTGGTATACCTCTGTGTCCAGCTACACCTTGGTATACCTCTGTGTCCAGCTACACCTTGGTATACCTCTGTGTCCAGCTACACCTTGGTATACCTCTGTGTCCAGCTACACCTTGGTATACCTCTGTGTCCAGCTACACCTTGGTATACCTCTGTGTCCCGCTACACCTTGGTATACCTCTGTGTCCAGCTACACCTTGGTATACCTCTGTGTCCAGCTACACCTTGGTATACCTCTGTGTCCAGCTACACCTTGGTATACCTCTGTGTCCAGCTACACCTTGGTTGCGACCAGCTACACCTTGGTATACCTCTGTGTCCAGCTACACCTTGGTATACCTCTGTGTCCAGCTACACCTTGGTATACCTCTGTGTCCAGCTACACCTTGGTATACCTCTGTGTCCAGCTACACCTTGGTATACCTCTGTGTCCAGCTACACCTTGGTATACCTCTGTGTCCAGCTACACCTTGGTATACCTCTGTGTCCAGCTACACCTTGGTATACCTCTGTGTCCAGCTACACCTTGGTATACCTCTGTGTCCAGCTACACCTTGGTATACCTCTGTGTCCAGCTACACCTTGGTATACCTCTGTGTCCAGCTACACCTTGGTATACCTCTGTGTCCAGCTACACCTTGGTATACCTCTGTGTCCAGCTACACCTTGGTATACCTCTGTGTCCAGCTACACCTTGGTATACCTCTGTGTCCAGCTACACCTTGGTATACCTCTGTGTCCAGCTACACCTTGGTATACCTCTGTGTCCAGCTACACCTTGGTATACCTCTGTGTCCAGCTACACCTTGGTATACCTCTGTGTCCAGCTACACCTTGGTATACCTCTGTGTCCAGCTACACCTTGGTATACCTCTGTGTCCAGCTACACCTTGGTATACCTCTGTGTCCAGCTACACCTTGGTATACCTCTGTGTCCAGCTACACCTTGGTATACCTCTGTGTCCAGCTACACCTTGGTATACCTCTGTGTCCAGCTACACCTTGGTATACCTCTGTGTCCAGCTACACCTTGGTATACCTCTGTGTCCAGCTACACCTTGGTATACCTCTGTGTCCAGCTACACCTTGGTATACCTCTGTGTCCAGCTACACCTTGGTATACCTCTGTGTCCAGCTACACCTTGGTATACCTCTGTGTCCAGCTACACCTTGGTATACCTCTGTGTCCAGCTACACCTTGGTATACCTCTGTGTCCAGCTACACCTTGGTATACCTCTGTGTCCAGCTACACCTTGGTATACCTGTTCCTCTGTGTCCAGCTACACCTTGGTATACCTCTGTGTCCAGCTACACCTTGGTATACCTCTGTGTCCAGCTACACCTTGGTATACCTCTGTGTCCAGCTACACCTTGGTATACCTCTGTGTCCAGCTACACCTTGGTATACCTCTGTGTCCAGCTACACCTTGGTATACCTCTGTGTCCATGCAGCTACACCTTGGTATACCTCTGTGTCCAGCTACACCTTGGTATACCTCTGTGTCCAGCTACACCTTGGTATACCTCTGTGTCCAGCTACACCTTGGTATACCTCTGTGTCCAGCTACACCTTGTTATACCTCTGCGTCCAGCTACACAGCATCCATCAAAACTGGGGATAGACTAATTCTATGTCAAAAATAAGGTATAATTTGTAAGTAGACATCAGACTATGGTGTACTTATAATTTAAAAGATGATGACTTTGATACTGTGTATGATTTAGAAGAGGATGACAAGGCTCCACCTCACTACATTACCCAGGAAATATCTGTGTGAGATATATGGTTTGAACTTTTTTTCAGTGACTGTTATTCATCATTTTGCATTTCAGAAGCATTAATTAGTTTAATTCTTTTACTATAATGTGTGTTATATATTCTCTTTAAATAAAAAGATGACCAAGATTTACTCTTTAGAATGTCTGTAGGTGCAGGGATACACTGAAGCAATCATAATTTCAAAGTTTGATTTTATATCATTTCAGTTTGTGAGGTCAAGGGTGAGAGGTTGTAGGTCGGGTCCCTCACAGTGTGCTCCCAAGATAAATACAGAGGAGAATACCACATTAATATTTGAGTCACGGTTTGAGAGTGGAAACCTAGCCAAGGCCTGCCAAGTGTATGTATATATTTACTATATAAATGGTCAGATACAGTAGAATTGGAATTTACTTCATTAAATTAAATACATGACACTGTATGTCTTAATATTTTAAGATCACTATAACAGAAATGAAGAATTGGACTGGAAGATAGGGGCTTCCAGCATTCAGTAAAAAAAACATAAGAAAAAATCCAAAACAGCTTCTCAAATATTGAAAATTGTTATACATACAGATATAAAGTAATGTTTTAATAATGAACCAAGTACCTAACATGATCTACTTGAAATAAAAATAAATCTTAGTCTCATCCCAAAAATGATGAATACAAATTTAATTACAAAGTTGTATTCAAAACCAAAATTCAATGAAATATGAGCATAGTAAAAGCAAAAGAATAGAATACAAAACCAAAAATTGAGAATTCGGAGTCAGGTGTTCCAGAAGAGCTATTTTATCCTTGTTCAGTTTAGTATCATTTGTCTTATATCTTACAGCGAAGGCACAAACGACTACGAAATGTGGCTACGTTACGATCTCTATACCAACAAACATATACAGTGGTATTACTTCAGGGTATCAAATACTCGTGCCAATGTTAAATATCGCTTCACCATCGTCAATTTCATCAAGTCTGACAGCCTGTATAACTATGGTATGAAGCCATTGATGTACAGCGAGAAGGAGGCTCAGACGAAGAAGGTCGGCTGGATACGGTCCGGCAGTGACATCAAGTACTACAGGAATAACATCAAGTAAGTACTGAGAAATTAATACAAACAAGAATTCTGTGCTAAATATGCATGAATGAAATGGGCGTAGTGGTATTTCTAGATATATGCAGAAGATGAAAACAAAAATCTACTTAAAAGACCCCTTTATCTATTGTAGACAAATTTTTAAATGATTCAAGAAAGTTCTGTTGCTTCATGTGCACGTAATGTCCTCATGTATATATTGTTCATCCAAATCAAGATATTTCATAATTTCAAAAGAATGTTTTGTCAAACATGTCCGTTCATAAAACTCATTAAAGATGAGATATCTTTGTTGTAGATATGAGACTTCCAAGGGAGAGAAGCCATTTTACTCCCTAACATGGACGGTGGAATTCCCACACGACCACGACACAGTGTACTTTGCTCATTGCTTCCCATACACTTATACAGACCTTCAAGTAAGTGTCAGCACAGTTCAGCACAATATCTTAATATACTACTACATTAATTGTAATTGAATTATTGTATGGAATGAATCAAAAGAATTGACTTTATGTTAGGTTGCAATATAGATATAAATTTTAGGAAAATTATAATAATTTAATTTTCTCCTTGTAGGATTATCTACTAGATATATCCAATGATCCGGTAAAGTCCAAAATCTGTAAACAGAGAGTGCTATGTCGGACACTCGCCGGAAACCTAGTCTACGTGCTCACCATAACCTCACCTTCACAGAACCCAGAAGACATCAAGGTTGGTTGACAGATTATAAAAGTAGTGTTACTGTATAAGTTAATAATGATGGAGATATCACAAACATTTCAGTCTATTCACTGTCTTTAGGGTCAACACAAAATTATGCACCATCTGAGACATGAGGACACCATTGCTACCAGCTATCATCTGGTACCAATCTTAGAGGTTGCATTTTTAGCCCATCATCATCAGATGGTGTGCCATACAGATTTTGAGGCTGATTGGAAAACAGTTGAAGTTTGTTATCGCTATTTCTTAAGATTTACTAAAAGGAGCTTTGCAGTACCAGTCTATTCCTGAATGACAGAGCATGTCAATTTGACAAATAGCATTTCAATGGGGTTAACCCCTTGTGGTTGTCCACCAATCTGTTAACAATGCTTTGTAACTAATTATTTCTGACTCTGAAACTTATATCGTTACAATAATGATTTGTGAATCCTGAAGTTTTATATTGCAATTTTCAAGATTAACATATCAAATTTCATTTTGCACTTTCTTGACAAATGCTTCAAATATATTCCACACACATCAAATGAACGGTAACGACTTTGTCCATATTTTTATCTGATTGTTTGAATGATAATGCAACTAGAATGAGGAGAGAAAGAAGAGAAAAGAACAGAAAAGAAATCTATCATTCATTTGACTAACATAGAACATACAATGGTGGGCACCAAGATCCCTCTGGGATCTCTTGTTAAAATCCCCCATTACATTTGAATAGAGGTTATTTCCTTAGAGACCCTTCAGTGCTCAAGGCTTACAAATAAATGACATAATTTTATTTCAGCATAAGAAAGCCGTCGTGATCACATCTCGGGTACATCCAGGAGAGTGTAATGCTAGCTGGATGATGAAGGGTTTCCTTGACTACCTAACCGGTAACTCAGCAGATGCTAAGGTAGGATATTTTGTCCTAATCTTTAAGTCTCCTCCACAGGTAACTCAGTAGATGCTAAGGTAGGATATCTTATCCTAAACCTTAAGTCTCCTCCACAGGTAACTCAGTAGATGCTAAGGTAGGATATTTTATCCTAAACATTAAGTCTCCTCCACAGGTAACTCAGTAGATGCTAAGGTAAGATATTTTATTCTAATCGTTATGTCTCCTCCACAGGTAACTCAGTAGATGCTAAGGTAGGATATTTTATCCTAATCGTTAAGTCTCCTCCACAGGTAACTCAGTAGATGCTAAGGTAGGATATTTTATTCTAATCGTTAAGTCTCCTCCACAGGTAACTCAGTAGATGCTAAGGTAAGATATTTTATCCTAAACGTTAAGTCTCCTCCACAGGTAACTCAGTAGATGCTAAGGTAAGATATTTTATTCTAATCGTTAAGTCTCCTCCACAGGTAACTCAGTAGATGCTAAGGTAGGATATTTTATCCTAATCGTTAAGTCTCCTCCACAGGTAACTCAGTAGATGCTAAGGTAGGATATCTTATCCTAAACATTAAGTCTCCTCCACAGATAACTCAGTAGATGCTCAGGTAGGATATTTTATCCTAATCGTTAAGTCTCCTCTACAGGTAACTCAGTAGATGCTAAGGTAAGAATTATTTTATCCTAAACGTTAAGTCTCCTCCACGAGTAACTCAGCAGATGCTAAGGTAAGATATTTTATCCTAAACATTAAGTCTCCTCCACAGATAACTCAGTAGATGCTAAGGTAGGATATTTTATCCTAATCGTTAAGTCTCCTCCACAGGTAACTCAGCAGATGCTAAGGTTTGATATTTTATCCTAAACGTTAAGTCTCCTCCACGGGTACGTCAGCAGATGCTAAGGTAGGATATTTTATCCTAAACGTTAAGTCTTCTCCACGGGTACGTCAGCAGATGCTAAGGTAGGATATTTTATCCTAAACATTAAGTCTCCTCCACAGATAACTCAGCAGATGCTAAGGTAGGATATTTTATCCTAAACGTTAAGTCTCCTCCACGGGTAACTCAGCAGATGCTAAGGTAGGATATTTTATCCTAAACATTAAGCCTCCTCCACAGGTAACTCAGCAGATGCTAAGGTAGGATATTTTATCCTAAACGTTAAGTCTCCTCCACGGGTACGTCAGCAGATGCTAAGTAGGATATTTTATCCTAAACATTAAGTCTCCTCACAGATAACTCAGCAGATGCTAAGGTAGGATATTTTATCCTAAACGTTAAGTCTCCTCCACGGTAACTCAGCAGATGCTAAGGTAGGATTTTATCCTAAACGTTAAGTCTCCTCCACTAAACATTAAAGCCTCCTCCACATTCATACTTTACACAGTTACTTTCATAAGGCATGATTTTATAACATTTTACACACGAAATTAGCTGAAAATCATTTGCTGCTAAAACTGTTGATACATAATTTGATCAATGAGGAAGAATGAGTGAGTGTTGAATTTTCAAAGTCTATATCTACTGTATTTTATATATTAATAGAATTTTAAACATTTCTGTTGTTAAGCTTCTGCGAGATACGTTCATCTTCAAGATTGTGCCAATGTTGAACCCAGACGGGGTGATAGTGGGTAACTATCGGTGCTCCCTGGCTGGCCGAGACCTCAACAGGAACTACAAAACAGTGCTCAAAGACTCGTACCCTTCCGTGTGGCACACGAAAAACATGATCAGGAAGTAGGTGGCAATACTTACTGGCAGATGTTTATGGAAAAGGGAGATAATCCTCCTTTTTTGCTTATTCTATTAGGATATAAACTCTGCTGGCTATATATATATCTAAACAACCAGCTCTCACCATTGCATGTGCATTTGTTTAATTACATTTTATCTGATAGAAGTCACTACTAAGCAGAATAGATCATACAAATACACATGCTATGGTGAGAATTAGTATTAGGTGAACACTGGCTGCCAGTGAGACATCTGTTACCTGTTACCTCTTCTTAGACACCATAGTTAGCTAGTTCCAGCTAGTTGTGGCACATTTTGTTCATTTACTAGATTGTTGTCTGGTTGCGTCATATGTTTTCTGATATCTAAAACAAATATATAGGCTGGAATGTTTTAGATCAAACATCTGCTCTTCAATAGCAGAAATGTTATGTATAGATCAACTGTAATTCCACTAAAAACAATGAGTGTGTTTGTTCAATTGAAATTATATCTTATTTATAACTAGATTGTTCAATTGTATAAATGCAATTTGCAGAATTCTGTAATTAAATTTTCTATTGTGCCCACAGACTCCTCCAAGAAAGAGAGATCATTGTATATTGTGACCTCCACGGACATAGCAGAAAACAAAATGTGTTCATCTACGGCTGTGAAAACCGCCACAACCCTGAGAAACGTCTCCGAGAACGAATCTTCCCGGTCATGCTCAACAAAAATGCTCCAGACAAGGTATCAGTGATGAAATGACATTTCTGGTCATGAAAAGTTAACTTCTTTGCACAAAGGTTAACTTTCCCATTCTGTTTTCTATAGTGTTATTTATAAAATATCAGTTCCTTTTTCAGCTGGCAATGTTTTTGAACTTAGTAAATAAAAGTTCATAATCTGCATTCTTTTTTATCAAGATAAATCCTTTATCTGTTGTAGTTCAAATTTGAATCATGTAAGTTCAAAGTTCAGAAGAGTAAAGAAGGGACTGGACGAATTGTCATGTGGCACATGGGTATCATGAACAGTTACACAATGGAGGTAAGTCACATCATATAAATATGTAGTGTTAATTAAGTTTGGTGGTCAAAAACCTGTACAGTACTGTATTATATCGTTTGAGAAGAAGAAAAATATAAGTAACATAGTATAGCTCTGGTACTGTTCACAAATTAATTATCAAATACTCATCCATTACAGGAATTGTGAGATTGTAAAATGACTTTGGTTTGAGAATAATTAGTTCTACTTTCGGCAATTTTAATATAATATCATGCAGGGCCATTAACAACTCCTGAAGGTGGTATTCAAAGTCTTCACAAAGTTCATTGTTTTATTTCATCCATAGTATTGCAATTGGCCATATGAAAAAAATATGTTTGGTATAATTATTTGCCATAAGAAATACACGCATTTATATATGCATGTACATTTAACTCATTTGCCCCTGAAAATTATGAACAATTCAAGCTTTTGAATCAGAAGAGATCAAAAGTGTCTTCAGATTAGAATGAGTTTAAACTGTTGATGTGTCTTCAGATTAGAATGAGTTTAAACTGTTGATGTGTCTTCAGATTAGAATGAGTTTAAACTATTGATGTGTCTTCAGATTAGAATGAGTTTAAACTATTGATGTGTCTTCAGATTAGAATGAGTTGAAACTGTTGATGTGTCTTCAGATTAGAATGAGTTTAAACTATTGATGTGTCTTCAGATTAGAATGAGTTTAAACTGTTGATGTGTCTTCAGATTAGAATGAGTTTAAACTGCTGATGTGTCTTCAGATTAGAATGAGTTTAAACTGTTGATGTGTCTTCATATTAGAATGAGTTTAAACTGTTGATGTGTCTTCAGATTAGAATGAGTTTAAACTATTGATGTGTCTTCAGATTAGAATGAGTTTAAACTGTTGATGTGTCTTCAGATAAGAATGAGTTTAAACTGTTGATGTGTCTTCAGATTAGAATGAGTTTAAACTATTGATGTGTCTTCAGATAAGAATGAGTTTAAACTATTGATGTGTCCTCAGATTAGAATAGTTTAAACTATTGATGTGTCTTCAGATTAGAATGAGTTTAAACTATTGATGTGTCTTCAGATTAGAATGAGTTTAAACTGTTGATGTGTCTTCAGATTAGAATGAGTTTAAACTGTTGATGTGTCTTCAGATTAGAATGAGTTTAAACTATTGATGTGTCTTCAGATAAGAATGAGTTTAAACTATTGATGTGTCTTCAGATTAGAATGAGTTTAAACTTTGATTGTCCTCAGATTAGATGATTTTAAACTTTTGTGTTCAGATAGAATGAGTTTAAACTGTTGATGTGTCTTCAGATTAGAATGAGTTTAACTATTGATGTGTCTTCACACTAGAATGAGTTTAAACTGTTGACTGTGCTTCCAGACAACAATGAGTTTAAACTATTGATGTGTCATACATGGATTATAGACTTTGACCGACAAACTATGAGTAGTCTTCAGATGATACTAAACTGATACTGTGCTCCCACAATACTAAGGTATTTAGACTACTGTTGATCCCGACAATACTATGGTTATAAACTACTGTGATCCGACAATTATGTGTCTCAGTTAAGAATGAGTTTAAACTGTTGATGGCCGACAATACAATGGTTTAAACTATGTGATGTGTCTTCAGACTGTGATCCGACAATATGGTTAAAGATGTATATAGATACTGTGATCCCGACAATACTAAGGTATATAGACTACTGTGATCCCGACAATACTAAGGTATATAGATGTATCACGAGATACCGACAATACTAAGGTATATAGACTACTGTGATCCCGACAATACTAAGGTATATAGACTACTGTGATCCCGACAATACTAAGGTATATAGACTACGGTATCCCGACAATACTAAGGTATATAGACTACTGTGATCCCGACAATACTAAGGTATATAGAGATCACTTGAGATACGACAATACTAAGGTATATAGACTACTGTGATCCGACAATACTAAGGTATATAGACTACTGTGATCCCGACAATACTAAGGTATATAGACTACTGTATCCCGACAATACTAAGGTATATAGACTACTGTGATCCGACAATACTAGGTATATAGACTACTGTGATCCCGACAATACTAAGGTATATAGACTACTGTGATCCCGACAATACTATGGTATATAGACTACTGTGATCCCGACAATACTAAGGTACTACGATCGACATAGTATAGACTACTGAGATACCGACAATACTATGGTATATAGACTACTGTGATCCCGACAATACTAAGCTATGTAGACTACTGTGATCCCGACAATACTAAGGTATATAGACTACTGTGATCCCGACAATACTATGGTATATAGACTACTGTGATCCCGACAATACTAAGGTATATAGACTACTGTGATCCCGACAATACTATGGTATATAGACTACTGTGATCCCGACAATACTAAGGTATATAGACTACTGTGATCCCGACAATACTAAGGTATATAGACTACTGTGATCCCGACAATACTAAGGTATATAGACTACTGTGATCCCGACAATACTAAGGTATATAGATGTATCACAAGATACCGACAATACTAAGGTATATAGACTACTGTGATCCCGACAATACTAAGGTATATAGACTACTGTGATCCCGACAATACTATGGTATATAGACTACTGTGATCCCAACAATGCTAAGGTATATAGATGTATCACGACAACTCAGCAAAACTTAACTCAGAATTTACTTCAGTTTGACTTTGAGCATGAGGTGAAAATGAATGCCATTTCATTATTTTACAAACATTATAGTTTCATTGATTCATCAAGCATAGTAGTTGTGTTTAATACTCTTGACACCAATTGAACAGAATTTCCAGGTATATATGTAGGAAGAGAATGTTTTTTATACCATGAAATCCTTTTCTGTGATGGTAACTTTATAAAATGACATGCTAGGTTTAACTAACACCATTTCCATACTGCTCGCACCTTTTATCTAGAAGTGATGCTTCTCTTATCATCATTCTGTGGAACCATTGAAATACATCGGAAATATTATGTATGGCAATTTCTACATGTTGTCATAAATATGATACATTTCTACCTTCATGCATTGTAAATAATGTATCAATTTTTGTTGCTTTTGCTTGCCATTCATGATGCTCGGTAATCCCAATATACGCTGAATAACTACGGTAATTATTCACTTGATGGTAACTTTATAAAATGACATGCTAGGTTTAACTAACACCATTTCCATACTGCTCGCACCTTTTATCTAGAAGTGATGCTTCTCTTATCATCATTCTGTGGAACCATTGAAATACATTGGAAATATTATGTATGGCAATTTCTACATGTTGTCATAAATATGATACATTTCTACCTTCATACATTGTAAATAATGTATCAATTTTTGTTGCTTTTGCTTGCCATTCATGATGCTCGGTAATCCCAATATACGCTGAATAACTACGGTAATTATTCACTTGATAATTCAGATGAGGCACATTACCATAGTGCCTGCCCTCCCCCATACATAGCCTCACCATCACCTTGTATATATAGTCACAACGGTACCTAAATCATGGACAACTTTAGGCTTCTGTGTGCATGATCACAGAGAACAAAATATAAAAAGTTGCCTGGATCATTTATTACTTCATCTTTTGTTTTTATCAGATCTTCATTGCCATAGATTTATTTGCATAAAGACATTACCTCAAATTTTTATATTTGTTTGTTGTTCATTTATCATTTTGACCACTGCACAGTGCATAAATCACAGGTACATTATCTTTTCGCTGTTTAGCCACCATCACTTTACACTAAGCTACATTATTGTATAATATCATTTTATATTTTTGCTTTGCTTCACTAACACCCTATAGTTAAGATTCTATACTTCACTAGTAATAGAAGTTCTGGTTGGAATCAGGTCGGATGATTGTTAAAAATATATCATATTGATTGGTAATCTAAATCTAGATTCTGATATCTCGAAACAAAAGTGCAGACTTCAAGATTTTCTCCTTATGTAACATATTTGAAAAATATTTTGACTGAAGTTGTGTAATCGTGATGGCAGGGTCCATTATCCAGAATGGTGTTTGTTTACTAATTGTCATATTTTTTTAATTAGTTTTTTAAGTTTTAGTCAGCCAAAATTAAACCTGCAGATTGATTACACATTACTTACCAGTATATGCTTTGTTTATATTAATTCACTCGCACTGTTCCTTATTTGATATGCTTACTGTGTCACTTGCATTAAGCTTCACTATTTATTTTACCAGTTGTATTTTTATGCAGTGGAACTTTTATTTTTATTTAGATTTAAAATGATATAGAATACTGCAGATAAAATAGGATGCAGATCATGAATTATTTATTTATTTATTTGCAGTTATTTGGAGAGATTTGTTACTGGTATTAGAGTAGTAACCATGGTTTTGAAAAATGTAGTTAAAATTGATTTCAAATACATGAAAACTTTATAATATTATTCGTTATATAAAACCTCTATTACTATTTGTTTTCAAATTATTAGCAAATATTGATTATTTCGTCTGTGCTACATCTCATTATTGGATAAGACTGATTTAGTAATAGGTCTGCTTGAAGATGATAACTCTACTAATATGTAATTATTACAGATATTCATATGATTTGACAGTATTCACTTAAAAAATTCTCAACTACAGTTAAGAACAGACAACCTTAAGTGGAGCTGTTGTTATCACATGGTGTTTCTGCTTTTCTGACATATATGGGAAGTCATGTAGTTATCTCCCTTTTACATAGTTTTCTCCCTTTTATACAGATTGCATATCTGTCAATAGCCGTCAGACTTTTGGATTCTACTGGGTCCAATAATAAAAGAAAGGAATACAAAGTTATTTAAGGATCAATCCACATGGTAAAAAAACCAATCACATTTGATATTGTGTACTCCATCGACAAGGTGCCATATCATAATGATGTGTTGTTAACTTACTCGTGATTGTAATTACAGTGTGCTATATAACATTTGGATGTAATTTGCTTACATGGATCTGGCTGTAATTACAATGTTTAAGTTCTGATTGTAGTGTATCAATGTGTCTTGATTGTAATTTCAGTGTGCTAATGTACTTCTGGAACTGGAGGATAAGATGAAGAGAGACATCCTTGCCAAACTCCAGAGAGCAGGAATCAGCCCTAGCTCTGCAGATGACATCGACCTCAGCGATGACTTCAGCTCTCTGGAGTCCAGGTCAATATTTCCAACAAATTTTTCTTTTAAATATGTATCCCATTTTTGTAAAGAACAAAGCTAGCAAACATGTGATGTCTCAATCAATTCCTACTGGCAAGTGCAGATCACACACTAATATGCTTATTGTAATGTTAAATAAAGAATATTGTTAATAAATGATCAATGCTATAACAATTGAGAAATGAGAAAATATTTATCAGCTTAATATTTTACGTGTTTGAGCATCTAGCAGCATCTGCTGCTACTATATTGAGCCAATATATATTTTCATTCACTGATTATATAGTATTTTATATTATTTCTGTATGTTTCTGTTTTGTGTGTTGTAGTGACGGTGGATCCGACAGCTCAGTCTCCGATGGACCTCCAGTACATTTACAGTTCGGTCCTCAAAGGGTAGGTAACTCTAGTCTAAAAGTCATTTTGTCACGGTGGAGATTTCTATTATCAGAATTCTGTTCATCATTTACATTTTGAAAATAATTTCTGCTTTTATTCATTATTTCTGGACATATTTGTGGGGAAAATCTTGGTAGACTTGAATTTCCATTACTGATGTTGATGGACATTGAAGGCTTCATTGAAGATTTTGATAACGAAAGTCCAATGAAGATACCACTGAAATGTATCGTCGATGAAATTAATGGGTTTCTTCTATGAAAAAATCAATGAATCCATGATATAGCTATTGGAGCTTTTCTTTGTTGAATGAAGAGTGGAAAAAGTGTAAAGAAAAACTGGCACAAAATGTAAATGATCAACAGTAAGAGGGAGATAATTGGTGACTGTTCGATCAAATTTCGCAGTAATTAACTTTGGTAGACTTTGGATTAAAATTGCATGGAATTTGGGTATAATCACTTAATATAGGGTTGGATTTGATAATAAAATGGCATTGATTGCATGATTCTGTGACCATGTTTATGGAAGGACCGGGAAGCTAACAGTCCGGTAAAGTGTGTTTGTGTGTATATACGCAAGATTATTGCTTACCTACCAAACAACTTATAACACTGCTGAATATAATATTACTGAATATTTATAGTTTATCAGTTTGAATGGCTGTGTTTTATGATTTGTGTTGATAAAACTAAGTGATCATGGCCTTTGTTTAAAGATTGGAATAAAACCAAATATATTATCAATATTCTACTTGTAACACATGTTTTATGTAACTATTTTTTTTTTTACATGAATAATGCAAAGTTAATAAGTAACACAAATTAAGTTGTGTGATCCAATGTTGCTTTATATCATATACCAAGGCATTCCATTTAGTATAACATGTTAAATTCTCTGTAATTAAAAAATATGCATCTTTCTTATATAGAACTAATTATAGTGCCACATTATGATATGGTTTTGTTTTCTGATCAACTGAAGATAATTCTCTCTTGTAACAATATTCCCTTTTTCAATACAGTAGTCAAATTACCATATTCGATGTAATAAGCGCCCTCATCCCTATAAGCACGCCTCCCCCTTTTTAGGCTACAATTTCACTTAATTTGAATTTAATACAGACTGAAAATATGAAAACTGTGTTGGTTCCTTACTGATTTCTTTTGTGAATTGATTTATGGCTAACTCTGTAGAATAAATTTATGAAAAGCAAGTCCAAATTTGTTTCTATTAAGTGCCCCTTTATTTGTTTCATTTTTTTAAACACCCTGGGGACTTATTGGGTCTAGTACGGTACCATTGTTTTTCCATTCCAAGGTACTATTTGATAATGTATACTAAGACCCAATTCCTTCAGCTGTATTTGATGTTGTGACCAATATTGATATGAATATTTGATTTGATATGTGCATTCAGAAACTAATCAGTGTTTACATTTTCTGTGTCAATTAACAGGTATATTAACGTTATCATTTTCTTCTTGTATTATTCTCTAAACACATTTCAATTTTATATATATGTATAGTAAATACCTGACTACATATCTTACATATCATACAGTTTAATGTAAAATAATGATAAATAGGAATAACTGCTGTTAATAATTAGTAATTAAGGTCTGTTCGGGAGAAGACCTATATAGGCTTGCCTGTTGTCTGATCCCTTTAATATTTGTTATTTATAAAATATGTTGAAATGAAATTAAGGTCTGTTGTACTGTAGTTCGATATTAATTCATATATAACATCAATTTTTACACTTAAAAGACATTTAAGATTATAAAGAATCATGTAATTTTGTTATCTAATTTAAAGTCATATCAAATAATAAAGATTTTAGTTTGTATTCTACAATCATCAACATTTTAGAACTAAGACATATTTAATTGTTACCTGTGTGTCTAGAACAGATTGTTTATCAGAAATATATAGGTTGACTATAGAGTTTCTACCTCAGGATATGCCACAGGTAGTTTTTGTCTTTTGGAATATGGAGTTATCTACCCTTGATTTAAGCAGACATTGATTATAACACCATTTGTGTGTCCACTAGATATCATTCTGTGAGCAATCAATGGAATTTTTCACATAGGTAATATTTTGACAATCAGTGTCTGCTACATAGAGTAGATAATTCTCAATACGAAAGGAACAGAAGGATTTGTAATTATAATTCTGACAAATATTTGGCGACACTCGACTAATTCTCGTCTCTCTGTGTCTTTTGGCAGGAGGACATACAAGTACGTACCCCGTACAGATTCCGCATGTTGTCTCAACAAGTTTGTTATCTCCTCTTAATCCATTTTCCCTCTGATGTGTTTTTCGCTTCACATATACCTGGAGTAACCTCCCTTTGCTTGTTATAATTATATTAAGACTTTGACCTAATTTCCAGTATGGAATTAATTATTTGCAAATGATGTTTCATCCTTTAATCTATATTTCTTTACATAGATATGAACTTAATAACTTAGAATTTCTTCAATGCTCAAAGATTTTTTTTATTTTGTTCTGAATATTGTGAAATTTCCATGCATTAATTCTCACAATGATCTCAGCTTCCTAAGACTATACTTACAAATAATGATGAGTGCATCCTCTGATAACAGTTGATTAACAGATGGAAGAAAACCTATCAGAAGTTAATTTCTTCTTGTTTATATACGTATGACATCAGAGGTAATAGATTATATCAAAATGATTGACTTGCCTTTGGGACATTATACAAGTATAGATGTAGGACATGTTTTCCCCTTTTGTAATGAGACTGCAATAACAGCCATTATCATAAAGAGGATGCTCTTTATATCTGCTGTGGTTTTCTTGCTAATCTGTGTAATAGTTTGTTGTGACTACATTGATAAATTACTTTGCTGTTGTCTGGTAACAACTTGGCCGTCACTATAATGGAAAAGACATATCATAAACTGTTGTCAAAGGAACAGACATTATAGACCTCTGTCATGTGACAGACATCGCAGACTTATGTCATTGTCATGTGACAAATATCATAGTTTTGTGACGTGTGACAAACTTCGCAGACTTATGTCATTGTCATGTGACAAATATCATAGTTTTGTTACATGCGACAGACATTGCAGACTTATGTCATTTTCATGTGACAAATATCATAGTTTTATGACGTGTGACAGACATCACAGACTTATGTCATTGTCATGTGACAAATATCATAGTTTTATGACGTGTGACAGACATCACAGACTTATGTCATTGTCATGTGACAAATATCATAGTTTTATGACGTGTGACAGACATCACAGACTTATGTCATTGTCATGTGACAAATATCATAGTTTTATGACGTGTGACAGACATCACAGACTTACTTATGCCATTGTCATGTGACAAATATCATAGTTTTGTGACGTGTGACAAACTTCGTAGACTTATGTCATTGTGGTCAATGATGGTGATGGCACGTCCTCCTGTAGTTGTTGTGAGGTAATGACTGATGTAAGATGGATTTTATTGGTGCTGGAAATATAATGATGGTGTTGGTTCATGGCTGTCTGACCATTTCTTATACTTTAAAGTTCAGGATGGTGTAATTTCTTATTTCATTTTTTTTTTATGTTGTTCATTGTAAATGTTCATTATGAATGATAATGTAAGGAACTTCCAGATTGAAGGTAGAAGATTCCATGATTTTCAGATAAAACATATATATGCATATGTATAGTACTATTATAAAGACTAATATCACCAGATATATATGTTTCTTTTTAGTTAAATATCACAATCACATTGTTATTTCCATTGTAAAACTGCACTCTTTTTACTAATGTAATTGTACCTGAGCTTATCTTTTAATGTTTTTTAAGTTACTTGGCAGACCCAGATACCTGATATTGTAGTATTTTGATGTAAATGGTTATCATCAGCATTCTATTGCTTGACCTTAAACTTCATTTTTATTATGCTCCCCCTGCAACAAAGTTAGAGAAGGGATATGCTGGATTCAGGTTGTCTGTCTGTCCATCTGTAGGCACAATGATCGACTGACTACTACTCCTGAACTACTAGAGATTTCATTGAATCTTGGTGGTAATATTCCATATACTGTGAAGTTGTGTGGAATAATATTGGAATGAGAAAATCACAATCATTGACATATGTTTGTGGGGAAGGTATGGGGTATAAGTTGGCCTCCTAGATACTTAACAAGAATCAACATAGAAACACATACCGGATAGTTGACTAGGTGATCAAATCTGATTCTTTGAAGACTAAACCATTGACTTCCTCTGGAGTTCATCTTTAGATACGCATACTGCATGCATTTGGATGCTACTGAAAGTCTCTCTCGTTGCACTCTCCTCTATCATAAATCCATAGATATGGACATTGTTTCATGTCAAAGGTCGTATCATTCCCATTCATCCTTCATAAAAATCTATCCAGAGTCTTTGACCAACAATCATGTAAACTGCTTAGGATTTTATAATGTATAAATGATCTGTATAGAAGGAAAGTTTTGCTATTTGACTGAGAAAAATATTGGAAGATTTTGCCTCAATTAAGCGGCAATACATTCTAATTTAAGATTAAAATTTGTGTAGACACACTACCTATATTAGTGTTGTAGCACCAGCTGACAGTAACAGCCGGACTTCTAACAATTCAAACTGAAATGTTCATTCATGGTAAATAGCTTACATATTGTCATTTGAGTTTATATCATAGCAAATAATGCTGACATACAGCATACAAACTGATTTGTTGTGATGTAAAACTCTGCTGTGTATTTTTACTTTTATTTATCTTTTGTTTTGCTGCCTTGTTTTATGACTTGGTGAGTTTTCTTGTTCTAAATGTATTAATTTTTGCCATAATTTTATCCTTTTTAGCCCACCATCATCAGATGGTGGGCTATTCAAATCGCTTTTTGTCCATGGTCCGTGGTCCGTCTTCCGTCCGTCCTTCCGTCCGTCCATTAACAATTCTTGTTATCGCTATTTCTCACAAAGTACTAAAGGGATCTGCCTCAAATTTCATATGCAAGTTCTCCTAGGGCCCTAGTTGTGCATATTGTATTTTGAGACTGATCGGCCAACAAGATGGCCGCCAGGCAGCCATCTTGGATTTTGATAGTTAAAGTTTGTTATCGCTATTTCTCAGAAAGCGCTGAAGGGATCTGTCTCAAATTTCAGATGTAGGTTCCCATAGGGCCCTAGTTGTGCATGTTGCGTTTTGGGACCGATTGGTCAACAAGATGGCCGCCAGGCAGCCATCTTGGATTTTGATAGTTAAATTTTGTTATCGCTATTTCTCACAAAGTACTAAAGGGATCTGCCTCAAATTTCATATGCAAGTTCTCCTAGGGCCCTAGTTGTGCATATTGTATTTTTGGATCATTTAGTCAACAAGATGGCCGCCAGGCAGCCGTCTTGGATTTTGATAGTTAAAGTTTGTTATCGCTATTTCTCAGAAAGTACTAAAGGGATCTGTCTCAAATTTCAGATGTAGATTCCCATAGGGCCCTTATTGTGCATCTTGCGTTTTGGGACCAATCTGTGAACAAGATGGCCGCCAGGCAGCCATCTTGGATTTTAATAGTTAAAGTTTGTTATCGCTATTTCTCACAAAGTGCTGAAGGGATCTGTCTCAAATTTCAGATGTAGGTTCCCATAGGGGCCTTGTTGTGGATATTGCGTTTTAGGACCGATCGGTCAACAAGATGGCCGCCAGGCAGCCATCTTGGATTTTGATAGTTGAAGTTTGTTACTGCTATTTCTCAGAAAATAGTGAAGCGATCTGTCTAAAATTTTGTATGTTGTATGTTTGAAAAAGTTTGAAAAGCAGAGAAAAGATCCATCTTTCCATTGTCAGACATAGATCATTCTTTGGTGGGCGCCAAGATCCCTCTGGGATCTCTTGTTTATTGTTCTACTTTTTTCCTGATTTCTGATTTTTCTTCAATAAACAAATACCAGAATTAATATTTAAATATATTCATATTTTTCAAATCATTTTTTTTTCTTTCTTTTCCTTTAATATCTGTTGTTTATATAGTCCAGGGATTAATTTGACAAGTCCATGACTAGAACTACTTCTCTTATAACAATCTCAAAGTCCTTTGTTCAAAAACTTTAAAAACACATCACCTAAGTCTGTTATAAAATATCCATTTCTGTGACTTATTGTTTGTCTTTTCATACAGTAACTGTTATTTAACTCTTTTTACAGCCGCTAAAAAAGAAGAAGAAATTAAAGACAAAGAAGGAGAGAGACAGAGTAAGAAGCTTTAAGGAAGACACAAAGAAAGCTCCGTCTGGGGATAGGCCGTCTTCCGTTAGTATCAGAGTCCCTTCAGATTTATGGTGGTATCATTGACCTTCACCTTTCAAGTCTAACGTCAGATCTTTGTAGAGTTTGATCTATGACCTACTTATCAGAGTTCTATCTTAAGTTTAAACGTTGTATGTTATCCTTTTACACCAGAAAAAAATGTTTTTAAATCAGTTGTAACTTGTAAAATTTAAGGAATAGTTTTAAAACAAAAAAGTTTCATTTAGGCATACAGTCAATAAAGATGTTCAATCAATGAAGTAAAAGATACAGGAATATCATTAGGATATACAGCAAATATCAGTTAATATTTTAATTATACCTTATAATTGCAGCAATGCAAAAATATAAATGGGGTTTTCGTCTTTTTTTACAATAATGGATTATTTTCATGAAGTTATAAAGACTGAACAAACATTCATCAATCATCTATTTTTCAAGGTCATTAAGTCAGTGTTGAAGGTGAAGGTCGCACCATCCATAAATGATTTTCACCCTGCATCACTTTAAGACTGGTTTGAAATTTGAAGACTTTATTTTAAAGTCACTATTACAGCACTTCATGATAAAACTACTTGACAATTTCACCACTGCCATATTGAAGGGTGGGTTAGGAATATAGGTGGTTAACTGCTAGGAGGACTCTCTGTACACAGCTCACGGCCAACCCCTACGTGTCTTCTCTATGTGTGCAGTTTTCTTTGTTCATGTTGGAAACAGTGTGATGTGTGAAAAGGTTCATGTAATTTATAACTTTTAAAACTTTTTATTTTTGTTGAGGATATCATGGCTAATATTTCATAAAAGATATTGTTATAACTTGATGATTTTGAAGTTGATCCTTTTTGAGTTTTGAATCTGACATTGGCCTGCCAACTTTGGTTCAAGAATCCTAATTAATCTCCATTAATTATTTTTTTATCTCTGAGTGTGTCAATCCATTTAACTTTGGTGTAATTTGAGACCAATTCTATGGTATAATTTTAATTCAAATTCAATAAAACACTTGTACCATTGAGACATTGACTTTCTTGATTAACTTTTTTTTTTTTTTGTAAACTTTAAGAAATCTTTCAAACCTTATTTTAACACCAGATATGTACTTTTGATTCAATTAAGAATGATATTAAATATAAGAAAATGAACATAATGATTTCAATCTTGAAAGGAGATTCTAATTAATCCCACCATGCTACATTTTCACTGGTTATGTATCATTACATAAACCAGTCTTTTAAACGTGAAGAAATCGTTAGAAAAAAATCAATCTGTTGCTTACTACCATCAGGAGTTAGTTAAAAAGGATATTAATAGCAATAACTTCAGATTTCCTTTACTAATTAATTTTTATTTATCTAAGGAATGCAATCGGTAGTGGAAGGTGTTATTTGTAATTATCAAAGAAGGGGGAGGGGGGGGGTCAAAATTTAGTATGCCTTTAATAGGATGATTAACTCAAAAGGATGAATAAAAATAATCATATGTCAATCAACTATCAAAAAAAGATACATTTAAGGATTCAAAATAATTTTGAACGTTTTTGAATGATTAGTTGAAATTTTAGAGTTAATTTGTTTTTGAATGATTGTAATTTGCTTTGTTAATTGCATGAGAGTTGCTTTGTCGTTGGTTAGACAGGGTTTAAATATATTATTACATTGCTATTTTTCTCCCCTTTACAAGAATCTGATGGTAAGTAGATAGGTGTCTGTTTTGTCCTATATCCTGTGTGACTACCATCTTACAGGCATGAAGTCAACACTGCATGAGTGACGTAGTAATGCTGTATTGTCAAAAATCAAATATTAGTAACAATATTTCAAAATCTAGTAACAACTAGGAAAACCTGTGCAGATAAGTAGTTGTTAATTGTACAAATAGATTTGACTGACTATTGAATTTGTATGTAAGGGTGAAGGTCATTGACTAATGTATATGTTAGGATGAAGGTCATTGACTAATGTATATATATGTTAAGATGAAGGTCATTGACTAATGTATATGTTAGGATGAAGGTCATTGACTAATGTATATGTTAGGATGAAGGTCATTGACTAATGTATATATATGTTAAGATGAAGGTCATTGTCTAATGTATATATATGTTAGGGTGAAGGTGACTGAGGTACAAGTTAGGGTCGAAGGTCTTTTACTGTTGTTCCACTGATTGGGGTACAAGTTAGGGTGAAGGTCACTGACTGATTTACATGTTAAGGTGAAGGTCACTGACTGAGGCACAAGTAAGGGTCACTGACTGGGGTACCTTGTTAGGTTGAAGTTTACTGACAGACTTAAGTCAATGGTGTATAGGGACACAGTTTTACTAGTAATGTAGCATACTTAGTTTGGTGCTGTTATATTGTCATGTCAACATTTTGTTTGGTTTTGAGGTTATTATATTATTCCTAATAAATATAGATGTTAAAAAGACTTCATTTTTGGAAGATTTATCAACCTTGAAAAAGTATTTGTAAGGAAAATGATACAAAAATATATATCACACATATTCCTGTTTACTTCAGCATATATAGGGCAGTTGTGTATAATTTGTTTTATTTATTTTGAAGCAGGTACATAAATTTCATATCTACTACATTGAAAACCTCATAGAAAATCCTATATATGTAGTTAATACAAAGACCTGTATTCTAGATTCCAGTCCTTGCTGTATATATTAGGTAGCTTGCATGTCAGTAGATGTACATGGACCAGCATGTGTCAATGTAAATGTTCATCATGTCAGTAGATGTACATGGACCAGTATGTGTCAATGTAAATGTACATCATGTCAGTAGATGTACATGGACCAGCATGTGTCAATGTAAATGTACATCATGTCAGTAGATGTACATGGACCAGCATGTGTCAATGTAATGTCATCATGTGTCAGTCATGTAGCAGTGTCAATGTAAATGTACATCATGTCAGTAGATGTACATGGACCAGCATGTGTCAATGTAAATGTACATCATGTCAGTAGATGTACATGGACCAGCATGTGTCAATGTAAATGTACATCATGTCAGTAGATGTACATGGACCAGCATGTGTCCATGTAAATGTACATCATGTCAGTAGATGTACATGGACCAGCATGTGTCAATGTAAATGTACATCATGTCAGTAGATGTACATGGACCAGCATGTGTCCATGTAAATGTACATCATGTCAGTAGATGTACATGGACCAGCATGTGTCCATGTAAATGTTCATCATGTCAGTAGATGTACATGGACCAGCATGTGTCAATGTAAATGTTCATCATGTCAGTAGATGTACATGGACCAGCATGTGTCAATGTAAATGTACATCATGTCAGTAGATGTACATGGACCAGCATGTGTCAATGTAAATGTACATCATGTCAGTAGATGTACATGGACCAGCATGTGTCAATGTAAATGTTCATCATGTCAGTAGATGTACATGGACCAGCATGTGTCAATGTAAATGTACATCATGTCAGTAGATGTACATGGACGAGCATGTGTCCATGTAAATGTACATCATGTCAGTAGATGTACATGGACCAGCATGGGACCAGCATGTGTCAATGTAAATGTTCATCATGTCAGTAGATGTACATGGACCAGCATGTGTCAATGTAAATGTACATCATGTCAGTAGATGTACATGGACCAGCATGTGTCCATGTAAATGTACATCATGTCAGTAGATGTACATGGACCAGCATGTGTCAATGTAAATGTACATCATGTCAGTAGATGTACATGGACCAGCATGTGTCAATGTAAATGTACATCATGTCAGTAGATGTACATGGACCAGCATGTGTCAATGTAAATGTACATCATGTCAGTAGATGTACATGGACCAGCATGTGTCAATGTAAATGTACATCATGTCAGTAGATGTACATGGACCAGCATGTGTCAATGTAAATGTACATCATGTCAGTAGATGTACATGGACCAGCATGTGTCAATGTAAATGTACATCATGTCAGTAGATGTACATGGACCAGCATGTGTCAATGGTACATCATGTCAGTAGATGTACATGGACCAGCATGTGTCAATGTAAATGTACATCATGTCAGTAGATGTACATGGACCAGCATGTGTCAATGTAAATGTACATCATGTCAGTAGATGTACATGGACCAGCATGTGTCAATGTAAATGTACATCATGTCAGTAGATGTACATGGACCAGCATGTGTCAATGTAAATGTACATCATGTCAGTAGATGTACATGGACCAGCATGTGTCAATGTAAATGTACATCATGTCAGTAGATGTACATGGACCAGCATGTGTCAATGTAAATGTACATCATGTCAGTAGATGTACATGGACCAGCATGTGTCAATGTAAATGTTCATCATGTCAGTAGATGTACATGGACCAGCATGTGTCAATGTAAATGTACATCATGTCAGTAGATGTACATGGACCAGCATGTGTCAATGTAAATGTACACATGTGTCAATGTAAATGTCATCATGTAGATGTACATGGACCAGCATGTGTCAATGTAAATGTACATCATGTCAGTATGATGTATGCATGGACCAGCATGTGTCAATGTAAATGTACATCATGTCAGTAGATGTACATGGACCAGCATGTGTCAATGTAAATGTACATCATGTCAGTAGATGTACATGGACCAGCATGTGTCCATGTAAATGTACATCATGTCAGTAGATGTACATGGACCAGCATGTGTCAATGTAAATGTCATCATGTCGTAGATGTACATGGACCAGCATGTGTCATGTAAATGTACATCATGTCAGTAGATGTACATGGACCAGCATGTGTCATGTAAATGTTCATCATGTCAGTAGATGTACATGGACCAGCATGTGTCATGTAAATGTCATCATGTCAATGTACATGACAGCATGTGTCCATGTAAATGTACATCATGTCAGTAGATGTACATGGACCAGCATGTGTCAATGTAAATGTACATCATGTCAGTAGATGTACATGGACCAGCATGTGTCAATGTAAATGTACATCATGTCAGTAGATGTACATGGACCAGCATGTGTCAATGTAAATGTACATCATGTCAGTAGATGTACATGGACCAGCATGTGTCAATGTAAATGTACATCATGTCAGTAGATGTACATGGACCAGCATGTGTAAGTAATGTCAGTAGATGTACATGGACCGCATGTGTCAATGTAAATGTCATCATGTCCGTAGATGTACATGGACCAGCATGTGTCAATGTAAATGTACATCATGTCAGTAGATGTACATGGACCAGCATGTGTCAATGTAAATGTTCATCATGTCAGTAGATGTACATGGACCAGCATGTGTCAATGTAAATGTTCATCATGTCAGTAGATGTACATGGACCAGCATGTGTCAATGTAAATGTACATCATCATGTCATGGACCAGATGTGTACAATGGACCAGCATGATGTGGACACGCATGTGTCAATGTAAATGTACATCATGTCAGTAGATGTACATGGACCAGCATGTGTCAATGTAAATGTACATCATGTCAGTAGATGTACATGGACCAGCATGTGTCAATGTAAATGTACATCATGTCAGTAGATGTACATGGACCAGCATGTGTCAATGTAAATGTACATCATGTCAGTAGATGTACATGGACAGCAGCATGTGTCAATGTAAATGTACATCATGTCAGTAGATGTACATGGACCAGCATGTGTCAATGTAAATGTACATCATGTCAGTAGATGTACATGGACCAGCATGTGTCAATGTAAATGTTCATGTCATGTCCTATAGATGTACATGGACCAGCATGTGTCAATGTAAATGTACATCATGTCAGTAGATGTACATGGACCAGCATGTGTCAATGTAAATGTTCATCATGTCAGTAGATGTACATGGACCAGCATGTGTCAATGTAAATGTACATCATGTCAATAGATTACATGGATGTTCATCAGTATTAAATGGACAGCATGTGTCTCAATGTAAATGTTCATCATGTCAGTAGATGTACATGGACGAGCATGTGTCAATGTAAATGTACATCATGTCAGTAGATGTACATGGACCAGCATGTGTCAATGTAAATGTCATCATGTCATAGATGTACATGGACCAGCATGTGTCAATGTAAATGTCATCATGTCAGTAGATGTACATGGACGAGCATGTGTCATGTAAATGTCATCATGTCAGTAGATGTACATGGACAGCATGTGTCAATGTAAATGACATCATGTCAGTAGATGTACATGGACAGCATGTGATGTTCCATGTAAATGTACATCATGTCAGTAGATGTACATGGACGAGCATGTGTCATGTAAATGTACATCATGTCATAGATGTACATGGACCAGCATGTGTCCATGTAAGATGTACATCATGTCAGTAGATGTAAACATGGACCAGCATGTGTCCATGTAAATGTACATCATTCATCATGTCCATGTAGATGTACATGATGTACAGACAGCATGTGTCCATGTAAATGTTCATCATGTCCGTAGATGTACATGGACCAGCATGTGTCCATGTAAATGTTCATCATGTCCGTAGATGTACATGGACCAGCATGTGTCCATGTAAATGTACATCATGTCAGTAGATGTACATGGACCAGTCAGATGTACAGGTCATGTGTCAATGTAAATGTTCATCATGTCAGTAGATGTACATGGACCAGCATGTGTCAATGTAAATGTACATCATGTCAGTAGATGTACATGGACCAGCATGTGTCAATGTAAATGTACATCATGTCAGTAGATGTACATGGACCAGCATGTGTCCATGTAAATGTACATCATGTCAGTAGATGTACATGGACCAGCATGTGTCAATGTAAATGTTCATCATGTCAATAGATGTACATGGACCAGCATGTGTCAATGTAAATGTACATCATGTCAGTAGATGTACATGGACCAGCATGTGTCCATGTAAATGTTCATAGCATGGTTATGAAATGATACCTATGTGATAATTACATTTATAATGAATTGTTTGTTATAGAGACTTAAGGTACATCTAGTTTGATTGATAAGATTGATCCAATGTTCTCTTTCCTTATCATCATTTCAGATTTATTGATTTAGGTTTTACATATCAATAATATATGCACCATACCTAGACCTAATCATTTTGTAAATTTTGCTTAGAAAAGTCCTTATTGTTTTTTTATTCAAATTATATAATTATAAGGGTGAATGAACTGAACAGTTCTTAGTTATGATATTTTTTTATGTAAAACTTGCATAAAGTAAAGCAGTTCTTAATTATTGAAAAATAACATAACATAATCTGGAACATGGAGATATTTCCACTGAATATCCTAAATTTATCATTGTTAAATGGCTGTGTTACAGGACCATGTGTGTGACAAGAAAGCAATGAGTGGTCACCAAACAGCTCACGCCAAACAGGACAAGGTACAGTATACACATGTAGGAAGTTACCTCCCTCTACCAATGTACCAGTGGGGTATAATTGTATTATACGGTATACATGTGTAGGAAATTACCTCCCTCTACAAATGTACCAGTGGGGTATAATTGTATTATACAGTATACACTTGTAGGAAATTACCTCCCTTGTAAGATTGGGGTATAATTGTATTATACAGTATACATGTGTAGGAAATTACCTCCCTCTACCAATGTACCAGTGGGGTATAATTGTATTATACAGTATACATGTGTAGAAAATTACCTCCCTCTACCAATGTACCAGTGGGGTATAATTGTATTATACGGTATACACATGTAGGAAATTACCTCCCTCTACCAATGTACCAGTGGGGTATAATTGTATTATACGGTATACACGTGTAGGAAATTACCTCCCTCTACCAATGTACCAGTGGGGTATAATTGTATTATACGGTATACACGTGTAGGAAATTACCTCCCTTTTACCAATGTACCAGTGGGGTATAATTGTATTATACAGTATACATGTGTAGGAAATTACCTCCCTCTACCAATGTACCAGTGGGGTATAATTGTATTATACAGTATACATGTGTAGGAAATTACCTCCCTCCTACCAATGTACCAGTGGGGTATAATTGTATTATACGGTATACACATGTGTAGGAAAGTTACCTCCCTCTACCAATGTACCAGTGGGGTATAATTGTATTATACGGTATACACGTGTAGGAAGTTACCTCCCTCTACCAATGTACCAGTGGGGTATAATTGTATTATACAGTATACACGTGTAGGAATTACCTCCCTCTACCAATGTACCAGTGGGGTATAATTGTATTATACAGTATACACGTGTAGGAAATTACCTCCCCTTGTACCAGTGGGGTATAATTGTATTATACAGTATACATGTGTAGGAAATTACCTCCCTCTACCAATGTACCAGTGGGGTATAATTGTATTATACGGTATACATGTGTAGGAAATTACCTCCCTCTACCAATGTACCAGTGGGGTATAATTGTATTATACGGTATACACATGTAGGAAATTACCTCCCTTGTACCAAGTGGGGTATAATTGTATTATACAGTATACATGTAGGAAATTACCTCCCTCTACCAATGTACCAGTGGGGTATAATTGTATTATACGGTATACACGTGTAGGAAATTACCTCCCTTACCAATGTACCAGTGGTATTAAAATTGGGGTATACACAAGTAGGAAAACCTCCCTTGTAAGTATTATACAGTATACACATGTGTAGGAAATTACCTCCCTCTACCAATGTACCAGTGGGGTATAATTGTATTATACGGTATACACGTGTAGGAAGTTACCTCCCTCTACCAATGTACCAGTGGGGTATAATTGTATTATACGGTATACACGTGTAGGAAATTACCTCCCTCTACCAATGTACCAGTGGGGTATAATTGTATTATACGGTATACACGTGTAGGAAGTTACCTCCCTCTACCAATGTACCAGTGGGGTATAATTGTATTATACGGTATACACGTGTAGGAAGTTACCTCCCCTCTACCAATGTACCAGTGGGGTATAATTGTATTATACAGTATACATGTGTAGGAAATTACCTCCCTCTACCAATGTACCAGTGGGGTATAATTGTATTATACGTATACACGTGTAGGAAATTACCTCCCTCTACCAATGTACCAGTGGGGTATAATTGTATTATACGGTATACACATGTGTAGGAAGTTACCTCCCTCTACCAATGTACCAGTGGGGTATAATTGTATTATACGGTATACACGTGTAGGAAATTACCTCCCTCTACCAATGTACCAGTGGGGTATAATTGTATTATACGGTATACACGTGTAGGAAGTTACCTCCCTCTACCAATGTACCAGTGGGGTATAATTGTATTATACGGTATACACGTGTAGGAAGTTACCTCCCTCTACCAATGTACCAGTGGGGTATATTATTGTATTATACGGTATACACGTGTAGGAAATTACCTCCCTCTACCAATGTACCAGTGGGGTATAATTGTATTATACGGTATACACGTGTAGGAAGTTACCTCCCTCTACCAATGTACCAGTGGGGTATAATTGTATTATACGGTATACACGTGTAGGAAAGTTACCTCCCTCTACCAATGTACCAGTGGGGTATATTGTATTATACAGTATACACATGTAGGAAGCTACCTCCCACTACCAATGTACCAGTGGGGTATAATTAGTACGTAGGAATTACCTCCTATTATTTAACGTATACACGTGTAGGAAATACCTCCCTTACCAATGTACCAGTGGGGTATAATTGTATTATACAGTATACATGTGTAGGAAAATTACCTCCCTCTACCAATGTACCAGTGGGGTATAATTGTATTATACAGTATACACGTGTAGGAAATTACCTCCCTCTACCAATGTACCAGTGGGGTATAATTGTATTATACAGTATACACGTGTAGGAAATTACCTCCCTCTACCAATGTACCAGTGGGGTATAATTGGGTATACACGTGTAGGAAATTACCTCCCTCTACCAATGTACCAGTGGGGTATAATTGTATTATATGGTATACACGTGTAGGAAATTACCTCCCTCTACCAATGTACCAGTGGGGTATAATTGTATTATACGGTATAGACGTGTAGGAAATTACCTCCCTCTACCAATGTACCAGTGGGGTATAATTGTATTATACGGTATAGACGTGTAGGAAATTACCTCCCTCTACCAATGTACCAGTGGGGTATAATTGTATTTATTATACGGTATACACGTGTAGGAAGCTACCTCCCTCTACCAATGTACCAGTGGGGTATAATTGTATTATACGGTATACACGTGTAGGAAGTTACCTCCCTCTACCAATGTACCAGTGGGGTATAATTGTATTATACGGTATACACGTGTAGGAATTACCTCCCTCTACCAATGTACCAGTGGGGTATAATTGTATTATACGTATACACATGTAGGAATTACCTCCCTCTACCAATGTACCAGTGGGGTATAATTGTATTATACGTATACACATGTAGGAAATTACCTCCCTCTACCAATGTACCAGTGGGGTATAATTGTATTATACAGTATACACATGTAGAAAATTACCTCCCTCTACCAATGTACCAGTGGGGTATAATTGTATTATACAGTATACACATGTAGGAAATTACCTCCCTCTACCAATGTACCAGTGGGGTATAATTGTATTATACAGTATACACATGTAGGAAATTACCTCCCTCTACCAATGTACCAGTGGGGTATAATTGTATTATACGGTATACACGTGTAGGAAATTACCTCCCTCTACCAATGTACCAGTGGGGTATAATTGTATTATACAGTATACACATGTAGGAAATTACCTCCCTCTACCAATGTACCAGTGGGGTATAATTGTATTATACGGTATACATGTGTAGGAAATTACCTCCCTCTACCAATGTACCAGTGGGGTATAATTGTATTATACAGTATAGACGTGTAGGAAATTACCTCCCTCTACCAATGTACCAGTGGGGTATAATTGTATTATACGGTATACATGTGTAGGAAATTACCTCCCTCTACCAATGTACCAGTGGGGTATAATTGTATTATACGGTATACACGTGTAGGAAATTACCTCCCTCTACCAATGTACCAGTGGGGTATAATTGTATTATACGGTATACACGTGTAGGAAATTACCTCCCTCTACCAATGTACCAGTGGGGTATAATTGTATTATACGGTATACACGTGTAGGAAATTACCTCCCTCTACCAATGTACCAGTGGGGTATAATTGTATTATACAGTATACACATGTAGGAAATTACCTCCCTCTACCAATGTACCAGTGGGGTATAATTGTATTATACAGTATACACGTGTAGGAAATTACCTCCCTCTACCAATGTACCAGTGGGGTATAATTGTATTATACGGTATACACATGTAGGAAATTACCTCCCTCTACCAATGTACCAGTGGGGTATAATTGTATTATACGGTATAGACGTGTAGGAAATTACCTCCCTTTTACCAATGTACCAGTGGGGTATAATTGTATTATACGGTATACATGTGTAGGAAATTACCTCCCTATACCAATGTACCAGTGGGGTATAATTGTAGATTTTAATAGAACTAATGCCACCTTTAGAAATGTACAAACAGGGGAATTATAGAAATGGAGATAGACTTCCATCTCCTTAAAAGCTCAAACAATGGACTTTAGACAATGTGAATGGCCATTTCTGCAAATGTTTCACAGGGGCAATTTGCAGACAAAATAATAAATAGGAATTCCAATCTTAATCTCTTAGATGTAAAATTATAGACTGGCATGGGAATTGTGATCTCAACGAATATTATACTGATGTGGTCTTATGAATGATGGAAATTTGACTTGAACAAATTTTCAAAATAAAATACAGAAGACTTGTGGATCATGTACAAGGTGTAGACATAAATGTAATAGGCAAGAATGCAGAAAATTCCTCTTGGATATGGAAAACATAGGAATCAGAATACACAACAACTGAATGGACTAAAAAATGTGTGAAAAAAAATAGATGGCTCTGTAAGTCTAATGCTAAGTCACATTACAAATCGTATTCAGTTTGTTTGTTGTCAAAAGTAATGTTCAAAATCTTTATCCTTAGAACACTATATTTAATGTATGAAATGTCAGTAAACCAGTTGAGAGTGACTGAGTTGTCCTCTGTTTTTAGGGAAGCAAACCTGTTGGATTTGATTCCTCCCAGGTAGGGTGTCACTGGTGTCTGGTAAACTCCAGTAGCCTATTGTAGCTTTTCCTCCGCTTGTGTTCACATGCAAAGCTTCCTTGTAGAGTTGCAGTTACTTGTACTAGGGAGTTGGTTGGTGGTTGCCAAGTATTCATCATCATTCAGTTATCTTTAGTTTGAATTCTACAAATTAAAAAAAAAACAGTAGTGGAGTTTTTATGCAAGTCTCATATAATTATAATTTCACTGTGGGTTTTTACAAGGTAAACAGCACATTTTTGTTGAACTTGTACATATTACTTACGTTTTCCTTTCAGCTAACAGGGCCAAAACAAGTTAATATTAGTCTTAAATATTTCTACATTTTACAGATAGTATAAAAATGTGTGAAACCTGACTCAGCGAGATGCTTGTTTTTCAGCCTAGTTACAGACTTGAAGGGTTCGTTGAACGACGGGGCCCTGTCTGGAAATAACTCCCCCAACCCCAACCGTAGGATAGGTAACAGGGTTGGCCGATTATCTGTAGGTGTGGCATTGTCATCTCGTTAGGCTCGTGAAGACTTGCTAGGGTCCATACCTCCATAGTATCTGTTGGCGTAGGCTACCAATTGCTCATCAAACATCATAAAGAAACCATCAGCAGGCTGCCTAAAGCTTGTGATAAAGTCGTGAACTTAATTGGTGTATAGAATGGCACAAATATGTATTGTTTTAAAAGCTTTACTAACAAATTGCTGTTCATATATGTCTCCAACCTTATCAACATTTCTAAAACATCAACTGTCATTATGTTTCCTCTGTAGCTTAAAACTTCCTTGATTTAAAATTGAAATACCAAATTTAGCTAAAAAGCATTATTTGTATAATTCTCAAAAATCTTTCTCATTAAATTTGTACTTTGGCTTATTCTTGACTTTCCTTGTTGATATATTTTGAATGACATAATGTTGGAGGTATATGAACAGTAACCATGTTCTATAGCTGTATATTGGTGGCTGTGTGATATGTATATAACCTATGTAATCTAGCGTATTATTGCCAGCAGACTTCTCAGAGCATGAAGTATACATCTGCTCAAAGACGCCCCAAGTCCTACGAGGAACGTCCTTCTACCACTACCTCAGCCACCCACCAAGACAAACTCGAAGACAAGAATCCTCGCAGGGTAAAGTACAATACAATCTGACCTTGAACTCTGATAACCTTTGACCTCTGTTTTCATTCCATTTGATGTCTTGTAAACTTTTCTTGTTCCATTTCTGTCGTTTGGACTGTTGATGGACTGCCTGTATGACATCAGTCTTTACCAATTTCTATAGGTTGTGTAGGTTCCTGGACACACGGTTCAATATATTTCAAAATGGATGTAAGTTTTGGCAACATTGAATAAAAACTTGTTGAATAAAAACATCAAGGTTGGACACCAAATGCCAAACTTGATGGTCTGTATGGTTATCACCTGAGATAAACATTTGGAGGCAACAATAATTCAACAACTGACCCTTCACATGCCATCATAAGCTAAAGGAAACACTAGTACAGCAGTACAGACTGGTACATTACTTATTTTCCAAATCTCAAGAGAGCAGATCACACTGAATGGCTTTAGAGATAAAGTCAAGTAGAAAGTGTAATTGAAATAAAACACACTTTTAGGGAAAACAGAGTATTTCAATCAACTGATAATTAGACCCAAAAAACTCTTCTTTTTAAGCCTGATCACTGAATATCACTCTCTCACTTTTACAAACTTACAAATGAAAGATTTAATATTCTGTGTGTCCTAGCTCTTGAACTCTCCCTTGCATCACCCCCAGCATGTTGTGTGACTATTACCACATCATCTAGCAGTCACACGATTATTCTATTGCCATATTTAAAATCCAAATTGAAAAAAGATTTTCTCCCCTCCAAAAAAAATGTGTTTCAATTTTTTTAGAATTATTCTTATCTTAGGTACAGATAAGTTAACGGGAACTCACATTTAACACTTGTGTTGGTAACAGAGAAATGTTGATGTTTTTTTATTTGTTGGAAGAAACCTGTTTATTTTGTAAAATATTTGTATGATTGTCCCGTTAGTACTGACATCTTTGTTTTAACAGAAATTTTAAGGGTATAATTTGTAATTCACTAAACAGTATTACTACACAGGAAATGTCGGCTAGCAGTCACTTTCAGGAGCGACCTGCTGAAGGAAATCCTATCAGGGTAAAACCTGTTTACTTGTCCGTGTGGTGTGGACAGGGGTCATTTTTGTCCTTGTGGTGTACTGGACACGGGTTTTCCCTGTCCTTGTGGTGTGGACCCAGGTCAAACATGTCCTAGTGGCGTGGATATGGATCTAATAAACTCTGCTGACTTTTTAACCTGATGAATTATAAAGCTTTTATGCATGATGTTAATATAACATGTAAAACAGGGATGTGTGTGTCGGTAAATGAAACTGCGTTTTCTAACTTGATAACATAGTTTCCATGACCTAGAACTGGCTAGGTGCATAGCTACCCTGGCCAATACTAAATATGTCTGCTTGTTCTCTTCTCAATCCTTTTATATAGATGGTGGAATCTAGTCCTAACCAGGGAAAATCAAACCCTATTTGGGTTTAAGTAGTGGAAAGGGGTTGTCGAACTGTACCAGATGTGATACCGGTAGTTTTAATTTTGGGCTGGAATAGTATAGAACATGTAGATAAATCTGTAGAATTCAGCACCTGGTGAATTGTTGAGTTATAAAGATGATGTATAATACTATGTAATCCTAATCTACTGGGTAGTGACATGACTCTGCCCCATAACAACACTCTATACTCCACAGCAGTGTTCACTGTGTGCATGGTATCTGATTCATGTAACCATTTTTCCATGTGATATGCATTAACATGAGCTTTTTCGAAATCAGTGGTCTCCACACCATAAAAAAAGTATATTTACAAAACCAGTGGTCTCCACGCCATAAAAAAGTATATTTACAAAAATTGCAAAAACAATTTTTATGCCCTTCCATGAAAAAAGGAAATTCTCTAATTATATCAAAATGCCAATACAGAAAAGTCAGAAGTTAACTGTAATTTTGAAAAGTAAAACATTTTTTCAAATATTTGAAATGATATTGATTTTGAAACCGTACACTTCTAAGATATGGGTTGCTGTTCACAGGGTAATGCCTATGGTCAGGAGAATTAACCTCGGCTGAGTATTGATATAAAAATTCTGAAGGTTTTGGACATTTAGGTCATTTCCCTGTGTTTTAACCATTCATCATTCATCATTGCTAACAAGTTGTGTTGTTGCTATTGGTAAGCTAGGGGAGAATTGTTTCTGTTCCCATGATAAACCAATAGAAACCTTTCTTTATAATGAAAGCTAGACGTAAAAGTTTGGATTCAGTCAAATTTTATTATGGTACATGAACACCAAAAACGCAGCATTTATTATTCATACATGTTGTTCATATTTTAATTATTTTCTGTAACAAAATCATAGTGGTGACCTTGTAAAGTAAAATCTACTGAATTTCATTTGTAACTATGTAAGTTGATCATAGTGGTGACCTTGTAAAGTAAAATCTGCTGAATTTCATTTGTAACTATGGATCAGAACACAATAAGCTGTGATAACAAAAAAACAACTACTTTTAATAACTGCTTTCTAAAACTTAATGAAATATGAATCAATTTTCAACTTTAGAATGCCAGTGTTAATAACTGACCTTTGACCTTCAGAATGAATACCTGGAAGCCCTGACAAATGCCTACCTCAGGAATGGACTGCTGACTTCAGAAGCAGGTTAGTCTCGCTGCTGAACTCCAACTCATCCAACTCGCCGTCAGCATGTATCTGCTTAGGTCATAGACAAAGCATGGCACTGAAGTTGTAAAACTATATCAAAGAATTCTGTATTTATATGTGATAGCATGCATGTCAATGCTTGTACTTTAAAAACACATGTCGATGAAGATTTAGTGGACACAGTTTGTAATGTTATTATGTTTCAATAGTTAAAAATATCAACATTTTGAACTACTTCAGTGATTGAGGAAAATGAATATACTGGACAGGATGGTTCATGTATAGAAACCTCTATGAACTCGATAGATGTTGTGACAGACAATAGATCTGTCAATGACTAATAACGATGTCTGCTTTGTAGGTGTCACCCTTCGTACAAAGAAACCAGGTACTATCACCAGTAGTCTCCCCTTGTATAACACCTAACCTGTTTATAGCATTACTGATCATTCAGGGGGGATAATCCTGTACTCATGGGAAAGGACTCTAAATGTCATATACTGCACTGGTGACAGATCTCTTTTTACTGGTAGATTAATTTTTCTGTTATAGCTAAGATATTAATAGCAATGGTTAGGGGTATATACATTAACATTATTTAAGTACATACAGCCAAGGCACAAAGAGTCTTCAAAAACAGAATATTCTGATATTCTTATTTGAATCATATATACAAATTGATCTTGATGAATATAATGTACCTGGTATATAGTTGATTATTTGCCTTAGGGGAATGTATGTACTGAAGAAAATTATAGTGGTATGGTATTTTATTAAATTTCAGAGTGATCACTTTATATGCCTGTATTTTACACAATTTCTGCTTGGAATATATCAAGGGAGATAATTCTAATTGATGGTTATGCCTGGAAAAAGTTGGAACTGTAAATTCCATGTCTGAGCATCAAAATTTCTCTTTGCGTACATGAGTATCCATGATTGCTCAGATGTAAAGAATGAAATTGGAATCTCTGATTTATCTTCTGAAATTAATTTTGGATGACAATTTTATTTTATTTTTAATCTTTTTTTAAAATTGTAATATCTGAGTTATCTCCCTTAATTAGTTCCTGTGCATGATAAAAACATTTAGCCATGCATGACTATGCATCCTAGAAAATCTTGTCTATGCATTCTACAGTGGCCCCACATTTCCGATACTCGGGATCCAACAAAGGTTCGCCCAATATGGCCTTCAGTTTGGACGGCTTGTGCCCCCACCATGAGCAGACGTTTGCTGCTCAATATATGGCACAGCAAATACAAAACCTGCAGTGTGGAGGTAATTCTTCTCAATGACAGTTTGGCTACCATGTTTGCTGTTCAGGAGTATGTTCTCGATACTAACCTCGGACGGGTCAGGGGTGATACTATCGCAAAAAAGTTAATCACTGAGGTTGGGTTAGGGGGTTGGGGGAGCTAGTTGTTAGCTCATATTTTAATCTTGGGGTTTCTGTATAAAAAGCTGTTGATGGACAAAAAACTAATTTAAAATTCAAGGAAAAAAAAATCCAAAAAGTTTACATGTATGCCAACATAAAATTTCTGTTTAACAGATGTTAAAATTTCCAGCAGTCTTCATATTGGATTTAACAACTGCATTAAGTCGAATTTGAAATCAGAACAACTTCATCCATTAATGATTGTCTGAGAATGTAGTGGGCAAGTCATCTGGAACATACTCTGGTGTATAGTTAGGATTTATGTTTCTTTATATGTCATAATGGGATAACTCTGTATATACATCTATTGCATAAGTTCATTATATCTATAGTCAAACCTTATGCCTCTTTGAAAGAATTCAAGCATCTTTTTGCCATTTCCCGAGGCAAGCTATATATGGTATTCAGTGGTAGGAAGTAAGATGTTGACTTACTGAGTTATCTCATTGGGTTTTTTTTTTTTTTTTTTTACAAATTTGATTTGGGTACCTGCTGATTTTAACTTGGCAGTTAAGTGTTGGTTTTTCTGCTGTGGCTCTATATATCATACATACCCTAATCCAGTCAGTATATGGAATGTCTGCAGTATTAACAGCTTGTGTCTTTATATAGCTTCTTTACTTAACCTTTCTCTCTTTCACTTTACAAATTTTATTGTTCATGAATGATTTGATATATCTTCTTTCTGTTGTTTGATGATAAAATGAGTTGTGTTTTTTTATACTTAATTCTGTTTGGATATTTTATCATTTCATAATTATTGTATTTCCTTTACTTAAATCAATAGCTTGTTGGTATATATATATAAAAAGAATAATTATTCACCAGATGTGATTACGGTATATATTTTATCTTTACATTTGTATCTGTATCAAAAGAAATTAGAGCTCTTTCTAATTCAAATATTACCTTTATTTATTGGTAATTAGGTTAAACAATATGTAATATACCTGCAGTTAACGAGGACTGTATCTATTGCTTTACTTAACTTAGTAAAACATTTATATGTGGCACTACATGCTTACAGGGAAGCCTGAATCACCTGTATCTCAGAGAAAAGGTATACTCTGTCTAACTAACCATATGACACACACCTACTACAGAAACAATGATCAGGATAGATACTTCAGTCAGATAATATTGAATCCTCAAAATTCGAATACTAACAGGTTATCAATATATGCAATCATTACAGTTTTCTAAACACAACACAAAAAAGTATGATATAAATCAAACTTAATACCAGAACCATAAACTTCTGATGAATTAGAAGTCGTATGTTCCCCTAACCTGTATAATTTGATGTTGTGATGTTGTATTAACATCACTTTTTTTGTGTGCAACCAACAAATGATCAAGCTTGACCTAGCTCTCAAGGTTAAAAAGGTATGAAATTACAGCAAAAATAAATGGTTAATGTTCTGAGTTGTCTCCGCATAATACTAGGTTAACTTGTAATGATTGTTGTATGATAATGTGATATACCAAATAAGTCCTTCTCAGTATGATGTTTAACACTCACAAACATTCTGTCACAATCAATTCCCACAAGAGCAAGAAAGTCTTTAAAGTACAGAATAGCATGTGCATAATCAATCTTTTATTGCCCTTTAAACCTGTGTTCTGTTAGCAAGAACTGCATGTGTAACATAACCTATACACTGTCCTAGGTTTTAAATTGACCTGTCTGGTTGATACACAGGATTTTGTCACATCTAACTGCATGCAGGGATTGAGAGTAAAGGATTGAACTGTTTCACAGATAATTGTGTGTTTGTGTGTGATTCCCACCCTGTCTTACAAGATGTTCTCTCTGAGTTTTCTTTCGATTCTATAATTGCATGCTCTCTTGTAATGACATGTATTCTTTCTGTGTTAATTTCATTAACTATCCTACCAGAGAATTGGTACCTTATTGTCTATGTAGTAATTAGATTTATTAGAAATATATCTTCATTCTAAATATCTATATTTAAACTCAAGTGTGATCTTTCTGGAATCAAGTATTTCTTTTGCTGATCAAAGTATTTATTATTCCCATTTAATATTATGTGGAAATCTTCTTTGAAATAAATTGTAGTATTTGAAAGGACATTGCATGTTGATAGAGAAAAGTGATGTTGTTGATGTTGTTTGATGTTTATTGATGTTGTTTGTTACGTCAGATTCAGAAGCACTACAGCAAGGGGTCAGAGGTCACCCTAAGTCCATCAAACCCTTCCATGAAAAATGTAGTGATGATATCCTATCTAAGTTATTGGGAATGCCTAAAGGTATACAACTTAGCTGTGTGCAGTTTCTCTCACCCACCCACAGTCCCTTATCCACCCCTCTGGGAATCCACCAGGAAATCTGGAAATCCCAAGGGTATCAGCCAAACCAACCTGGAAATTACCCAAGGGAATTTGAGGGCATTATCTGTGGGTGAAAATACCCTCATTCATTCACATGGGTGGGATCTTTTAGATTATCACTTTGAACACTGCTTTGTTTAAAACCCTATAAGGGATCTCAACCTCACAGTTTTCATAGATACATCACATGATCTAGTTGTTTGTGTCACTCATTAAATGCCACAAGAAATCTCACAAAGTTTGTGTAGATATTCAGTCTATCTTTTTGTACTTTGCCATAAGAAACCTCACAAAGTTTGTGTAGATATTCAGTCTATCTTTGTGTACTTTGCCATAAGAAACCTCACAAAGTTTGTGTAGATATTCAGTCTATCTTTGTGTACTTTGCCATAAGAAACCTCACAAAGTTTGTGTAGATATTCAGTCTATCTTTGTGTACTTTGCCATAAGAAACCTCACAAAGTTTGTGTAGATATTCAGTCTATCTTTGTGTACTTTGCCATAAGAAACATCACAAAGTTTGTGTAGATATTCAGTCTATCTTTTTGTACTTTGCCATAAGAAACCTCACAAAGTTTGTGTAGATATTCAGTCTATCTTTTTGTACTTTGCCATAAGAAACCTCACAAAGTTTGTGTAGATATTCAGTCTATCTTTTTGTACTTTGCCATAAGAAACCTCACAAAGTTTGTGTAGATATTCAGTCTATCTTTTTGTACTTTGCAATAAGAAACCTCACAAAGTTTGTGTAGATATTCAGTCTATCTTTGTGTACTTTGCCATAAGAAACCTCACAAAGTTTGTGTAGATATTCAGTCTATCTTTGTGTACTTTGCCATAAGAAACCTCACAAAGTTTGTGTAGATATTCAGTCTATCTTTTTGTACTTTGCCATAAGAAACCCCACAAAGTTTGTGTAGATTTTTAGTCTATCTTTGTGTACTTTGCCATAAGAAACCTCACAAAGTTTGTGTAGATATTCAGTCTATCTTTTTGTACTTTGCAATAAGAAACCCCACAAAGTTTGTGTAGATATTCAGTCTATCTTTTTGTACTTTGCAATAAGAAACCCCACAAAGTTTGTGTAGATATTCAGTCTATCTTTTTGTACTTTGCAATAAGAAACCTCACAAAGTTTGTGTAGATATTCAGTCTATCTTTTTGTACCTTGCAATAAGAAACCTCACAAAGTTTGTGTAGATATTCAGTCTATCTTTTTGTACTTTGCAATAAGAAACCTCACAAAGTTTGTGTAGATATTCAGTCTATCTTTTTGTACTTTGCAATAAGAAACCTCACAAAGTTTGTGTAGATATTCAGTCTATCTTTTTGTACTTTGCAATAAGAAACCTCACAAAGTTTGTGTAGATATTCAGTCTATCTTTTTGTACTTTGCCATAAGAAACCTCACAAAGTTTGTGTAGATATTCAGTCTATCTTTTTGTACTTTGCAATAAGAAACCCCACAAAGTTTGTGTAGATATTCAGTCTATCTTTGTGTACTTTGCAATAAGAAACCCCACAAAGTTTGTGTAGATATTCAGTCTATATTTTTGTACTTTGCAATAAGAAACCCCACAAAGTTTGTGTAGATACTTCAGTCTATCTTTCTGTACTTTGCCATAAATACCTCAGCCTACATTTCTGTACTTACTGTGCCACTCTACAAACTCTGTAAGGATCAATTGATCATCACATGTTCTGTGTTGGTCACTTCTTACCATTAATCACATGCCTCCCAAAAGGGGCCTCAATGTTGACATGTCTTCCTCATTTTGTGTTTGTAGTTTCTTGTTTGATCCATTTATTGTTTTTAGCGAAGACTGTTCAATAATATTCCTTTTTTGTGAAATGCCACCTCTAAGACTTGTCTTGTACATCACCTTGCATATTTACATTTCATTGTGTGTTACACACTTGCATGCTGTAGAAAATGTACAAAGAGATCTAGAGAGAAAAACCACGATGTGTATTTGTGTGTTGATGATTTGTCTGTTGTTTGTATGTAACCTTGTCTGTATGTGTTGGATTACTATTGTTCTGGCTGTTTAGTTGTAGGGAGTACTTTGGTTAAAGTATGGAAGGAGCACATGAAACGTACTCGAGGACGTCGTAAGATTATCTATAATTTATGTTCTGGGTATAAGGGGTGTGCACCTTTATAGTCAGACGCTCTAAATGTCTGTAGCACCTAACACAGAAACACCATCCTTTTGTGGCTCATTGTATAGAAAAGGAAAATCTGTAAAGGGAGGCAATTTTTGTAGAGGGAGACAACTTTTAACTTGTAGGGGAGGTAACTGTAATTGGAAGGGATATAATTTTTACTGTTATATATAGAACCTGAATTCCAGAATTTTAGAACAAAATGCAATGATTATATGTGTCAGTAATTCTAAAATCCACTAAAAGTAATATTTCAATGTACATTTTCTTTAATTGATAGGGCATTCTTATTCTTGGAAACAATTTTGTGTTGTTGATATAATTGAGAATAAGGATGGTGTTTCCAACATTCTCCACCAGAAACATTCCTCTCTATACAAATTGTAGATTTGGTGCTATTTTAAACGCATCATTTTGACACCATACTCATGCAGAAACATTTTATTCATATCTCAGAGGTATGATATTATTTGAGCTAGTGAACACACAATAATTGGAGGATCCAGTTGGCTTCATAGAGTAGTACAATTTTCTATGCCACACATTTTGTATGTAGTTGACACATTTTGCTGATCAATAGGTATTTTAGTTCATTGAAAGTCTACTTTTCACAAATCATGCATGAAAAAAATCAGCATAACCGGTAATTGTTTGGTGCCTTTCAATAGTGAAAGACAGGAAAGATTTCCTACAGGTAGATTTTAATGTTACAATTTGAACGTATAATATAATAATCAAATAAATTCTTAAAATCGACAAAGAAATCACAGTTCTTCTGTAGAAATAGATTAACATCAACCAGTTTCATTTAGTCTTTAAGTGTTTGAAATTCTTATGAAAGATTACTGAAAAGGCTATAGAATCACATTAAACCCAATAATAAGGTAGAAATACTGTAGTATTCTGGGTTATTTAGCCCCTGTAAACAACCTTTCTATGTTATCTGGAGCCCTGACTTTTCTAGAGTCCTGTCCTTATAATCTGGAGCCCTGTCTTAATGTATAACATGTCAAGATCAACCCACTTGTCTAAACAATTTCCATTCATTTATTAATTTTTTTTTCTTTTCCAAAATTGACCAGATTTCTGTTCCTACAACTGAAGTGTTGGACTGTCAGTTAATTACTTTACAGTTTTATAGTTTACTTGTACATTACAATGAAATGTTTATTCCTTAAATGTTTTAGTGTGACTAGATCAAAGTCAAATTCATAACTGATGAAGCGAATTTTACACATGTCATGTAAAACAGAAACTTGTTTTTCCATTCAATCTTTAATCTGTTTATATCTAGTACTATAAAACTTATAAAATACCTCCTAATACGGATATTTTTGTTATTTTATTTAAATTTTGTTGTAAGTTACAGTTGGATAGTAGACAACTCAGTTTTATTTCAGTCAATTGAAGGTAAAACGATATCTAGGTTTACAAACACTATATTTTGAGAGTCATTGTAGGCATTAATTAGACAAATCTATTGTATTATATTTATGTTTAAAAAAGAAATTTATAAAGTTATTTGTTGTAAGGTAACAAATAAAAATTAGTTAATATGTACTGTAAGTTGTTTAGATATGCATGTGAGTTTCTATATGAATTGCTGAAGACTTTTCGGCAGATTCTGCACACTTTTATTTTCCATGTTTACAGAAGCCAATATAGATGACCTGGTTCGGTCACAGATAACCCATCAAGCCAGTATCTCGCCGATCAACCGCCAGCCACTCCAACGGCACATCCTTGAAGTGTCCGCGGCCCAGCAGCGTCAGCAGGATATGCTGCAGCAGAACCGGAAACAGGTACGTTGTCCGACTCAGATCTCATGGGCATATTTCTCTCCAGTTTTCCATTGTTTTATTTTATCATTACATAATTTTGCCTAAGTCTGAGTAGTTTTCCTTTTTTCATAGATTTACTTTGTGCACTTTGAACTTTTTGTGCACGTGTGACCTTTTCAATTTGAATAGACAAGAACCTGTTTCGATGTTGTCCTACACTTTCTGTAAATAGATGTCAATATTTTTCCATTCAGAAGTAAAAACTTTGATAAAAACTTCTGTTATGTAATGATCTTATCTGTAAATGTTACCTCGATCTCATTTTGTGATATTTAAGCGTGATGATGTCTATGTTTTTGTATCCATTTCAGACGTTGATAAGTGAAGTTTGTTGTATGTTTTTGTGTACACTAAGATTTCACGATCATACAAACCAACTTATTGACCATGCAAACTTTAATTTCTCTTTCAACCTGTCTATTTATTGTATTAGCGGGAAATGGCACGTTTAACTCTGAAAGTACCAGGGAAGATATTTATTTAGTGAAAGTTAGTTCTTATAATTCCAAAGCTGGAGACAAATCACCATTTTCAAGTTCATTAGATTTAATTGATGATAATTTATTAAAAAAGTCTATTTATTTAAATTGATTGATTATAGATATTTAATAAAGAAAAGTTTGTTCCAGCTTTCTACTACAAATTGACCAGTTTTAATTGAACAGTTTAAGTTGTTGGGTTAGAAATGGATTATAATTGATATTATCAAAACAAATTGAGGATGATAGCTTCTGAGCAATAAACTCTTACACCCTGTGACTTTATATACTACACAAACCTTTTACCTTCTGTTCTATATCTGGTCAAGGCTAAATATGGATTTATATCTAGTCATCTGATTTGGAATAACATTCTCGTGACCTTTAAAAGAACATTGAATCATTAATATGTGGTGAAATAAATCAGGAGACTTAAGTAAAAACTCAATTTGAACTAAGTTATTTGCTGATTCTTGTTTATCAATGATATGTATTTTGTCATATTTTAATGAAAAAGTGACCTCCAAGATAATACCGAGACTTTCAACCGAAATTTTGGTCACTTTTTTTTGCTATGAATAGAATTTACTTGAACATGATATACAATGTAGTATATATAATGATTTCAATTAACTTAACTTGATATTTTTTGTTTCCTTGCTCATAAACAACATCAAATTTTAATAAGTAATAAAACTTTGGAGTCATATAGTAGTTTTAACACATTCTGAAAATAAAATCATGTTAACAAATCCAAGCTCATGGATTAACAAGGATTTATAAAATATCACCTCAGATAACAAAATTCTGAAAGCTACAACAAAATATTAACTAGCTGTTTAAATGCTCCATGTGAGAGCTAGTTGTATTTTATTTTAATATCAAACAAATACATGTATATATACAAGTGTAGGGCAGTATCATCCTTTCTTTCATCTGTGTTCTGTTGCTAATTTGATTTTTTCCTACAAACATCTGTTATCAGAATTTTTCGTTTGTTTTCCTCAAACTTTGTGTTTTTTTGTTATGATGAGCACGTGTCTGAGAGCTAGACTACCCAGAGAGAGTTGCTTCCCCTGTGTAGAGTAGATTGTGGTGACTGGTATGGCAGTTTGATGCCAGGCCTACAGCCTATAGCCAAGCACCCCTGTAGATCTAGTCTGTGTTGGTTTGATTTGCGTTGGAGTTTAACAATTTTATTGTTCATTGTAATGTTTTTTTATTGAAATGTTACAGGTAACCAGTTTTTTGTTCTAGAAATATGTATTCCTTTAGTTCTCCCAAGTGCAATATATTTACATAATATTAGAAGCATATTTGTATGGTATAGGAATATGTACACAATATGCATGTCCCCAAGTAGAGCAGAGACAGACCATACTATGTGGTACTGTAGAGCTAGATTCAGTCTCCTGTAAATAGTTATATAATTAAATGAAAATGACATCTTAAAAATGAAAAAAAAGATGAATGACCAAAAATTTACCTACTGTAAACTAACTTATATATTCGCCGTGTTGTAATTACATGTTTTAATGCCTATAACAGACTTTTTCACGGGGATTTAATTTTGCGATCAACACTTCCATAGTTCTACTTAACCTGTTTATATAAAACATTTTCGCAGCAATATATTTTCGTAATTTTTTAACACCAGCAAAATACACTTTAAATTCAATCGCAGGTGAAAATGTAAGTTAGTTTACTGTATGGCACCTGGTCACAGTAGAGCAGCTATTTTATTATAGCTCGTCTGAATGGTAGGATAGAGCTAAGATCAACATTCGCCTGTCAAAGTGGACAAGTTTTAAAGAGTCAAAATGGGATGAAACCCTATGGATAGATTAAAAGTGCACAGAATTCACTTGATCAAGGACTTAGCGGATTGAAGTTTGCTATTGTTTAGCTTACCGTTCGGTATTGTGATAGTTTATGGATAAATTTATAAAAAAAAATTCATATACTTATATCCTTAACTTTACATACAGAAATAATTTTCTAAATACCAAATTTTATCATGAGTTGAATAAATTAATTAGGAATCACTGTTCCTTAAATCTGATATGCTTAGATTTAGTTGTAAGTGAATGTATAAATCCAGCTTTATTGTTCTGGTGTTTGTTATACAGCATTATTTTCTTTGTGTTCCATAGATGTGTACAACTTACCTATAAATGTTTCTCTTTTGTATACTTGCAGGAGAACAGATCAGGTAATAACGTCATTCGGATGCACCCCAATCCTTTTGACGAGCGCTCGTCCAAACCTCCCATAACCATTTGTGATGGTAAGACTGTCACACAATCAGATCAATCGTCCAAAGTCAGCCAACCAAATTGCCTCCTCAAAATAATAGAATAATTGGCTCAATTGCATAATCTCAAGAATGGATTGAGTAAATTCAAAAGTTTCAGACTAAAAAAAGTTGCTATTGGTCAATATCTTTCTTCTCTAGATCTACAATTACAATTGTCATCGTTTTCTATGTAATGTGATTTTCTCAGCAGAATTCTGATACCAGATTATCCCCTTATTTGAAACTGGAATCAGACATGTCACAGAAAAAAATTATCAAGTCAGATTTTAGTGATGAATACTCTAGAGACTGGTGGCCAGTCTAGGGTTCAGCTTATATTGAATTACATGCATTTCAAATTTTGTGATTTGGGGTAAGGTTGGTAGCATGTTATTATTTTGATTCACATACATGTATGCATTATATAACTAAATCATGTAGATTTTAAAAGTAACATCACCTAGAAGTTTCAGTACATCACAAGTATCAATATGTGTATGTGTCGATATTAGTGCATTATGTTATTGATGTGTCTGCACGTTCTTGAACATATGTGCTTTTTTACTGTGTACATGTTAAACATTTTTACTTTATAATAAAAATGAATTATTGAAAATCAAAAGTCGATGATAAAGTTTGACATTATGTTCATATTTTTCTTTTAACATTCACTAGAACTGATATATAACAAATTGGTATATATATTCTTTTTAACCAATCTCTGTTTTATTAAACTACCTTGATATACTGTAATCTGTCAGTTAATTATAACACACTTTCTGAAGATTTCAATCTGAGATTAGATATTGTCAGTGTATTTAAGTTATTTGTTAAAATTGTTCATATGAAGAATTTTTCTACCTGTGCAGCTAATTGCAAACAATAATGAAAAACCTTAATTTCCTTTACATATTACCATTGATCTGGATCAGTAGTGAATGTTCTTTTATAACCACTTATATATTTATATATTAAAGCTTGCCTAACCATCATTGAATATGCTTGCTAGAAAAATTGCCTGATGATATACTTTTTGGCTAACAAATCTCAACATCATTGTCATCTATTAAGTCTTGTCTATGTCTGAAAATTTCACATATAAATTTTGTACTTCAAACTATATAAAACCAAAACAACTTGCGTCTTCTAGTTATGTGTGTCAAGGGAGGCAACCATCATAAACCAATATGGCAAAGGTAATCCAGAAATCGTCAATTTCACACTGAAAAAAAAACTTGACAAATATCTATATCAATGTAATTTGCACACCCAAAACTGTACAATTTTTATTTTGCACAAAAAGTGCACAAATTCCATGAGTTTTTACTGTATTTGCAACTTCTGACCTAAAATTTCAAATAAAAAATGGGTTTTAAATAACAAAGTAATTAAAGCAACATAATAATAAAGGGGTTGAAGTTTTAATTGAGTCAGCATATTTTGTTTTTGAGAACTTTGGACCAAGACCAAATAAATAGCAGTGATGTTAAGACCTATAAGAACTAATAAAATTAAGGTTTCTTCAAGCTGTTTCTAGGATTTTACTATGTCTTGATGGAGGTCACACAAAATCTACAAAATTGATTAAAGTCTCTTATATTTGATTTTACAATATTTGAAAAACCTCAGGTTCCTCAGACAAGACGTAATGTAAGATCATGGCATACAGTAATTTGACCAACTGTCTGTATTTCTAATTCTATCCTAACTTCATCATACTATTTCAGCCAGTAAATCTGGTCGACCTAGAACTCAGGTTCCTTCCGCCACTTTCGTAAATTATGATCAGTATCATTCGGTGAAAGCACCACCTGAGGAACCACAAGTGGAGTCTAAAGAGGTTCTGCTGATGGAGGTAGAAAAATTGGAACCAATTTCATTGGACAACCAGGATGGTATGTCGTAACCTGAAAACCAACAAATATGAGTTCTTTGATGCGGAAGTTAAATCAAAATGTAAAACAGAATATAAATAATTTTTTTATTCTTAATTTTGAAGCCTCTTTCTTTTGTATCCTTTCTAAATTTTATGGAAATGCAAGGTCATTCATCGTCAATCAGTTTTAAAAAAAAAGGTTTGCATAAAATATATATATTTAGGATTAAGTGTTATGGATAGTTTTTAGAGAGGAAGTCTCACCTACTGCCATTGTCTTTTGTCAGTGTCTTGAATTTTTCAATATAAGTGTCAGTAATATAACCGAAACAGAATTAGATAAATGAGAAGACATCAAACATGAATAAAATTAGAACACCAAAAGTGATTGATAGTGTATAGCCTATGTTTTGGAAAATATTTTCCCCAGGTGATGTTGGTATCTATGGTAACTGGTGAAGGGTTTATCATACTTATCCTATATACATTATACTTCTACTACAAAAATTATCTTTATTCTCATTTCTTGTCCTGTACTTTTATACTTACATTCCATATTACCTGGTATATATTCAGCTATAGTATCGCCAGTATTGTTTATGCTATTCCAACATTTCCAGGACTATGGTATCCTACTTTTGCTGTGTGATTCATTGTTAGGCAAGGTATACATTCTTTATACAAAACTCTCATTGTATGTGACTTTCCAGATGAATCTAAAGAAGGCAAGAAACATAAAGGGAAACATAAAGAGAAAGGAGGCCGGAAGAGTCGGATGGGTGGGTATACAATTCTATAGTTCTCTATGTCAGGGTATCATCAATCATTAAAATTTGAATTCATTTCAGTCTTATTTTTACATAAACTTTTCCTTCTTTCATATCTAGTTTGGGAATGCATGACTTTCAACAGAACATGACATATGCCTGAGAATTTGCCATCTACAGCACGTTGAATTGGCATGCTTATATATGATTTAATATTTTCTATTTTGAGTTTATTTATTCCTTGAAGCACTAGCTAATTTATTTTTGATATATTTCTTTGTTTGGGTTTTAACATCTAAGATCAAATTCTAGTCCCTAGTGATACATCAAGTGCCAAAACAGAGAGAAGAGGGCACCGAAATCGCCAGTTTAAACACGACATTTACGGGGACACCTGGAAACAAAGTGAAAGTGTGTTCACACTCTTAAAACTAATTAGTATTAAACTACACATGACCTGCCAATCACTTGTGTTAACTTAAGTCACCTGAATGATTCCATCTGTGTTTGACCACTGTAGTATTATTAATGATTATATATTTTGTTGTGAATCGTCACCAGAATGGCCCATAACTGGGTAGTGTAATTATGTGTGCCTCTAATCTCTAAATTCATTAATTACTTCCCTGTGTCACATTGAGGAATGAAAATGTTACGATCAAATCAGGAACTGGAAAAAAGAAAAGAACAGTTATGATTTTGAAACTTTAAACTGTCACTTTCATTATTATATATACCTGACAATTCTGAATCCTAGCTGTCCTTTCCCATGTTTTACTATTTATTTAATTATTGCAATATGATGTATATTATATATTATATTATATATAATATAATATTATGTTATTATTACAATATGATGATATAATATTATGTTATTGTTCATCTCTAGAAACTATTCACTTCCTTGAACTTTCTTTTTTTGATTCTCTGCATGGTCAAACACTTGCATGATCAAATTACCTTCCATTGTTTGCCAGTCAATGCATGTATTTTGTGCCTGTCCACCTTCCCTTTTTTATCTATGTTTGTTTATTTTTGTAGTTTTACTATACATGTATATATCTCTGTTTGCTTATTTTTGTAGCTTCAAAAGTTTCTTCATTAATGAATGATTAATTATATTCAGCTTACTTTTCTTTCAAAATTCAATGTCATCACAGTTCTGAGTGAGATAAATGTAGATTACTTGTGTAGCATGTTGCTATAACATCATGGATTGTATAGTAGTACAGTCAAACCTGTCTTATCCGACATCATGGGGGAGTGACTCTTTTGCTCAGATTAGACAGGATGTCAGAGAATCAGGTGTCAGATAAGACATCGAGGAATAGAAACCATAAATTTTCCAAGAATCCTTGAGTTTATGCCTTGCTACATAATAACATTCAACTATCATGTTAATCCTAGTAGATCAAATAATTGTGTACAGGGTATTTTATTTTTCAAAAATATTTTTGGACCTTTCAGACTTTATTGAAACCTATCGGGTTATAAAAGTCAAAATGAGAATGTTAAGCATGTTTTTCATGTAAATGTTTTATAATTATTTTAACTGTCTGCATAGGTATGCGAGAGTCAGATGAGGACCGCGGTCCAGGTATAGAGGGGCCAGATTATGTGACTGACCCCCACTCGCACAAGGAACCAAGGGTGAAGTCAGCCCAGTCTACAGAGGAAGTGGACAGTGCAATAGAGAGCATCAAGGAGCTGCGGCAGTCCCTGGCCAGCACAGCCATACAACAGAACCTTAGTCCCACCGCTGGGTAGGTAGTGTGTTATGGTCATGAAGAGATATTCAGACCTGAACTCATTCACCCTGAATTTACACTCTTCTAAGTTAATGATTAGACGACCAGTTCATTATGAAAAGTGTTAAAGGAAATGTGAGGAAGAGATTTAATGCCATGCATGTGAGACTATATTTCTTTGTTGTACATCAGGTGATGCAGGGTAAAATAGCTTATATCCAGTAGGCTAGAAAACATATGGGATTCCATAATTGATATATCATACTATACAGAAAATAAATAAATTGGCATTAATCATACCGTGCATACCATTTGTGTAAGCTGCTTTTTGAGATCAGACAAGCATTGTAGGTGTCCTCTATGCTGTATCATCCAAGACTTGCTGTATGCAATGCTGCACATACACCTCTGCACCTGCATGCCTTATTGGAAATCACCTTTATATATGATTTAGGGAGTTTAGATATGTGCTAGTCATGCAATGTCATTAAAACAAGATCCAAAAATATACACCAAACCTTTAATAAGGTGACAGCTTATATGGAAATCTGTAACATATTTCCCAGAATACTTTTTTTTCTGTATTTTTTTTTTTTTTAAATGAGAATGTAAATTCTCTTCCTATTTAAATTCCATGTGAAAAGGTTAAGACATCAATGCTTAGAATATCATATTTGACATTGGTTTTAATTGCCAGAAAGAAAAAATTGTATCTACAGTATTGTGACATCATTATTTTGGAGCAAAATTCATGTACTTTCTCAGAAAAGAATGGCGTTCTGCTCGCAAACACATGGTGTCACAATGAATACCTACCAACAGGGGCAGATAACTCTGTAATATGTTAATACAGAATAAGGATATATGAATCAATTTATTGTTCTGCCAATGTAAATGACTTGGGTGTGGTTATTTCTGTTGTCAGACTTGCGAGGTAAGTTGTCCTCCGCCATCTTTACGATAAGTCGGTGTGTTGGATTGATGAGTTTATAATGCGGACATTATGCTGTATATTCTCTTTTCTCTCATTACACTTTTATTATGATCCAGGGCTCCTGACAAGTTTCCATTCTCGAGGTAGTTTTTGTTGACAAAACAGAGATGTAGTAACATTTCTATAGTAACAGACACACAGTTAATGTCCAAGTGTATTACAGAGCAATGAACCCTGAGTCTTCTGGTTAAGGAAAATTGTTTCATGATATTGAGTGAAAAAAATGTTTGCCACTCCAAATAATTTTTAATCTCTTGAATTTTGTTCATAAATTAGTATATATCATGATGAAAAGAAAATATAAAATATTTTAAAGAAAAAAAAAGAGATGAAAAAATCACATTGATCAAGTATTCTATTGTCCTGTCTACATAATACGTATCTAAAGATAGCATTGCAATTATAAAAATGGAAAACGTTTTCAAATGAATACAGTCGAAACTCGTTATCTCAAAATCACTTGAGTCGAAATTCCGGTTGAGTCGAATTAATTTTCAAGTCCCGTTTTTTGTCCTTCTTTGTGTATGTATTTTTAAGATCGGATGACTAGAATTTCGATGACTCGAAACTCCGGTTGTGTCAAAGTCAATTCCTGGTCCCTAGAACGGATATTCAGCGAAAAAATAGTCGCTATCTCGAATTTAATTTTAGTCAAAATTTTAAATAAAAAACCCCAACAATTACGTAAATATATCATGGATACAAACAATTGAAATTCACCTGTGGTTTGTCGTAACACGTGATTGGTTTACCTGCACATATCGCGATCGGTATATGCAGATTCAGGCCTATGGGAACATACTACAACAATGACTGCTAATTAATAATTGTTTAATAATCCTCTCAAGTCTGGCTTCCTAATTAGTGTCACTTTACAATTGTGACTTACCTGTACATAAACACGACGCGCATTTTACACAATCACACTCAGCATGGCTCGATCAGCGTGGCTGATCATGACCGGAAGCGTGTTTGTTTAGGAATCATTAGAAACGAAAGTGTTTTCTAAGGTTTGTATGGAATGTTGATAGTGCAAAATAATTTAACAAACCCACAATGTTAAATGTTTAACTAGTCGTTGCAGATGTACTAGTATCTTAGTCATACAATGTATTTCTTCGTTGGTATAGAAATCTACTTTCGTTTCATTTACCGTAAATTATATTAACCAGTAGAAACGGAGAGTGTAGTCTGCTCACGGTAGGTGAAAACTATTGTTTATTTTACTATTTTGAAATACCATTAAATTCTGAAATAAGAAAGATGCTTGTTTTTATTTGTTTAGGTACTATATTCCGTATAAGTTTGATTAACCATTGAAGTCAGTATACGTATACCACCGGGAAATCAGGGTGCATGCCTATTATCGTGACGATCATATTATTGTAATTCAATTTTTTTATTTACCTGGTCCAAATGGATTTTAAAAAAATCCGAAAACATCTGAAAACAGATAACTAAAAGATTTAATATAAACCTTATAAGTTGGAAAATCACGATAATATGCTAATCACGGTAAAAGGCATGTACCCGGCTGTCATAAGATATAAGGACCGTTGAAAACCACGTTCTGACCAAACCTAATGGCATTACGTTTGAGTGGAATTCCGGATGAGTCGAATTAATTTCGTTGGTCCGTTGAATTTCGAGATAACGAGTTTCGACTGTATATTGAAGTTATTAATCGAGAAAACAGCAGCATTTGATATACACTTGGTATTTAATTGAACATTCTTGAGAATAGTGCAACTCTTTGCCCTAAACTAATTCTACATTAATTATCTAAGTCACTAAACCGCTGGTAACAGATTTAAAACAAATGATAGGTGTAGATTCCAATAGAATAATAAAGTTTTCAGCCTGTAGAATTCTAGTATAGATTGAGCTTAAAAGATTTTGGTGAGAAATCACTGTTATTTGAATTGAAAATATTAATTTAAAAATAATTGCTTCGTAGTGATAAGACTTTGTAGTAATTAGAAGATTTAGCTGCCCGTCAAATTGACAAGGATAAAATGCATGCATGTGCATCCTAACTTGCTTGCATTATTAATTTGTTGTGGCCTGAGAAACAGGATTAATCTGTAATATCTCCTGGTTTTGGGATACTAGGCTAACAGAATGTGTAACATGGATCATCTCCTAATAAACATCTCATGTAAAAGATCATCTAGTTTTCTGGTCAGTCAAATCATGTTAGTTTTTAAGTAACTTTTACCTGACATTTCATGACAAGATCATAATATTATATACTGGATGCTCACATGCAATAATTAGTTCTTTCTGATATTAAAAACAATAGTAATAAAAGAAGAGGCTTACATAACTTTTATTGAATTATCGGTTCTGTTACCCAATATCAAACAATCTTCATTCAAGTTGAATATGTTTTGTCATACATAGTTTCAGGGTATGATGTAAATTGAAAGGCTTTATAAAAATGTTGTTGTTTTGTTAATGTTTGTGTATTGTGAAGTGTAACAGGTCTCAGATATGGTGATGGAATGGGAGAGGTTTACATTACAGGAATCCACTGTATCACACAAATGTTCCATTGCTCACAAAAACATCAATAATCATGCTTGTCATGTGTTTTAAACATTAGTATGATTATTTGAGATATCATGCATGCTGCTTTCTGTTGATTTACCTGTATCAGTGTATAGATCTATAATTATGCCTTCAATTTTTGCTTAAAATATAGACGTGTAGCTATAAAATATGTGCTGTTTTAAAGGGCAAGTTTTTAAAGAAAAGAACAGATGATAATTATTTTATAAATGTCAGGATTTACCAGGGATCAGTATAGTCAGGGAGTAGACAGTTATCAGGATTTACCTGTGATCAGTACAGGTGGGGAGTAGACAGGTATCAGGATTTACCAGGGATCAGTATAGTTGGGGAGTAGACAGGTATCAGGATTTACCTGTGATCAGTACAGGTGGGGAGTATACAGGTATCAGGATTTACCTGTGATCAGTACAGGTGGGGAGTAGACTGGTATCAGGATTTACCTGTGATCAGTAAAGGTGGGGAGTAGACAGGTATCAGGATTTACCTGTGATCAGTACAGGTGGGGAGTAGACTGGTATCAGGATTTACCTGTGATCAGTACAGGTGGGGAGTAGACTGGTATCAGGATTTACCTGTGATCAGTACAGGTGGGGAGTAGACTGGTATCAAGATTTACCTGTGATCAGTACAGGTGGGGAGTAGACTGGTATCAGGATTTACCTGTGATCAGTACAGGTGGGGAGTAGACTGGTATCAAGATTTACCTGTGATCAGTACAGGTGGGGAGTAGACAGGTATCAGGATTTACCTGTGATCAGTACAGGTGGGGAGTAGACTGGTATCAGGATTTACCTGTGATCAGTACAGGTGGGGAGTAGACAGGTATCAGGATTTACCTGTGATCAGTACAGGTGGGGAGTAGACAGGTATCAGGATTTACCTGTGATCAGTACAGGTGGGGAGTAGACTGGTATCAGGATTTACCTGTAATCAGGGCAGATCAGGAGTAGACAGGTATCAGGATTTACCTGTGATCAGTACAGGTGGGGAGTAGACTGGTATCAGGATTTACCTGTGATCAGTACAGGTGGGGAGTAAACTGGTATCAGGATTTACCTGTGATCAGTACAGGTGGGGAGTAGACAGGTATCAGGATTTACCTGTGATCATTACAGGTGGGGAGTAGACAGGTATCAGGATTTACCTGTGATCAGTACAGGTGGGGAGTAGACAGGTATCAGGATTTACCTGTGATCAGTACAGGTGGGGAGTATACAGGTATCAGGATTTACCTGTGATCAGTACAGGTGGGGAGTAGACAGATATCAGGATTTACCTGTAATCAGGGCAGATCAGGAGTAGACAGGTATCGGGATTTTATCGGGATTCTTTGGTTTTGCCAAGAACATAGAAAAGACTTACTTGTGGCAGTAAGTTTGATACTGTTATCAGTATTCAAAGGTTTGTTTTAATTTGGATGAATTTTTTTTGCATTTTTAAATTTTTTATGTCATATATATATAAAAAAAAGTAAGAATGCTGAAGTAATTATTATAGATGTCAAGGAATCCTAAAGATTATTTTTGAGCATTTGTTTAATGTTTGTCAGATTGTAAAATAGAAATATGATCAAGTTATTTGTTTTGTTTAGACGTTACATCAAGCGCCTTATGAAAGAGACTGACCACGACATTGAAGAATTGACCAACGAAATCAAAAATGATATTGAGGTAACTACACTTAGAGTTAATGGGGAATGAAATGTGGACGACAAAGACAAAATCATCAACAAATAATCATAGTTTTAGACGTTTATCTTTGTAATTAATTATTCTGATTTTGCTGAAATCTTCACCAAAATGAAATTTGTTACATAATGCCACTTCTATTATTGGGGCAGAAACTTTTAATTAATAAGAAACATATTAGCATTTTTGTTCCTAACCCTGGCGATGGAACACTAACAATATCGGTTAAAATTGTAAAGTGTTTATATGTATTTCAGTATGAGAAGAAACTTGCCAAGAGGAGGTCTGGTACGCAATCTGCCTCCAGTGGCTCTACCCCAGTAAACGGAGAAATGTCACCTATCGTCGGTGAACCCACTGTTGTGCTAGTGCCAGAGCCAGTGCCAGACAAAGTCCCAGAAAAGGTTCCTAAAAGTCATCATAGAGACTTAGTTCTATTACGTGAAAGTCAAAATGGCTTGGGCCTAGAACTGCCAGACGATCACCCAAAGTGGCTACAGGACACTTCTGTTACTCGTGAGAAAAAATCATCTTCAAGACAACGAATTGTGACCCCGATGGAAACAAAAACGAATTACCCAATAAGTGATAGAACACATGACAGAGTTCCGAAATGGTCCAATGAATCGGGCGTAAACTACAGCAACAACGCTCAACCTCCCATGGTTCAAAAGAAGCTGTCTGATGTAACGTTTGACATCAGTCAGGTTCATACAGAAGTACCGCCTGTACCACAAAACGGATCTATCAGTGTGTCCCACTCCAGTACTCAGGTAGGCAGTAGTTATGGTGGGCGGAAACCTGTTGGAGAACCGCTCAAGCTAGCTGAATGTAGTAGCTACCATGGACAAAGCTTCGTCAAGTGTGGGAAGGGTGGCATGCGAGTAGGCAGTGCAACTAGTAGCAGTAGTCGCGAGGAGAAAAGCAAATACCCAAATACTGATAAATACTTCGAGGTAGGTAATGCATAGCAATCATGATATACCCACATATTATTCAAGATTTAGGATTGTGTTGGAATTGCTGTCTTGCATTACGACGTTATCGTATTGAAGCGACTTTTTCTTCATTTTATCAATGTTGCAGTACCCTGTAGGGAGCCTCTTTTATTTCTACCCATGTTGTCGTGCTATAAGGAAAACCTTCGGGTAGTGATTGGATTCGGGTCCCTCACAGGATATCTACTTTCTAGCTTTGATAAGATGACTGAAATGAGGTTCGATATGATAATACCTAGAATTTGTAGGAAAATGAAATTACAAACTTTTGGTTTTGCTATGGAATTTTGTTTCACACACAATGTTTGTGTTTTCATGGTTGTGTCATTGCACATGTATAAATGATCTTTTGAGTTAATTGTTTTGTTTATTTTCATGCTGTTTTATTTGTAATTTGTTCAGAAAAAGATACCAATAATTTTTCTCTCATTCGTTTAATTTATTGAATATTTCATAGTAAACTATAAATTTAGATCTTCATTGTTTCTATGTAAACGTGAATTTTCTCGGACACGTTTGTGGTCACATATCTAGTGGAACTTGGTGTGTAAATACAAACCCTAATATTATTGAGATTTGTATTTTCCAAAATAAATATCAATATTTTGAGATGTACGACTGATTTTCAGGGATTTGGCCCTAATACTCCAGGTACTGGTGAAAATTTTCTTCTATTCTTAATAATTCTCAGTTCCTTTAAATCACTTCCTACCTTTTTGTTTTTAATCCACCAAATTCCACAATATAATACGTTTCACTTTGGTAAAACTTCTCAACTTATACTGCATGTTTGGTGTTGGTCTTCAGGCTAAGGGCTCTCCTGTATCTCTGTACCTCATCGCTAGATAACCTCTGTAGACAGACTGTAGTTTTACCTCCATACCTCCGTGCCTTCTATGTAATAGGTTATATAAACATTACTTTCACTACTTTAATAATTGAGCTAGTTTGTTGATTTAGAAATTCAAATAAATTGAAAATAAACTTGTAAATGTCTTTTTACATACAAAAATGATCTGGAAATAATGTAATGCATTATCTCTTAATCCATCCCATGCTTTGCTTCATTCAGAAAAAATAATCCAAAGCGCTCGTTATAACGATTGCATACATTTTTCAATTAATCATGAAAGATTTGATGATTAGCCTTTAAAATAAAATCCGGATCTTAATGAGCACATTTGAAGATATAATTTGTTTTGATTGGATTATTTATCATCATGTTATTTCAATAGACACATTTCTGATGATTTAACTTTAAATTAATTTACTCTCTTAATTCAATGGGTTTCGTCTCTTCTATTAACGGTTGTTATCATTAAGAAAATGCATGGTACTATGCTGGAGAATAAGGAAAATAATATATATATATATATTCTTACCTATTGGGTCAACATGAATCAATCCAGACTCTCCAGCTTAGATATTCTTCAGGGGTGAAACGGAGCTCTCAGTTAGGCGATAGAGACAATTAATACATATATGTTTACAAACCACAATGGCATGTAGCGTTTATGTATAATTACGATTACTTCATGTAAAAACTCTCTTGAAGATGGATACCGATTTCAATATATTAATATCAAAGCACTTCATCTTATTGTTTAGATAGACGTACAAAACACAACGTATACATACATAGATAAAGATAATTTGTTAAGTTTTCATGTTTCCTTTCCATATTTTACATCATCCTGAATATTTCTAGTTTAGAGATAAATAGACCTAGATATATCCCCACAATTTGCACATGAATCCAGTAACCCTGCACATTCCTTGAGGAGACACTTGAGGGTAAGATAACAACTCTACATGTGTAAAGTTGAGAAGTTTTAAGTCTGTTTGTGATTAATGAATGCCTTTCCCCCACATTGATTGTGCTTGATGACACATTTGTAGCTGACAAACCGAGCAAAATCTGCCAAAAGTAGTCGTGGAATCGTAGGTAAGATGTTTCTCCGGCCGATGATTTCAGGTATCTATAGTTAGCTTCTAATTCTGCTATATGGCTTGGCTGTCCTAACAACGTGCCTACCTATTGTACAGTGTCTAATGGGTGACTGAGTATCGTACTGTTATCATATCCATGATATAAGGTATAATTTTCTATTAGTGTAGCCGTCATATATAGAAACGCTTTTCTTTATTAGTAATAATCTTGCTCTTATTACTAATAAATTGTTTTATCTAGTTTTGCTCAGATTTCTTACTAAGATGGTGAAGTCTCATTTTGTTTCCGTTTGAAATGCTCGAATGCACATGGCAATCGTTCTAACATTTGTTATCTTAGTATTTCTGATTTGATGACAAATATATGGATTCAGAAAAATAAATTAGTCGGGAGAAAAAAATTGATGGAACGAGTTGGAAATAGAATTAACAGGGTTAAATGTATTCATATTCGGATGTTTCCTACACAGTAGTTTATACTCTTTGGAAGAGAGAGGGTCAATTGTGAATTTAAATACCCCTTGGTCATTTCATTTAGGAAACATTAGAACTACAGACGAAATATTTTATCGTGATTCCAAGTCATGGTCAAACTATATACATATGTAGTATAGAAATTTGAAAAATCACAACAATTGCAAGTAATCTTACTTCTCTTGATGGTGCAGGGAACAATAAGAAACCCTATAGAATAAGCATTGGTTAAAGCTTTGGTTCTGCGCTTAGTGGAAAGAGTGTTACAGTGCGAAAATAAGTTTGGTTGTGGTCAGTTTTGTGTAGTATCTTCTGTAAGCATTGGTGATTCGGGATAGGACGTAATGTCATAGTGTTGTTATTAGACAGTAAATGTCATGCTCGATATTGTTTGTCTAACATTGTGTGAAAACATTTATGTAAGACACGTGCACTTGCTTGACATACCATTATGATTCATCATAGAAATGAGTTATCAGTCATGATTTCAATGATTTTTAAAGCCAAAGCTGTTGAAAAAGGTTTCCATTTCCAGATATTTTTATCATTGGCTATTGTTTAACTTCACTTTTTGAAAACATTAATCTGAATCACATTTAAATGGGAGTTACTCAGAACTCCCAGCCTTTTCGATAAGCGCTATGAGCACTTTGCGTTATCCATTATAAATGAAAATTGTTTCTGATACAGCAATAAAGGTTTGTAAAATATCAAAATCGCCTAATGGCACCCATTGATTGTAAATTATTACAGAAATATATATATCTGGTTTCGTAAGGCAAAACAAAAATTGGTGTAACAATCAAGTGCATAAAGTGGCTCATAAAAAAAACGAAAGCAAAAGCTTATTGAAATCATAGAATTCTGAGACATCTTTGCTGATTAGAAGGGAAATTGCACATGTAATAGTTATTTACACTTTTCGAAGGGTTGTTTGGTGACATTGTATAATTCATGATAATTTTAGTATTATATTTATGACAATTTCTTTATCATTTAGAATAAAAGTGAAAATATTGCAAAATTTACTTTTATTTTCGTTTTGTCATTTATTCCATTATAAAAATTAAATGAAGAATGAGACTCACTATGCACAAATTAATGGAAGTTTTAAATATTAAACATGTTTGGAATTCTTGTATTGACAGGAAAGAAGATTAATAAACTGCCGGTACAATGTTTTACCTGTATATTTGTAATAACTTTGTAGCCATTGTTTAAACTCATACTTTACAGGTACATAAATAAGTGAAAACAGGTGACTGAAAAGTTATCACGTTGAGGTTGAAATTGCAACATTTTATCAAAATCTGTGATACATCATCGTCATATAAACTTAAATTAATTTTTAATATATATCTTTATTTTATCTGTTTCACTGCTAAAAACTTCTTATTTCAAGATTTTTCACTGTTGGACGTCAATTTTTAAAAATCGAATATTTTTCAATACTTAATAATTATGAGAATGTTGAATAAGTTTCCTGTTGGCCAAAGCGGCTCATAACGCTAAATATTATAGGGATAGACTTTTTTATTTTGAATGTCAGAAGAAGTTTATAGTATCAAATACTGCAGATACCAAGATTTGTTACTGTGTACACCGAGACATTTGGTAAGAGTAAGACTTAATGAACAAACACAATTGCTAAAGATTCTCTTTAATTCCATGTTTTTTCTTGAAAACACCAGGAATTCAATTTAGATAAACAAAGATTTCTCAGAATTTCCTTTTTTATCTACCTGTAAAAGGACTTGGGAAATATTTATTCATTTAATAGTGGCATTTAATTACCTGGTGTATAGCAACCATGTCAGTTCGTTTTAACGGACCATTGTCTTTCTTTAAATGATAATCATTATTACCAATAAAATCCTTCGAAGTTTTGAATTTCGTCGCAGACGCGACGCTTTCTTTACACTTTTATATGCTTCTGACGATGACCCATGACACAATCGTTACTCTAGAAACGCTTGCTATACATTAGGTGACAAATGCATTATATACTAGATATTGTTTTAACATGTATATTCCAATCCTAATATGTTTCCAATACATGGTGTGTTGGGAGAGGGTATGTTGCTATACATTAGGTGACAAATGCATTATATACTAGATATTGTTTTAACTTATATATTCCAATCCTTGGTGTGTTGGGAGAGGGGATGTTTGTATGGTTTGGTATGTAGTTTTGGATGGTTTAGTATAGTATATGATGGTGGAGGGTATTATTATTTACTTATCCACCCGTTATAGTGTGCCATTCACGTCTTGCATATAATACATATAATGTGATATAATGTGATCATACTTTATTATATATATAATGTGATCATTCTTTATTATACATAATGTGATCATACTTTATTATACATAAGTGATCATACTTTATTATATATAAAATGTGATCATTCTTTATTATATATGATGTGATCATACTTTATTATATATATGATATGATCATACTTTATTATATATATGATATGATCATACTTTATCATATATATAATGTGATCATACTTTATTATATATATAATGTGATCATACTTTTATTATATATATAATGTGATCATTCTTTATTATATATGATGTGATCATACTTTATTATATATATGATATGATCATACTTTATTATATATATGATATGATCATACTTTATCATATATATAATGTGATCATACTTTATTATATATAATGTGATCATACTTTATTATATATATAATGTGATCATTCTTTATTATATATGATGTGATCATACTTTATTATATATATGATATGATCATACTTTATTATATATATAATGTGATCATACTTTATTATATATAATGTGATCATACTTTATTATATATATAATGTGATCATTCTTTATTATATATAATGTGATCATACTTTATTATATATAAGTGATCATACTTTGGGAGATATGTTTTGGTTCATTAATCTTTTGAAGTCATTTTGTTACAAGGTGGTGGTATTTTGTTTTAGCTTTTTCTGCATCTATTGTAATTGGCAAGCATAGAATATCACTTTAGTAGATATTGCAGTGATATCATAATACAAGTGGTTCGAATATTTCTGTTTAGTCCAGCATATTAACATATGAGGTGACCTAGTTACTTTTATTCTTTATTTAGCGAAATCTGGTCCTTTGACTAACGGTTTCCTCGGTTGCTCTTGCTAATGTGTCGATATAATTAATCTTTGAAGTTATCGTGTTTATCAAAACCATTGAATATAGTTCAACTGACCTCACAAACGCAGTGTGAGGAAAATAATTAAATTAGTTAAATTTGAAGATTATTAACAATCAATATAACATTTTATGAAATACTGTATACAAATATTCTGTATACACATATTGCGTTTACGTAGTCTTAATCGATTATGCGTTATAATTCAGTTTCGCTGAAATACGTAAGTTAACGGTTGTATATATACAGCGGAAATATTAATTTTGATATATTTGTTGTTTTCTACAGAGACTGTGCCGACAAAGATACAACTAATGATTAGTCAGAGTCACCAGGAGGAAAAGACATTTGGGGGACAATTTCTACCACTTTCTCGGACAATTAGGGCACCGTTTTATAGGAACAATAAGAGGAACTCCATGAAATGATAGGAGTTCTAGTGATAATGAACTTTAACTTACAGGGCATCTCCAGAAGAGTGATAAATAATTTATTTAGAAATATTTATAGGATTATACAGATTGAAACATTTACTGTGATATTTAATTTTATGAATCTCTGAAACTAGAGAAAAAGCTTAGTGATATTCAGGGAATTGTGTGCTTACTTCTGATCTTCCTATTCCATACTAATATATGACTTACCTATGATAATGAGGATCATAATCAAGGTGTTATTCTACGACACTAAATTCCTGTCGATCTGTTACATCGCCAGGGTTTGGTGGTATTCTGAACATTTTGCAGCAGTACACTTTCCTAATAATTCACAGCAGTTAACCAAGATCTATATCTTGCCACAAATGAGAAGAGGACCGATTTAAACAAAACAAAAAAGAAGACTGAAAATAAGTTCATATTAACATTATACCATATGTATTTTCGTTAAATTCACATATGCTGATAAATTAAAAATGGGTTGTGTTACCAGGATTGAGAGCATTGGCTGTCACTTCTGTATCAGAATGTAAATATCATACATTATGTCTGGCGTCCATTGAATGACTATTCGCAAGACATCTGCTCTTCAAGTGACACATAATACATCGTATATAGTTTACCCTGGTATAGATATAATACGGTAAATATTTTGCTATACTTTTTGTTATACATCAGTATTAACATTCCTTCAGATATGCCACCTTCATCATCCTTCATTCGTCATCCATTAATACTTGTCCGTCCACCTTTGCTAGGCCACTGAACAAAGCAGTCAGATACTTCCGTCCAATTGTGGTTAACTTTAAGATGTAAATTGTCTTTCCCTATACTTAAGTTTACTCTTTAATTTAATCAGTCTTCTTTATTATTTAATCATTTAACTCAACAGAGCTTAAGGTTTATGTGAGCTATTGTGATGTCCTCCAAGTTATACATGTCGAAGAATTTATGAGAGCTTTTGTTTTTGTGTGAGAGGATTAATTGACAGAATTAAGTTTTAAAATGAACTGCCTACGTTTCAATTCAATTCAGTTACCTTTGGCATCACTGCAAATCAGTTTTTACGATCAATTCGTAAAATGTATCTTATAGTACGGACATAATGTTATACATCTTAAGAGCATTTCATACCATCATGATCATTGTCAAAATGATAGTAATTTTACCGTTAAAAATCAATTTCTATGAAATACTTTTAAATTTTGAAAATCTGAAAACGTCTTTACAAACTGTGTATCATATACAACGTTTCTGTTTATGAGAGTATATACCCATTGTGTATTGCCATGATAAAATACTCGTTTGGTGGCTGATCCATGTGTACCCTAGTGCTGGAATGTTACTGTATGTTTATCACCGGGTGATATCAAGGGATATACACAGACTGCATTGCATATCGGGTGCTGTCTATATCATTGTGTATTTATGTTTACTAATGAGATGTTTGTATAGGTTAGAGATGTACTATAATCGATATACTTGTGTATTAACAGAGATTTATTCGTTTCTATTCGTAATGTACTAGGTACCTGTTATGATGTCGTTGTCACATATGCCATTTAATCAAACCTCTTGCATGTTAGTAAAAATGTAATTTTTTATAATTCTCATATTGATTAATGTCATAGGAAATTAAATAAAATTTTATTTTAACATTGAAAATGTGTCTGATTTTATATTTATGGAAAGTAAAATCAACAACGTAGGCCAATAAAGAAATCAACCTAAAAGTTATATGTGTCGTATTTTTTATACTCACATTTTAAGAGCTTTTACTATTTTGATCACCACCAAGTTACCCATTACTTATAATCTATAATACATTGGTTTTAATTTTACAAGAACAAATAAGAGCTGAAAATGAATTTTGGCAAAAATTGTTATAACAACATCCATGAAGTCAGGATGTGTTCTACAATTTCATTTCACATTTTACATTGTAATTAGGATTTGTAAAGTGATTTCCACAGGTATGTCCATCTAAACATATATAAGGCATAAAAACAAGAATTTTACAGTACATAAATTCTGTGTTGTAACTAACGTTTCTAGACATTGTACATGTTTGTCTGCCCATTGGAATGATTGTTACAGTTCAATATTTCAAACCTTACGGTTTTACGTTAGATTACCGAAGAAAAAATAGCATGTCAAAATTGTCGTCTATTTATGGCACATAAACTTAAAAAGATACGAAGCGCATTGTAATAAATGTAATATAAACTTGAAATAGGTTATTCAGAAGAATAGATCTCGGTAGATAGTATTGGTTCGATCTTATCCTAACTTGGAATATAGTTACAGAACCTTAACAGCACTCAACACATCCTTGCATACCAGGATTCGGCCATGAGTTGGTAATTCATAGGCTGGAAAACACAAGTGTTTAAAGTGTAGATTCGTTTCGCAGACACTAATGGCCATATCTTATCCAAACTTTGACTATAGTTAGATGGCATTATCAGTACCTACGCGCTGCGGGATTCAGAGGCCTAGACACATGAGATGTTTGACCACACGAAATTCAAAAGGTACACGTTTCTCAAAAACTGTTTAACCACACATACTGAATTGTCATGCGTTTAGGTCTTTTTTATCAAAAATTAAATTCATTGTTAAACAAACTTGGAACAAATTCACAAATGTTTCGATGCAACCAGAATCTTTGCTGATGCTGTAATCAGTGGTAAATTGTAAATTTAACACCATCATCACTCATCCATATCTAATTGTGCTGCAGGGTTTAATAAATTGTGTAAGCTTAATGAAACTTTGTATGTAGACTAAGATTGGAGAGATCTCGGTCGAATTCGAAAAAAAACCATGGTGAACAATATAACTTGAGTAGATATTTACAAAGTTTAATCAATCTTTGTGTGTAGACTAACGTTGGAAAGATTTCAGAAGAGTTTGAACATCATTCGACTGTTACGGAGTTATCGCCCTTTGCACTAATCATTATTACTGGATCTTATGAACTTACGGAGTTATCGCCCTTTGTACTAATCATTATTACTTATTGCCCTTTGCACTAATCATTATTACTGGATCTTATGAACTTACGGAGTTATTGCCCTTTGCACTAATCATTATTACTGGATCTTATGAACACAATAACTTGAAGTAAATATGCACCGGGCTTAATGAAACTTTGTATGTGGTCTAACATTAAGGTTTGTAATTAGGGGAACATTAACAACTCTTTGTAATGTGTGTACCCTAATTTTCTTTTGTTGATCTATAGACCTTCAAGATACAGATAATGATGAATACATTATTGGTCAGGATTATAGAAACATTAAAAGATTAAAGTATCTTTTCTGATGGTTATATCAAAGGATAAAGTGGAGTAGGCTATCAAAATTAGGAAAAGACCGCTTTTTGGTCCATAAAACAAATATTTATATCCTACTCAACTTTATCCTTTGATAAAACCATCAGAAAGATACTTTAATTACATATTTACAGTTTTATCTATTATATTTATAGCTCAATATTTACCCCATTTAGTGTTTATGACACTCATAAGATTTAAATTTAATTCTATCGTTTGGCTCCGATGGGCATTTGGAGCAGCCACTATAAGTATGGCGGGTTATTAGGTTGTTAGGGTTATTAATGGACCTTAACCCTAGTCAATGTCTTATCATTTACTAATATATTTGACTTGGTTCTGTTCCCCTTTTTCCGATATGAAAACTATAAGTTGTTTTATTTATCTGATGTTAAATAGGCAAATAGCAGTTGATTTTATGGGGTTTGGATTTACCCACCACTCCATACTATAAATAACACATTATTACAATTCAGCTTTTAACAGAATTTGTATTTTTTTTTAGCTTTATTTGGCGATAAAACTTGGGTTATACTTTTATAAATTCACGTTTGAATACAAGGATGTTATAATTTTTTTTGAAACATGCCATTTAATATTTCCGTATTTTGTCAGTTTTCAAACCATGCTGCTCTACCTTTGGAAGGGTACGATATTCAAATAATGTTAAACGAGATACTTTTGAATCATCATATCGTGTTTTAACAATAGATCATGATATCGGATATGAGCTTGGCTGTTGCTGATAGCATTGAACCGGCACTTATAAATACTCACATGTTCAGGAAGCAAAGCAATTAAATACACGGAAGCAATATTTTATCATAAATCCATGTAAAATATATTTTTTTAACGTGACTTTATTGAAAATAAAATCAAAACACGAGATCTTTTTGATTGAAGTTTAGCTCATTCAATGAGTCCATTATCAGCCAAATAGAAAATATTGATATACATTTAAAACGAACAGGTGGTGGAGATTTTACCAGACGTCCGGAATGTCAAGAATAAGCCTGCAAAAATGCGAAACTATTTGCTGTCGATCATCATCCAAATAGCTTAAAAGTATTAGAAAGAAAAACCCAAAAAACAAGCAATATACATGCCCACAAGTTACAAAAAATATATTGTTTTAGAGCAATCATTCTATCTATATATAAATGCTTTAGTTGGTGCAAATACAAACAATGACATTGATTTTGAACTTACAACAATGAAACAGATTGTTTGATACTACTCAATAAGCAGGATGATGGGAATCGATCACTTTTTCATTTCAACAAATTTTATTGCAAATAATATGCAAATGGATTTTGCAACAGACAAAGCCTATATTAGCCATCTCCAAAAAAATCCGGTATAGTACAATTATCGACAAAATATTTGAACATTTAACATAACATTATGAATGAATATTATTATTAGTTATCTCCCCAACCTATCACCGTAGAAAAAAATCTAAAACAAATCGTTTAGTTTCAGATACATTGTATATATTCTGTTGCAATAAATATGTATTTTTTTCTTTATCACAATTGTGACAGCCATGAAGTAGAGTTTTTGTGTTAAAATGCGAATGGGGAATATTTGAGTTATGTATTTTAGTTCTGAGTGATGATCTTTGTTCATTAAATAATCGATCACTTTTAAATAGAACAATTATCATATAAACTGAAAATTGGCCCCTTTTGACTCCGCCCCTCAGGCACCTTGGGGGGCCTTACAGTCCCATCATTTATACAATTTGGAATCCCCCGTTCTTTAGGGATGGCCGAGATTTCGACGCCAAAAGATTTTTGTGAAAACTAGTGTTGTGAGCTAGAGCGCTATTTTTTTCTGCACAGCGATAGATGGTAAAAATGATAACACTTTCCCGAAGTCCAGGGGCGTATCTTTCAAAGTGGCCGAGAATTTTCGCGCCTAAAATGACCAAATCTTAATAAGTCGATTTTACCGCCGCTTAAAAACGTTTACGGCTTCCGGCACAAAGCGGTAAATTATGGCTATGCTTTTCACCTTTATTTTTCGTAGCATGATCTACATAATGGCGGATTTCCAGGTGCTAAGTATTCAAAATAGCAAAGTAATGGCCCGCGAAAGTTTAAAACGACTTAATTTGCAACACAACTTTAACCGCACAATTTGACACGATTTATCCATGTTGTTCTGATATATTGTTCCGATGTTTGACACAACCGTACACACGTGCATGGACTACATAATGGTGGGTTAGGGTAAGGGTTAGGGTGATTGGCGCGCCTAGGTTTAGGCTAATTTTGGGCCGATTTCGAAGACGTCTAGATTTTTGACAAATGTCACTTAATGTTTTACGTTTGTAACCAGATTTTTTAAAATTTGTAATATAAAGACTTTTTTTCGACCCTGCTTTTGTAACTTAATCTTTTACATTTGTAACCAAGTGTTTTGCATGTGTAACATAAAATTTACAATTGTAACGTAATCGCCATTTGTAACATCACTTTTATAACATAGCAATTTACGACCGTAACCAAGTTTTTTTTACATAGGTAACATACAGGACTTTTCCATTTTTTTTTCCGAAAAAACAGAAAAAAAAATGTTTTGAATTAAAAAAAAACGATGTCACATGACCATTTTGGGTAACAGACAGTGGCAATTGCAAAAATATTCATTAATAAAGATTTTGGACAAAAAAAATCTCCCTCTTGAACAATTTCACTACTTTGAAATTAATTAATAATTAATCAACCGGTCAATTTTCATTAACATCCTTTAATTTTCTGTAAAACTGGTATCTACTCTTTAATTTGAAAAAAAAGAAACATCTGTTCTGCCGAACCTAAAGTGTTGTAATACATGCATGGAAATACGATATGCTTTAGGAGGGTACCCTTATATATCACTCTAAAACATCTATTTCCGGTACCACTTCCGCTTATATCTTTGTATTCCCGGTTCCTGGGATACCACTGGCAAACATATTCAAAATTCCCCTCATTCAAGCATTTAAATTAGTTGTTCTGATTCTTTTTACTAAACATGTAGTTCATTTAAAACCAACGATTTGAATTAAATTGAAAAAATACATGTATCGTTTTTCTTAGTTTCAAAATATTTCCTATTAGAATTGTGTTTGATCTAGTAGAAAATACTAAAAAAAAACGATTCTCTAAGTTCATTAAGGAAACCTGTCGCTCTAAAAATATACCCAATATCAAGTAGAAAATAAAAACTTCTTGAAAAAATAGTCTTTAGGGAAAAACATGCTTAAAAACTTGTTTCCATAAAGACAATCAACCAACATTTTGAAAAAAAAAATGGTTTTATATTTAACCGAAAAAATGGAAATGGTTAGTGTTATAATTATTGCTACTGATATCACGATATCTTTAAAAAGATCAAGTTTCTTTTTTATTGTCAAAAGTTTCATTGAAGACGCAGCGCTTAGCTGTTTGATTCAAATTATTCATCGGAGAAAGTTCTGACATCAATAAGATAATAACATACAACATTACATAACGATAAAATCAAGTTAGAAAAAGATTGTCTTGGTCTCAAAACTGTTCAACAAAGTTGTCTGTGACCGCGCATGTCAAGGTCTTCTGGAGTTGTCTCTCTTTAACCGTTAACCGCAAGTTTATGTTACTAACGTCCATTCCAGTTACAAAAGACAGGAACGGATTACTTCCCTTGGTTCGCATTAGTCTGTCAGAGTTATCTGTCCATAGCTGCGGTTAGAAAAATGAATTTTCTTTCAAAGTAAAAATCTCGCTTTCCACTGAAAATGCTGAATGAAACGTTTTGCACAAAGATTACTCTTGCGTAATGATACAATGTGAAACGAATTTTAATGCAAATGGTTGAGAAAAATATTTCTTTTCACAGAAAAGTTGCTTTTTTTGCACTTGTCTGATAGAGAATACTGTATCTAATATCTACAATCTGACCTGCACTGAAAATGTCCAAATATTGCAACAAAAATCGAATATTTGTGTTAAGGTGGTTAGGATCGAGAACGAGGTCATGGTTTGACTGAGATCGAGATTAAGTATCAAATGTGAAGGGAACGTTACGATTATTACTTCCGGTTTAATTTTAATATTTTCTTTCAATGTAAATATATCGTTTGTCAATCAAATTATGAATAAAATGTTTTGCTGATAGGTTATCCTTGCATTATGCTACAATATGCAACCAATTTTGATACAAATGGTTGAGAAAAATGTTATGCATCTTTTGCACAAAAAACTTGTTTTTGTCAATTGTCTTAAAGAAAATACTGTATTTTATACCTACAATCTGATCTGTACAGGAAATTTCCAAAATTTACAACAAAAATCGAATATTTATGCCATGGCGGTTAGAACTGTGGTTAGAATATTATCATCCTTGGTATTGTAACACTTATTCCTCTTTACATGTAACCGCCAGTTTATGTTACAAATGTCTTATAATGTTACATAAGTAGAAGAAACTTGCGATTAGAGTTGCCTACCTTGATATTGTAAGAGTTATTCCTCTTTACATGTAACCGTCAGTTTATGTTACAAATGTCTTATAACGTTACATAAGTAGAAGTGACTTGCGATTAGAGTTGCCTACCTTGGTATTGGTCTTGGAGTTATTTCTCTTAACATGTCTTATAGCGTTACATATGTAGAATTGCTCGTGGTTAAACTTAAGAACCATAATATTGTAAGAGTTATTCCTATTGACATGTGACCGCCAGTTTATGTTACAAATGTATTATAACGTTAAGTAGAAACGACTAGCGATTAGAGTTACCGACCTTGGTATTGTAAGAGTTATTCCTCTTTAAACCAAACCACATATTGATGTTATTTTTTGCATAAGTAGGTTTGAATAGTGGTAATCTCTATAATTACATAATCTATTATATTTAATTTCACGAAGAACAGATACTACTCCTTATTTCATAATGAATTATATAATTTCTGAAGAAAAATAAATTGATATATATCAATTAGGTCTCTCAAAATGTCATTTAAAAGATGTGAGCCTATTTGACCCCTGTGACCTTGAATGAAGGTCAAGGTCCGTCATTTGAACAAACTTGGTATCCCTTCATCCCTTCATCCCGGCATGCTACAGGCCCAATATGAGTACCCTGGGCCTTTTGGTTCTTGAGAAGAAGTTGCATAAGTATTTTAGCCTATTTGAACCCTGTGACATTGAATGAAGGTCAATGTCATTCATTTGAACAAACTAGGTAGCCCTTCATCCCAGCATGCTACGGGCCAAATATCAGTACCCTAAGCCTTTTGGTTATTAAGAAGAAGTCGTTAAAATCAAAAGTTTACGCACGGCGCACGGGGCACGGCAAACGGCGGACGGCGCACGACGACGGACGGGCATGATGACAATAGGTCAGATGATCTAAAACAACAGGAGGCCCATGGGCCTTAATGGTCATATGACTAATATTATATGGCATAAAAAAGTACATAAAGGTCATTCACTTTATCAAACTAGGTAGCTCTTTATCCTAGAATGCTACAGGCCCAATATCAGTACTCAAGGCCTCTTAGTCATTAACAAGAATTTGTTTGAAGATATTAGCCTATTAGACCCCTGTGGCCTTAAATGAAGGTCCTTTTGGTCCTTTTGGTTCTTAAGAAGAAGTCGTTTAAAGATTTTAGCCAATTTGAACCCTGTGACTTTAAATGAAGGTCAAGGTCCTTCATTTGAACAAACTTGGTAGCCCTTCATCCCAGCATCCCGCTCCCGCAGGCTCAATATGAGTATACTAAGCCTTTTGGTTCTTAACCGGAAGTGGTTTAAAACTCTTTATCCCAGCATGACACAGGCCCAATATCAGGTCTCCAGGCCTCTTAGTTATTCGCAAGAAGCCGTTTTAAGATTTTAGCCTATTTGACCCCTGTGACCTTGAATGAAGATCAAGGGCATTCATTTGAACAAACTTTGTAGCCATTCATCCCAACATGTCACAGGTCTAATATCATGTCTCTATGCCTCTTAGTTATTAATAAGAAGTTGTTAAAAGTGTTTTTGCCTTTTTAACCCCTGTGAACTTGAATGAAAGTCAAGGTCATTCATTTGAACAAACTTAGTAGCCCTTCATCTCAGCATACTACAGGTCCAATATCAGAACCCTAGGCCTTCAGGTTCTTGAGAAGAAGTCGTTTAAAGATTTTAGCCTATTTGACCCCTGTGACCTTGAATGAAGGTCAAGGTCATTCATTTGAACAAACTTGGTAGCCCTTCATCCCGCATGTTACAGGCCAAATATCAGTACACTGGGCCTTTCGGTTATTGAGAAGAAGTCGTTTGAATGAAAAGTGTACGTAGGCGGACGGCGCACGACGACGGGACGACGGACGGTGCATGATGACAATAGGCCATTATGACCCTTTGGGTCAGATGACCCCCTCCCCCCCAAAAAAAACCCACAAAAACAAAACACATGTAGTAGTTCCTACAATAGTGTCGTGTCCAGGCATCAAATTAGGAGAACATTTTGCACATATATGTTTTCCATAATGCGACTGTTTTCGATATATGATATCCTGGATGTAGAAGGTGTTTTAGATTGGTAAAGATCTTCCTCATATCACATCTACCGGATGATACCACTTCCGGAATGTTGGTTGTGGCAAGTCAGATCGTATCAGATCACGATACATGTCCCGTTCCTAAAACATTATCTGAGGGGAAATGTTATGGGAAGGGAAATGTTGCCTGATGTACATACTAGACCCTGAAGTGCTAACGACAATTGTTACCCATCTCTGAATTCCTGCACATTAAATTTCATGTTAATGAATTATGATTCATGTCTGTAGCAAATGTTATTTTTGTACATCCTTCTTGACTTGAAGCGAGGTATTCCAGGTCATTCACGTAGAAATAGTTCCTTCTACTACCATAACACACACGTGTATCAACGTTCAATCTTGTTCAAATTTCAAAGCGGGGAATTATTCAAGATGCCAAAGAAAATTATATACATAATGTATTATAAAGTTGATCAAAACGAATCTAAACCGGGATTATTCTTAATCGAAATAGAAGGTGTCTTCACTGATACCCCAAAGAAAATATTAAGGATTTTTTTTCATTTGTTCATTGAAGAATCATTTAGAACATATGTACGGGATGAAGGAATATTTATTAATTAATGGATTTTTTTTTTTTTTTTTTTTTTTTTTTTTGCAAAAGTTATTTTTATTTTTTTTCACAATATATATACGTACATGTACAAGTATTGTATATTTTACTTACATGTCTACCACAGTAAAATTAACCTTTGTTTCATAGTCTTTTATTGTTGGCAATGCTAAAAAATCATGCATATTTATCACTAGATTGGAACTGTTTTATATTTGACTATCCAACGGTTACTGTTGTAGAGTAAACTATTCAACTGACCGTAATTGGATAGTTGTACACAATGGGTGACGTCACAGGATTAAAAAATTATCTGGTTTAAGATTTTTATTACTAATGTTGTACCTTTTAGTTAGTTACACACTAGGTGGATATCCGGAATCGATGTACGGTTTTAAACTAACAGTACATTTAATCCTGAGTGACAAATGATGCACTATCTGACTTACTGCATGTTTATTTATTTTCCACGAACCTATTTCATTTATGTATTTTCTCGGTTGTATAAATGATGAGCTTTGTGTGGATACCAAATTTATAAATCATCACGAAATATTGGATATTAAAGTATACCACTTCCTCAGACATTTTCATAATAGATACATAATAATTAAAAAATAATGTAAAATCATATTAACCATGTGTTCTGATACTATTACTTGTCCTCTTTTAAGCTTAGATACTAAATGTTTAATTCAGCTGATCATTTCAATAAGGAAGTCTGATAAATAGTTCCACTTTCATACATCTCAGTACCTAATTTATACGACATACTCGATATTCCAGGGGTTAGTTTCACTGTCATTTTACCCACCCCTTGACTATCCTATTGTAAAAATCAATGCAGTTCAGGAGAAAAAAACTGACCAGTCACAGGCCAGTAGAAACATCCTTTGAATATAACAGAGAGCGACACCCAAGTTCAAAGCTAAAAAGTTAAACACAATGTATCATTTTCAATTCTTTTGGATCAAAGAACTAATTTAATTAAGTCTACAGGTTTACTATGACATGGAGTACGACAGCAAAAGTAACCCCTGGAATGTCGAGAATGCCCTATAGCAACATTGATTACTCTCATAGAACTGAACAGAAACTAATTAGGATGATAGGCACAGGTAAAGTCGACAGATTACAATTTAGTAGCATTAACGGTTCTGGAAATTCATTTAATCACCTCAATTGGCATTTATGTATGCTATTTTATGTCTCAATCTAAGTTTCAATGGCAATAAAAAGTTCCCAGAATTGATCGCACACAGAAATATGCCATATATTCATGTATTTTCGAAAAGGGTAATGATTGATATTATGAATTGTCCTATTTAAAGTCGTTGCCATTTAAGGACGTTCGGTGTTAAGAGGAAGTAAAAAGTCAGAGTTCCCGGAGACTAGAACCAAGCAACTGCTCTCATGGATAGCAGAGTTGGACGGTTAGTATAATTTGTCGGAACACTTTAACCACTTAATTAGTCAATGTGATATGCCGGATAATACATTAAATTAGTCATTAAAAAAACCACTGTCCTCTTCCAAAAGAAAGTACTCTGTAGTACGATGACCGACAGCGGCCTGCCATTATTTTTATATAAAATAATAATGTCAAAAAAAAAAAAAAAAAAAAAAAAAAATAAAATAAAATAAAAATCTGTCATGACACTTTTCTACGGCGGCGTATTAGGGCCACTACAAACTTTTATTTATCTTGTACGTACAAGTTATTATCTTGTACGTACAAGATAGTATCTTGTACGTACAAGTTATTATCTTGTACGTACAACTTAGTATCTTGTACGTACAAGTTATTATCTTGTACGTACAAGTTAGTATCTTGTACGTACACGTTATTATCTTGTACGTACAACTTAGTATCTTGTAAGTACAAGTTAGTATCTTGTACGTACAAGTTAGTATCTTGTACGTACAACTTAAAGATACGTACAAGTTAGTATCTTGTACGTACAACTTAGTATCTTGTACGTACAACTTAGTATCTTGTACGTACAAGTTAGTATCTTGTACGCACAACTTAGTATCTTGTACGTACAAGATAGTATAATGTTGAAACTCTCAACTGGTTTACTCTCACAATGGCATCGCATGCTATACGTATATTACGTAAACTTTGTTTTAGCCAAAGGGAGAAAAGAATATATGTTGTGGAGTTGTAATGCTGTGATAAGTTTCCGAACACTTATATGTAAATGTTTATAACAGATTATTTACTATGATCATCATTTGTACAATAATTGATGTGTGTATATATGTCTAATAAACACAAAAACACATATGAAATATTTTGTTTTGCTTTTGTTGTCTTTGCAATCAGTATTCTGAAGTAAAATAAATGCTCAAACATTTCCAATAATGGCACCATTGTGAAGTATTTAACTTTATTATTACTGAAGAAAATTACGAATTTGTTTAATAGATCAAACTTATCATTCATCGGAGATGAATCATATCCGTTTTATCACTAAATATATCTTATCTATAAAACAAGCGACTATACAGTTTTCTCGAAAGGAACTATACAGTGTCAGTTTCAAAATAATGCAAGTGACTATACAGTTTCAACTCATAATCCGGCAATTTCAAATTACGATTGTGAAAAAGATATTGTTCTCATTAACATGTATTCATATTTTTAATATTGTCAAATAAGTTAATAAACCTGTGATCGTGCTTGAAGCAATGTAAAGTAGACCGACTATCTTTAATTACGAAAAATATCAGGCGGGTGACTCAATTCTGCGGTGATGAACAGCAGTTCAACTCAACTTGTATGTTCAAGATACTAAGTTGTACGTACAAGATACTATCTTGTACGTACAAGATACTATAAGTTGTACGTACAAGATAGTAACTTGTACGTACAAGATAGTAACTTGTACGTACAAGATACTAAGTTGTACGTACAAGATACTATCTTGTACGTACAAGATAATAACTTGTACGTACAAGATACTAAGTTGTACGAACAAGATACTAACTTGTACGAACAAGATACTAAGTTGTACGTACAAGATACTAAGTTGTACGTACAAGATACTATCTTGTACGTACAAGATACTAAGTTGTACGTACAAGATAGTAAGATACTATCTTGTACGTACAAGATCAATAACTTCTGTTATATAAAATAACTTGTAATATATAATGTCAGATAACTAACAAAAAAAAAAAAAAAAAAAAATAAAATAAAATAAAATAAAAATCTGTCATGACACTTTTCAGTCAAAAAATTACATGAAATTTTTTACTCAATGAAGGTATATGGAATTTATAGGAGTATACGAGTATCCTATTTTAGTTGTGCTTTCTCACGGTCATCATAGGCCATAGGCTAGGAGGGTCCCACATGCATCCCCCCAACCTCCGAACCAATATTTTTCTTAACCCTTATGACCCACTGATCACAAATCATAATGTTAGCATAAGTTGGGATGAACTTCCGGTTATGACGTCATCAAGATGACCGCCATCTCGAATTTCACCAAAAATGAAAAATAGTTAAAACACTGACATTTTTCAACCAAAGTAGACAAATGAGGTATCAAAACGACCAAAACAGAAAAACAAATACATTTCAGGACCAAGTATTCCAATATATGCACGAGTATTACGCAGGATTGGAAAAAAATCGAATTTTAAGCTCATATTTGGCTTGACGCAGCAAAAATGTTTTCCAACAGCAAACAGTTATTTCTTATCAGTTTTTTGACCACTTATCAATCAGTTTAAACAACAACAACAACGAAAACCAATGTTAACATTGTACAAGTTCCGGTTATGACGTCATCAAAATGGCATTTTTCAACTGAAGTAGACAAATGAGGTATGAAAACGACCACAATAGAACAACAAATACATATCGGGACTTAATAACCCAATAGATGTAGTGATTTGTACGCAGGGAATGAAAAAATAAGATTTTAAGCTAAAAATTGGTAATTCTTTTTTGACTAAACACTGTCATGACAGATTTATTTTTATCAAAACATTATTTGCCCGAAACTTTTCGACTAAAAAGTGTCATGACATTTTTATTTTATAAAAAATATAATGGCAGCCCGCTCTCGGCCATCGTACATTAGGGGCCACGTTCTAATGACTACATTAGAACTACATATGGCTACATAAATTAGAAACGACATTTCGTCACAGTATCCATTTTCACGTAAAAATGTCTGTTTGATTGGTCACTTGGAAAGGTCACCAGAACGTGACCCTTACTGAGATGTTATTAAGCCTGTATGAAAGAATAAGGATAGCATTAAGATCTAGAACTACACTGTAAATGTATTTCATTTCAACAAATTTTATTGCAAATAATATGCAAATGGATTTGGCAACAGGCAAAGCCTATATCAGCCATCTCCAAACAAATCCGGTATAGTACAATTATCAACAAAATATTTTAACATTTAACATTACATTATGAATGAATATTATTATTAGTGTATCTCCCCAACCTATCATAGTAGAAAAATCTAAAAAAATCTTTTAGTTTCAGATATATATTCTGATATGCATTGCAATAAATATGTATTTTTTTCTTCATCACAATTGTCACAGCCATGCAGTAGAGTTTTTGCGTTAAAATGCGAGTGGGGGATATTAGAGTTATGTATTTTGGTTCTGAGTGATGATCTTTGTTCATTAAATAAAGGACATATGAAAAGATAGTGTTCGGCTGTTTCATTACCAAGGCCACAAGAACAAATTGGAGAATCTCTCAAATGATCGCGAAATAGGTCAGAATTTAGATTGCTAGAGGAATTTCTGAGCTGGCACAGAGTAATATTTATAATTCGAGAACCTTTGTTTATAAAGGTATTTGTTATATCAGGTTCCATTTTATTAATGTTAAAAAGGAGTGTTTTAAATTGTGCAACAGTATTAACATTCGATAAGTCAAAGTTTAAAGCGAAAGAATTAAATTCTCTAAAGGTACTTAGAAAAAAACTAGTATAGTAACTTGCAGTTTTGCACATAGGAATATTAAAATATCTTGTCATCCTTAGTGGATATCTCTCATATTCAGGCTGATATAAAAATGGTTGTATAATTTCAATCAAATGCTGTGGAGCAAATCCACGGAGTATCTTAAACATAAGAATAAGTTTGTGTTTTTGACGCCGATCAGAAAGAGATTCCCAAGCTAGTTCTTTATAAAGTGTATTATGGGAGGTACCTCTGCGCAATCCCGTTATAATCCTAGCGGCTTCTAAGTGGACAGACTCTAACAGAAGTTTACATTGTTCAGTACAGTTATCCCATAAAACATCAGCATATTCTAAAATAGGTAAAATATAACTTTTATAAATGTTTAAAAGAGTTTTACGTGACACTCTTTTTTTTAATGTTTTTTAAAATATTTATCCTTTTAAATGCTTTCTGGTATACATAATCTATGTGGTGAGTCCATTTACAGTCGTCAGAAAGTAGAACTCCTAAATGTCTATGTGTGCTAGCTGTATGAACCGTGTTATTGTCAAAGTATATATCGGGATGAATGACGTTTCGTTTCCTTGAAAATATTAATGATTCAGTTTTAGTGGGGTTAAACTTTATGTCCCATTTCAGAGCCCAGGTACTTATATTCGAAAGATTTTGTGAAAGTGTATGGGCAGCATAGATTTGGTTATTATCAATTACTTCACTAATCGAAGTGTCATCTGCAAACAATTTGCAATCACTTGTAACAATATTAGTTATGTCGTTAATATATAATAGAAATAAAAAAGGGCCTAAGACAGATCCCTGAGGGACTCCAGCGTTAACAGTTTTAAATGTAGAGAAAATGCCTTCAGTTAAAACACGTTGCTTCCTATCAGTAAGATAATTTCTAAACCACCCTAATAATTTCCCTTTAAAACCATAAGATTCTAATTTAAATAATAATAGTCCATCATGCCACACTCTATCAAAGGCTTTACTTATATCACAGAAAACAGACCGGACTTCTTTTCCTTTGTCTAATGAGTTAGTGATATTATTGTATATCGAAAGAAGTTGGTTCACAGTTGAATCACCGGGAATGAAGCCGGACTGATGTTTGGTGATTACTTCACAGTCACGTAGGTAATTATAGAGATACTTAAAAATTACTTTTTCTATTATTTTACTGAAGCAAGAGGTGATAGAAATGGGTCGATAGTTGGAAATATCATTTACATCACCTTTCCCTTTGTATATGGCATTAATGTTAGCAGCTTTCCATGGCAAGGGAATACAACCGGTTTCCATAGTTTTATTGCAGAGAAGGGTAAGAGGAATAGAAATAGAGGGTGTCAATAGTTTTATGAATTTCGGGACAATACCATCAGGTCCTGCAGGTTTCTTTTCATTAAGATTAGAAAGCTGATCTTTGATATCCTGTTCAGTAAATACAATATTGTCAATCTTAAAAGGAAACTCGGGAGGAGGGGGAAGAGGATCAAGATCATTAGAGGAAGTGGAGATTGAAGAGAAGTATGTATTTAGGTGTTCCGCTTTTTCAAAAGGATGTTGGAGAAAAGACTCATTGTGTTTTAGAGGGGGGATAGACGTTTGCTTATTATCAATTTTTAACAAAGATTTAGCAATTTTCCACCATTTATCTGGAGACAAGCTATTATTATTTAACGATGATTCAAGTTTCATGAAATAATTTTGTTTTGTTTCTCTAATTAGGTTAATAGTTTCATTTCGAACTAATCTGTACCTTTCCCATTGAGTAGGTGAGTTTGAATTAATAGCTTTTTTGTGTGGATGCGGTTCCTCTGTCTAATTTTTAATCTAATTGTGTTTGTAAACCAAGGCTTATCATTCGGTCGCACTGTAACTATTTTTTGTGGTACATGGTCATTTATTTGTGTGTTAATTGTTTCAACTAGAATATTATTAAATTCGTTTACATCATTATTTTGTGAGATAGATATCCAGTCAATATTACTAATATTATCATTAATCCTATCAATGTCAGCACCATCATATTCATATATCGTTTTCTTATATGCAGTTTGTCTATATACTGAATATGATATACAGAAGTTAATAAGACAATGGTCACTGCAAATCGGAGCAAGAACATTTGTATCCCTTATAAGGTGATTGTTGTTAGATAGAACAATGTCAATAGAAGAAGAAGAAGTAGGAGTAATGCGAGTGGGTTCTTTAATAAAACTGTTTAGATTATGTTTTGTAAGTAATCGGCCTAGATGAGAGTGTGGCTGAAGGTTTGACATATCAACATTTATATCACCAGTTATAACTACATCATTATTATTATCATCAAAAACAATATTAAACATGTCATCTAATTTTCGCCAGTATTCTACATTAGATTCTGGTCTATATATACACCCTAAAAAGAACTTATGGCTATCTACTAAAACTTCTAACCAAATAATTTCAATATTGTTCGACTCCAAATCTCTTCTTCGCTTACAGATTACAGTATCTCTTGTATATATAATAATGCCACCACCAAATCCTACCTGCCTATCCCTTCGATGAAAACTACTAAAACTGTCTAAAACAAGGTCAGAGTCCGGAACTAACGGGTCAAGATGTGTTTCAGTAAGACATATTATATCATTTTCAGTCAGCTCACTATCTATTATATCTAATTTATTTCTAAGTGATCTTACATTAACATGTGAAATTTGGAGAGTGCGCAGAGGACCGGGATTTTGTTCGATATCATTACACAATAATAGAAACTTTATAAGAAATAATTTGAATGCCAAATTTTTTCCAACAAAAGAAAAAATATGAATATAAAGTATATCAGAATAAAATTGCTTGAATGTTAGATATGATTTGTAACTTCCATGCATATCATGTGCCCATAGCTTGATAGAAATTTTACAATCCATTAACCGGTATCAAGAAAGTATGGCGCTATGTGGTACATGAAATACATGGAAGAAAAGGTATTGCAAAATAGACAGGTCATGGAAAAAATAATACATATCAATTAAATTTCTGATTATTTCCTTAATCATAGCTACAAATGCGTGTAGACCCATGTTTATTCCTTGTGATCAAATGTATATTGGTAAATGTATAATGAACATGATAACACGAGTTACGTCCCTTGAATCAAGCTGGTATACATGTATAATTACTCGACAACAAAATCACTCGTATAATATGCTTAAATATACCACATACAGAGGTATAACTAAAGACGCGTCTTCACCTTTTTGTGCGTAAATACCTTTGTTTATGAGAATGAAATAGCTTTTTGTGCGTAAATACTCCTTTGTTTATGACAATGAAATAGCCCCCCCCCAACCCACCCCCGTTGTCACGATTCCGTTGATATAAATTAGATTTGATACATACACGTATAAGAGGCGCCCGACCAGTATGAAATACTGCTTTTCGATACATGCGACGCGACGGTATGTTGTAAATCGAACCGTCTCGCCCGGCGTACATTTTCATAATTAGCCGCGTGTAATTAACGGAAGTTCACTGCCTATAGTGTTCGGTTACAACCGTTAACTTCCGAAGACTGCCGACGAGATGTTGCGATTGTATCCCATTGTTCTATGACGTCATCAATAACGTTACCATGGAGCGTCACAATATCTTTCTCGGCAATTCTAAGTTATGTGGCTTATATATATATCACTAGTATACCATGCAGTTATTTCTACTGTCCAGTGTCTGGTCAAGCCTGCAGTCGAGCGCACAGACCGTGACCGCGTAACGGTAAATGGTGTGCCTTTCACTCAATATACTAAATGCGCTGACACGCGTCAGAATGTGTACTGACAATGTGTACACGAGTTTCTCGTTATGGCCTATGACACTTGAAGTCAGGGGTATAAATACCCGACGACAATCTACTGTCAACACTTAATCTTGAGACAATCATGAAGACGAAAGCAAGAAACTCCCGACTCGATCAACGATTCACTCTGCTGAATAGCGAACGTCGATTCCGAAGAGCCTGTGAACAGATCGTACAACTGAATTACAAGCTAGACGAGTTGCAGTCCCGTTACCTCGGTGCCAAGAGAGACGGACTGAGAACCTTTCGCTACAGCTACAGACTTAGAATGTCGGTTGTAGAAGGCCTGCGTAACATGTACTACGACTATGCCCACCAAAAAGCTGAAGACATATCCGGATTACGAAGAGACCTGTATGGCGAAATTGTAGACGTTGTTTCCGGATCCGAAGACGATGATGAAGAGTGACCAAGAATCGAAGCAGTCTTGAATCCTATAGCAACGGCTCTTTTCAGAGCCAAACACTTTTCTCGAAAAGTGCCCATTAACCTCGAAAATACGCAAAATAGTTGTGTTTTGTTGTGTTATGTATGACACTTAATACATGTAGTTATGAGATAAGGGAGATAACTCCTATAGTTTTTTTTATCAATACATCCTATAAAGTTCACATAATTAATTTAGGTTATAGAACTTTCTAGAATATCATCATCGTATAAACAAATATGTTTGTAAACATGTTGATTATAAGTAGAGATCTAGAATGATCTATTTCCAGAAAGTTCTGTGTGTTTATTTGTTTACTGTTTTTAGTTAGATATTTCTGGAGGTAGAAGGTTCTCCAATATTCTTGAATTAGGGTTTAGCTATATATACTCCAGCTGCCCAAGGCTAATCAGAACTGTAATGAGACCTGTAATAAGACATATCAAGAATTGTACAGCGCCATATAAGATTCTATTGGGAGAGCTATTGTGACTTTATCTGTGGATTATTACAACACTTTGTGTGGATTTATTCATATTGCCTGGAACTTTACAAATCATCGGTGGACATTCAATTTCCTTGTGGATTTGTGATTATTGTTAATTTGTTAATTCGTCCGGGATCGATATTTTATTTGTGGAATCTAACTTTGAAAAATTAATTAAGAAATTTTCAAAATTTGTGTACAAACTTTGAGTTTAAATTTGAAACCAACAGCTAGATAAATATGACTACTATGCAGGTAGAACAGTTTGTTAAAGCACCATCCCTGGAAGTTCTTTTGCAAGTTAGCAAGAAGGATTTACTGTTATTGGGTAAACATTTAGGCCTTACTATCAAAACTAATTTGAGGAAAGCTGAAATTAGGAATGTAATTATAAGATATTTTGTTGACAATGGCAAATTTGACTCTAGTGCATTAGATAGTATAGAGGAAACAGTCAGTTCAGAAATTCAAATTAGACAAATGGAACTTGAACATGAAATGAAACTAAGACAAATGGAAATAGAGAAGGAAATGAAAGAGATGGAGTTAAGAGAAAAAGAAAAAGACAAAGAAAGAGAGTTAAGAGCAAAAGAAATTGAAAGAGAATTAAAAGAAAAAGAGATCGAGAGAGATCAGATGTTAGAACTAGAGAAGCAGAAAATTCAAGCTGAAACAGAACTTAGAATGAAAGAATTAGAGCTAGCTTCTCAAGACAGTTCAAGTAATCTAACTTTTAGGGGTTTACAAGGAAACAGAGGTTTTGATGTCAGTAGAAACATTAGGTTAGTTCCTCCTTTTCAAGAGAAAGAAGTTGACAAGTATTTTCTGCATTTTGAGAAAATAGCTGATAGTATGAAATGGCCTGAAGATAAGCTTACAATGCTTCTTCAGAGTGTCTTGATTGGTAAAGCTAGAGACATTTATTCTTCTTTATCTGTTGATGACATTTCAAATTACCAAGTAGTTAAGAAAGCTATTTTGAAAGCTTATGAGTTAGTTCCTGAGGCTTACCGCCAGAAATTTCGAAACTCAAGAAAGAGAGATGAACAAACTCATGTAGAATTTGCCAGAGAAAAGGAACAATTATTTAATAGGTGGTGTGATTCTAAAGAAATTGATGACGATTTCGGTAAATTGAGGCAATTATTGTTGATAGAGGAGTTTAAACGTTGTGTCCACACAAACATAAAAACTCATTTAGATGAGAGAAAAGTTGAAACACTTAGTGAAGCAGCTACAATGGCTGATGATTACGCTCTCACCCACAAAGGCTCATTTGTTAAAAACAGTTCTCAAGACAAAAAACAGTACCACAGGTACTAGTAAATTTGGTCAGCCTAGGAACCCAACCTTTAGTGGCCCTTCTAACGACAAACCTAAATTAGGTGATAAGACTAAGTCTGATTCTAAAACAGATCATAGGGCAGGTGTGGGGTCTCCTTCTGGTCCTGTTTGTAATTACTGCAAGAAAGTAGGGCATACTATGTCTGAATGTTATTCTCTCCAGCGTAAGGAGCAAAGGCGTAAACAGTCAGTTCCTTCTGTGTTAGCTATGTCAAAGCCTAGTCAGAAACTTAGTGATATTGTGGAAGATTCTAAAGTGTCTGTTGAGATTAAGAGCTCAGAGTCTGATAGCGTCTTGGAGAAGTACTCTCCCTTCATTTCTGAAGGTTTTGTTTCACTTACTAGTGATATTACCAACTTGAAACCTGTGAAGATTTTGCGAGATACTGGGGCTTCTCATTCTTTGATATTAGATGGCGTAGTGCCTTTGTCTGAGGAGACCTCATGTGGTAGTAGTGTTTTGCTTCAAGGTGTAGAGTTAGGTTTTGTTAATGTGCCTCTCCATTGTGTTTATTTAAAGTCAGACTTGGTTACTGGGCCTGTCACCATTGGTGTTAGACCGGAACTTCCCATAGAGGGCGTGTCGCTCATTTTAGGCAATGACTTGGCTGGAGAGAAAGTTAGGGTAGATCCCTTAGTGTCCAGTATCCCTGATAAAACAGATGATGCTGAGACTATTCAACAGGAATTTCCTGGTATTTTCCCTTCTTGTGCTGTAACTCGTTCAATGAGTAAGAAGGTTTCTGATGTTGCAGTAGTTGAGGATCATTATAGTCCAGGGTTAGGTGACACTTTCTTGGCTCATGATATAGAGGATGTCGGGAGCAAGTGTGATCTTTTGAGCAATCCTGTAGACTTTGATAGTGATAGAGTTGTTCCTAACAAGGATCTTCTTTGTCTGACATGATGAGTAAATCATCTTTGTCTAGAGAGGAGCTTATAGTAGAACAGGAGAAAGATCCTGAAATCTCCTTATTGTGTAATCGGGCTTTGAGTGAGGAAGAGGCTGAGAAAGTCCCGGTTTGTTACTTCCGTCAGTCAGGTGTGTTGATGCGCAAGTGGCGCCCCCCTGATGTGTCTCCCGAGGAAGACTGGAAGGTTGTCAATCAAATAGTTGTCCCACCGAGGTATAGGCAAGATATTCTAAGTTTGTCTCATGACGTACCTATGGCAGGGCATTTAGGTGTGACCAAGACTTATAACAGGATCTTAGATCACTTCTTTTGGCCCAAGTTGAAACGGGATGTGGCTGATTTTTGTAGGTCTTGTTCATACTTGTCAGGTGGTAGGGAAACCTAATCAGAAAATCCCTGTTGCACCTTTGCACCCCATTCCAGCATTTGAGGAACCATTTAGTAGAGTCATTATAGACTGTGTAGGTCCTCTACCCAAAAATAAGTCTGGGAATGAGTATCTTTTAACTATTATGTGTGCTTCCACACGCTTTCCTGAAGCCATTCCACTCAGGAATATTAAAGCCCCTAACATAGTCAAGGCTTTGGTTAAATTCTTTACATTGGTTGGTCTTCCAAAAGCTGTCCAATCGGACCAAGGTTCGAATTTCATGTCTGGTATTTTTCAACAAGTCATGTACCAGCTCCAGATCAAGCAGTATAAGTCTAGTGCTTATCATCCAGAGTCTCAGGGTGCTTTAGAACGTTTTCATCAGACATTGAAGAATATGATGAGATCTTATTGTTTTGAAAACAAAAGAGATTGGGACTAAGGTATACACATGTTGTTGTTTGGCGTTAGAGAATCTGTACAAGAATCTCTTGGCTTTAGTCCCTTTGAACTTGTGTTTGGACATACTGTACGTGGTCCTTTGAAAATTTTGAAAGACAAAATTTTGGACGAAGATTCTAAAGTGAATCTCTTAGAGTATGTGTCTAACTTTAAGCAAAGGTTGACAAGGGCATGTGAACTGGCAAAAGAAAATTTGGCCGTTACTCAAACCAAAATGAAAACATGGTATGATAAAGATGCCCGTGCAAGAAGTTTTGATCCAGGTGACAAAATTTTGGCTCTATTACCAATACCGGGTCAGCCTTTGCAAGCTAGATATTTTGGACCTTATGTTGTTGAGAAAAAGGTCGATGATGTTAACTACATTGTACAAACTCCAGGGAGGCGCAAGAAAACTCAATTATGTCATGTTAATATGCTTAAGAAATATGTAGATAGAGAAGAGAGCAAGACCTCTCAACCTATTGCTACTTTGGCCTCTGTACCATCACAAAGTGAAAGTACAGCTGATATTTGTAAATTAGACTTAGATGGTGGTGTACAAGATGTAGGTTTAGACTGTGGTGTTAAGTTACGGAATTCAGATGTGCTCGCGAACTTGGACAAGAAACTGTGTCATCTATCAGAAAAGGAACGCAATGAACTGAAAGATTTGATACTTGAGTTTAAACATTTGTTTCCGGATACACCAGGCAAAACAGATGCTATCTATCATGACGTGGATGTAGGCGATGCGCCACCTGTCAAGCAACATCCTTACCGTGTCAATCCTTTGAAAGAAGAACACTTAAAGAAAGAAATTCAATACATGTTGGACAATGATATTATTGAACCAAGCAAAAGTGAACGGAGCTCTCCATGTGTTCTGGTGCCAAAGCCAGACAAGACATACCGGTTCTGTACTGACTTCAGAAAAGTTAACTCTGTCAGTAAAACAGACTCTTATCCAATTCCAAGGATTGACTCTTGCATTGACAAAGTTGGCAAAGCCAAGTATGTTAGCAAGTTTGACCTGTTGAAAGGATATTGGCAGGTGCCATTAACAGAAAGAGCTAAAGAAGTGTCGGCATTTGTAACCTCACAAGGTTTGTACCAGTACAAAGTTATGCCGTTTGGTATGAAAGAATGCCCCGGCAACATTTCAACGTCTTCTTAACAGCGTGATATCAGACCTGGAAGGCTGTGATGGATACATCGATGACGTCATCAACTACCACGACACGTGGAAAGACCATCTACGCGGGATTCGTGATTTCTTCGAAAGACTCACTACCATGAAATTGACTGTAAACTTATTGAAATGTGAATTTTGTCATGCAACTGTTGAATTTTTAGGCCATGTTGTAGGACAGGGGCAGGTTAAGCCTGTTCAGGCCAAAGTAGAATCAATTACAGATTTTCCATCTCCTGGAAGCAAGAGAGAGCTGATGAGATTTCTTGGTATGGCTGGATACTACAGAAAATTTTGTCAAAATTTCTCTGTTATAGCAGCTCCACTTACTGCTTTGTTAAAGAAAAATGTCAAATTTGTCTGGTCAGACGAATGTAAGTCTGCATTTGAGAAATTGAAAGCCATACTATCAAACTCACCAGTTCTGACTGCTCCAGATTTTAATAAACAGTTTAAACTGTTTGTTGACGCCAGTGATGTAGGTGTTGGTGCTGTTTTGATGCAAGAAGGTACTGAACAAATTGACCATCCAATTTGTTATTTCTCGAAAAAGTTTGACAAACACCAGAGAAATTATTCCACCATTGAGAAAGAATGTTTAGCGTTGATTTTGGCCTTGAACCAATTTGATGTGTATCTCTCTGCACTACAGTTGTGCCTGTATTGGTCTTTACCGACCACAACCCTTTGACATTCATTGGGAAAATGAAAAACAAAAATCAAAGAATTCTCAGGTGGAGTTTGACTTTGCAAGAGTACAATCTTGACATCAAACATATCAAAGGGAAAGACAATATTCTGGCTGATGCTTTATCAAGGATTTAAATATGACTTAATATGTCAAGAAAGTTTCCTTTTCAAGAAAACTTTCTTTTCTTTAAGGAGGGGTGTGTTATGTATGACACTAAATACATGTAGTTCTGAGATAAGGGAGATAACTCCTATAGTTTTTTTTATCAATACATCCTATAAAGTTCACATAATTAATTTAGGTTATAGAACTTTCTAGAATATCATCATCGTATAAACAAATATGTTTGTAAACATGTTGATTATTAAGTAGAGATCTAGAATGATCTATTTCCAGAAAGTTCTGTGTGTTTATTTGTTTACTGTTTTTAGTTAGATATTTCTGGAGGTAGAAGGTTCTCCAATATTCTTGAATTAGGGTTTAGCTATATATACTCCAGCTGCCCAAGGCTAATCAGAACTGTAATGAGACCTGTAATAAGACATATCAAGAATTGTACAGCGCCATATAAGATTCTATTGGGAGAGCTATTGTGACTTTATCTGTGGATTATTACAACACTTTGTGTGGATTTATTCATATTGCCTGGAACTTTACAAATCATCGGTGGACATTCAATTTCCTTGTGGATTTGTGATTATTGTTAATTTGAACCCTGGAAGGATCAAGGATTATACCAGGACATTCGCATACAGATAAGTAACACTTTAAATCATCGTACTAGTCTTGTTCCACCACCAATTACTTTAGATATCGTAAACCATCTCTGTATAATATTGTATATATAATTAAATTGTGTTTTGAATTTAGCTGCTGGTTTCTCCTTTCTGTTATTCGTTCATGTAACAGTTGTTATTTATTTCTATCTATCGAAAACAAATAGTTGTATATATCTAAATATAAGCCGGGGTAGCTCGGTGATTTAGTCGCTAAGTAATAAGTACATGTATCTTATACGAGAATATGAGTTCGAATATTGCTAAAATGTTTTTCTCTTCAATTTATCAACGTCTTAAGATAATTTCAATAGTACAAAATAATACATATCAATTAAATTTCTGATTATTTCCTTAATCATAGCTACAAATGCGTGTAGACCCATGTTTATTCCTTGTGATCAAATGTATATTGGTAAATGTATAATGAACATGATAACACGAGTTACGTCCCTTGAATCAAGCTGGTATACATGTATAATTACTCGACAACAAAATCACTCGTATAATATGCTTAAATATACCACATACAGAGGTATAACTAAAGACGCGTCTTCACCTTTTTGTGCGTAAATACTCCTTTGTTTATGACAATGAAATAGCTTTTTGTGCGTAAATACTCCTTTGTTTATGACAATGAAATAGCCCCCCCCAACCCACCCCCGTTGTCACGATTCCGTTGATATAAATTAGATTTGATACATACACGTATAAGAGGCGCCCGACCAGTATGAAATACTGCTTTTCGATACATGCGACGGTATGTTGTAAATCGAACCGTCTCGCCCGGCGTACATTTTCATAATTAGCCGCGTGTAATTAACGGAAGTTCACTGCCTATAGTGTTCGGTTACAACCGTTAACTTCCGAAGACTGCCGACGAGATGTTGCGATTGTATCCCATTGTTTCTATGACGTCATCAATAACGTTACCATGGAGCGTCACAATATCTTTCTCGGCAATTCTAAGTTATGTGGCTTATATATATATCACTAGTATACCATGCAGTTATTTCTACTGTCCAGTGTCTGGTCAAGCCTGCAGTCGAGCGCACAGACCGTGACCGCGTAACGGTAAATGGTGTGCCTTTCTCTCAATATACTAAATGCGCTGACACGCGTCAGAATGTGTACTGACAATGTGTACACGAGTTTCTCGTTATGGCCTATGACACTTGAAGTCAGGGGTATAAATACCCGACGACAATCTACTGTCATCACTTAATCTTGAGACAATCATGAAGACGAAAGCAAGAAACTCCCGACTCGATCAACGATTCACTCTGCTGAATAGCGAACGTCGATTCCGAAGAGCCTGTGAACAGATCGTACAACTGAATTACAAGCTAGACGAGTTGCAGTCCCGTTACCTCGGTGCCAAGAGAGACGGACTGAGAACCTTTCGCTACAGCTACAGACTTAGAATGTCGGTTGTAGAAGGCCTGCGTAACATGTACTACGACTATGCCCACCAAAAAGCTGAAGACATATCCGGATTACGAAGAGACCTGTATGGCGAAATTGTAGACGTTGTTTCCGGATCCGAAGACGATGATGAAGAGTGACCAAGAATCGAAGCAGTCTTGAATCCTATAGCAACGGCTCTTTTCAGAGCCAAACACTTTTCTCGAAAAGTGCCCATTAACCTCGAAAATACGCAAAATAGTTGTGTTTTGTTGTTATTTATTTCTATCTATCGAAAACAAATAGTTGTATATATCTAAATATAAGCCGGGGTAGCTCGGTGATTTAGTCGCTAAGTAATAAGTACATGTATCTTATACGAGAATATGAGTTCGAATATTGCTAAAATGTTTTTCTCTTCAATTTATCAACGTCTTAAGATAATTTCAATAGTACAAAATAATACATATCAATTAAATTTCTCCTTTGTTTATGACCTTAATCATAGCTACAAATGCGTGTAGACCCATGTTTATTCCTTGTGATCAAATGTATATTGGTAAATGTATAATGAACATGATAAACACGAGTTACGTCCCTTGAATCAAGCTGGTATACATGTATAATTACTCGACAACAAAATCACTCGTATAATATGCTTAAATATACCACATACAGAGGTATAACTAAAGACGCGTCTTCACCTTTTTGTGCGTAAATACTCCTTTGTTTATGACAATGAAATAGCTTTTTGTGCGTAAATACTCCTTTGTTTATGACAATGAAATAGCCCCCCCCCCCCCCCAACCCACCCCCGTTGTCACGATTCCGTTGATATAAATTAGATTTGATACATACACGTATAAGAGGCGCCCGACCAGTATGAAATACTGCTTTTCGATACATGCGACGGTATGTTGTAAATCGAACCGTCTCGCCCGGCGTACATTTTCATAATTAGCCGCGTGTAATTAACGGAAGTTCACTGCCTATAGTGTTCGGTTAACGTTACAACCGTTAACTTCCGAAGACTGCCGACGAGATGTTGCGATTGTATCCCATTGTTCTATGACGTCATCAATAACGTTACCATGGAGCGTCACAATATCTTTCTCGGCAATTCTAAGTTATGTGGCTTATATATATATCACTAGTATACCATGCAGTTATTTCTACTGTCCAGTGTCTGGTCAAGCCTGCAGTCGAGCGCACAGACCGTGACCGCGTAACGGTAAATGGTGTGCCTTTCACTCAATATACTAAATGCGCTGACACGCGTCAGAATGTGTACTGACAATGTGTACACGAGTTTCTCGTTATGGCCTATGACACTTGAAGTCAGGGGTATAAATACCCGACGACAATCTACTGTCATCACTTAATCTTGAGACAATCATGAAGACGAAAGCAAGAAACTCCCGACTCGATCAACGATTCACTCTGCTGAATAGCGAACGTCGATTCCGAAGAGCCTGTGAACAGATCGTACAACTGAATTACAAGCTAGACGAGTTGCAGTCCCGTTACCTCGGTGCCAAGAGAGACGGACTGAGAACCTTTCGCTACAGCTACAGACTTAGAATGTCGGTTGTAGAAGGCCTGCGTAACATGTACTACGACTATGCCCACCAAAAAGCTGAAGACATATCCGGATTACGAAGAGACCTGTATGGCGAAATTGTAGACGTTGTTTCCGGATCCGAAGACGATGATGAAGAGTGACCAAGAATCGAAGCAGTCTTGAATCCTATAGCAACGGCTCTTTTCAGAGCCAAACACTTTTCTCGAAAAGTGCCCATTAACCTCGAAAATACGCAAAATAGTTGTGTTTTGTTGTTATTTATTTCTATCTATCGAAAACAAATAGTTGTATATATCTAAATATAAGCCGGGGTAGCTCGGTGATTTAGTCGCTAAGTAATAAGTACATGTATCTTATACGAGAATATGAGTTCGAATATTGCTAAAATGTTTTTTTCTCTTCAATTTATCAACGTCTTAAGATAATTTCAATAGTACAAAATAATACATATCAATTAAATTTCTGATTATTTCCTTAATCATAGCTACAAATGCGTGTAGACCCATGTTTATTCCTTGTGATCAAATGTATATTGGTAAATGTATAATGAACATGATAACACGAGTTACGTCCCTTGAATCAAGCTGGTATACATGTATAATTACTCGACAACAAAATCACTCGTATAATATGCTTAAATATACCACATACAGAGGTATAACTAAAGACGCGTCTTCACCTTTTTGTGCGTAAATACTCCTTTGTTTATGACAATGAAATAGCTTTTTGTGCGTAAATACTCCTTTGTTTATGACAATGAAATAGCCCCCCCCCCCCCCCAACCCACCCCCGTTGTCACGATTCCGTTGATATAAATTAGATTTGATACATACACGTATAAGAGGCGCCCGACCAGTATGAAATACTGCTTTTCGATACATGCGACGGTATGTTGTAAATCGAACCGTCTCGCCCGGCGTACATTTTTCATAATTAGCCGCGTGTAATTAACGGAAGTTCACTGCCTATAGTGTTCGGTTACAACCGTTAACTTCCGAAGACTGCCGACGAGATGTTGCGATTGTATCCCATTGTTCTATGACGTCATCAATAACGTTACCATGGAGCGTCACAATATCTTTCTCGGCAATTCTAAGTTATGTGGCTTATATATATATCACTAGTATACCATGCAGTTATTTCTACTGTCCAGTGTCTGGTCAAGCCTGCAGTCGAGCGCACAGACCGTGACCGCGTAACGGTAAATGGTGTGCCTTTCACTCAATATACTAAATGCGCTGACACGCGTCAGAATGTGTACTGACAATGTGTACACGAGTTTCTCGTTATGGCCTATGACACTTGAAGTCAGGGGTATAAATACCCGACGACAATCTACTGTCATCACTTAATCTTGAGACAATCATGAAGACGAAAGCAAGAAACTCCCGACTCGATCAACGATTCACTCTGCTGAATAGCGAACGTCGATTCCGAAGAGCCTGTGAACAGATCGTACAACTGAATTACAAGCTAGACGAGTTGCAGTCCCGTTACCTCGGTGCCAAGAGAGACGGACTGAGAACCTTTCGCTACAGCTACAGACTTAGAATGTCGGTTGTAGAAGGCCTGCGTAACATGTACTACGACTATGCCCACCAAAAAGCTGAAGACATATCCGGATTACGAAGAGACCTGTATGGCGAAATTGTAGACGTTGTTTCCGGATCCGAAGACGATGATGAAGAGTGACCAAGAATCGAAGCAGTCTTGAATCCTATAGCAACGGCTCTTTTCAGAGCCAAACACTTTTCTCGAAAAGTGCCCATTAACCTCGAAAATACGCAAAATAGTTGTGTTTTGTTGTTATTTATTTCTATCTATCGAAAACAAATAGTTGTATATATCTAAATATAAGCCGGGGTAGCTCGGTGATTTAGTCGCTAAGTAATAAGTACATGTATCTTATACGAGAATATGAGTTCGAATATTGCTAAAATGTTTTTCTCTTCAATTTATCAACGTCTTAAGATAATTTCAATAGTACAAAATAATACATATCAATTAAATTTCTGATTATTTCCTTAATCATAGCTACAAATGCGTGTAGACCCATGTTTATTCCTTGTGATCAAATGTATATTGGTAAATGTATAATGAACATGATAACACGAGTTACGTCCCTTGAATCAAGCTGGTATACATGTATAATTACTCGACAACAAAATCACTCGTATAATATGCTTAAATATACCACATACAGAGGTATAACTAAAGACGCGTCTTCACCCTTTTGTGCGTAAATACTCCTTTGTTTATGACAATGAAATAGCTTTTTGTGCGTAAATACTCCTTTGTTTATGACAATGAAATAGCCCCCCCCCCCCCCAACCCACCCCCGTTGTCACGATTCCGTTGATATAAATTAGATTTGATACATACACGTATAAGAGGCGCCCGACCAGTATGAAATACTGCTTTTCGATACATGCGACGGTATGTTGTAAATCGAACCGTCTCGCCCGGCGTACATTTTCATAATTAGCCGCGTGTAATTAACGGAAGTTCACTGCCTATAGTGTTCGGTTACAACCGTTAACTTCCGAAGACTGCCGACGAGATGTTGCGATTGTATCCCATTGTTCTATGACGTCATCAATAACGTTACCATGGAGCGTCACAATATCTTTCTCGGCAATTCTAAGTTATGTGGCTTATATATATATCACTAGTATACCATGCAGTTATTTCTACTGTCCAGTGTCTGGTCAAGCCTGCAGTCGAGCGCACAGACCGTGACCGCGTAACGGTAAATGGTGTGCCTTTCACTCAATATACTAAATGCGCTGACACGCGTCAGAATGTGTACTGACAATGTGTACACGAGTTTCTCGTTATGGCCTATGACACTTGAAGTCAGGGGTATAAATACCCGACGACAATCTACTGTCATCACTTAATCTTGAGACAATCATGAAGACGAAAGCAAGAAACTCCCGACTCGATCAACGATTCACTCTGCTGAATAGCGAACGTCGATTCCGAAGAGCCTGTGAACAGATCGTACAACTGAATTACAAGCTAGACGAGTTGCAGTCCCGTTACCTCGGTGCCAAGAGAGACGGACTGAGAACCTTTCGCTACAGCTACAGACTTAGAATGTCGGTTGTAGAAGGCCTGCGTAACATGTACTACGACTATGCCCACCAAAAAGCTGAAGACATATCCGGATTACGAAGAGACCTGTATGGCGAAATTGTAGACGTTGTTTCCGGATCCGAAGACGATGATGAAGAGTGACCAAGAATCGAAGCAGTCTTGAATCCTATAGCAACGGCTCTTTTCAGAGCCAAACACTTTTTCTCGAAAAGTGCCCATTAACCTCGAAAATACGCAAAATAGTTGTGTTTTGTTGTTGTTATTTATTTCTATCTATCGAAAACAAATAGTTGTATATATCTAAATATAAGCCGGGGTAGCTCGGTGATTTAGTCGCTAAGTAATAAGTACATGTATCTTATACGAGAATATGAGTTCGAATATTGCTAAAATGTTTTTCTCTTCAATTTATCAACGTCTTAAGATAATTTCAATAGTACAAAATAATACATATCAATTAAATTTCTGATTATTTCCTTAATCATAGCTACAAATGCGTGTAGACCCATGTTTATTCCTTGTGATCAAATGTATATTGGTAAATGTATAATGAACATGATAACACGAGTTACGTCCCTTGAATCAAGCTGGTATACATGTATAATTACTCGACAACAAAATCACTCGTATAATATGCTTAAATATACCACATACAGAGGTATAACTAAAGACGCGTCTTCACCTTTTTGTGCGTAAATACTCCTTTGTTTATGACAATGAAATAGCTTTTTGTGCGTAAATACTCCTTTGTTTATGACAATGAAATAGCCCCCCCCAACCCACCCCCGTTGTCACGATTCCGTTGATATAAATTAGATTTGATACATACACGTATAAGAGGCGCCCGACCAGTATGAAATACTGCTTTTCGATACATGCGACGGTATGTTGTAAATCGAACCGTCTCGCCCGGCGTACATTTTCATAATTAGCCGCGTGTAATTAACGGAAGTTCACTGCCTATAGTGTTCGGTTACAACCGTTAACTTCCGAAGACTGCCGACGAGATGTTGCGATTGTATCCCATTGTTCTATGACGTCATCAATAACGTTACCATGGAGCGTCACAATATCTTTCTCGGCAATTCTAAGTTATGTGGCTTATATATATATCACTAGTATACCATGCAGTTATTTCTACTGTCCAGTGTCTGGTCAAGCCTGCAGTCGAGCGCACAGACCGTGACCGCGTAACGGTAAATGGTGTGCCTTTCACTCAATATACTAAATGCGCTGACACGCGTCAGAATGTGTACTGACAATGTGTACACGAGTTTCTCGTTATGGCCTATGACACTTGAAGTCAGGGGTATAAATACCCGACGACAATCTACTGTCATCACTTAATCTTGAGACAATCATGAAGACGAAAGCAAGAAACTCCCGACTCGATCAACGATTCACTCTGCTGAATAGCGAACGTCGATTCCGAAGAGCCTGTGAACAGATCGTACAACTGAATTACAAGCTAGACGAGTTGCAGTCCCGTTACCTCGGTGCCAAGAGAGACGGACTGAGAACCTTTCGCTACAGCTACAGACTTAGAATGTCGGTTGTAGAAGGCCTGCGTAACATGTACTACGACTATGCCCACCAAAAAGCTGAAGACATATCCGGATTACGAAGAGACCTGTATGGCGAAATTGTAGACGTTGTTTCCGGATCCGAAGACGATGATGAAGAGTGACCAAGAATCGAAGCAGTCTTGAATCCTATAGCAACGGCTCTTTTCAGAGCCAAACACTTTTCTCGAAAAGTGCCCATTAACCTCGAAAATACGCAAAATAGTTGTGTTTTGTTGTTATTTATTTCTATCTATCGAAAACAAATAGTTGTATATATCTAAATATAAGCCGGGGTAGCTCGGTGATTTAGTCGCTAAGTAATAAGTACATGTATCTTATACGAGAATATGAGTTCGAATATTGCTAAAATGTTTTTTCTCTTCAATTTATCAACGTCTTAAGATAATTTCAATAGTACAAAATAATACATATCAATTAAATTTCTGATTATTTCCTTAATCATAGCTACAAATGCGTGTAGACCCATGTTTATTCCTTGTGATCAAATGTATATTGGTAAATGTATAATGAACATGATAACACGAGTTACGTCCCTTGAATCAAGCTGGTATACATGTATAATTACTCGACAACAAAATCACTCGTATAATATGCTTAAATATACCACATACAGAGGTATAACTAAAGACGCGTCTTCACCTTTTTGTGCGTAAATACTCCTTTGTTTATGACAATGAAATAGCTTTTTGTGCGTAAATACTCCTTTGTTTATGACAATGAAATAGCCCCCCCCCCCAACCCACCCCCGTTGTCACGATTCCGTTGATATAAATTAGATTTGATACATACACGTATAAGAGGCGCCCGACCAGTATGAAATACTGCTTTTCGATACATGCGACGGTATGTTGTAAATCGAACCGTCTCGCCCGGCGTACATTTTCATAATTAGCCGCGTGTAATTAACGGAAGTTCACTGCCTATAGTGTTCGGTTACAACCGTTAACTTCCGAAGACTGCCGACGAGATGTTGCGATTGTATCCCATTGTTCTATGACGTCATCAATAACGTTACCATGGAGCGTCACAATATCTTTCTCGGCAATTCTAAGTTATGTGGCTTATATATATATATATTGGCAGTTATTTCTACTGTCCAGTGTCTGGTCAAGCCTGCAGTCGAGCGCACAGACCGTGACCGCGTAACGGTAAATGGTGTGCCTTTCACTCAATATACTAAATGCGCTGACACGCGTCAGAATGTGTACTGACAATGTGTACACGAGTTTCTCGTTATGGCCTATGACACTTGAAGTCAGGGGTATAAATACCCGACGACAATCTACTGTCATCACTTAATCTTGAGACAATCATGAAGACGAAAGCAAGAAACTCCCGACTCGATCAACGATTCACTCTGCTGAATAGCGAACGTCGATTCCGAAGAGCCTGTGAACAGATCGTACAACTGAATTACAAGCTAGACGAGTTGCAGTCCCGTTACCTCGGTGCCAAGAGAGACGGACTGAGAACCTTTCGCTACAGCTACAGACTTAGAATGTCGGTTGTAGAAGGCCTGCGTAACATGTACTACGACTATGCCCACCAAAAAGCTGAAGACATATCCGGATTACGAAGAGACCTGTATGGCGAAATTGTAGACGTTGTTTCCGGATCCGAAGACGATGATGAAGAGTGACCAAGAATCGAAGCAGTCTTGAATCCTATAGCAACGGCTCTTTTCAGAGCCAAACACTTTTCTCGAAAAGTGCCCATTAACCTCGAAAATACGCAAAATAGTTGTGTTTTGTTGTTATTTATTTCTATCTATCGAAAACAAATAGTTGTATATATCTAAATATAAGCCGGGGTAGCTCGGTGATTTAGTCGCTAAGTAATAAGTACATGTATCTTATACGAGAATATGAGTTCGAATATTGCTAAAATGTTTTTCTCTTCAATTTATCAACGTCTTAAGATAATTTCAATAGTACAAAATAATACATATCAATTAAATTTCTGATTATTTCCTTAATCATAGCTACAAATGCGTGTAGACCCATGTTTATTCCTTGTGATCAAATGTATATTGGTAAATGTATAATGAACATGATAACACGAGTTACGTCCCTTGAATCAAGCTGGTATACATGTATAATTACTCGACAACATATACCACTCGTATAATATGCTTAAATATACCACATACAGAGGTATAACTAAAGACGCGTCTTCACCTTTTTGTGCGTAAATACTCCTTTGTTTATGACAATGAAATAGCTTTTTGTGCGTAAATACTCCTTTGTTTATGACAATGAAATAGCCCCCCCCCCCCCAACCCACCCCCGTTGTCACGATTCCGTTGATATAAATTAGATTTGATACATACACGTATAAGAGGCGCCCGACCAGTATGAAATACTGCTTTTCGATACATGCGACGGTATGTTGTAAATCGAACCGTCTCGCCCGGCGTACATTTTCATAATTAGCCGCGTGTAATTAACGGAAGTTCACTGCCTATAGTGTTCGGTTACAACCGTTAACTTCCGAAGACTGCCGACGAGATGTTGCGATTGTATCCCATTGTTCTATGACGTCATCAATAACGTTACCATGGAGCGTCACAATATCTTTCTCGGCAATTCTAAGTTATGTGGCTTATATATATATCACGAGCATTTGCATTGGCTTACCATGCAGTTATTGGCAGTTATTTCTACTGTCCAGTGTCTGGTCAAGCCTGCAGTCGAGCGCACAGACCGTGACCGCGTAACGGTAAATGGTGTGCCTTTCACTCAATATACTAAATGCGCTGACACGCGTCAGAATGTGTACTGACAATGTGTACACGAGTTTCTCGTTATGGCCTATGACACTTGAAGTCAGGGGTATAAATACCCGACGACAATCTACTGTCATCACTTAATCTTGAGACAATCATGAAGACGAAAGCAAGAAACTCCCGACTCGATCAACGATTCACTCTGCTGAATAGCGAACGTCGATTCCGAAGAGCCTGTGAACAGATCGTACAACTGAATTACAAGCTAGACGAGTTGCAGTCCCGTTACCTCGGTGCCAAGAGAGACGGACTGAGAACCTTTCGCTACAGCTACAGACTTAGAATGTCGGTTGTAGAAGGCCTGCGTAACATGTACTACGACTATCACTGGTAGCCCTGTTCTGTTAATTTTCGTTCTTAAACTGTTATTTTAACCATATTCGTGATATTTCAAATATTTATGTTGGTTTTATCTGTTTTACTGTTATTATCAAAATTTTAGTTATCTTTAACTAAAAGCATGTTATTATTTTCTAGCACACGTTATATTTTTGCTGCTGTGTTATCTCTATCTTTGCATGCGTTTGTCTTTTTAAAATGATGTTAGATTTAGTGGCTGATGTTATTATTTATTTTGCATTGTTATTCATTTCATTTCACGTGTTAGTGTCAGCAATGATTGTTAATGAATTTGTTTCCCATGTTATTGCCAGAATGTTACGTGATTTTTATGTGAAACTTTGTTAGCATCAACAAAACATGTGATTATTTACGTGACCACGTTACAAGTAACGTTGGAAACGTTATTTTGTTTTGAAAGCGTTATTTTTTTTCGTGGAAATACCACTGCCTATTGTTCTCATTGACCCCCTACGGCGACAGCGCAGTGAGCCGGCGGGCGAGCTTCGCTAGTGTGTTGACCACTCACCCATAACGAGAGCACGGCTCCCAATATATAGTCTTGCGGTATATATAGATACTTGCGGTATCGCTGTCAATGTATCGCTACCGTATCGCATGTGCTGTGCAACTGAGCATGGAATATATATAGTTTTCAGTTACTATATTTACAGTTCTTTTTCTCCAAAGTTTGCATTCACTGTATAAACTTATTGAAAATTCCTGACATATTAGGGTTGTGTTGGAATCGGCAAGGACGTTTAAATCCTTGGAATCGGTCATAGTTTAACTACACTGTACACAGATTTGATGTTTTTTAACGTATTGTGTATTTCAAGTTTATTAATTATTACGTTATAAATATAATATATAAATATGTTTCTGATAACTTACGTAATCTGTTTTGATTAATGAAATTGTGTTCATTTCTTGTATGGCTGATTAACAAAATTATTTGTCGAAGTTATGCATATTATGGAATCTGTTTTGATTAACGAAATTGTGTACATTTCTTGAATGGCTGATTTATATATATCACAACATTATTTGAGGCATATTTTGGAACAAGTGCTATATATTCAAAATGAACATTACAAAATCTACTATAATTCTATATGATATGTCGTATCGTACAGGGAAGACACAAATACATATCAAATGCACGTGTCTTGAATACAGTTACAATACGCATGATGCAAACTGACATGCATTTATTAAATTAAATACACTGTATTGTACGTTTTGTCTACGTTATGAAAAGTGAAATATATATTCAAGTTCATGCTAAAATCACTGTCAAAACAAACTCCATTGTATCCGACGTAATTTGCTACCGCGCAGGGACATGTAACATGCGCAGCGACCCGTGAAAAATGCCCGCGGGTCAAGCAGTCGTGGATCTTTTAATTTATTTTCTTTTTTTTAAGTATTATTATCTACGCTAGAAGGCAGTTACCATTAATTTTTTATGTACTGTTTGGAATCGGCTTGTTAACTTAAGCCGTTAACTTTTAACTTCAACAAAGATTATTGTAAAATGGCACCGCGACATAGAGTCATCTAGCTAAAGGAAAACTATACTCTACTATCATAGAATTTTATTTAAAATTTTGTAAACTACTTCTTGGTTTGAAGGAAAGTACACCAAACTACATGGTTTATGGAGAATTGGGTACAAGACCACTTATAATTGATATAAAAATAAAGATGATTAACTACTGGTCGACTATGATGATATCTAAAGAAAGTAAAATGAATGTTATATGAAATCATATGCTATACCATGTATTTACAAACGAAAACAGAGCAGTTACATACTTAATGTTTATACAAAACATTTTAAATGAGTGTTGTCTTATATATATATGGAACTTGCAGCAAAATAACTTGTATCCACAATGGATAAAAGCGCAAGTTAAACAAATATTATACGAACGATTTTTACAGAAATGGAATCATGACGTTTTTCATTCTTCAGTGTCAGTATGCTATAGAATATATAGAAAAGAGTTTAATTTTGAAAAATATCTTGAATTATTGAATGATAACGAAAGATTATTAATGTGTAAATTAAGAACAAGAAACCATAAATTTATTGTTGAAACTGGTAGGTGGAATAATATAGAATATCAAAACAGAATTTGTCCTTTTTGTGATACAAACGATATTGGTGATGAATTTCATTATTTACTAAAATGTCCATTTTTTACGCTGGAAAGAAGGTTATATATTAACAAGCAGAGTTCAATCTACGATTATTATTCGTGGGTCCTTTTCAATGGTTTTTGTGAAAACCATGGGTCCCACAGTGTTATAGATACCCATTCCCGGAAATTTCATGGGTCCTTTTAAAATTCTGTGAGTACAGGACTCGGGATGCGCACGTAGTTTTAACACTGAACAAGTACTACTATACGCAACCAAATATTCTAAAATTCTCACTACTTATGAATTCTGTTAATATTAAAACATTAAGAAATTTATGTAAATTTATCAAGGTTATTTTCCAAAAGAATTTATGATTTGTCCTTCCATATATGTACATATTTTCTACTTGTCAAATTTTTGAAATTGATATTTATATATTATGTTTCTCTATTCAATGTATTTGTCAAAGAGAACTAATAAAGAAACTTAAAACTTGTCACGATAAAATGAGGTGTGTTCTCCTTTCAAGACTCTCGGAGTCATTAGTTGCCGGACACCTAGATATCCGCATTTCGGTGTCAGGACATGTATTGTGGTAACGAGACTTATTTGGTGCGTGACGTAATCGACCCTTTGCGAGGCAGCGCAGCTCATCACTATCAATGCTTGCATACGGCGCTCGACACACCTACCTGTGATTTTCAAAAACGTCTTTTCAGCGATTGGGGATTGTTGCTACGTTTCTCTGATTTTTTTTATATTATTAAATAGCATTGTCATGAACTTTCGTTTTCTTACAAAATATCAAGCAAGGCGGGACGAAAGCGTAATTGTGAGAACCGCGATGGACAACGTAACCCTGTACAATTTCACCTGGATGCGGAGGCTGGTGGATAATTATGTATATATAATGAGGGTAAAACTTTCGTGTAGATTTCTTACTTTTTTGCAATGATTTATGCATTCTTTCTAAAGACTGTAGTAAAAAGTAACACATACTTGTATTCATCTTAGCGATTAAAGGCCCACTACCGTTCCGAAACGGCTTTAAATTTTTAAAGTGGGAATGTAAAACAAGATCGATAATTTTGTAGAGTCTTAAGAATTATTAACTTACCGTTAATACTATATTTATCATCACCTTCTGAACGATTTGATTAAAATAAATAAAATGTTTATTTTCATAACGCGGGTCGCATTATGTTTCCCGCCGTCGTCCTAAATACCGGGCGGTAGTTGACTATCACTGCGCCAGACGGCAAAACAGCGAATTGACTCTCCATTGTTTTCACATATTACGCAGGAAATCTTGCATATGTTTGGTGTCGTAACCTTGTTTTAGGTCATCGGTACGCATTTTCTGATGTTATTAATGGTTTTTTTAAGAAACCTTTATATTTTGCTCCGGAAAGGTAATGGGCCTTTAACATTTTTCTACATATTTAATTCTCCCTCTCTCTTTCTTTCTTTCTCTGCCTCCCTCTCTGAGTGACAGGTCACAGCACTTATAGGTTCTCGCCATGTCTGCTAGTGTGATTATCCTGTTTAGACAGGAATTCACACTAGACCTATACACGGTGGAGAAGGTTAACGGAATCGTGATGCGCCCTGACTTACGAGGCTCGACTTACGGGGCGCTTATATTAGGCGGCACTAGTAGGAGCACGAAGCGAGAAAATGGCCGACAATAATTGTATACACTTTATAGACAAAGATATTGAAAGGGAACATTAACATTGAAAGTTGCTAGTAGACGTAAAAATTTCTCTTTATGAGTTGCAAATTGGTTGAAATCTTAGCGAAGTACGGGATTAGCTGGGCGGGTGGTTACGTTATGTATAGTAATCTTCAGAATTAAACCAGAGACTTAATAGTTTTACTGTAATTTAGTAGACATGCAATATTCTATCATAAATTTTGATTCATATATTGTATATGGGGGTTGGGGGTTTATACGTATCGACATTAAATCTACATTGAAATCACGCAAAAACTGCAGATAATTATAACATTTAAATTTTGTGGAACTACACGTGTAAAAATTCATGTTGTCAGAAACATTTTAATTGTCAATCTGTTTTAGTGCATTACAAACACAATAATTACTTCTTTTTATTTATTTTGAATTCCAGAACGGTTTAAGAAACACAACTATGTACATGAATTATAGGAAATGAATAAAAAATCACGATTTTGATCAGATATTAATATTTCCATTCCAGGTTCTGCATCCCATTGAGAGCATCTTGGGAAATTTCTGTTATCGTTGAATCCATTTGTATGTGTATGCTTATAAGAAGTTTACTTGAGTAAAAAGTATTGTTAAAACTAATAAATAAACAGGCCGCGATATTTCCCGTGAGACATTGGGATTATCTTTCCTCGTGAGCTTTGAATCGATCCAAACTACAAGTGGAACCTAAAGTACTAATTGCCATCATTTATAAGTATGACATCGAACAAGTTTTATGTTGACAGCTGACGGCGGAATTTGAAGATAAAGTACATACTTTGTAGGACGTAAGACATTCGCTTCCTTTTGTTGATAAATACAATTTTATACGGACCCAACAGAGGGCCCTAAGACCAATTTTAGAGGTTTCTGATTTTTGATCTAAACCTCTTAAACGTCTATAAATGGTCTCTGGTGGGTCCATAAATAAAATATATCAAATGTAGCTAATTTTCGGATCCCTGTGATATTACCATATATACATGAAAACAAGTCGATGCTTTATTTATGTATGTATGACAACAGAAACATGTACAAATGTATTGGTTTATGATAAATTGACATTTTTATCCGATTATGTGTCAAAGAAAGATTTGTTTTCCTGCACCAATATTCAGAATTTGTTAGAATAACGGCAGAATACTTAATTTTTAACAAGTTTCGGCAGGATTAGCTTATGTGTTTTTTTTATTCAGTGTTAACCCTTAATATTAGGACTTTTCCTTAGAATTCCAATTCGATCAGAAAAAGTAAGTATTCTGCCGTAAAATTAAGTATTTTTCTGTCCGCTGTCGCCGCCGTGACGGCCGACTAACAAACAATCAGAGGCTATCAGTTACAAGTACCCACCTTTGTTTACATGCACGGCTATCTATTGCTGCATAGTCGGGGTCAAACTTTTCCGATGCGACAGTGAAATTGACACATTCGGCGATAGAATTAAATATTTCGTCGGTTATATTATACTTTCTGCGCGAAGATTAACAGATTTTCTGACTGACGTTGGTAATTATCGAGAGGACGCGCCGAGCCGTGACGGCCGAGTACACACGGCTTGCACAGGTAAACATTAGGTTTGTGAAACGGGCCAAGCTATCCCATTGTAAACTACCCCTGTGATATTTATGTTTACGACATGCATGTACTAAAACTACTTTACTAGTTGGGCGACACCTGAAGGAGTGTCGCGGATGAAATGAAGAGAAGAGAAAGGGAAGATAACTCTTGTTGTTACCCTTAAACGGGACCAATTCCATTAGGTTATGAACGAGAGGCCGATGGGCCTTAACGGTCATCTGACTATTGGCACAATACAACACCTCAAAGAATAAAGAAGTGGCACACAGTTAAGGCAATCCAAAAAAACTCATTTATTAGAAGAAGTGCAGGTCCTGATATATTTAATGAATTAGACCATGAATGAAGGTCCCTTGATCCCCACCATGCTGCAAATCCAATTTCCAGTCTCAAGGTAGTCATTCATGTTACAGGCTCAATATCAGGTCTCTATAGGCCTTTAAGTTATTCACACGAAGTCGTTAAAATTTTTTAGCCTATTTGACCTGATGAAGGTCAAGATAATTTATTTGAACAAACTTTATAGCCCTTCATCCAAGCATGCCGCAGACCCTATATGAGTACCCTGGGACTTTTGGTTCTTGAGAAGAAGTCGTTTAAAGATTTTAGCATTTTTGACCCCTGTGACCTTGAGTGAAGGTCAAGGTCCTTCATTTAAACAAACTTGGTAGCCATTCATTCTAGCATGCGACAGACCCAATATCAGATCTCTAGGCCTCTTGTTTATTCACAAGAGGTCATTTAAAGATTTTACCCTATTTGACCCCTGTGACCTTGAATGAAGGTCATTGTCCTTCATTTGAACAAAGTTGGTAGCCATTCATCTGTGCATGTCACAGGCCCAATATCAGGTCTCTAGGCTACTTATTTATTCACATGAAGTCGTTTAAAGATTAAAGATTTTAGCCTATTTGACCCCTGTGACCTTGAATGAAAGTCAAGGTCATCTGTTTGAACAAATTTGGTAGCCATTTATTCTAGCATGCCACAGACCCAATATCAGGTCTCTAGGCCTCCTAGTTATTCACAAGAAGTTGTTTAAAATATTTTAGCCTATTTGACCCCTGGGACCTTGAATGAAGGTCAAGGTCATTAATTTGAACAAACTGGGCAGCCCTTCATCCCAGCATGCCGCAGACCCAATATGAGTTCCCTGGGCCATTTGGTTCTTGATAAGAATTCGTTTGAAGATTTTAGCCTTTTTGACCACTGTGACCTTGAATGAAGGTCAAGGTCATTCATTTGAACAAACTTGGTAGCCCTTCATCCCAGCATGCTACAGGCCAAATATCAGTACCCTGGGCCTTGCGTTTGAATGAAAAAGTTTTGCACTGCAGACTGCGGACGGCGCACGATGACGGACGATGCATGATGACAATAGATCTTCCTGACCCTTCGGGTCAGATGACCTAAAAATATACCAGAGCTTGAAGTCATTTAAGGATTTTAGTCTATTTGACCCCTGTGACCTTGAATAAAGGTCAAGGTTATTTATTTAAACAACCTTGGTAGTTCATTGTATAATATATACTGGCAGTTAACCTGAAAGATACAATATAATTGATTGTCTATAAAAACACCAATAAAGGAATGTAATTAAAAAATGAAAAAATCCTTTTAAGCTACATCCTCAATACTCCATGGGTTACTATCACTGACTATCCACTCTTGGACTATCTCATAGTAACATTGGAGCCACTTCAGAAGAAACAAACTGACCAATCACAGGCTTGCAGAAATCATTTTTGGCTACATCCTCAATACTCCAGGGGTTACTATCACCGATGTGATATCCACCCATGGACTAATATATCATAGTAAAATTGGATGCAGTTCAGAAGAAAACAAAAGGCCCAAGAGGCCTTGATGGTCACCTGAGTGCTGATACAGAAAGAACATTGCAAAGTCGGTTCAAATCTTTAAAAAGCATTTATGAATTAAAAGAAACCCCTTTTGGACCCACTCCTCAGGCCCCTGGGGGTCAGTCATGGAAAATTTGTTAATAGGATTCAATGGCCATATCATACTGATAATTCTGACATTTGACTCATTTTCTATTACAAATGACCAAATAATGTTCAAAAATGTGTTTTCCCTATAAAAACTATAGTAAACTTGACCCCTCCCGAGGGGAAAACATGAGACCCCAAGGTTCATATATAATTCATAATTATTGTAAAGGACCTTAAGACCTTTCCATCTATAAAGAGTATTTGATTCTACCATTTCACAATTTTAGATGAAGGTTTTTGAAGTTTAAGCCTATCCTATTTTACCCATTTTAGCCCCACCCCTCAGGCCCCTGGGGGTCAGTTATGGGAAATATGTTAATATGATTCATTGACCATTTCATACTGATAATTCTGATTCATTTTCTATTACAAATGACCAAATAATGCTCAAAAATGTGTTTTTTAAACCTAAATAAACTATAATAAACTTGACCCCCTCCCCACGTGATTCCATCTATGAAGAGTATTTGATTCCACTATTTCTTGAATTTTAGAAGAAGATTGTTGAAGTTTTAGCCTAATTGACCCCTTTTGGCCCCAACCCTCAGGTTCCTAGGAGACCATATAATTCACACTTTTGATTGACCTTTGGCCTTGAAAGGTCTCTGCAAAATTAGATTAGGTCACTGGAGACTTCATCTCAGGTGACCTCAAAACTGAGTCCTGCATAGACTTCCTTTCAAGATTACAGAGAAAGTGACACCCAACTTCAAACCAACCCCTGAGTGATAGTAACCCCTGGCATATGGAGAAGGATTAGGCTATTACTCTGCTATTTTCTTAAATAAAGAAAGACTTAAAACTTGAATGTGGCATTTTATAATTGTCCCTATGACATACAATTAAGCAAGGAGTTCATCATAATTGCTATTGCTGCCTGGAATATGCATTTTCATGAATAATCATGCAAAAGTCTCTGCTAGCTACCCTCATTTTTTCGAAAAATAAGTAAAAAATTGGTAATAATAGACAATATCGCCTGGCTGGCACTCAATCTCTTACAAATACATACATTTTAGAGAACAAGAAATGTTAAACAGTTTTTTACAGAGAAAAAAAAAACAAAATAAAACTACTGCTATAATCAAGTTAAAATAACCAGAAAATGTATAAATCTATGTAATAGATGTATAAATGTATGTATGTACTTCATATGATTGCAATTACTATACATACATGTATAATGTATATGGTATGTCGGAGTGAATGTGTATATGCCTGTATTATGTTATGTACTATAAAATGTCTTGAAAAATAAAAAAAATTATAAAAAAAAATAAAATAACCAGAATTCATTTAATATGGATGATATCGTTTCATAATGACACAGCATCAAAGATTTGAAAAATATCATGTAATTATACATGTACATCACGAATAATCATGTAAAAGTCTCTGCTACCCCCATTTTATCAATAAGAAACTGTTTTTCCACATGTAGATAAAAAAATGTCAAAATATAGACAATATTGGTCTGACCGAATACTCAATCCATAACAAAACCCACATTTCTCTGTTTTTGCAATTCTTTTCGTGATATTGAGCATTTTGCTAGAAAATATACCTTAAAAAATAATAAGCCAATTACCTCCCTTTATCCAATCCCAATGAAAACTGTTCATATGAACATTTAAAGAATATAAAGTTTTTAATTAAAAACCCACGTACCCTTTTACAAGTAAGTCAGTTGTTTGATGGTATACATGCATCTGATCATACATGTACTTGCATAAGATATTTAACAATATAATGCTTTAATCAAGAAATGCCTTGGAATTGTATAATGCTAATTCGAATTTCATGTTGGGCAATTAGGGTAATGAGTTATATTAGGTGCCAATCTTTCTAATTATCATAACATTTATGAGACCTTTTATGAGAACTCTATTCATGGGGCCACGGTGACCAAGTGGTAAAGTTGTCCCAACATATTACCACAAGCCGTCCACCTCTGGGTCACAAGTTCGAATCCTATGTGGAAAATTTGCCAGGTACTGACAGCTGGTCGGTGATTTTTCACCGGGTTCTCCGGCTTTCCTCCACCATCAAACCTGGCACGTCCTTAAATGACCCTGCATGGCTGTTAATAGGACGTTAAACTAATAAAAAAAGAGAACTCTATTCTACATCCGAATTGTACATCCTAATTGGAACACATATGGTACCAGGTAATTAAATTATTTTAAATCCTTGATACTGCTGAATGATATGAAAATCAGTTAAATAAATCATCACATTAAAGGATCTATTTGTAGCTTTTATTCATACGCAGAAATGAATTACTTAATTGGTACATCTTTCATACTTCAGTCTTTTGTTTTATTAATCATATTTAATTTTTATATTGAGGAAGATTACCTACATATATATATATATAGGTACTAGTATTTAAAATAGTTACCGTTTCCAAGTGTTATTCATCACAGATGAAAAAAATGTCAACAGCAAGCAAATCATATATTAAAAAGTCTATACCTTAAAGGGCCACTACCTTTCCGAAACGGCTTTTACTTTTTAAAATAGGAATGTAAAACGAGATCAATAATTTTGTAGAGTCGCAGAAGTTATTAACTATGCGTTTACTAGCACACTTATCATCACCTTCAGAACTGTTTAATTAGAATAAATAAAATGTAAATTTTCATAACGCGGGTCGTTTTATGTTTCCCGCCATCGTCCTAAATGCCACGCGGTACTTGACTATCACTGCGCCAGACGGCAAAACAGCGAAATGAATCTCCACTATTGCATATGGTTTGGTGTTGTAACCTCATCTTAAGCCATCGATATATATTTTCTTTTGATATTAATGTTTTTAAGAAACTTTTAAGAAACCTTCAAATTTTGCTCCGGAAAGGTAGTGGGCCTTTAACCGAAATGGCTTTCAATGTATCAATTTTTTTTTTAATTGTTTTTTTGATATAGAAACATTTTGAAAACCTTTCTCAAGCTGATGAGGCTGTTACAAGTTTGACATTCACTACTGTATAGTGAGTGTTATAACTAGGTCTCCTTTTACCTAGATACTGTATGATATTTAAAAAAAAACCCAGAAAACTGTTGTTATTTTGGAAATAAAATGTCAAAATATCCTTAAAGGCTCGTGGTATTTCAAATTTGATAAATTTAAGTTAAATAAATTTCAAATGATGTAGCCATGAGTGTAAGATTCTATTTATCACACAACTAGTATTAATCAAAACATAGTCAAAACTTCAGTGATTCTGACAGGACAGTGGCGTAGGAAGATGAAAGGTAGTGGGGGGGGGCAAAGGTCCTCAATATTTCATATTTCATAACACCCCCCCCCCCCCCCATCCCACCCCCCCGCGCCCTGCACCCACAGGAGATACTTGATTTACTTTTTTCATATATCATTACATATTTATTGGGGGTCCGAGGGATTTGAACATACCGGATTCACACCATCGGCACATTGTTGTGTAACTCAAAATAATAATCAACTGAACATTCTGAATCCTTCAGAGAATAGCCAGGGCTTTAGCTCTGGGTCAAAATTGGGATTACTTGTTTAGTTTCAATTCTGTTTCATGTAAGAGTGGCGAAATCAGGCTTGGATTCAACGTACATTGTATCAACCGAGATAATCATCCAACATCACAGACGTCATTAATATCTACGACGCCACAATAACGTTCCTCTTACAACATTTATGACATTACGTATATAACATTGCTAAATGGGTCAGAGTGATATTATACATGTATGCTAATTTTCACAACACGGGTCAATCTGATGATTCCTGTCGGCATCCTAATTATTATGCAGTAGTTGTCTATCACTATACACAACACAGCAAAATTGTGAAATGAATTTTAATTAACATTATTGACCTCACCCACCCAGTCTGTACAGTAACTTAAGCCTAAGCAATTATTATGTGTCATGTAAAACTGCAGTGCATACAAATGTCCATATCTACATGTAATAATGTTGATCATATCCATTGTCAAACTACATGTACATTGTTACCATTTTTTTTTTTCTGGTTTGTTTTCTTTAGTTGTCTAATATTCAGATTACTCAAAGACGTTTCGGTACCGTCTGAATGTCATTTCGCCCTGTTCACTTTATGATACCGAAAAGACTTCCGCATGTACCGAAATGACATGTAACGAAGCTAACGTTACGTACGTTACATGTGAGCCTACGCACTACCGAAACGACATGTGCATGACTTTATGGTTTAACTACTAGCAATTTAATCAAATGATCAAACAATATATTAGGAGATACATATATTCAAACGGCATCTGCCTCAAAGTCGGTATAGTTGTCAGTTTACGTGCTGTTATGCCACGATTTAGAACACATGCATGGTTCTGTTGTTCGACAGTCACTCGCGATGTAGCTACTGTTGTAGCGGAAAAGATATCACCTTCTGACTGACTTTTCCGCTACTGCAAGGTCCCTCTATAAAGGTGTGGGAAACCAAATCAGGCACGACCGACCATCGATTATGTCTTGTCAAAAATATTCCGATCAAACACGGCTTTGACACATACCTGGATGTTAGTAGGGGATGTTATTCTAGCTGTAGACGTCGGAGTTTTTAACTTTATCACCATTATTTAATCAGATACATGCATTTGAATCCAATGTTGTCAATTTCTCGGCTAAAATCGAGCGACATTTTGTAAACTACCGCCGCGCATGCGCCAACCTCCGAGAACATTACTTGTGAGGCCCATTGGGGGTCACGCATAAATGATTCAAATGAAAGGAGTAGGTCTAAAAATTCGGGTATTTTGGCGATGTATTCATTGATCAGGAGTTGGACTATCATTTTATAAAATGAAATCAAATAGTAAAATCACTGAAATGAATACCCAATATTTAAGTTTCTTTAAGCATTCTGAGAAATGAAATTGGTAGTAAGAAATTCATATAAAATTAACAAACAAATATATATAGGCCTATATAAATATAAATAAACTATTAAAATGATTTGTATCGTATTCCTTTCATAGTTAATGATATATTTCTTAATTAAATGACTCTTATCTTGTCTGTTTCCAATATGTCTTGACATATTTTCCATTATTTTTTTTTTTTTTTTTTTTTTTTTGCATTTATTTATAAATTGTAGATCGCATGGGTAATACAATTTTTACTTTGACATTATCGTTTAGGAATGGAAATTTGTGGAAATATTCTTATAAATTCTAGCATCAGAAACTATTCCTGATTATCTCTGTTCTCATATTTTTTTATAATTCATAAATGAATATGTCAGCTATAATTATGATACTTATAATCAATATCAATAAAATTTCAGACACGTACATTTCTTCTGTCGATACACAAGCCACATTTTATATAAATTATATACTGCATTTCCAAATAACTTAACCATGTTAATATGTGTTGATGAAGAAAACATCAAGAATATCTTCCATTTCCAATTATCTTAATCAATCAGAATTTATTTTTTGACACCCAAGAAAATCACCTACAATTCAAATCAAGATTAAACTTTATAATTAGCTTGGTTTATTATGTTTAATGTTGTTAGGCTTACATGTACATATAAACAAACTACAGAAAAATCCTGCAGTTTGAGTTATGAAAAAAACCATGCACTTTCCAAATAAAAATAAATTCAATAAGTTTGACATAAATGATAATAATTAATCATTCTAAAAATAAAAACAATTAGAAATAAAACTTTCCAAAAAATACAGATGCTGATGATGAATTGAATTTTTTTTTTTAACAAATTATGATTTTTTTTTTTTATTTTGTTGTAATCATTTTTTTCACATTTTTTTTAACTTAAAGAATGAAATAAAAAAAAATCTTTTCCTCTTTGTCATGTTTTTTATGTATCCATTGCACGCGTTTCATGAATATTTGTAGGCCTGCAAGACATAATGGAAATATCATCACCCCTAATGGGCCTCACAAGTAATGTTCTCGGAGGTTGGCGCATGCGCGGCGGTAGTTTACAAAATGTCGCTCGATTTTAGCCGAGAAATTGACAACATTGGATTCAAATGCATGTATCTGATTAAATAATGGTGATAAAGTTAAAAACTCGACGTCTACAGCTAGAATAACATCCCCTACTAACATCCAGGTATGTGTCAAAGCCGTGTTTGATCGGAATAATTTTTGACAAGACATAATCGATGGTCGGTCGTGCCTGATTTGGTTTCCCACACCTTTATAGAGGGACCTTGCAGTAGCGGAAAAGTCAGTCAGAAGGTGATATCTTTTCCGCTACAACAGTAGCTACTCGCGATGGTGATCATAAACAGACTGTAACGTTATATTTGCAGGCCTACAAAAACAATCAAATATATCTGATAATACTAATATCCACCGATAATGACAATTGATGTCTATAACAAGTAAAATGAACAATTACTTACCTGATAATGCCGGATTTAACTTGAACATCAAAGCGGCTTCAACGTTTTTACTCAACCGGATACAAACAATACACATTCCTTATAGGGGGCGCGATAGTCTGCGCCATGATTTTGTGCGTTCGAGACAGTACAAATAGATTCATTTCACTGTTGCAATTGTTGGGCGCATTTTTGTAACATAATTGTGATGATTAGTGCATACATTATTTACTTATTTTATAATGTTTAGTCACTTCTACAGAAAATTTCAAAAATATCACTCATTTTTAAATGGTACATTTGCCGGTCCAATCGTTCAGAATAGCTCAGAAGGAAGGCGCCTGGGACCCCGAAATATCTCGTCTGTTGTGGAAATTTACCGAGAACCTGCGAAATACCACCTTTATTCATGGCTGTATTGTGGCCATTGTATATAACATTTCCAAAAGTAAGAACTACCGTTTTGTTCAGAATTACAAGGACTTTTTATATGTAGAGTTCTAGCTTCTCAGCTTTATTAATTTATTTACTAGGATAGATTAAACAGAAATCAGTGGTCAAAATGCCGATTTTGGGGTTTTACACCAAAATATCTCGTCGTTTTGAATTTTCACAGCTAAGGTGATAATATCAATCGATAGATCACGCCGTGATTAGCTTACATTCAAAATTTCAGCAAAAGATATCGTTGGATTTCCTTATTACTCAAATCGCGGTTATAAGCGGGTTGATAGCTAAAAGTTGTCGTGTTAACATTTCGTTCCGAAGGAACGATAACAGTTGTTATCGTACCTTACGTCTCTTCATTTCATATTTTTCTCTAATTCTTGCTACCTGGCGAAACATGCATTTTCAACCTTTTTTCGGGAGAGTTCCGATACGAGCGGTAAAATATGAATTACTGTTTGTACTGATGTGAATTGTGTTTATACTAAATGCTGTTCGAGGTTCTCGTTTCAGATATCGTAAGACCAGAGAAGAAGATCGAAGAAAATACCAGGCTAACGTTATGATGCAAAACTTATCAGCTGAAGAGGATTAATCTTGAAATAAATGAAATTATACGACATAAGTTCATGTGTTAATTTTTACCAATTTCCAATTTGTAAAGCTTGTCTACACACCTTGTGTTATAAAACATAACTCTGGGTCTTTTTGTAAAGTTGACAATTTATTCCTGGTTCATGATCGTATAGTGTTCATATTCTTTCTCTCACTGTCACTAGTATATATCCAATCTCTCTTGCTATATTCGTTTCATTCTCCGGACTTTCCCTGATGTTCTCTCGGTCCTGTCTCTCTCTGGTCTCTGTCCGGTCTCTCTCTCGTCTCTGTCCAGTCTCTCTCTCCTAACCCCCGCACCTCTATTTATCCCCAAACTTCCTACGATTCTGAGAAGACTCCAGAACCCTTTTACCTTATTTGGGCCCATGTCCAGTATAAACCGCTTGACCAGCGTTTTACCCTTAGGCTCTTTACGTAGGTAACGGTATCTAATTAACAATATATGTGTACTTTTAATTAGCTTCGGACATGTATTGAACCCCATTACTCATAATGACCTCTCGCTATGTGTACTACATCTGTAATGTCTACACCTCCCCTGATGATATATATACTAGTTATAACTTCCCTCTGTATAATTATCTATCAATATATGTTATTACATATTTAAGACCTTTTTGTAACACACCTCCCATACTTAAGGAATATTTTGTAGTTATGTTAAATCGACAAATGTTCCCAGACAATTACTTACAAAAAGCTTAATTATTACTCCAATTACTAATATTCAATTAACACCCAGCTTTTTAGGTTCGTAAAACATAGAGTTCCGGAACAACACCCTCTCACCTCTCTTACCACTTCATTCAAATTATAAGCTAATCACTTAGAAATCAAATACGCATAACGCCTAGAATTATAATTAAGGCGCATAATGCTTATTAATTGCATTGGTTTGCACAGTTCATAACTTCCACGTCTATAAAATAAATATTTGGTTAGCACAGTTTATAACTTTCACGTCTATAAAATAAATATTTGGTTAGCACAATCCATAACTTCAAAATCCCATGTCTTTAAGTAGTATAATCCACAGGCGGTAGTAATCCTCGTATGTTAATTAATTTATTTATAAGGTCCACGCATAGTATACACATAGTTCACATAGTTCACGTAATTAATAATACAGGATTCACAATGAAGCGGAACGACTTCTATTGTATGTAGTCAATAATCCACTGAAGAAATTCACACCATAGCGTCAATAATATAAGGTCCACACGTCCATAAATATAAGGATCACACGAAGACATTTTCATCAATATTGTCATAAAGTTATGTCAACTAATAAATGTTAATCACTGCTTGAAGGTAGTGATCATTCTTGTATAATAATTGTTGCCACGCGAATCCGCACTGTATTGTACGTTATGGTTACAACGTAATATGTAAAGTTAAATACACAATTTGTCCACAATTACTAAGAACATCATTGTTTACATTGTGGATCGAGTTGGATCCGATATTGGGTTTAATAACCCGCTCATGGGGGATCCTGACACATTTTCTGCGGACGTAGCATTATCATTAATGCTAGCCCCACTATCTGTAGGGACCCGATTACTGGGCGTCCGAGTTGGTGCATTCAAACGTTGGAGCAATTCCAGGGATCGTTGGAATCGGACAGGTTGAAAGGTCGGAGGGTCTCTGGTAGGTACTCTAAATCGTAGCATGTCTACATGTTGTCGAGGAGAAGCCGGCGGTGGTGCCGCAAAGCGTAGATGGGCTCTCCTGGCAGCATCCCAAACTGGCGTGGTTGAAGGTCGTCGAGCAGGAGGTAAACTGTTAAGCATAGTCAATTCCCTTCGGAGAAGTGTAGGTGAAGGCGTAGTTGATGTGTATGTGGTGGACACTGGGATGGACGTCAAAGGTCGGACAAGTGCAACTGGCCGAGATTTTGTACAATTTTGTAATTTTACACGGTAATACCATGCAATAGCCAAACATATAATTGAGATAATTGTTATAACTACTGTGGTGAGCACAACTTTCCAAGTAGGCCAGCGATGTCCTAACTGTTGTTTAATTCTACGTCTATCCCTTAATTCACTGATGAGTTGGTTCATTGGAATGTGGTCTATTTCCCGTAATCTTTTAGGTACCTCCAATGGACTAAATTCGGGTAGTTGCTTATGGAAGGGATCCCACAATTTCCCCGTTATGGTTTCATTAATCTCTTTTAGAACTTAAATGACTAAGTATTACTATAATATTTTATTCTCACACCCCACAAAAACAATTAATAAATACAATAATATACATTATGTCAAAGCTCGAAACCTACTAATTTATCTAACACTCTTAACAGGCCTGCCTTATATTCTTGTTTACTTTGGTATCTATTCTGTCGTTTTCTAACATCTCGTCGTTGTTTAGATTTTCTATGTTTCATATTTACCAAGTCAATAGTCATTTGTTGATCACAACTTGTATAGCTTTTGTCCGTGTGATTGTCATTGTCACTGTCGGTAGCTACGTCTGCCTCAAATCCCTGATCCATCTCAACATCTATGTCATGTCCTATATCTTTTTCAGAGTCAGATTCTTCTGAATCTGAACTCCTCGTTACATTTTTTAATAATTTTTGATTGCGCTGTCGCTCTTTGAGTCGTTTGGCTAATTCCATTAAGGGAATATCATCTTCATAAGCAGATGTCGTACGTTCTTTACGAGTTCTATTATACAATCTACCTACTAATTGATCATTATCCTCACTATGTTCACTGTTACTACTATCAGATTCAGATGGATTGACTACATATTTTTGCGTCCTTAGTGAACGAGCTCTAGTGTTGTTTTGATTTTGACCTTGAGGTATGTCCCATTCATCTATTTTAGCTAGTCGTAGATGTTCAGCATGAGCTTTAGTTACTGCTCCAGTAAGTTGGTTTCGAATTTTAAATGAAACAGGAGAGACGTTTGACCAATAATTCTAAAATAAGGTTTCCATTTACTTTCTAATTTCTTTCTACGAAGGTGATTTCGATAATAGACTGGATCTCCAACTTCAAATTCCACAGGCTTACTTCGTTTTTTCTGCATATTTTTCTTGTTTTCTTTTAGCTTTTTTCATATTTTTATGAACCGTTAAAAAGGCTTTATGCTGTTCTTCCATAGCTATCTTATGAGTTTCTTCACCCATATATTTCCGACGTGGTTGCAATAGGTTATCAAGCGGTAACACTACATCACGGTTATACAATAAGAAGAATGGCGAAAATTTAGATGATTCACTAATATTACATCTAATAGCAGCTAATGTCTGATTTAAATAAACATCCCAGGCAGATGTGTCATTATTTATTTTCTTTGCCAATACATCATGCATAGTTCGATGAAATCTTTCAACCCTAGCATTACTTTGGGGGTGATAGAAAGAGGTTGTTATATGTTTAATATTTAAGTGTTCACAAGTTTCTCTTACCATTCGATTGACAAATTCTGTACCATTATCAGTTACAATAGATGATGGAGTACCAAACCTTGGAATGATGTCATCTATTAACACATGTACTATATTTTGTGCACTTTTATCGGGTAATGGTATAGCCTCAGGCCAACCGCTGTACCAATCAACAATAGTGAGAAGATATTTATTTCCCGATAGAGATTTTGGATATGGGCCAGAAATATCCATACTGATTTTCTCAAACGCGTAATTTGGTATATCTGTTTCTTGAATAGGTGCTCTACGCTTTTGTAAACTCTGTTGTTGACATGTAACACAGGTTGAGACGTAATCATATAATTCTTTATATAATTTTGGCCAAAAGTATTTCTGACGAATAGCGGCATAAGTTTTATCAATACCCATGTGCCCATTACCATCATGATATTGTTTTATAACCTCACTTCTTAGCTGTAACGGAACATACAGACGTGGCTTAACGTCTTCGTCAGCATTTTGCAGATGATAAAGAACATCATCTATTAACATAAACCTAGTTTGATCCCTAGTACTGGCTTTATTGTTATTAATTTGGTCAATCATCTTGGAAAGTTCAACATCTAATGATTGTTCTACCTTCATATCCATATTAGGTAAGTTTGGTAATTCCTTTTCACTATGTTCCTGATCACTTTCACTATCCCTTCTTGGTTGTAAGTCAAATTTATTGGAATTGAAAACAGCAATTTCATAAGTTTTACCCGAAATATCTGGAAGGACATCTTCATCACCTGTTTGGTCTCCTGTATTAGGGTGAACTTTATCTGGTGTTCTTGACAATAAGTCTGCACAAGTATTTTCAGTTCCTGGTATATATTCAATTTTACAACGATAGCCTGAAATATTTAATGCCCATAATTGAATTTTACGATTTTGCATTGGAGCTTCTAGTAGATATTTTAAAGGTTTATGGTCGGTTTTGATTACAAAATCTGCCTGATGTAAGTAATGATCTAGTTTTTGTAATGCATAGTGAATTGCATACGCTTCTTTTTCAATAGTTGACCAGCGACATTGTGTTTCACTTAGTTTATGCGACAAAAAGTATATTGGACGCTCATTTTTAACATTTGGAATAGAATCTTCCGTATTGTCCGATCTTTGTGTTAAACATT